>NC_136921.1:43227415-44427415 GCF_949752795.1 Hyperoodon ampullatus
GTTTAATTTATAATTTACTAAGATTTTACATTTATTACAATTTCCAATTCAAAGCACAATTATACTGATGAGAATGTAATGTGTTTATTCCTATCCCAAAGCAAGGTGCCATGTTGATGATGTTTGCTTTCTAACACGTTTTATACAATTTATTAATTCAGTGACATATATGTAAAATAAGTTATGCTTAACTTATTTTTTTAAATGTGAAATATGTCAGTTTTTTGTGTTAGTGTCAGTATCTAGGTTATGCAAAACTATTCGATATTAAGAGAGGGCATTCTAATTAATACACTGTAGTTCACTTAATTCCCTCTTTCTGGCTGTCTTCCTTTTCTTGCTTTCCTTTTGCTTGTCTTGTTATGCTTTGTCACTATTGTATTCCCATTGCCAAAAGAGTGCCAGGCACATAGTAGGAACTCAAGAAACATTTGTTTTTTTTGAGTGAATGAATGAATGTTAATCATTGAAATCCTTATTAACAAGATAAACTAAGATAACTCAAAGAGCTATATAACTTCAAGGTACTGTGTTACCAACAGTGCAACAATAGTCATGCTCAAAGTATTATCAGTTTTAAACACTTTCAGAAATAATAAACCTGTTGCTTACATTGATTGGCTCATAACTATGCATATTTATGCATCAGATAATATATCTAAAAAATCTTTAGTTATATATACTTAGTAGTTAAACTCATTATTTTTGAGCAAAGAGGAAAAGAAAATAAAAGAATTTCCAGGGAAAATTATTTGTAGCATTTTTGCCTCAGCTGATTCTACCAACACATTTTAATTAACATGAGCAAAGATAGAAACATATTTATGAAGCCCTCCTACCATTAAAGTGATGTTTCTCCTGCTTTCTTGTGTACTTTCTTCACACCTACCACAATAAGGACAGCAATAATTAAGCAATAACTGTGAATTTTTTCCCCAGAGATTTCGATAATATTGAAGGACTTATTGACTAAAGGCCTTGTGTGTAAAAAAGCAAAGTCAAGGGAAGAATAGAGGATAATATAATCCCTCATACTAGGAATTAAGTAGTTTTTGGAATTAATTATTTATATAGTCTATCTATGTTGATACAAATATTAGGTTATATGTGAAACTTTTTATTTTTTGCAAGTAATTACAACCCTAAAGTTAAATCCCTGTTTATTTAAACATGTATTATTAGCATATTTCATTTTGAATATAGTTACCTCTCCATGCTGTGAACTGAGATGTACAAAATTACTCCCTTGTCTGAAGTTATTGCTTTAAGAAACTTGCAGGATGTCTGGAATATTCACCAAAGCTCTTCACTTACGGTCAGATAAGTAAAAGGAAACAATAAACAAGGCAAAAAGACAACCCTCAGAATGGAAGAAAACACATGAAAATGAAGCAACTGACAAAAGATTAATTTCCAAAATATACAAACAGCTCATGCAGCTCAATATCAAAAAAGTGTGAAAATATTATTCGGTATGTCTACCTAGCCCAGTGGTTGGACAAGGAGGCCTACATTGTAAATTCTTATAAAGAATGCATTCCAAAAATTGTGATATCCCTAATGGAAACAAGTCAATATAGTTAGCCTGAAGCATTGTGATTTTTGTTTTGGTTTGGTTTTTAAACAGATCTTTTCCCCAAGAGATTCTGCACATCTGGTCTGTGATATAGTTCAGCTGGTTGAAGCTAAGGTCATCAGACATCCTTTGCTTTAATAAGATCTCAAACTTCAAAAGAATACTCTCATGAGATGAACATTCTCAAATAAAGTCTCAGATAATTTAAGATAAGCAGAGTATGTTCAGGTGGAGAGAATGTCCCAAAAGGGGAAAAGCGGGGTTAATTGTCACTCTGTCGCAAAGCATTTTTCTTTGGTTGGGAGAGAGGATTGGGGGAGCCTACAGAGATTTCTCTCTCTGTTAGCTTCTTGGTCACTTTGGGCTGCCAACACTGACTAAAGCTTCAAAGATTAACAATGCACACTCTACTTGACCCCCACCCAATAGTAAAAAAGGATAAACTGTGATACCAGAACAGAATTTAACTGTTGTAGGAAGGAAGCTTATTGCTCTTAATGAAAAGACACAGGCATTTTATTTGCTAGAAGGAAATTGCAGTAACCTGAAAGACATCAATACAATTTGTTTAAACAACAGAAAGAGTTAAATTAATTAGTTTGGAAACAGGAAATTTTCATGATTCTAATAAAATGTACTCTTTCCTGTTCTACAGTGCATAATTCAGCCTGCAATACTTTCCCTTATTACACATATCAACTGCAATCCCCTTATGCAGCTGACACTCATTAATTAATAATTGTATGTCATGGGTAAGATGAGTCTCTAAGTCAGCCTCTTTGTCAGGCAGATTTAAGATCCATTAAGGTATATTTAACCCTGAGTAGAGAAGAGAAATAATTAGGATCCATGAGCTGGAAATCAAGCACCTTCGAATAGTCAAGTTGCAGTTGTCTGGAAAAGTAAGCTGGGCTGTATTTGAGATGCGTAGATATTCTTCCTTGTTATAACGGAAAAAACTTAACCTCTGTATATACCAGGAGCATCAATTTTTAATTCCGATTTATATTCAGTATTTTCACTGTGTCTTTTCATGTAACTACATAAATCTTTTTGGGAAGAAGCAGCCTGGTAGATAAAACTACATATTCAATTATGTATAACTCGGTTTCTTTTGTATTTGCTGTTGTAAGCCCACTTGTTACTAAATGATATATTTTTAATTAGCTCTGTCTACTTGGCACTCAGAAGGTTGACTTCAGCTCGCTCCAGAGTCCTGTTAGCCAAATGACCTGTTTCAGGCTATGAGTCTTTTCCTCCCCTAGGCAGGACAAATGACATGCATTTTTATTCACACACTGGTCTTCAAGGGTATACATCAGTTTTATTTATCGCCCCTACTCCCAGCTCCTCCCAGCCAGGTCCTTTGCCATTGATCTACTTGTTTTTCTACTTCTTCAGGCTAATTTGCTATCTCATTTCCATACTCACTATGCCCTTTCTTTTGCTAGGTTTGCTACCAAGTGCCTCAGAACTCCTAAAGATCTTTTTCAACCCTGTCTTCAAAATCTTCTCATATTTAAGAGCCTGCAAGGAGCAGAAATACTGTGACTAGGCATTTGTGTTTCTACTTATACATGTATATAACCAGTATATAACCAGTTTACATGCAGTATATATTTTTAAAAATGGACTAGAAATTTTCTTACTTAATGATACAATAGAACTTTAAATCAGCATTAGACTCCATAAATGTTAACTGGCTCACTATTTCCCTAGGGTCATATCACCAAAACAAGGTCATGTGCAAAATGTTCAAGATTCCCTGTGTACACCAGTGTTTTCAAGAAATCAGATCATACCAAAGATGTTGATTTTGGGGGGGACTTAGATTATAGCCAACATTTTTTGAGAACCTGGAAGAACTTGATATCCTTACTAAAATCAAATATAATTGAGCTAATATTACTTCTTTAGATTCACCCATTTGAAAATATATAATAGAGACTTAAGATAATTAAGTCTCTTGTATAGAGACTGAATAAATAAATAAATAAATCACAGTTCAGTGGCAACTGAACTGTGATTAATGGAAAGCCAAATGTAAGTGAGAAAGATCAAGAAATGTTCTAAACATTTCTAATGTTTATAGGTTTGTATGATTTTGTCCCTAAAGTAAAGGGCAATTTTACTCAGGTTTAGGGACTACATCCTTCTGTTCATAGCACACAGAAAGACTAGGAAGATTAGTGATAGTAAATTATTAGATAACTGAATAAATGAACAGCCTATAGCAGATCATTTAAAAGGAAAACCATAAGGTCCTGTGAGCCTCTGCATACCCTAATTACTAGTTCCACCAGGATAAAAGAAACAGATAATTCTCCCTTCCAGCTGTCTTTATATTCCCACCATAAGAGACATTCATCTACTTATAAGTCAAAGCAGTACACAGCCTGCTGAATGTCACTTTTTAAAATGTGAGCCCAAGTGGAAGGACCTTGGAACAAAATGCTTTGCCTTAAGAATCTTTTATTAGCAAGTTAGTATGAATTTGTTCATCAAATTAACTGATTTTTACCTTAAAAGGCCTTAAGTTTCCATTGGGAGGAAGAAGAAGGACAATCCTTTGATACCAAGATGGGATCAGAACACTGGCCTGCTGACCTGTGAGTCAAGCCTCAGAAAAGTACTAATTTGAAAATGTGACATTGAGGGTGAAGGTGGCATCTGGAGAATATACCAGGAGTTGTAATAAAAGTCCATTGGTTAAGATATGCAGAACAGCTTTCTTATTACCCTACCAACCATCAAGTCACGTTTCCCTGTTCTCCAGCTTTCCTTATCTTCTTTTTCTCTCTTAGGTTATATTTTTATTATTGTTATAATACCAAGTTTTTTTTATAAATCTTATTAATATATGCACAACAGAAAATTTTAAAAGTTGTATCATAATCCTACTCCATAACAATAGTATTAATAAGATAATAGGGCTTCCCTGGTGGCGCAGTGGTTGAGAGTCCGCCTGACGATGCAGGGGACACTGGTTCGTGCCCCGGTCCGGGAAGATCCCACATGCCGCGGAGCGGCTAGGCCTGTGAGCCATGGCTGCTGAGTCTGCACGTCCAGAGCCTGTGCTCTGCAACAGTAGAGGCCACAACAGTAAGAGGTCCGCATACTACAAAAAAATAATAATAATAATTTAGTTTCTTCCATTTTTACCAAATTTTTATACAGTAGACAAATCATTTCAGGAAGAAACAGATTATTCAAGTAAACCCTTATATGAGGGAACAGTAGGTAACTTAGCTATGAGAAATTTCATTTATTAGTGTCTTTTATAAATAGTGTATTTTTAAAATACTACCTTTGTAGGTATTCATTTATTCATACAACTGAAAATATTTATCAAAAACCTACACAGTGATAGAACTCACCTAGGGGTTGTGAATAAAGAGAACAAAAAAAACAAGTGTCCTAATCTCAAAGAACTTAAATTCCACTGGGCTAGACAGAAACACCAAGTAAAAAATTAAATAGGTTATCTCAAGTAAAGATAAATATTATCAAGAAAGTGAAAAGAAGAAGGTGACAGAGTCTGGATGGGAGTGAACTTTTAGATGAGGAGGACATTTAAGGGGTTGATATGTGGGATCCAGCCTTGGGAAGATCTAGGGGTACCGGGTTCACTGTACTCTAGACAGGAGTGACAGCAAGTGGCCTTGAGGCAGGAACAGAGTACAGTGTGTTCAAGGAGACAAAAGAGGCTTTTGTCCTGGTCATGGAGTTAGTGGAAAGGTGACAGGAAATGTCCAATTACATCTGGGTGGGGGCGTCTTACAGTTCATAGAGAGGAGTTTGGATTAAATTCTGAATTCTAAATTTAATAAGAAGCCACTGAGGATTTTTACACAGTTTATATACAGATTTTACATCAGGAAGTGGCACGATTCCTACCGCATCTTTATTTGCAATAAAAAAAGAGAACGATGAACTTAAAACAAAATACAATGTTTTGATAGCAATTTGTCAAAAGTTTGAACTACCTAGCTTTGTTCTTTCTTCTTGAGTTTCTAGTTCTGTGCATTTTGTTTTGTTTTCTGAGTAGGGTGCAATGGTGAAAAGTTTCAGGAAGAAATTTTTTGGAGAAGCAGAAAAGCTGGAAACAAATTGCATTGGGATAAAGGTTCTGATTTGGATTTCTTCCCTGACTTTTTATTTTCAGTGGGGAAAAAGGAAGAGTGTGAGCTCATCTGTAAAAAAGACAAGTTTGATTTATTTTCCCTGTAAATCCCACATAACTACAATCAGGACTTATGTCATTCTTGCAAATTTTTCTCTGTGTGTGTCTGCATAGAGAGAGAGAATGAATTTGGGGATAGAAAGCACATTTTAGAGGGAAAAAGAAAAATAGGTAGTCAGAAGGAGTGTAAAGAAGAGGAGAGAATTTAACAATGAAAAGTATTAAAAGGCAAAAAAAAATTCAATTTTATTTAGGATTTTGTATGCCAGTAATAATCAGCTCATTAATATTTAACATAATAAAAGAACCTGCAGATTGGGAGTGGCTGGAAAATGTGTTTGCAATTTTGGTGTAATACTAATCTTTCTCCTTTTTCTAAAAAAAAAAATAGATTCAGAAAAAGAGAGAGTGTGAGAAAAGGAGTAAAGAATATGGCTTTGGCAAAGGTGAAAAGCTTAATGCACTTAAAACAGATAAATTACCAAAGGTTTATAATATTCATTATGGTGGTTTTAAAAACTATTTGTTTATTTTTTATTTTGGGGAATATATTGCTAGAGAGTGATTCTGAATATAGAACTCTGGCAAGAGCTCTGTAAGAGTAGTCTGATATGGACTTAGAAATAAGTCTCCTCAGCACTCAAAAAGCATGCCCATGCAATAGTTTGAACTAATCTAGGCTTGAGTTTTCAGAAACCATATGTATTTTAATGTAAAATTTGAGGTTTGATTCTGATAGTTTATCATATAAATTTAAGGTTATCATTAATAATTTTGTGACCATTATTACTTTACAAAGAGTGCCTTAGTCTCTGAAGAAACTGCAAATTATTTCAGAGATAGAAAAGGCAACTAAATGTGTTGAGTGGCAGAAAAATAAGTACTGTGTTAGGTTAAACCTTCCAAGCACATTTTGAAATAATATGATCAACCCCTATTTAGAGATAATAAAAGGAACTCAGGAAAGCTCAACAATTTTCCTAGTTTCACAGTCAGAAATAATATTCAAACATTAGTCTGCATAACTTGTTTTAATAACTAGAACTTTAAAATTAGGTGGGACTTGGAAGGTTATGCAGTCCAACTTTCCATCCAGTGCTGGATTGCCTTTTATGATACCCATCATGCAGCTTCACCACTAAATAAAATCTTCCCCCAACTTCGATTTTGAAATATCCCTGTTCTGAAGATCCATATAAACAAAAAAACTTCATAGGTTGGAAGACACATCTTATGTAATTCATTTCCATCATTATAATTATAGGGGAATTCTAATAAAAATTTGAACAGTTTTTTTTCACAGATGTTGACTAACTGTCCAATTTCATAGTGCAAGAGAAAGAGCTCAAGTAGTCACAAAAAATATATATAGGAAGATCACTAATAGAACTAAGAATTAACTAAGAAGGTAACTACCAGATATAAGGAGTCTATTAACAGAATGCCAAAGACATTTACAATAGTGTGGTTTTGGCAAACAATAAAATAAAATTAGGAACCCTAAAACAGTTTCAGATATAATGTAAGAAGCAATAGAAAATGTGACAATACAAATCACAAAAGAAATGTAGATAACCAATGAAGATTCTGGGAAAATTAGTTATCCAAATGAGAAAAGATCAACTTAGATCCCTGTATCACACTATACACAAAAATAATTTTCATAGGTTTTAATAACTAAAGGTAAAAAGTAAAATAATAAAAGTACAAATTTTACAAGAGAATATAGACAAATATCTCTATATCAGTAGAATAAGAAAAAAACTATTTCTAAAAAACAAAAAAGCAAAAACCATAAAGGAAAATAATAAATTTGTCTAAAATGAAAACATTATGTGAGGCTTGAAGAAAAACAAAATGTGAAAAAATAATATAATAAGCATTTTCAGAACTCTAATGGAAAACTGATGAATTCATAAAAGTGCTAACAAAAGATCAAGATAAAAAAATTAATTACATGGGACTGAGTGAACTGATGAGGATGATTATAATTTTTGTGACTTTGTTTGAATAAAAAAAAAATCCCACAAGGACTCAGAGGCAAATAATATACAAATCAATTTTCACTGCAAAGTAAAGGAGCTGTTACAATGGAAGATTACTGGACTGAATGTCAATATTATGACATAGTATGAGTGCATTTCGTGTTTGGTAATTGCAATAATTGTTGCTTTTGTTGTGGTCATCCATTTACAATGCTTGGTGTCAGTTTATTTATCTCTTGTAAAAATAAAATACAATGTGTGTGTGTGTGTGTGTGTGTGAAAAAAAAGATTAAAAAAATAAATAAAATCAACAGGGATTTTCAGCTCAAAAAACAAACAAAAAAAGCCATAAAAACAAAAAGCATAAAGGAAAATAATAAATTTGTCTAAAATGAAAATATTATGTGAGGCTTGAAGAAAAACAAAATGTGAAAAAATGATATAATATATGAGAAATTTGCATTCATATAAATGATAAAATTGTATACAAAGCATGAATGTGTGAACTTATAGAAATAGATAGCTACATGGATGATAGATGTTGGATAGGTAGATAGATAGTTTCATTTATACATTGCCATTCAGTAAACCACCCCAAAACAAAATGGTTTAAAACAACAAAAATCATTCATTTTTGCACACTAATTTGCACTATGGGCAATACTTGACAGGGATGACTTGTTTCTACTCTACGTTCCATAGGCATCTTTCTTGATGTAATTTTAAGACATATTCATGCAGTCTCTTTGCATGGTTTCCCACATGGCAGTCTCAGGGTAGTACAAATTTTTTCATGGAAGCTCAGGGCTTCAAGAAGAAACATGTTTCAAGAGACCAAGGTGAAAGCTAAAAAAAACTTCTTGTGACCTATCCACAGAATAGGACCAGCCCTGATTATATATATATATATATATATATATATATATATATATATATATATATATATATATATATATATTCAATTTTAAAAGGCCAAAACCTGATTTTAAAAAAGAGCAAATATGAACAGATAAGCTAGAAAAGAAAACTGAATAGCCAATGAATACTGGAGTACATTGCTATCTCTACTAATTAAAACAATAAGATATCTGAAATTGGAAGAGTGTTTACAGTGCAGTTACATTTTAAAAATGTAAGTCTAAATTACTAAGATCACTTTAAAAAGCAATTCAGCAGTATGAAGGAATTTGAAGACTCCCATCCATATCCTTGGCGAAGCAGCTCTACTCTTATATATCTACCTTGGAGAAACTCTCTGACACTGGGTATAAGGAAATATGTACAAAAAAGTTCATGGCAGCATTGCTTTTGATAGTGAAAAAAAATCATTTAACTCTTCTAATGGGGAAATTGACAAAAAATAATGATGTCTTATTAAAAATCATGTAATATGGCAGTTAAAATGAGCAAACTACATATAAATATCTCAACACTGAGGAATGTATAAAAAAACACAATGTTGACTAAAATAAGTTAGTTGATAAAGGTTTAGTAAAATGTTAGCACATTATTTAAACTTTCAAACACAAAATAATGCTATATAGTTGAAGAATCAAATATATATAGCAAAAAGTTCAAAAATTATGAAAATATTGCAAGCTAATTTAGACTGTTTCCATGAGGATTAAAAAAAAAAAAGGCAAAGAAAAATCTCAAACCAAAGGGAAGGAAGGGAGGGAGGGAAGGTGGGAGAAAAAGAAAGAGCAAAAATGCATTCTAAAGAATGTTTGCATATATCCAAAAAGCATTCCTGGCTATTCTAATCTAGCCAGTGAAATTTGAAGAAACATATCACCTCTGCCCCAGCTGCAAACAGTTCCTAAAGCTGATGCTATACTACCATTTCTACTAGCAGAGAAGACCTAGAGTTACAAAGTAAAAATCAAAACAAGTAAACAAAAAACCCTGATCATTTCTAAGAGGTGGTCCTGTCTCTTGCTACCAGTCAAAGCATAGCTCAGTGACACTACCTGGTGGACGCTTGAAGAACAAACTTCTGTGACTCTGTGCCTCTCATTTTGGTGCTACCATCACTCCTGAGACTGATGCTTTAATGGAGATGTAGAAGGTCTTCATGAACAAGGAATGATACTTCTCTCCGTGGCTTATTTATAAAATTGATGTCAGTAATACAACACAATCACCCCCAAAGGCATACTCCTGCAAGGTCAGGAAGCTTGGGTCATGAAGAGCTTGAATCTCAAGGGTACTGCAGATTCAGAACTCCAGTTCCATCCTGACCCCATCTTTGTGGAGAAGGCGTCCCTCCTGTTCTCTTGTTGAATTCTGTTTCAGCAGTTTCCTGATCTTTTCTTGGCACTTGGCTCTGATAGAGGTTATTCCGCCAACTGACATGCTTTAATAAATAACTTTGAAACTCTAACTCAACTGGACAATGTTTCCATTAATTTCCCCTACGAGAACATTTGCTTATATGTGTAACATGTACATTAGCCCAATTCCTTCCTAATAATATGTCAGTCTCCATAACATTTCAGTATATATATATATGTATATTAGGCAAATGGAGAGGTGGTTCCCTATAGGCCCTGACTCAAAGTCTCCTGTTTCATAAACAAAAAGTACAATAAGAGCAAGTATATTCATAAAGTCAAGTATAAACCAAATAAGAAGACAACACTTAAGTGTCCTTAGCACTGTAAGTTCTTAAAATTACTGTTTTTTTTGTTTTTGTTTTTGTGGGGACTTAGTTAAAATACCATGTTTTACATAGAAAATTATTGTTTGATTACACCTGGTTATTGGATGGGAAAATATAAATTTCAAAAAATCCAATGACAAAAGCAAACCAGCAATGGACACAGAAATATCAGAAATTTGGGACTATATATTAAAAAAGAATTCAAGATTAGTTGAAGAAGACTGATCACAATAGATTTCAGAAAAACAAGAAAACATGACAAAGCTTGTCAAACAGAGTCTTTATAGACTCATAGTAATAAAAGAAAAAAATATTTTTTAAGAAAATATAGTGGAAAAGGAAGTCAATACATGTGGGGAAAAAAGTCATTAGGAGGGAAATTAGTATTTGCCATTGATTTTTTAAATTAGTAGTTTCTGAAATAGATAAAAATAACAATAAATGATGATTTTATACATCTTTTTTACATTATAGTGATCATTTTAAAAATACGGCAGTATATGATTAGAGGTAATGAGAAAACTGAAATAGGTTACAAAATATGCTAAAAAAGACTTTTATATTTGTTAATAATACTTTTGCTGGGTTATTATGTGAATAGGCTCTGGGATTTGGATTTTATTAAATATATTTCAAACAGATGATTTCAATTGAACACACTTTGCTGAAATTAGGTTATTTTCAAGCTCACCCAGCAAATTTGTGTGTAATCAGTTTGCACACTTCAGGCTTTTTAGCTAAGCCTACCCTATTAGGTCCATTCATGGGTCGAGGTGTGCAGGCTGCCATACTTTCCTATGAGTGACTTTGTTTTTTACAGAACTGATAAGCTCTTTGCCATTCTGCCAGTTCTGGCTGAAATTAGCCTCTGGGATCAAAAGTTATTAGTGGAAAAAGATACGGCAGACTGACATAGTGATTTTATAATTCTATTGTCCTAGGAAAGTAGGGTAATGAGGGTTGACTGGTGCAAATAAAAATGATCATGAAATGCTCCAGGCACCACACCTCTATAAATAGTGAAGAGAAACAGCCTATAAAATTTCTCCTGCTGCCACTGATGCTGGGTTGATAAGGTGAACCCAGCCCAGTTGGAAAGGAGAATGAGATAATCCTCTCCCCTGTTACCTGTCCTCTTAATCCTTTTGACACTGAGATGATCTTCACCACTTTTTTTCTAAACAAAGGATAGTGACATATGCTTAAATCATGTTCTTTCTCAGTTGTTCTCTTGAATAATTCAATAAATTCACTTCCCTTGTATATGAACATAAGTGACTGAAAAAACAACTCAGAAATGAAGTTGCCTGAGAGACTCTCGTCTAGTGGAGGCGATGTTGAAAAGGTGCTTAGAGCGAACACAATATCCTCTGACAACACGTAATTTTAAGTTGATGTCAATGACACCATGTTTAGGAGCTGCTAAGACCCAGTCAGACAAATTGAGAATTTGTAGTATGTAACTACTCAAAGGTGTTTTTGTTCACCTGCCCTGGATTTTTACTAGCAAATTGAATATATTTGCAGGGACGTACTGGGAGCACACTGTATTTGTCCTGAGAGGACAAAGATATAGAATTTCAGTGGAAGAAACCAAAACATATATTTGTTATACATGTATAACTATAAAGTTATAAAATAAAAATGTCATACAAAATTTTGTTATTTAAAACTTTTATATCTAACACACAAAAATGTAGGAGAATGTCTTCAAATTAGTCAAAAACACTAAGCAAAAACTTGATTAATTATACCCAAATTAAGGGCTTATGATCACTACCTCTTCTTGAGAGGAGGGGGGTGTCTGGGCTCCTCCAGCTACCTGACATGTTTTAGTAACATTGGGTCTAACACAACTGGTCAGCCTCTCTGTCAAATTTCCCCCAGGAGGGCACATTGTTCATATATAAACTATTCCAATTTCTTTCTATAAATGTAGCTATCATGTATAAATCAATATATTAAGGGAATATTAAATACACAATGGTCAAATTTAAAAGAAAATAATGTATTGGGAAAGATATTTCAAACATCTAAAACCAACAAGAAACTAATGACTAGAAAGGGCACAGTATATTTACAAAATCAACAAGTTAAATTTTTAAAAACAAAATTCAAAAGGCAAACAAGCATATAAAGAAATGTTCAAATTTGTTCAGAGTAATGCAGATGAAGATAAGGATAAGGATAGATCAATTTAAACCTTCTGGACTGGCTATAATCAGAAATGTGGATAATGTCAAGTGTGGTTGGAAACATGGGCTGAAGAATCTTCATACCCTGTTGATGGGATTGGTGTAGCCTAAGTAAAGAGATAAATACTCCATCAGGCAGCAATTCTGCTCTGGCTTTCTACCCCAAAGAAATTACCCCACGGTCTATAAGGAACACATATAATTATGTGAATTGCAGTGCTGTTCATGGTGGGCCAGAGATGGAGGCAATCCGGGTGCCCATCCCTGGAAAGGTGGTGGGACAATATGTGGCAGAGACACACCCTGCCACAATCAGAGGATGATAGACCTGATAAACATATAACAATATATAGATCCAGAAATATTGTTTTGTATAAAATAATAGTCATGGTTATATTAATAAATAGAATGATATACAACATGATACCACTTAAGTACATTTATTGTAAATTCAAACAAAATAATCACATTTTTACAAGATCACAAACCAACATTAGATATCATTATTTATATTGGTATGGTCGCTGATGAGGTGGGAAGGAAATGGTAATAAAGGGAACAAAACCCAATATCAATATGTTGAATATTGGAGCTAAGATCCTTGCCTGAAAATATGAAAATAATGGACCACAATATGAAGAATATGCTTAACTAAGCCAGATGCTTCCAGTCCCTCAACAAAAACAAAGAGGTATTTTCTCCATTCTTATGACCTTTTACATGAATTTTGACTTTCACAGTTCTTCACGGAATTGGTGAAGAAGCAGGTTCCCATTTGGACAAATGTAAGGAATAATTCTGTGGTGTTGTTATCCATTTCACCTGTGAAATGATCAGGTTCAATTTTTTTTTATTACTGTTTATTCCTTTATGAAGCTCATTTTTTCCCCTTAGTATTCACCTGGAGACAGTGTCTCTCTCTCTCTCTCTCTCTCTCTCTCTCTCCATGTCTTCCTCCTCCCATCCCTCTCCCTCCCATCTTCCTTCTAATCTTGACCTCAACCACTGTAAACAGAATAGAAGTGATAAGCAAGTTATGTTCTGTGGGCACAAAATTCTTTGTAATTAGTGCAGGCAAACACTGAATCTGTTAAGAAGAGTCTGAGTGCCAGACCACTCTGGTAAGAGCAGCCACAATGCACTCCACAAGCACTATGGCCAACTGCTTACAGTATAGTAAGCACTACTAAATATTCTTTATAGTGGAAAGATTTGGCATTAACAAATCATTAAGCAGACACATGTGTTAATTCTTGAAGAGAATGAGAAATCACCTCTGGAAATCTGCCCCAGATTTCACTTTAACCTTGGTTGAATTAGGAATCAGAAAACTCAAGTCCTATTCACCATTCAAAACTTACTAGCTGTGCAAGTCTGAAGGACATTCAAACATTTCTGTGCTTTGTTTTGTTTCATTTAAACATGTATTTCATGATACTCTGCCTAAAGAATGAGATTTGAGCGTGTGATCCCTTGACTCTTGAATTGAACTGATGGACTGAAATGATTATATGGTCTACATTCAATTCCCTTTTTATGGAGATGGATTATTATTACACAATTACAGACTAATAAAGAAACACATCAGAACTGCTATTTAAAAAATATACAGGTATTTAAAAAATCATCAGGTCCAACTTTCCAGTAGATTAGAAATGAGAAGAGTGAACATCAGAGAAGTTGAGTGTCTTTCCAAGATCTGACAGGTGCGTAGTGCTGGAGCTACGGCTACAAGCCAAGTCTTTTGACTTCCAGGTGACTGTTTCACTTCTAAAATTGACTCTAATTATGTAGCTGGTCAATTATGCTGTCTGATCTTAGAAGCTCAAAAAATTTCTTCCTCACACAGCAAAAATCCCAACATAATTATTTAGTAGAAGAAAAATATTGTTTCTATAAGGACCTATTAAAACACATGCTATTATCATAGACATATTTTGCTGATGGGCACTAGCAAGGATTATTTTATCTGTTTAGCAAAGGGATAGCTTGGGTCTTACAGAGATGAATGGTCAGGCAGACACATGTCTGTGCCAAGTAGCACGGCTTTAACAGGCCTAAGTGAGAAGATTTGGAGGGTTGAGAACAATATGACATTGCTACAAAGGCCTGAGATGATGTAGCAACTGGCTATGAGGGTTGCCTTAGGGTTAGAGGAAGGAAGAAAGGACAGATACTGAAACAGAAGAATGTCAAGGTAAAAACAAGCTTCACCCAAATTGGCAGTTTTGCCAACAGCCAGTCATGCATTGGAGCTTCCCTTGCTCCAGGTCCTGTATAAAGTCAGCCCAATAATTAGCTTAAATAATACACTTCTACAACATGAAATAATGTCTAACATATGACTTCTATGTAGCAAGGCACTCTTGGACTCAAGAAAGCATATGTAGAAAGAAAAATGAAAGCTGGTCCTGCTGAATCGGCTTGCTTTAACTGACTGCAGCCTCCAAGAGAGAAAAACATTAAAATATGTCCTGAAAACCACCTCTAATTCTGAACACAAACCATGTTCTTAATCAGTCAAGGAACAGGCACATGTGTGCACACACACACACAACAAACATTTGTGTAATTTCATATTATTTTTCAATATTTTTTGTTCCTTTACATTGTTGGAAAGCACAAAGTTCATATTTTCATTCTGTTTTTAAGGCTTGAAATTTGTTATATTTTCAAGCAAAGGAAATAATTATTAGAGCTTGTGATATCTTATGTATTTCTGATATTGCTACCATAGCATAGATTTCAATTTTTAACATCAGCTTAATATTCCTACAGTACTGATACAGTAGGCAAATAGACTGTTACCTCATCTTTGATACATTAGTCAAAATGTCAGTAATTTCACAGGCAACATAAACTAAAAGAGTCCAGCTATGTGCACAGCTCTCCACATGATTTTTGACCAAAATTAAAATGTGATTACTTAATGATTTATTAGTAAGTACAAATAATGAAATGATTCTGAAAGCAGGATTTAAAGAAACACAAATCCTATAGATAGTTAAAAATCTGTGCCATGTTAAAATTTAAATAGCCTAATTGAATTTAAACATTACTGAAAGCAATCTGGCACTAAAGGAACATAAGCTCATCTTGAGTCTTTCCTCAGAGTCATCTTCTGAGGGACTGTCCATTAAACTGGATCTATTTTCCAGTATGTCAGAACTGCTCCTTAGAACATAGCTCTAAGCTTTAAACAGACACTGGTAGACTTTGCACAAATTAAAGAAAAAAATATCCCTTGCTTAGAGGGACACATTCTTTCACCAGGATTCATGACTTAGCAAACACACCATGGATTGGATTTTAGTTGCCACTCCACCCCTTGCCTGGAGTCCCTTGTGGAGGGAAGGTCTAGTAGAACCAGAAGTGAAAGTTCTGTGTTAAAATACTTACTGACAATAGAACAGCCAAAAGCTGTTAATTTGCTACCCTACCATTCGCAATCAGCCAAAAAAGTTATAGCTGTAATTTTGTAATTCCTCTCCACTTGATGCTTTTGCTAGGAAATTTTTCATTTTCATATTCCTAATATGTGCAGCTTTCTTATTCAAAATCAGAAACAACAGATGAAGAATGATTGGGAAAAATCATTCACACCTAATTATGGACTATCTCTTCCATGAGTGTGCAAATTCCAGTGCATGTCTATTTAAAGGAAAATGTTTTCAAGGCACTCCCTTGATTCATTCAACTACCTATACGCTACTGGATTGGTAGCTCCCTTCAGATAACACTTATTGATATTATTGAGTAAGAGTATTCATAAATTTAGCCAGCTTAGAAATCTCAGTTTTCTCTAAACCTGAGTAAGGGATGATTTGGTTTTTGTCTGTTTCTTCCAAAACACAAAACAAAACTCACCAATACATTTTTAAAGCCTATTTTAAAAGAATAACAGGGACTTCATGACTAGGTTTGTGAGCCAAAATGGACTCTCATATGTATTGACATGAGGTATCAGTGCATTACAATCTCAGTGTCCCCTCTTCCATTCTTTCCTGTTTCCTCTCCTTTTTCCTGAGACTAAAAATATAAGATTGAAAGTTCTGATGAATTTGCTGTTGAAAAGTCTGAGACTTTAGCAGCAGAGAGCTATTGGAAATTATTTTTCAATAAAATGCAGAGTAACTAAAATGTGGATTTGCATTAGGAGCAAATTAATGTAATCTTTTAAAAATTAGTTTCCCGTTTCAAAAAGATCCACAATAAAGTTGTCTGTGTGTTTGAAGCAATACTGTAATTAAAGGTCCCTATTTGTTCTTCTCAGAAGGTAATGGACTCAGTTACTCCTCAGAACACAGCCAAACATAGATAGCAATCCTGTTTTCTAAGTATAGGTTGGGCTGGTTTCTGTCAAAGTAATCAAATAAAGGATATTTGTGTCAGTATTCAGTGATACTAAGTACACTCAGCCACCTGGCTTTTGTTCTGATATCCATGAGCTCCATAAACTGATGGATTAGTAAGTTGTTCTCTTCCAGCCAGTGCCAAATGATTTACTCATTCTCTTTTCACTGCCTCACAAGCACTTCTGCACAAACACATGACATTCTAATAGAGAGTGGAGACAAGAGCCCTGCAACACGTATAAACTTATAACATAGTAATCTATACCACACCATGCCATGCCCATCTTCTTTAAACTTAACAATAACTTCTTGCTAACTGACCAACCTCCTTTCAGAGTTGTCCAAATCAACTTTCTATCCATACTGCAGCTAGAGTAATGGTGGAAAAGAAACAAAGTAGAGAAATGAAGACATGTTTGGAAAGTAGAATATATGGAACATGGAAATTGAATGTGAGGCTGTCTTTGTGAAATATTGCTCATTGAAAAGTTTTTAAATTGTGCAGAGAAAGTATAAATGACAAAATTCGGTATGGAATGTCATGACAAATGTATGCACACTACCAAAAACCTGGATACACTGTCTATTAGGATCTGAGGTATTTGAATAGGAGCGCCTGTAAACCAAAAACTTGGAAATAGATTTGATACAAAGTAGGGAGAATAGAGGAGAATGGAAAGAAAATGCTGAAGATGACCCTGAAGTTCCTGACTTCATATATTAATGAAACAATGGATAGTGATGCTTCTGATATAGGGAGAAGTGGAAGAAGACCAGGAACAGACTTGATGCAAATATGAGGTGTTAAAAGGTATTTAAAAAAAAAAAAAGGTAAAATCATGACTCTCATACAAATATGAAATAAGCATGTGTCAGTCTATTTAAATCATTAATTAATGAGGGAACCAGTAAGATGTTACAACCAGTTCAAAGGGACATCCAAAAGAGTAGACACATATAGAAGCAATTAGGACTGCTGAAATGAACTTGCTTAGTAGATGCAAAGCATGCATCTTTTATAGAGGAGAAGAGAAATCAGTTGCACTTGATGAGACAAAATTCATTTGCACGTCTAGGGACAAGAATAATTTGCAGTTCTATCATTTATCCACATTTTACAAAGTGGTAGAGCTCAGAGACAATGAAAGGTACATTAGAAAGATGTATCACACAATACCTAATTTTCTATTGAAGATACCTAATAATCTCTTAAATTCATTTGCAAGTATTCCATATTTTTCCCATACAAAGGTGATTTAAAGACAACCATGTGGAGATATCAAATAAGCCCCTAGATAAAGGTTCACTTCCTTCCTATCAGGTTCTAACTTAAACAACTGGCAAACCGCTTATACCCTACATTTTCAGAAAAAGGGGACCACTTTTATGATCTTTCCCTTTTTCAAAACAAAGAATAAATTATTCTTGATAAAAACAAATGAACAAGAAAATATTACATCATCTTGCACATTCTTGTTTGCCTTTCCAGGTCCAACTGAAGCTTTTAACTGTTCCAAATAGTTTTCAAAAGATGGAACACGCAACTTTCTGAATAGTTGACTCTGAATTGAAACAAAGTACAAAAGTTCTGTTGTAAGAAATATTCATCAATTGGCAAGGAATTGAGTTTCTGAAAAGGACAACACTGGATGGAAAAATTTGAGGGGAGGGATGGTTTGTAGTATTTGATTGGTGTTAGAGGCAGTTATTTAGATGGCCTCAAATCCTGAACAGAGTATACATTTGTATTTAATTTATTTTAAAAGCTATCACCTGTTTTTTTCCCCTCTCTTTACTGTGGGCATAAGGGAATTTATCAAGGAGATTAACTTTGGGGGTAGGGGTGCTTACTTCCCAACACAAGGTTTTCTTGGAAGAAAAGCAATGTTGGAAACTACTCAGTGGGGTCAATATTCTGTCCAGACCCTCAGACATCCTAACTACCAATCACACTATTCTAAGGGGAAAGAATTCCACATGGTACTGGCCCCAGAAATAAGGAAGGATTTTGTTCAAGTGTTTGGCACTGAAGAGAGTTTCTGAAGTACTTCAGTGGTCTGCCTTTACTTTCCCATTTTCAAAGGGCTTACTAATAATTGCAACATGCCTGCCATGTAATGACAGTGATTAATAACCTTGTGTATAGACCATAGGTTTAGTCATAGGTATGTTAAACTAGATTTTATTCAATTCAGTGGTATTCAGTTTTAAAGTATAATAAACAAATATAATACTAAAATTTATTTCTAAGAAATCATCTATGAGAACATATGTTTAAAACCAGGAGATAACTTGCCTCAGAAATATATATTTCCCTAGCTTTGAATACTCACACAATATTTGTGATTTTTAAACTCGAATCTAGCAGCTGACATTTGGAACTTCATTTTCATATTAGTACTGAAAAAAAGTAGTCACTCTAAGACTTAAGACATTTTTTGTACCAGCTTTCTCTATTCTCTCCCTTCTTATAGCCCTAATACTCAGAGAAAACATACCTATCTCAGCTTAACACATATGTTACCATTTCAAGTGTGTCGTCACTCATACTGCATTGGGATGGACTATGACGGAATAAATTAAAAACAGGTTAGGTACACAAGCTTGCATTGATCAGTTATCTCAGAGCAACTGAATGTTGATTTACGGCATCTCTCGTTTCATTTCCTTTACTTTTTTTCACTTTTGTTCCACTTTCATGTGTACATGTGTATATGTATACATATATATCAGACAATCTTTGGAGTCTATACTTGAGCTTTGGAATGATTTTTGATCTCTGGAGAAATAACAGGGCTTTCTTTTATTCTTCCGAGGGTAAAAATTTCCATGTCTCAGTCTGTCAATAGTCAGTCCTTTTTTTTTTTTTTTTTTAAGATGTTGGAGGTAGGAGTTTATTAATTAATTTATTTATTTTGGCTATGTTGGGTCTTCGTTTTTGTGCGAGGGCTTTCTCTAGTTGTGGCAAGCAGGGGCCACTCTTCATCGCGGTGCACGGGCCTGTCACTATCGCGGCCTCTCTTGTTGCAGAGCACAGTCTCCAGACGCACAGGCTCAGTAGTTGTGGCTCATGGGCCCAGTTGCTCCGCTGCATGTGGGATCCCCCCAGACCAGGGCTCGAACCCGTGTCCCCTGCATTAGCAGGCAGATTCTCAACCACTGCACCACCAGGGAAGCCCAGTTCTTTCTTGACCATAACCTGACACATGCCTCATGAACTTCCTAATGACTCTGACTGCCACATTCTCCTGCTCAAATCGTAAGCTATTCTTCTGATGTACACGTCACATCTCTAAATTGATCCTCTATTTTCAATTAGCCCATCCTAAGTTCCCAAAAGACTTATTTTATTTTTCTTTCTTTTAATTCTTTTTGAAATGCAGATGCCTTGTGTAAATTAGCGGTTTTGTGTAAATCTGGATGTAAAGGGCACATGTATGTACAATGTATTCTCCTGCTCATTTGAGGAATGCTCCTCTCTTGCTAATCACACATGTACATTCATACATGGATATCTCCTCGAGTTCTAGTCACGTTGGACGTACCTATAAATTCACAGTAGTTGTGAGGGCTAGGTTTTATTTTTTCTTTGTGGGTTATCTTTATCTGGTAGACATAAAACCAATTAATGGTGTATTTTCTTAATATCCTAATTTAAGCTTTTGTTTTATGGGGGCTATAAAATATAATAAGGGTTGACTTACTTATTTTTTAAGATCAGAACATTGATACATTAATTAGGTTAGGGTGTCATTTTTGTCACCCATTTGCAGTTTTTCACTTTCTTCTGTATAAATCTTTCCATCTCTAGCCAACATCTCTCCCTTTTCTCTATTACACCAAAGTACAGTGTATGGCATTCAGGCCATGCTTCTATACCCAGCAGTGAAGTGGTTCTGAGAAATATTCCAAAGAGATGAGAAATATTTTTGTTTGACTAAGAGAGGGTTCAATATTAGAATAGTCCTAGAATGGTTTTATGCTGTTGTAACCCTAGAGAGGTGGGTGGAGACCCTGCCACACCAAATTGGTCTGGATGTTGAGTCTGGTGATGCCCAAACACACCAATAGGGTATGAAGAGATTTATTACTCATCTGAGGAAGCTTTCTGGGGAGACAAGGGGAGGTTCACAAGCAGGTCAGAAAATGACTAATAAGAGCCAGGAAGAAATGGGCTTTAGCTTTTTTGTGGTTAGGACGTGGTTTGGCGGATGAGGCTTCCCACGTTTGGACTGGGGCTTGTATACTTTGAACTACTGTCAAAGGCGGGAGCACCTGGGCTTTCTGACTGGCTTGCCCAGAAGTGAGGCAAGAGTATGGGAAGCAGATGTGGGGATAGAAAACTATCAAGTCAAACATTCAAAAATGGATTTACACTCTTTATTGTATATGCCAGCTTCTCAAGATACAGGCCAAATATATGATAACTGATTTCTAAAACCAGCGATCCTCTCTATTAAAACAAAACAAATAAAATAAAATAGACAATTTAATTAAAATGGGCATTTTGAGTTATTCTCAAAAAACTAGTAAAAGAAATTTAAGAATATATTTTACATATACTAGTCTTTATTCTTAGGCTAAAAATATGTTATGCTTCTAGAATTAAACAAGATATGAATTCTAACTTACGGACAAGGTAAGAAGATATTAGAGGATGCTATAAATGCAACTTAAAAAAACCCAATTCTGATCTGAATATGTCAGTTGAGCTATAGTACTCCTCAGGTAAAAATATCGAGATGCAGTAGAAATAATTTTGCATTTGTAATTAGAAGACCCAAGTTTAAAACCTTGTTCCATGCTTAACAGGTAAGTGAAATTGAGGAAGTACCTTTTAATTTTCCTATTTATGAAATAGGATGCTGTCGGTTTTGTTATAATGGGACATGTATGTTCCTAAAAATCACTGCACTGTACAAGATGAGCCAATAAAAATCACAGGGTTTATGGGGAAAATGGAGTTAGCAACACATACTCAAAATTTTCATCAGTAAGACCTAAAAATGGTAGGGACATATCATAACATTTATAGAGCAATTGTATGCTTATTAAATGGTTAAGAAATACATATTGCCATAAAAAATACAGCTCTTTACGTTGAAAAAGACTTGACGTTTGTTTGTGGTAGTTGTCATGGTAAGTGTTCCAGCTTGTTAACCATGGTGAAGGAAGGAGGATTATCTGAAATTGGAAGGAAGGTCATAACAACAGAGGTAGTGATAGAGGTTTGAGGTGTGTATGTGGTTTATGTATCCCAATGTGGCTTTGTTCACCTGTGTGCAGTATTCTACATTTATCTAGTGTTTCTCAGATGAAATCGTTCATAAACAAACCGAAATTTGCATTATGCCCAAATTGTTCCCTAATATATCAATTGCACTGAAACAAATTCACATTTGAAAAAAAGAATATAGAAAAACTAGCTGCACTACCATCTGCTCTGTTTTTATTGCGGTGGTTGAGACCACAAGTCTTAGAGCCAGACAGATTGGATCGAGACTCCTGCTATCACACCTTTGCTGTGTGATCTTGGACACATTAATGTAAGATCTAAATGTTAGGCTGCTTATCTGTAAAATGGAACTAGTAATTGTTTCCAGCAAATAGACTTTTTTTTAATGGGTTAAATGTTTAATGCATGGAGAGGATCTTGTACTGGCTAAGGGTTCTGAAACCTTGGTGAAAGTATTTTGTAATCTAGGAGTATATACTTGGAAGAATTTATTTCAGTATTAAGTTGAACCATGTATTTGAATTGCCAATATTTGATCATTTTTCTTCATCAAACACAGTAATTTCATATGGTTTTTCCTAATTTTCCTTGTGTTTTTTTGTAATACAATACTTATACATGAGTTAATAATTTTAGAATTATATGACTAGCATAAAATTAAAGAGGTGGAAAATGTGTTTAATACTGTATATAGTATAAGTCAGCAACTTTAACTTGTGGTCAGTAAACTAAATCTGTATTACAAAACTCACTTTCATAGTTAACATTCTGATCCTTAAT
Source organism: Hyperoodon ampullatus (assembly GCF_949752795.1). NCBI lineage: Eukaryota > Metazoa > Chordata > Mammalia > Artiodactyla > Ziphiidae > Hyperoodon > Hyperoodon ampullatus. The sequence continues at coordinate 43,250,388 of NC_136921.1, forward strand.
TTGTACTTCTTCCAGTCCTAAAACATTGAGAATATGGATTAACGTGGAAATTTTCTCCATAAAGAAAAGTTTGAAGTGCTCTATTTAAAAATGCACAAGAATGTAAATTAAAGATTAATGATAAATTTCCCCTTTGGAGAAATTTAATTGGTTGTAGACAAAGACTCATTGAGGCCTCTGGCACAATGTGGTCTTGGAAACTTGAGAGACATATTGTTATTTAAAAGTTTTGAAGTTTGAATACAGATGTTTATTTCATATTTTATTGTATTTTTACATCCTCTTCTGTGAATCAGTTTTTTTTTTTTAGGCTTAGTCAATTAAATTATTCAGCATTTTATGGATAGAGGCCCAATTTATCTGGTTACAGTGATCTGTATTTGGTGTAGTATTATGGAAATCTGAATGTGGTAGAAGGAATTTTAGCCTCAACTAGTAGATTTTTCAAGTAGCATTAATTCTGAATTTTGTATTTTGATTAATAGTAGAGGAGATGTGTCAGATTTTAATGTTATTTGCAGTCATCATCTTGTCTCCTTGTAATAAAATAACTGAGTGATAGACAACAAGGGATTAAATCAATGTACTTTTACTTTCTGTGGGTAAAGACACCAAGGCACATAAACAAATTTCAGTGGGTTCACAAGTCTTACACTGCTACTTTCAAAAAGGGAGATATTCAAGCATTATTCATATAAATCAGATAGAGTCTGCTATTTTGCCATTATCTTTAAATGGCAGTATTATTTGTGAATCAGATGTTTAATCATTATGCTATTTTCTGTGGATATTTACTTCAAGAGAAAGTTTACTTATAAGAACTATAAAGCTGATAAAATACTATGTTAACCATGTTTTGATATTAATTTTAACAGCCATACACAAATGGTTATACTTCTATGTCTGATGAAAGTATTTCATAAGATATATCCATTATATAAAGCCTATAAAGCCATCAATCTGAAATTTTAAAAAGGCAAATTATTGTAAAACTGATATTTAAAAAGTGATTTGTCAAAGGATGCTTTAAATTGCTAGGCTGCATTCATTTTAAAGTGTTTGATGATGATCCATGGCTTTGGGATAAGGTTTATTTTATGCAAGCTTGTTCTGCATAAAAAAATGATCAGAATTAAATCTTTATGTTTAGCTGATACATTTTAACTACATGAGAGATCATGTTCTTTGCCTCTGTCTATTCCCTGGAGCAAGAAAATTCATATTTCAAAAAGACACCAATCCAAACCAAACCTAGTTATTTTATTTTTCAGGCAAAAAACCTACATTAAAAAAAAAAGGCCTTAACATTTACACTTATGAAAAAATATAGTCATTTAAATTTTATTTTATTGTACAAGTTACCATCAACATTTTCTTTTAATAAAATTATAGTTGAAATTCTAAGCATCTACTTAATTCTTCTGATTAGATTACAATGGGGGTGGGAGGAAGGGAGAAAGAGAGAATGAATGTGAGATAAAAGAGACAACTATTCTAAGCTTTCTGAAGGGAGTGGGGAATGGTCGCTGTGATGACTGACAGAAAATCAATTTCCACACCTCCTATCTCCTAGGTAAATGGAGAAGTGGAACTTTTATGCTCCCATTTCCCACAGGTAACCCAAGGGGAACTTTCAGGCTCACGAGTATTTCTGGTTGCTGAGAGTTCCCCGAAAAGGTAATCTGAATTACCTTCCATTGTGTTCAGCAAGGTAGAGGACCTTTAGGGTGCTGTTCAGGGTAAGAGACAATTCTCTGGCATTGTGACATAGATACTATAAGAGAAAGTTAAAACAAGAATCCATTTCTACTTCTATTCTGAGAACTCACATTATCTTGTGAACAGTGGAGAATTATACTTCTATATGTCTGGTGTTTATTCAGTACGTAGTGAAACTGAGATTAAACTCTTGTGAATATATAATATAACATAATATAATATAAATGTATATTAACATTCAACAGAAAGAGAAAGTAAAAAGCCTTACTTACTTAAAAAAAAAGCATTCTCATTTAAGTTTTGCAAGCCATAAATATTATTATTCCTACTATACAGATGAGAAAACGGAAGTTCAGTATTATTTGTTTTATTACTTTTTATTTTCTTAACACTTTTCCTTATGATAAGTAATTTGTTCAAACAAGCAAACTTCTTCTGAGAGAATTATGATACAAATATATCTCAGCAAAATGTGTATTATTCTTCACCTATGAACTTGAAGTAACTAGGAAGTATTTCAAACCCCAAATCATAAAAAATGAAGGGTATAACAATATGTTAATATTGTAGTAATTTGATACTTCCCAGTTTCCCATAAATTTCATTCTTTATCATTGCTCTAATACCCTGATTCTTACTTAAAAAAAAAACAAGAAAGAAAGAAAGAAAAAAATAAGTAAAGGTTTATAGTACAAGTAACTATGTTCTTGGAAGCAAAAGGATTATACCTGATACTTAAATAATAATTTTATGTAGAATCCTATGCTGATCAACATACACAGACACTAAAATTTAAAATGGGCACAAATTCAGACAGCAATAGGTACGTAACTTTTTACTTTTAAGATCCCATAATCATTATTTGATCTCCGTCTGGTGGTAACTCAGTTATAGCAACTGTTTCAATTAATACAGAAGTAAATCTAACTAATTCATTTGAATACATGTTCAACAAGATGAGAATCATCTGCTTTTGGTCCTTAAGCAATACAAAAATTACTAATGTGGAGGTAATTTATATTCTATCTTGAAATATACTTATTAATATAGAAGTAATTTATACATATCCTAAAAGGATAGCTTAAAAGCTCTGAGGAAACCAAGAACACTTTCTTTACGAAGATTCTGTTTGATAAATTATTCAGTTGAGTAATATCAGTACAAGCCCCAGAGAGGATTGCAAAGTTCATATCTAGCATCTGGATTTAAATCCATATACACACACACACACAATCATTTACAAACACGAAGCAGACCATGTCAAATACTTGGCCAAATGAAACAAAGTTAGGGAGGAAAGGCAAAAAAAGAGAAAAGATATTCATTTTAAAAGATGTTGACAATGTAAAGTTGACTAGTCTGGATTACAAGGATGGTGAAAAGTTCATGTACATTGTCGACTCTCTTCATCGTTACTGAACAACTCCTTATTCAAAATAAGAGTACTAGAGTAGTTTGTGTGGTAGAATATGTCTTCTGCAAACATTTTTGTTCCTTCCAAGATTTACTGCAAATATATTGGTTCCAGTAGTTCCAGTGTTCTACTTTACCTTATACAGGAGCATGGCAGTGACATGTTTTCACTACACATGCCTATTTTCTCTTCCAACAAATGTCTAAGTAGAGAAGGATAGTATCTGGATAGCAACCTTCACACTTTTCTCCTGAGAATTGAAAAATTGATGCAGTAGTTGTAAGCATGCACACCTTTGACCTTTTGCAATAATGTATAAAGAAATATAAGCCAGAGAAATCAAAACTCCTCTACTCTATGAATCAATAATCCAATGTGTTCAGCTCTCCAAGCTGAATATCAGTCAAGCAAAGATCCACTTTAGCTGTGAAATTCAGTGTCATTTCCTTCCAAATCCTTGCCTTATTCTCTCTACAGGCACCCATATACCTACCCACATATCTCTACATGCACAAGTCTAAGATGCCATGCAGAAGCCTAAATTCTTCCTATGCCAACTCGATTTTTTTTTTTACTTAATTATCCATCCAGGTAAAAGGAATCAAACAACTCACTTCATATAATTTTTAACCTATTTTCTCCTTCAGTTTTTTCTTTTCCCTCTAGATCATCTGATATAAACATTTTTTTCTTTAAAAAAGATAGTCCGACCTCAAAATCTCCCCAATTACAAACTGCCTGAAAAGGGAGACAAATAGAAGTATCTAAAGTTTATTTAGCTATATATCTTCTCCAACTTGTTTCTGTTCTTCATCACAGAGCTGGTAAAGTTGGGGAGAATATGAGAGAGAATCAGCATGAATAGAACCCAAGCATAATTCTATTTCATTTCTATTCAACAAACCTTCCTTGAATACCTGTTCTATGCAAGCACAGTGCTAAATCCCATGGTTCTTTTCTTCAGGATTTCAGAGGCTAATGTGAGAGAGTGAAATACATAAAAATGAGTCTCAAAACAGAATGTCACACACTTTATTTAAAGTGTGCACAAAATCTCTATGGATTTTTACAGTAAGGTTTATTGATCTTTGAGGCTCTTCCTTTAGAGAAGTATGTTAGAAGCCAGAGGCATTGCACAGGTTCATATACACCTACATTTTTAGTTTTTGGAGAAATCTGAAAGGTTTGAAAATGTAGTTTGGTATCAGTATGATTGATCTTCAAATAAAACTGATTTAAGGCTGAATTCAGTTGTAATCGACTAAAATTGGTTCATATTCTGTGCTTTAAAACTGAGTCATAAATCAACCCCTTTTTTTTCTCTCATGAAGAACCATCATTTTCCATTCAGTAACTATGAAGATAGACTGGTTGCATGGACAGGTGTGATTTGTTTGTTTTTATATTATTCTAGAAGCCTACCCAATATGATTACTCTAACTACATTAACTTCTTTTGTGCCCTCCATTTCACAGGCTTGAGAATGAAAGTGGAGATAAGCTATTCCCATAAACATGGACTACCAATTATGTCAATTCACATGGGTGGTTATGCAGGGTATCATGATGTATTCAGGAACCTAAAATACACATTTGGCTTTCTGTTTCCAGTGGAAAAGAAAGAGAGGTACAAAGAGAAAACATGGGTATAATAAATTAATTATGAAATCTATTATATATTATACATGTATTAAATATATGTATTTATAATCATGTATAAAATATATCAAATGTAATAAACTGTGTGATATATTTTACTGTAAATTTTTCAATATCTACCATCATTATTTTACAATTTTGAAATAATCGTGGAGTCAAATTTTTGACAGTGTAACTTATATGTGATGCTAAACAACCTTCTACTGAATATTTCTCTTTTTTGGGGTGTTTCCAACTTTATAATTTAAAAAATGAAACTATAAATCTGATATAAGGGAAAATGTTAATTTATATAGCACTAAGGTCTTACCTAAAATGAAGTAAAATAAACATTGATGGGTCAGTATTTAGAAAGTAACATTTTCATTTTAGCTTTTGTTCAATTATGTATACATAAATTTGTTACCATCTTCCTGTTAATATTTGACCACAATGGCTACGTAACAATGTCTAAAGGTTACTTTTTACATAAAAGGATTTTAATTGATTTTTGTTAACCACAATAGGTTTTTATGTGTCATAGCTGCAGTAAATTAATTACTCCTTGGAAGTAAGCAGCAGAAAGAAACTGACAAGTGTTTCATTGCATAAGATAGTTGTGCTTCACTGAACATGCTCAGCCATGAATTAGTAGAATAAGAAAAAAACTAAATAAAATTGGTAAGAGTTTCAGAAAGAAAATTGTGGAAAATATAGGGAAGAAGATACTGTAAGATAATTGGCAATATGGTCAAGAGAAAGAATTTGATTACTCCTGGGTGGGGAAAAGAAGTAAATCCCTCAAAGAAAAGAATATTCAAAACAGATTTTTTTTCATTGTGCAAGACCCCCAAAATAGAAAAGTAAGTCAAGAAGTTTAGAAGAAATGAATGGGATAGTTAGTTAGTAAATATCAAATGCAACGTAACATGGAGACAAAAAATAATAACCCAGATGTATGCCCCAAATTGAAAGTGTTGAAGGTATTTATTATGCCTCACTGGGCTATAGACTATTTCTTCCAGCACTCACAAGACTAATGCTTCTTGTTTTTGTGCCCTGAACTTCCTCACCAACTTTGTTCAGGTATTCTCCAAATGCTTTTCTGTCCTCTTTGGTCCAATGATACCTGAGAGATGTTCTTTTTGTAATGGATCTTGGAAGCAAGAGAGGACAATCCTAAGCATGCAAACCATGTTTAGAGTCTCCACATCCTGTGTCTTGTTATATTTCATAGCCTCAGCAAGTCACATAGCAAACCCAACATCAGTGGTCCAGGAAGTGTACTTTATCCCAACGTAGAGAGAGAGGATGATAATTTGTTGAACAATAATAGAATTTATCACATTAGGAATTATCGACCAGTTTTACAGATAGCCAAGATTTGAAGATTTTTAAACAGTAGTTAATGTTTCACAATTAGCAAATAGCAAAGCTAGAATTTCAACATATTGTTATCTGTTTCCTGCACTTAGAGTCTTAATTATTGTGTCATTTTGGCACTTTGGTCCACTTTGAGTATAAGGACACAACACCACAAGAAACACACACACACAACACATATAAACCAATACTCTCCAGATTTTTACTAAATAGTGTTTTCTCATTGTTCCAGTCAATGATATTCAATGTTCCTTGCATAATCTCTGAACTACTGCTTGTCCTGTAAGAAATTTAAACTATAACCAATACAAATTTACTACTATGTGTTTTACTAGAGAATTCAAAATATTGTTAGTCTGAAAATTGTTAGACTGAAATTACCAGTAGAGTCCTCAATGTACTCATTTTTCCAGGAATCTCTGTCTTTTTGGACTCTGTATCCTGAGACTACATATATGCAAAATTTAAACATTTATTGAAAAGGCTATTATTATATATGATAAAAATTGAGAAAATTATTAAAAATAGTTCATTCATTGTATAAAAAGAGGAGTTAAAATGTATTATATACTGATATAATTTAGTTAATGTAAAACCTGAAATATAAAAAAAAGATTTTAAATATAGACATAAACTCACATATTTTATGTTGACTTCAATAGTGTAGGGATAGTTCAACAGTTACTGAAATAGGACTGAACAAGATATCAAGGATTTAGTCTCTATTCTGTTACTAACAAGCTCAAGTAACACAGCTCAGGTAACTGCTTTCTTTGAGCTGTAGAGTTCTAATCAATATATTGAGGAAGCTAGTTTCGATTATCTATGCATCCTCTTTTTTTTTTTTGCGGTACGCGGGCCTCTCACTGTTGTGGCCTCTCCCGTTGCGGAGCACAGGCTCCGGACGCGCAGGCTCAGCTGCCATGGTTCACGGGCCTAGCCGCTCCGCGGCATGTGGGATCTTCCTGGACTGGGGAACGAAACTGTGTCCCCTGCATCGGCAGGCGGACTCTCAACCACTGAGCCACCAGGGAAGCCCTGCATCCTCTTTTACAGTGCTAAATATTTTTTCACACAAAAAAATCTATTATCAAAAAGCTGGAGGTGGAGGGGTAAATTATTAAACTAACAGTAGCAACTAGAATTGAGTGAGATGCACTTATACAAAGCAGTCAGATATGCATATCTACCTAGACCAATTCCTACAGTTGTGACATTTGAGTATACATACCAATGTAAGTAAAAGGGAAAATATAGAATTAGCCTCATAATTGTTATCTTTTAAGGGTATGCTTTTATATTTAATAATAACTCTTTAGGGATATGAGAGGATGCTAAATATCTAGAATATCCCATTATAAAAAATGAAAAGAATCAAAAGCATGTTTGCATTACATGAATGCTATACTGTCACAAGCTTAATTAAATGATTTTCAAAGAATCTTTGTACCATTTAGTTTTCCTAATTTCAAAAATCACTTTAGAATTTTTCTCTGACTCTGGATTTTTTTTCTTTTTAAATAGAGTCTCTTGTAAGCATAAGTATTTCTTGAATTTCAAACGAAATCTTGACCCATATAAAGAAATTTAAATCATTTCTTAACTAACTATACCTTATTCTACTTGAATATTTAAGACAGATCAACAAATGAGATTTTAGCTGTTAGCCAATACTTACATAATACTCATGTTATTATGCAAAGAAGGAATGGTGACAAGAAGTAATCCTGATGATGGAAAAATAATTTGTGATTTAGATTTTAATGAGCTCCATTTTTGCTGGAAAAAAATCCTTATCACTTTGTTAAAACTTAATGTATACCCAAAGTTTTAAGGTAGTTTCTTAATCTGTCTCCCTTTACATTCTGACGCATGTAAAATAAGATGTGACTTTGTCCATGATAGCTCTTTTTCCCACCTAATATGGAGGAAACTCCTTTTGTTCACACTACATTTTTAGTGCAATTTAATAAATAGTCATGGAATTTAAATAACTACTGAGTAATACTGCTTGTACAGTTTGCTTAAATGAAAATGACATAGTTATTTTTTTAACATCTTTATTGGAGTATAATTGCTTTACAATGGTGTGTTACTTTCTGCTTTATAACAAAGTGAATCAGTTATACATATACATATGTTCCCATATCTCTTCCCTCTTGCATCTCCCTCCCTCCCACCCTCCCTATCCCACCCCTCTAGGTCGTCACAAAGCACCGAGCTGATCTCCCTATGCCATGTGGCTGCTTCCCACTAGCTATCTATTTTACGTTTGGTAGTGTATATATGTCCATGCCACTCTCTCACTTTGAAAATGACATAGTATTAAAGGATATTCCTTTTCTGTTTACCTCTGTTCATCAGAAGCCAGTAGCCTAAATGGGAATCACCCTAAAGCCATAAGAAACCCATAAAAAAGTACACTGCTGCCATATATATATATATATATATATATATATATATATATATTCATCCTTTTTTGCTGCTTTAGCCAGTAACTTACTCAAGTTCTTAAATTTTTCATTTTAAAGTCTATCCCATCCACAAGTGCACATTTCTATCCCTTCCCATATGCATAACTTTTAAGCCAAATTCAGTTGTCAGTGCTTATAGATCAATACTATAACTTTTATTTGAAGGTAAAGAGTTCTAAGAGTCTGGTTTTCTATTACCCGCTGTAATACATTGTTCTAAGAGGAACTTTCAGAGAGTTTCCCCCCATTTCACTAAATGACATCCAATGGCCTTGGATGGATAATGGCCTTACCATGATGGGAAATTAATTGAGAAAGCATTTCTGTCCTGCCATAAACTTATCATCCATCCTGTTGCTGCTATTAGCAGGAATCCATAACCCCATGGGTGTTTCAAGTGAATCTCTTTTAACAGAGCTAACAGTCTGGAGGTCATACTGTTAGCTACTGCCATCAGCCGAGTGTCAAATCATTGTCAAAAAGAAATTACTGGTGTATTCATTTTTTTTAGCTTCTAGCCTTGTGCTGTGGTACCTGAGATGATTTGTAGAGAGTCACTGGGGGAAAAAAAAGAGCACTGGTGGTCACTGAAGGCTTCTTTCACATCAGCACTTAGTCGAATCATTACAAATTAACTTGGATGTGTGAGGTACTGCCTGGTACTTACTTTTAAGACATGGTTAGGAACTCCTGGATTCTAATTCCTATTGGGCATAATTTTTTCTTAACTTAATGACACCACAGAAAGGATCAGTGCCACTTGTGATATTAAACATGTATGTTAAGAATCGATAGAGTTCCCCCATCATATTGAAAACATATAACTGCATTGTTATACAAACAACAATAAATGAAGGTTATCATATAAATGCCTGCTGTTCCGTTTTTATCTGACTCTGCACCTAATGTAATTGTTTCCATACGTGCATTTTAGATATCCTAAATATAGTTTAGACACACACACACAAGACACGAATAAAATACAAAGGGGAAAGATAATACTATGAAATCTATTGTTCTCTTCTGATCTTTTTTCCCCCTGTGATGTAGAACAAGCAAACAATTTCTAATATCGTTTTTCTATACCTACTTTCGCAACGAAGCACTGCAAACTATAGCGATTTTTTGATATGCTTGTATAAAATACGTGGTGAAATATTCCCGTGTTTAAAGTTCGTGTGAATTGCCTGTAGACTATAGTTGCTGTTTTCCTAATAATAATAATTTCCTAAAAAAAAAAATTTTATATATATATATATATATATATATATATATATATATATTTTTTTTTTTTTTTTTTTTTTTTTTTTTTTTTTTTGCGGTACGCGGGCCTCCCACCGCTGCGGCCTCTCCCATTGCGGAGTACAGGCTCCAGACGCACAGGCCCAGTGGCCATGGCTCACGGGTCCAGCCGCTCCACGGCATGTGGGATCCTCCTGGACCGGGGCACGAACCCGCGTCCACCGCATCATCGGCAGGCGGACTCCCAACCACTGCGCCACGAGGGAAGACCCTAATAAATTTTTTTAAAGAGACTGTTTGGGAAGGGCTCCTGTCTATCTTGTCTCCGCTGGTATTTAAGTAAATGGAAACAATTACTGAAATATGATATATGATAATGGCATATAAGAGGATTTTATGTACATCCTTGGAAAAATGAAGCACTACTCTGACAAACAGAGGCATACTGGTGTATAATTACACTTTCTAAAATCTTTCACATGTATTTTAATGGCTTTAACAAGTTTATCATAAAATGGCTGTACCAAGACTGGAGCTTCTTTCTTTCAGGTAGACCTTCTGAATCAATGGCAATGCTGAACTCTTCAAAATGTGACATATAGGTTAATATTTTTCTTATGAAGGCAAGGATGGGAAATAAAAATGACCAAGAGGTATTTATTCCAGCTAAGAACTGAAGACAATAATATCCATAATTGAAAGAAGATTCTCTAGAATTTGAAAATAAATGTAAACAGCTACATTTATGCACACTAGAAATGTTTTCTGGAAAAGAGTCATTGTTCTCTACAACATAGATAATTATCTCAATAACTCATGAATCTTTCCTTCATAAATTTGTCAAAAGTCTTTTGTATACATTCATATTTCTGTTACCATGTATTTCATGTCTGTTAATATCTACGTTTTCTGTTAAACATAGATAAAGTATATGATCATAAAAGGGAATTTGAAAGATTGAATACAGATAAATACTCAAAATGTGTTGCATGTTGAACATAAAAGCAAAGTTAAATATGGGTCTAGACTTTTTAATAGTAGTGTGTATGCTTTAAGTTTCAATTAAAATATTTCCTATGTGATAAAATGGTTTCTTATTTATAATACCAGCTTATCATTATAAAAATATTTAACAACCAAGGATAGATGAAAGAAAAAGTCTAAAGAAAATACCTTTATAAAAATGTTTAAGTGAATAAAATGTACACAATTATTTTCTGATTTATTCATTTTGAAATTACTGAGAACAAAAATTGTGTCTAAATTATTAAGCATTTACAATTATTGATAAAAAGAAAAATTTTCTCTGCATTTAATCATAATGATTCTAGAACTCAGTGTGTAAAAACTGGAAAAGTTGTCCAGGAAACAATACAATGATGAAAAACATTATTAAGTGAAAGAGCATCATGCTATTTTATTGCTGGACAATTATATTCAGCTTAAATGCAAGAAGTGTGAATAATTCCCAATAGATTCTAAATAATTTATAAGGAGGGATGCTCCAGAGTTATAAAAATTAGAAACATATTTGAACTGAAGCTATATTCATTTTTGTTTTACTTTTATAAAAACAGGAAATATTGAATTTAGGCTAAATAAGCATCTACATTAAGTTTTGGTGATTTGAAGTGTTTATACTCACCAAACATAATCATGAAAATTTGGGTTTAGGAAACTAATAAATTCCAACTCATTTATTCATTTTAACTGGAAATGTGTGGTTTGGTCTCATCTTCATTTTTTTAATAATTATACTCTGAAATGTTACCTCTTATGCGTTACTCAAAAACCTTGGAAAAGATTGACTCCAAAATCATATGACTGTAGTTTGTTTTGTGCTTTGATAACCCCATACTCATGCAGATTTTTACCTATCCATAAGCAATAATATTTTTTGTAAGTCTTCTCTAAAAGGACTATGAATTCTTACCCTTGAATTAAGAATTTGTATTTTGCTCTGACATTTAGTGGAAGTTAAACAAAAATTTTAAAAACATTATCTCATAATTTATCTCTTTGAGGTTAATGAATTAATGTTCTTGAACTAGATTAAAATTATACGTGTGATTAAGGACAGAATATTACTTCAGTATTTATCATTCATGCTTTGCATTACTCTAATTAATAGTAAAATACCTAACTACACATATTTGCATTTATTTCCTCTTCAACTACATCAAAAGTCAGTAAATAGGAAAAATACAAATTCCACTCCAAGCAAGAGATCTCTTATGAGCCAAATTTGCTCAGGATTTAGTGTTAACATCATGTTTCCTGCCATGATTTCTTTATATAGAAGCTGAACTTTTGCTTTGAATTACACATTATAAAATGCTCTGTTTAAAGAAAAATTTGCATCATATTTATTAGATTTTTCATTTGTTCCTTTCTAACTGTGTTTTGCTCTGTCAACTGTATGTTAGATTTCCCTTGAGAGAAAATTGAGCTTTATACCCATGCTCATAGATCACAGTGTAAATACAACTTGCCACACTTCACTTGGCAGGTAGGAATATCCGTGAATAACACTGAAATATAATTGGTTTCAGCTCCTGGTGTTGTCCCCTGAAATTGCTTCATTCTTATATCGCCTGACCTAAGCAGCAAGGACATTATTTTAAATTCAGACAGCCTCAAATTGCTGTATTACAGTTTTTTTTTAAATAAACCTCAAGCGTTACCAGGATGACAAAAATTGCTTGTTTTTCAAAATATTCTATATGTTTTGGTGAAGTGTATATGTGAAGGTGGTTACTAGAATTATGAAACGCTGACAGTAGTAAGTATATTTGGCCAATGAATAATATCCACTGGGTGTTATGCTCATATATTGTTTATATCCAAATCGCATGAAACTACTGCATTCATTATTAAAAGGCAAACTTGATGCATCACTTATTGCTTATATTGTTAATATACTAAACATGTGTTTGAGTATGGTCCTTGGCCAAATTTCATAGCCAGTGGTTTAAGAACACGGAAGACACACTCTCATCCTGATTAGCTAGTTCCCCAGGAGAGTAGGGGTGGGAGGGATGGAAGCAGCCTTGGTAATTTTTCAGCTCATTAGGTGCATATTCATCTTAATGGGGCATCAAAGTTTAAAACTATAATGCATTCCCCTCATTTAATCCACCAGAGAATATGAATAGTAACCACATGAAAGCAGAAAGGATTTCAACACTTTGAAACTGCAACAAGCAGGTGTCATCTTTCCCTCTAGGCAGAATGGAAACGGAAACTTGATTAGTCTAATTCTGCCTCAGTAACCCCCTTTGCTGCTCCCTCGCCATCCGGAGTGGATGTATAGCAGTGCATCACCTCAAATAAAACACAAATTCAATTGCCTTCGGCTACATTTTCAGAAATAGGGGTGGGAGAGAAAGAAACATGACCTAAGTCATGTTCTCTTCAATAAAAGTATTTTTATTCATTTTCTCCACGTATTCATTAGCACCCCTTTTTACATAAAACCCTCTGTTGAATGCTGCAGAGTAAAGGGTGTCAAAATTCTGAAAAGTGCTAAAGAGGACATAATAATTCTTTTGCAATCTATCCAAACATATTCTTAAAGACTTTAAACAAATATTAGACTTTCCAACTTCTTCTTCAGAATGTAACTCAAGTGGACATCTGGGATATTTGTCATTTAAAAATTATCTCTTAAATACTTGCTTTTATGCTTAGATTAAAATAATCTCTTATATTACCTTTGTTACAAGGGGTGTATATCTTATTATTCATCCTCTCCAGATAAACATATGAATAGTAACTTGCAATTAACATCTGATTCAATTGAATGATTGCAGTTCTTACCTTGGAAAGTAACAAGGGAACAGCCCTACTTTAATTTCCGGAAAAGAGAAAAATGGAGGAAAGGAGCAGAACTTATTTTCATATGATATCTTCCCTTTGTAAAATTTTTTAACATTTCCCTAACTGTATTTCATTTAGTTACTTATTTTAAATTAATCCAAAGTCAGAAATAGAATAATTCAGTGACACAAATATGTTTTTAAATTATATAAAGTATATATATTTGAAGTAGTAATAAATTATCTGACATAAAGAATATTTCAGGAAAGTCAGTTTAAGTAGAAACTGCATATTTTCCCATGAAGTTGAAAATTTATAAATGGGAGAGTTATCCCTGAGGGCTTCAGAGGTAGAGCTCTTTTGTGAAAACTTCAAAACTCAAAGGCATATGATAACGTAAAATTGTTCATTAATAAGAACTGGCCAAATCTATTTAAAAAAACTGGAAGTAAAACATTTTGTTTCCATGTCATCTGTGTTTCTTACTAGACTGTCACTAAGTGTCTCCATGTCATCTGTGTTTCTTACTAGACTGTCACTAAGTGACTTGAGGATGAGGTCAGTGTAGCTTTTCCTATTGTATCCTCATTCCTGGTACATAGTAGGTGTCAGTTAATAAGTATTAAAAAACAAAACCAGGAAAAATTCAAATGGTATTAATGCTCTACTAAATATCTGCATGCATATACTCTCAAATTAAACATGGATTGGTCATGTTAACTGATCAGATTTTTATAATAAGCTTCTAATGTCTTAAATAGTTTAGGTGGTCAAATTTAAGCTCAGTAGCTGTACGTTTCCCTGAAATGAACTGATGCTAAGGAAACACAGCCTGAATAGTGCACCTTGAAACCACTTTGTCTGGAGGGGACATTAGTCTTTTTTTTTTTTTTTAAGACATTTAAAAAATTTTTTATTTTATTTATTTATTTTTGGCTGTGTTGGGTCTTTGTTGCTGTGCACGGGCTTTCTCTAGTTGCAGCGAGTGTGGGCTACTCTTCGTTGTGGTACGTGGGCTTCTCACTGGGGTGGCTTTTCTTGTTTTGGAGCACGGGCTCTAGGCACACAGGCTTCAGTAGTTGCAGCATGCAGGCTCAGTAGTTGTGGCTCGTGGGCTTAGTTGCTCCACGGCATGTGGGATCTTCCCAGACCAGGGCTCGAACCTGTGTCTCCTGCATTGGCAGGCAGATTCTCAACCACTGTGCCACAAGGGAAACCCCTGGAGGGGTCATTAGTCTTAAGATCAAACATTCCTCATAGGTCATGTGTACATTATAATGCTTACTGTATACATTTCATTTGATAAAGCTAATTACATCACATTATTTGTGTATATCCAAATTTTAAAAATTGTCTTAAAATTAAAATGGCAGTGTGATACAGCCAGCATATAATATTGGTCCACACAGATAGAGTCTGATGCCTTATTCCTTGTTTTCCTTCTGTCTTTTATCTTCCTACTGAATCAAAGCCTCAGGTTACTTAGATTTCCATTTGATAGTCTGATTAAATTAATTGAAACTCAGATTTGAATTAATGATAGATCAATAATCTTACTAATTATCCCAAAACTATAAAAGATCTCCAATTGATAGAGTAAGAAATGATGACTTTCCCTGGCATAACTCCAGGCATTCTTCTTAATCCATAAAATGGCAGGCACTTCCTTCTTCTTCCTTCCATATATATCAAGTAAACCTGAGCACAAAATACACGGAAGCAGAATTTATCACACACCCAAACTCTTCCTCACTTTTTCAAGTGATTATATACCTAAAGAAATTTAGTAAAAATAGAGTCATCTTTGAAGAAAAGAGAATTATATGCAGAACGATAGATTAACTGCTACATTGTGAGAAGATGAATGAGGGCTGTTTCAGCATATGTATAATATGGTGGTATCTTAGTGTTTCTAACAAGTTAGATAGAAAACAGAATAATAGTGAGATAAACTGGTAAAGGTTAATCACACAATAACCATATTCCTGTTTGAAAACACACTTTTTTATAACCATCGTATTAAGAGCAAAGTAAGTCACTGCCAAAGTCTGTTTTTTTTCTTTTTGGTATTTTTAAATTTTTCTGGTATAAATTAAAGGTTTATTAATTCAGTAAGTCTCTTGAATTCTTGCCAAGAATACTCTTGAAGAGTGCTTTTTAAATTGATATAATATTGTTAGGTTACTGCTTTTATGATTCACAGGTGTGAAATCGAAAGTTCTAAGATTATTCACTGCCTTGACCATTCTTTCACCTAAACTCTGGTCCTGGATACCTAGGAGCCTCATCACCATCTCAGACCCAATATATTTAAGACCTTTATTTTCCCAAGGTCAAATTCTTTCCCGCAAAACTCCAACTTGATATTTATCTACATAAATTTTAATCCTACCTCTGCCATTCACTAGATAGGAGGCTTGGGCAACTTACTGTTTTCTCATCTTTAAAAGAGAGATAATGATAACCAACATATAAAGCTGTTTGATAATTAAATGAGTCAATATATAGAACAATGATAGGCACCTTGAAAGACTCTATACAAGGGTTATTATTATCCAAACTGGGAAACTCACATTCATCTTTGTTATTTACTTTTTCTTTATCCGAAGAATTTAGCTAATAACTCAGTGTAAGTGAATAAAAATCTTATAATTCCTTATCACATCTTGGGTTCATCTCCTGTCCCCCCTCTAATACAAGCTCTATTCACTTCAGGCCTTAAATATTAGGCCAAAGTATCACCACACTATACCAATTTATGTTGCATAACACTGCCAGACCAGTGGCGTTAATGACATCTTGCATCATGCCATTATCACTTTGATAACTGAGAATGTCTCTTTATTTTCTACAGAACCAGTTGTCCACTTTGCTGGCTTTCAGATACACTCTAATTGATCCTATGATACCTACCAATCCTGAGTTCTTACTACTCCTACTTTTTGAGTGCAAATAACAGGAACCCCTACTCAAGCTAGCTTAAAATACTACATGTATAAGTTCACAGAGGCTTATAAGTAGGGCTGGGCTCAGAGGTAGTAGATTCAGGAGCTCACAACATGACAAACCACTTAAGTTCTTTCTCTTATTCACACTACTGTCCTCAATCTAAGGCTAGTTGATCCCAAGAGAGTAGAATATCCTCATGCTCTGTGTTCCTCTCTTTACCCAAACTGACCAAGAGACATGCCTTTCCTTTCACTAGTCAGGCAAGAGAATTGAGATTAAGTGACTTGTTTATATTATCAGCAGGAACTGAATGAATATTGGGGACTCAACTACAGACTATATTAGAAGTGCTAAAACTAGCTGAAACTTACTAAATTTGTGTTGATTGATGAATGATTAAAAATCTGGTTACATTGCAAATTTATAAAGTGGAAAAAAAATCAGTAAGAGTCATTGAGTTCCTGGGATTGGTAAAACATGATTTGGGTGCTTTCATAACTTATATGAGATATTAGAATATGATTATTCTGGGAGATAGAGAGATGTAGGATTGAGGTCTGGCTTTACCATTCACTACTAGTTATCTTCACTTTTCCTCAGATTCCTGTTATAAAATTGGAGCGAATACAAAAATATTTAATAAGATGGTTTTTATATGAATTAAGAAATGAAGTCCTTAGTCCAGTGTGTGATACATGTAAGCTCATGATAATTCTTAAAAATAAATAAGTTATAGCCAATTAAGACAAATACAGAAATGTATTCTCAATTAAATGGAAACCTAAATGTTAAAAATATTATTTAATTGATTCAAGATTATAAAATAAATCAATGAACAAGGGGTTTCATGGTCTAAAAGAAAAATGAGAAACCTACTACAGGTGTAAAAGAGTTATTTGTAATGAATTATTTGTAATTACAAATAATGGAATTATTTGTAACTTTGCAACTGTTTGTTTAAAATTGTTGATTCTAAAAATAATGGAAATTTGTGTAAGCTCAAGAATGTGTTTACTTTGCAAATGATTAAGCAAGGAGGTATTCCCACAGGTAGTTCAGAAGAAGACATCAGATGAACACTGTTTAAATTATTCATATATTCTATCTTATGGGTCTAAATCCATGTGGTTCTAGTATATCCACTTAGCCTGCTCTTAGTCACGGGTCTACAATTTAGACTTAGTCAACCTGAAGCATTGAACAAAAAGAATGACCCCATTCTTCATGGTTTCCCAGCAATCCACATCTAGTATACATTACTTGAAGCTGCAATTTTGTTCATCCTTAAAACATTTATTCTGCCCTCCCTGCTTGAACTTATCTTCTTCAATTCCAATTCAAAAGCTCCTTGGGAATCCTGCTGCCATCCAGTCTTTACAAATCTCCAGCCCAGCAGTGTTTCATTAATCATCATCTCAGTGCTGGCAAAGACATTGTGAATGCGAACCTTGTCCTCTATTTATATGCATTTGTTAGAGCTTATAGGGGATGCTGCTCAAACAGATTGATTCAAAGGCTGGGAATACTTTACCGTAAAAGGCGTTGAAGAGGTCTGACATTACCACCACTTAATAGACTTTTACTTTTGTGTCCAGCCTGATGCCTCTTTAAAGTCACTCCTCCCAAAAGGAAAAATGTCCCTCCATTTCCAAGTCTGTGTGTGGATACAGAAGTTTCGATGGTGTGTGTGACTTCTATAGAGCAAGCTAGTCCATAACATTTATATCTGGGTTTGCTGTCCATATAGAATTTTGTTGTAACTTGGGAAAGTAAATCTTAGGAATTTTATCTTCTTAGGCAAATATAGTAAGAGGACAGAAATTAATATTTACCTCGTCTTTTAATCCTGTCTTTTGGGAGGTTAGTTGATCTTTTTATGCCATGGAGTTTCCTCAATTTGGCAAATAAAAAAATATATACAGTTTTGAATAAAAACTTAAAGTTGGAAGTGTTATTATTGCTCATCTTAAGTTCTTCCTTTTGCAGATGGAAAAACAGAAACCCAGAGCTGCTTTCTCGTCATTACTCTTTAATATTATTATTACAGCCATGACTATTATGGAGTATATACTGTTCCAGCAATCACAGTAAGGAAAAGTCTTTGTATCAAAGTGTTCTGAAATAACATGATTGTGAAGACAGAGAAGAATATAGCTAATCTATCTTCCACAGTGGGTGACAATAACAAAGTGTATGTAAGAACATTTTTTTTCCTTTTGGGAGTTGATAAAAGACAAGAATGATAAAATTGCCAATAACACTTAGGAACATGAAAAATGTAAAATTAAAGTAGTATATAAAGTATTAGGAAAGGCAGTCTTATGTGCATAGTCTTTCCACCCCTAGTCAGCCACATGAGAATGGGCCTTGGGTCTGGAACACATCCTTACTGAGAGAAAAGAGCCCATACAACCTGTGTCAGTCTTGTCACCTTGGGTGGGACTATCTTTCCTTACTAGGGCCCAATCAGAACTTTTTTTGTCTCTGTTTAAAGTGCATCATAGGGTACCTGGCCAAACCTACTTTTATATCTGTACTCTACAAGGAAGGGATAGCATCCTTCAACCCAGGCACAGGAGGGGGTGGGTGATGCATGAATTAATTGCCCTGGGGACCCACAGACACCGCCTACTAAAGCTGATCTTGCTCTGTCTCTTCTCTATATAAGTAAAACATTGTTTCATTCAGTGCTTGATAGCACCATGGTTTCCTTGGTGACTCTCAAAGCCAGGAGGCAATGGGCAAAAGCATTTAGAGTCCTCCCCTGGGATTGGTAATGGATGCACGGTATTCCACCTGATATAAAGTATGATTTTGATTAGATAAACACATTTGACATAGAAAGAAAAAAGTATTTAAAACCAAAATTAATATAGCTAGTTTTGTTTTTGGGAGGGTAGGAAGGTGGTGGCCTAACATAGTTTATATCAGTGAGGAAGCAAATCTTGTTATAGCTTCCTCTTCTTACAGAGGGGAAAGAGAAAGGATGAAACTAGGAAGAGATAGTGTATCATTTACCAGATACATTGAGATATTTGGAAATACAAATGGACGTAGAAAGCTACATTCTTCTGTATAATAATGTATAGGAGCTTTCTGGGAACTTCAGGGAGAACAATGAGGAGGGCAGGGAGGGCTGAGAAAGAGTGTGGGAGGCCAAAGCCTGAACCTAATTTTAAGTTGTTTGTGTTTCTGCTACATGATCATCTGCTAAGTCCCCAAACATCAGTAAAGAGTGGTCATATTCCTTCCAATGTATTGTATATTCCAATACATCTGTGGTTATTGGTGAAATCAAGGGAGAGTGAGTAACTGCAACATCTGAGTGGCACAGCAGAAAGAAGTGAATAGCCTCCAAAGGTGAGATGCCAGGGAATTTGCAGATTAGCCCAAGCATAGCCCTGCAAAAAAAATGGAATAAAAAAAAAAAAAACAACCCTAACTTTTTGAGGCTGTTGCCTAGTTTTAACACTTTTTTTTTTTCAGTTTCTATCTTCCTTTTTGTTTTTTTTTTTCCCGTTTCAGTTCATGCGTTGAAATGTACTTGGGCAGATTCTGTGACTTGGCCCTGTGCTTCCTCTCCTTTTTCTACATTTTTTCCTAAACCCCATTTTCTATTTATTGCTGTCGTTGTTGCTGAAATATTTAAAGCAAATATCTAACTGTATCATTTCACCCATAAATATGTCCATATACATCTTTCAAAAGTAAAAACATTTTCTTTACAAAACCATTTGGATGCCATTACCACATGGTTACCATTACCACACCCACAAAATCAACATTATTTTATTAATACCATTTAAAATTAAGTCTAATTAAAATTTCTCTCTCTCAAAAAATGACATTTGGAATCAGGATGCAAACAAAGATTGCTCGTATTTGATTGTGGTGTCTCCTAAACCTCTTTTAATCTAGAATAATCTTACCCATCCTTTTTCTGTCATTTTTCTTCATGTCTTTGAATTGTTGATGAAACCTGGTTTCTTGTCCCATAGAATGGCCTATTTTCTGAATATATATGATTGCTTCTTTTTGGTGTCATTTAACTTGTTTCTTTAGCCCTGTATTGACTGTAATTGGAAGTTAGCCTAAGTTTTCATTCATTAGATTCAAGTTCAACTTCTTGGCAAGACTACTTTATAAAAAATAATATATAATTCTATGTGGATACTTTATATCTTATCACATCAGGAGGTACCTAATGGCTGGTGGTGTTAGTATTCAATTCATTCAGGAGACGGAATCAAGAAAAGCTTTATAAAAGGCACAAACCTATCTATTTGACCTTTTACCCTTCACCAGTTTTTTTTTCCCTCTTGAGAATACTGCCATGATATCTGCAGATTCAGCATCCATCTTGTGATCATGAGGGCAAAAGCCACAGACAAAGCAAGAAGATAAAAAGTGCATGGACACGTTATAGTGAAGACATTTGCAATCCAGGGCCAGTCTAACCCTTGATTTATTGTTGTACAAAAAAAATAGAATCCCTTATTTAATAAGCTGTTGTTATTTGAAATTTCTGTCATTTGCAGCTAAATGCAATACTGATTCACCCTTTTATCACTTTCCCCCTCAGCAACTCTAGTTCTGTAAGGACCAGGAAAGCCATCCTGGTTGTATGAAGTCAGCATCTATTCTGATCAGTATGTGACCTTACCATACTGGTCTCTTCAGTAAGATTTCAAACCTATGTCCCATGCCTTAAATCTCTTAACGTTAAAAATGTGAATATTAACAATACCTACTTCATAGTTTTATTGTGAGAACTGCATTAAATAATTCAAGTAAAATAATGCAGTTAAACCATAGCATCTGGTATAAATAAGTAATCAAAGACTAATAGCTATTTCTCTCTTTCCATTAACCCTCAAGATCATTGAAACTAGCATCAGGGTAAGGTAGTAACTGATATTTATTATCACCCAGGAATCTCACAGTAATTTTCCTTGTCACTTATTACTTAATAATAAGTGAAGCTACTACTACCTGATATTGTATGTAGGAATCATTTGTTCATGAAAAGAAAAACCATTGTAATGCAGAACTGGAGACTGAAATAATAGTAAATTATGTGCTAGTATCAAGATAGAAGTAAAAAAAAGGGGGTAACAAGGGAACCTATTATAGGTAGCTCAGTAAATATGTGTCAGCAAAGCTAAGTCCATGTTTGTTCACTATAAATTTGTATATTAAAAGCAAGGCCATACTAAATATGTGGGATAGCTGTGGCAGAAGCAGAGCTGCTAGCTGAGAATTATGAATTTATTAACATGGTGGAAGAAATTTAAGATAAAATAATTTTCTGAGTGACATCTCAAGTCTACTAAAAGCTGATAAATCAATAAACCAAATTTGATTTACCCAGAAGAAAACTCTAGTTTGACCAGGAAAGCGCAGTATAGGTCAAATCTACATTGGAAACACAAACCATTTAGAGGACAGTAAGACATCCTGCTGATTCAGGGACCACAACTAAAGGGCCCTGAAAGGGAAGTGTTCAGACCTCAGAGGCTTTTGAAACACTTATGAATGAACTCAAAGGGCGTAATCACTTGGCAAATTAGATTGTCCTATAAATTGTAGAGCATAAAAAAGTATAATAGAGATCTGACATTCCCCTATGATGGAGTAAGGAGGTTGACAACTCCACTGGCTAAAAATAACTATCAAGTAGGACAAAATGTCCAAAGCCTCCAATTTCATCAGCACTCTGGAATTTGATCAAAGGTATACAACAAACTGAGAAGTGTTTCTTTATGAAAAACACATTTATTAATGAACTTTGAGAAAGAACAGTGTAGGTATGTGGCATTCTTTCCTAGGCTGCTTCTCTTTCTCCCTACCTGCAGCTGAGTTCTGTCATCACAGCCCTTCACCAAAAGCATGGGCATGGCAAGCTGTAAAACTGGCAGCTTTGTTGCTGCTGGAAGAGACTCACTTGATTTGTGTTGTCAAGGTGCTGATTCAGTAGTAAGCAAACAGGGAGTGCCAGCAGACTAACAGGGGATTTAACAGAGAGTTCCAGGAAATGAGGCAGTCATAGAGAGTGTAATAAATCTGCCATATATCCAGGATCTACCAAAGGCTATGCACATGTGCAAAGGTGATCAGAGTGGACACAGGCCACCCATACATATCCAGTCCACAGGACTGGGCGGAGGCAGCAAAAGAACACAGAATAGTCAAGGGAGAGCCTAGCAGATAAGAGGTGATGCAGATTTGAAAATGACCTGAAATTTGTATGCATTCTCAGCCCATGCACAGATTCATCAGCTGAGAGTTGAAGCTTTACTAGCTTGAAATTTTTTAGCACTAACTCTACCCGGTCTTTGGGTGATCTCTAACCTATGCCAACCCAGGAACTCTGGCTTAATAATAAAACCAACCAGATATTTGAGCAGAGATCAATGGTCATAACGTTACTAGGGAGACAAACTTCACAGATTTAGTCTAGGCAAGTTTATAAACAAACAAACAAATAACAACTCAGGTTAGAGGGAGGTAAGAGCCAAATCTACAGTTGTTAATACATTATCAAAAAATATCTAGTATTCAACTGAAAATCAAGAGACATTCAAAGAAGCAAGAAAGTGTGGCCCAAACACAGAAAAAAAATGGCATTCATAGACATTTTTTCTGAGTGTCCCAAGATGTTAGATTAAGCAAAGACTTTAAAGCAACTATAATAAATAAGTTGAAATAATAGAAACTATGTTAAAAAATATAGCAACAATGATATAGTAAATAAATCTCAAAAAAGAGATGAAAATTATTTTTAAAAAGGGTAAATGAAAATTCAGGAGTTGGAAAGTACAATAAATGAAATGTATAATTCACTTGAGGAACTCAACAAAAGATTTTAGAAGACAGAAGAAAATCAGTGAACTTGAAAATAGAGCAATAGAAATTATCCAATCTGAAGAACAGAGAGAAAAAAATAAATAGAAGAAAAATGGAAACCTCATAAACCTGGGAAACAATATCAATTGTACCAATGGATGAATAATAATGAGTTCCAACAGGAAAGGAGAGAGTAAAAGATGTAAGAAAAAGTGTTTGAAGAAATTAAAGCTGAAAACTACCTAACAATAAATGTCAAAAGTTCAACAAATTCCAAGTTGAGTAAAGACAAACAGATTCACACCTAGACATATAGTCAAACTGTTGAGAAAAAAAAAATCAAAAGAAAAATTTGAAAACAGCAAGAGAAAAATAACATGTTTAGGAGAACAACAATTAGAATAAAGGCAGACTTCCCTCAGAAACTATAGCAGGCAGAGGCAGTGGGATGGTAATTGAAGGTGTTTAAAAACAAAAACAAAAACTGTCAAGAATTATATATCCATTTTTAAGTGGAAGTCAAATAAAAATCTTTCCTTTACAACGACTAAGAGAATGTATTGTTACCAGACCTGCCTTACAAGAAATTCTAAAATAAATCCTTCAGACTGAGAGGAAAAAGTTATCAGATATTAAATCAAATCTACAGGAGGAAATGAAGAGCTCCATAAATATTAAATATATGGGTAAAAGTAACAAAAGACTCTATAGATTTGTTGTCATTTCTTCTCAACTTTTTTACAAGATATGATTGTATAAAGCAATGATTATAACAAGGCATTTTTGTATTTATATTGTATATAGATGTAATACATATGATAATAGTAGTAAAAATGAAGAGCACAAAATGGAGAAACGAAAAATATGTAGAAAGAAAAGAAAAGGAAGGAAGGGAAAAAAAGGATTAAAGAAAGAAACAAAGTATAAAGAAACAAGGAAAATAGACAATATTTAAATACAGATTCAAAAATTCCAGGCAAGATAACAGCATGTAAAATGCATCAGATATTTATTATTTTTTTAGTTGTCCATGTTAATAATTCAGCTAACCAAACTAATTGATATAAAACACCATATTAATAAATTAAAGAAGAAAAATATGATAATATTCCAATAGATCCTGAAAAGGTATTTGACAGAATTTCACACTTATTCCTGATATAGACTCCTAGAAAATTTGAAATAGTTAAGTGATTACCCTAAGCTGTTAGGCATATGCACAAAAAACAAAACGATAGCAATATAAACTAGATTAAACATTCTTATCTTTACTGGTAGAACTTTAGCAGCATTGACATTTCAGCTGGGAAGAAAAATGACATATTCATTATGCTCTCCACTTTTCTACCCTGCTCTGGAGGTCCTAGCCAGCAAAGCAAAATAAGATTTAGGGGTGGGGAGGGAAGTATAAAGACTGGAAGAAATACAACTTTCAACGCACCCATGAGTTGAATTTTGTGTTTTTACCTAAAAAATACAAAAAAAAATACAGTAAAATAACTACACTTAATAAAAGAGTTTAATGAAATTTATGGCAACATAAGAATGCAAAATTAATATTTTTCTGCATGTGCAATAAATGAGTGAAATATTATATTAAAAAACATTCACAATAGCAATAAAAATGTGAGGTATTTTTCAAACAAATTTAAGAAAATGCACAAAGTCTTTATGGAGAAAATGATAAATCCTTACTGAAGGTCATAGAAGAAACTTGAATATATAAAGAGATAAATGCCTGATTGGACTTGCATTGCATTTATAAATTAATTTGGTAAACTTTTCCATCTGCATAACATTGAGACTTTCAATCCACACACAAAATATCAGTGACTGTTTTATGGAACTTGACAATTTGACTGTAAAGTTCATAGAAAGATAAGAGACAAGAATATACAAGACAATTTTAAAGAAGAAAAAAACTGTCCAGGGAATGTGCACAAGCACACTTTAAGGCTTATGGTAAAGCTATAGTAATTCAGTGTATAGTAACTTCACAGAGATGTACAAATACTCTAATGGAACAAGATCTAGAAGCAGACTCACACATGATTTGGAAATTTGTACATAGAAAAAGCATACTGCAAATCAGTAGGGAACTAGTGGATGATTCTGTAAATTAGATGATGGATTACCCATCTGTGGAAAAAATATAGATTTTCATCTCATATTTTTGTATAAGATAAAATCCAGATAAAGAAAACTGTAAATGATTAGAAAAAGAATAGCAGAAAATATATTTGGGGGATTTTTTTTCTCTTAGAAAATATTGGAAATGTGATTACCTTTAAAAAAAATCATATATAAAAGACAATATTAATAATGTAAAAAAAGAAAAACAGGTACTGAACTGAAGGAGGATATTTTCAATGAATGTAACTGCCAAACAATATACAAAATGTACAAAAAGCAGTTAGATATCATTAGGAAAAAGTCAATCAAATACAAATTATATAAACAATTCACATAGGAGAAAACTGAAATGGTCAGTAAACTCATGAATACTTGTTTGGCCTCTTTATTACCCAGGGAAATAAAAATTTAAAGAAAAATGAAATAGTGTTAATCCTATGCCAGATTCACTAAAATACTTATACCTTAGGCTAGTAAGTAAGGGGAGGATGTGGGACAATGAGAATACTCATATTCTGCTAATGTGAAAATAAATCAGCTTGATTATTTTTAGAGTCATCTTTATTAACTTTTCCTTTAAAACTTTTTATGGAAATTATCAAATACACGAAAGTAGAGAGAATTATATGATCAATCTCCATGTACACATTACTTGACTTCCATGATTAGGAACATTTTGTCCAATTATGTCATTTACCCTCTGCTACTCCTCCAGTTCCCCCAACTTTTTGCTTGCTTGTTTGTTCACTGGATTATTTTAAAGACAATCCCACAAATGTTATTTAACAGATAAAGAAATCTGTTAAATGCTTTTCTATGCATCTCTTACTAACATGGGCATTTTTAATACCCACTTAAAAAATGAGCAGTTAATCCCAGACCATAATTGAAACTCTTTTAACAATATCATTGTTGTTGTTGTAGGTTTGGATTAAATTCAACTGAAGTCTACATATTGCATTCAGTGCTCATGTCTCCTCAGTCTCTTAAAACTGATAAGATGCTCTTTCCTTCCTTTTTATCCCCATGTATTTGGTATGTTGGAAAAAACTGGGCCACTTGTCCTATAGACAGTCCCACATCCTGGATTTGGCTGAATGGTTTCTTAGGGTGCCTTAACTTGTTCCCCATGCCATTCATTCTTGTAAATTGATAATTCGATCTTGCATCTTTTTTAGGTTGACATTTTACATCTTAGGCATGACTATTTCATGGGTGGTGGTATGTGTTTTCTATTTCCTTACATCTTGAGGAAGATAATGTCTGTTTATCCCAGTTTTAGTGAGATTGGATCACAGGTTTCAGGTGTATATAGCAATTTTGTATTATTTGGTGTAGTAGGAGAAAATTCTACTATCTAAGTTCATTTCTTGATATTTACACTAAAGCAGCTCTAAATAATATACATAAGGAAAAGTGTAAGAAAGTTCACTGAAACACTGTGCTGGAACTGGATAGCTTCTGTTTGCCCCTTTAATGACACTCTCTAGCCAGCCATGTACCTGTAGGGCTGGACTCTATGAACAAGTATCAGTGGACTCCTTGGCACCCTTGGCATCCTTGGCTGCTGCTTATGTTCATCTAAAGAGGACACAAAGCAAGAGATCTGTGGAAGACAGGAGAGGGAGTTCAGAGTGTTTCCACTCCTCACACCAGCCTCCTTCCTGTTAAATTGTCTCTAGTTAAGGTCACAGCTAAGGCAGTCCTTTCTGTGAGATCTTTCTACCTAGTTTTCATTACCACTCACTCCTCCTTTTCCCTCAGGCTTAAGTTTGGTGATTAGCCCTGAAATTGTGAAGTAACCCTTGAGGTTTTCCTACACCTTGCCTGTTTCTTTTTAAATAGTTCCTTTATCGAACTCTTTCTCAAAGAATTCAGCTTGAGCATACTGTCTATTTCCTGCCATAATTAGACTGATATATTGCTCAATGGTAAAATTGAGCAATATATCAGTTGGATAAAATGTAAATGTTTATTCATGCATTTGTTCACTCACTGAACAAAGGATTTTTGAATGACTCTTCTAGGAACTGTCAATATAGTAATGAATGAAACGAAGTCCCTTCTCTCACTGAGCATATGTTCTAAACATAAGCAAATAGGTATATATATCCCCTGGATATAAGTTCATCAACAGGAAAAGTGAGCTTAGTATATTCATACAGTAGAATTCTATGCAGCAGTTAAATTGCCTGAACAAAAGATACATATATTAACAGATGTAATAATAAATTAAATAGTAGATTTTAGAACGATGAGAATAATGCTTATTATTTAAAGTTAAAAAAACAAAACCCAGTTAAAAACTCACACACAAAAACATAAAATAATGGAAACAAGCATGAGATTAGTACACATGAATCTTAGGGCTGTAGAAAACTCTGTAAGACAGGGAAGACTTTGAAAGCAGGTGAGGAATGCAGAAGTTTTCAACTCTACCTGTAGTAATTTTTCTCTTTACTTAAAAAAATAAAACATCTAAAGAAAATATGCATTATTTTTTTCTAAAGTTGTTTATTGGTATACAGGTGTTTGTTAAATTATTCTCTATACTTTTCTATGTGATTGAAATAGTTCATGTTTAAAAAACATGATCTCTTTTATTTATGGATTCTGAAAAACAAAAAATTTTCAAAACCAAACAAAATCCATGCTCATAGATGCAGAGAACAGGTTGGTGGTTGCCAGAGGCAGGGGTTGGGGGAGAAATAGGTGAAGGGGTATAAAATTACAGAAAAAAAATACTCACTGCTTATATATTTAAAAATGAAATAAAATGGAAAATACAGAGCTCTGGTTCTGAACTGCCTTTTAAAGACCACTCACGGAAATATTACTAGCTATAGTCTAAGCATCTGGTCTGCCTCTCTTATTCTGTCACAGTTTGGATTTACCCTACGTTAGTATGCCCTTACTTGTCCCACCATTCATAAGGCCTTGATCAGAATCCTGCCTGAACAAGCCCCAACCCTCTGTCTTTCTTTGGATTATTCAGATCTTCCTGTTACTAAATTCATGCTCATTCAGTTTTGTTCACAACTAGATCTGTCCATGGTGATATGGTACTGGCTTAAGTGGAGGCCAGGTTTAGTATCATTTCACAGTCATTCTAAGCAGAAAGTACTTCAGATAGACAGAAAAGATGATTATTTCAAAAGCTAAGGACTTATTTAAGTTTAGAAGTAATATTACTAGACAACTCTGACCCTGGATTTTAGTGTATATGATAAAACTTCCAAACATCTAAGCCATTTGATGAAATTTAGTCTATTCACTGGGCAGTTAGCCATGTTGGTTGAGGCATGAAATGATTACTGATACATACTTTCAATGGTATGACTATTTATTCAACAGCTAAATTTATTCATTAAAAAAACCTTAAATCAGTTGGATATGTGATCTATCAGATTTAAGAAAACTGAGCTTTTGGGGGGTTTTTTTTGGAAAATAAAACTTTGCTTTATTTCAAAACAATAACTTCCTTATATTGGAGCACTGGTCAATATTCAATACTGATACAAATGTACATTTCTTAGGAGGTCAAAGCATGTATGTCAGGCGAATTTTCTGAATTTCTTTTAAAGGCATACTTTTTAAACCATATAAAATAATTAGAAACAATGTACATCGACAACATGTGTAATATAAGCTACAGCTCAAATTTAAGCTGAATAACCAAACCACGTAGATTACCTCAACTAATATTTGCTAATATTCAGAACATTGCATATTTTCAGTAAAAGTGAATGTCCATCTACTCTTCCTATCTCCTAAACCCTCCAAGAAGTAAAATTTATTTTTCTACTAGATTTAAATAATAAATCCAAATATTTACTCATGGTGGGAGATTCTGGCATTAATTATAGCTGAGTTTAACAGAAATACAGAAAACCTTGAAGGTTTATCAAGCATTTAAGCATGATCAATTATAGCAATTCCTTAGAAGCTCTAATGAGAAGGGCAGTTCTCCACTTTCTAATAACACGTAAGGTTTATGTTGCACAATGCAATTCAACAGAACTGCATTCTGACAGACGATAACATGGGGATAATCTCTTAAAATTTTACCTTAATTGGAAGTGAGCATGAGAACAGCACAACTAAATATATTAAGAAATAGAAGATAGTCACCATTGACATTTATTCTAACGAGTTATTTTTGGAGGTACAAACAATCCAGACTGGCATATGCTTTATAAAGACTAGAGAATTACTTACAGAAATTTTAAAATGCTGAGCTCTAAATAAGCTAAACAAAACAATTGAGCACATGTCTTAACCAGATGCCTACCTTGATTATTTTTATGAACAGCTATTCTGCAGCCCAGTTTTTATGTGCAATTTTATTTTACATATGTGCACAAGAGAGAAAGTGAAATGAGAAAAAGTTCAACATTAACCATATTTAGCATTCCCTTAGGCATCACATACTCACCAGTGCAGTCACAAATTGTTCCAGAGAAAACTGGATAAAATCATTGTAGCTGTTAAGCAAGTCATTTTGTATTGAGAGCTAATATGAAAGATGATAAAGTCCATAAGGATATTATCTCTAATGCCTGAAAAAAAATCCTGTAAAAAATAAAAGGAAACAAAACAAAAAATCATCACCACTATCAACAACAGAAAAAAAACAGATCAAAGGGAGAAATATAGCTCACTAAAAGGTAAACATCCAGAATACCTAGCATGTAAGTCCAAGCTGAATTTGAACACATTTATAGAATATGCATTCTTGTAGGCTAGTGTGACCAGACAATACTGCTTGCTATAGTCTGTCTTCAAACTATAGAATCAACAAGTCATATCGATCATGAAATTACTGAATCAGCCACCTGTATTGATTACTAATATGGCCAGGACAACTTTACTGACTTTTCCTGCTGTATCACAATCCATTTGGTCAGAAGCAGAGAACCTTTGCTAAAAGTGAGTTTCTAATAGTGGCAGTCTTTGCTGACAAGCAGGTGCCAAAACCATGCTGACTTGAAAATGACAAATGACTTTGCCAAAAAGTCACCTCGGACCTTATTGAGTTCTTGGCCCCAAGAAACATCTCCTAATGGATGATTCACAAGTTCTGTGAGAGCCTCAGCAAAATTCTTTCTTCTCAGAGATGTAGCAGCTAACAATACTTTTCCTATTTTAGTAAAATTGTGTTTGATAAACAGATGAGCATAGGCAAGTGAAGACGCCTCTGTGTTGTGAAACATGGACATAGGTTTTTTTTGTTTTGTTTTGTTTTGTTTTGTTTGTGGTACGTGGGCCTCTCACTGTTGTGGCCTCTCCCGTTGCAGAGCACAGGCTCCGGACGCGTAGGCTCAGTGGCCATGGCTCACGGGCCCAGCCGCTCCGCGGCATGTGGGATCCTCCCGGAGCAGGGCACGAACCCATGTCCCCTGCATCGGCAGGCGGACTCTCAACCACTGCGCCAACAGGGAAGCCCTGGACATAGGTTTTTTAAACTTGTTATTGAAGGATAACATACCAAACACAAGTATAGACATTGTAAATGCAGTTAGTTGAAGTTTCACAAACAGAACACACCCTTGCAATCAGTATTCAGAATAAGAAATAGAAAACTATCAGCACTCCAGGGAACTTCCTTTTGCTCCTTTCCAGTCGCTGTCTATATAATCCCACAACCAAATGCATAGGTTAGCTTTACCTGTGTTTGTTCATTATATAAATGAAATCACATGGTACAGCTTCTTGTGTGTGGCTTCTTTCCCTCCATATTATTACATCTGTGCTTTCTATACCTCTTGTCACGTACATCTTAATAGATGTGGGGTTCTTCCTATGAATTTCATCAGATATTTCAAAACCCAGGTCATGCAAATGTGTAACTTCCAAACTAAAATACAATCAGGGGATATAGGGCTCAAAAATATTAATTTTTGAGGAACCTTCGGCATGCTAATTGGAATTATTCCAGTTTCTTAGGTCAAATAAGAAGTCACCAGAATAAAAATTCAACTGAGTAGGAATGTTATTGATAAAGGTGTTAAAAACTGACCACAAAATCCAATATGTGCACTTAAAAAGTGACTGAACAATGTAAATAAATAATAATAATGGACAATTTAAAAGAGTTTATATACCTTTAAAATTCAAATTACTGGGCTCTGAAGTGAAACCTTTTTGTACTTGGGAAGCACTTTGAAACACTAAATGTACATCTCATACACTTTCATAGATGAATAGATCAATATTTAAATATGAAAGTAGTTTTTCAACCTCATATAATCACTGAGTGAGGAATAAAACTCAAGTCTTTGATCTATCCATCTCCAAAAAATATACTGTGAGAATAAGGTTATTATTATTCAGCTGAGCAAAGCAATGAGGAAAAGAGAAAGGAGAAAGGATGGACTCAGAAGTTTCCTCCAAATATGCATTAAAGACATTTATGCAACTTTCTACTTAGCACCAGATATTGTTGTGTTCTTTCTTTCAACAATCTTGCCTCCATTTTTCAAATTTTAAATCCTTACAATTGCTGGAAAATTACCAGTTTAGTAGCAGAAATAAATTGTTTAAACTAGAAGTTATCACCATATTTTGGACAATATTAACACAGGTATACCTGAAAAATATTGTTGATTTAGTTCCAAACCACCACAGTAAAGCTAATATCACAATAAGTCAAGTCTCACAAATTTTTTGTCTTCCTAGTGCACATAAAAGTTATGTTTACAATATATGGTAGTCTATTAAGTACACAATGGCAATACCTTATTGCTAAAAAACGCTAACCATCATCTGAGCCTTCAGCAAGTCATAATCTTTTTGCTGGTGGAAGGTCTTGTTCCAGTGTTGATGGCTACTGACTGATCAGAGTGGTGGTTGTTGAAAGTTGGGGGAGTTGTGGTTATTTCTTAAAATAAGAGGACAATGCAACTTGCTATATTGATTGACTCTTCCTTTCACAATTTCTGTGTAGTATGCGACAATGTTTGATAGCATTTTACCCACAGTAGAACTTCTATCAAAATTGCAGCCAGTGCTCTCAAACCCTAATGTTGCTTTATCAACTAAGTATATATAATATTCTAAATCCCTTGCTGTCTTTTCAACAATCTTCATAGTATCTTCCACAAAGTGGAGATTCACGTGGGGAAGGAGGTGAGCTGGTGTGTGCTGTGGAGGGAGGGGAAGGGTTGGAGCCTGAGCAGAGCTAACAATGGCACCTGTGCAAGAGGATACAGAGGCAGGGCTGATAGTGGAAGACGGGTTACATGCAGGGAGGATTCTCATCATAAGTGAGTATATTAAAAAGAGGTTTTCACTGATCAAGAAGGGAGGCACAATTATAGGGAGAAAGAGAACTAGAATAAATACTGTGGTGGAAAAGTGTAATTGGAAATACTGGTATAAACACATGATTTTCAATATATATGTGAAGAGATTTTTTACATGTGTGTGTGTATATATATATATATATATATATATATACTTAAATACATATATATATCTGTTGAGAAGGCCTGGAGCAGTGACCCACCTCCTTCCCAAATCAGTGAGTACACTGAGATCCCATACCTTGGTTTCCAAATATTTTCTTCATGAAAAGGAAAAAGAGCTTCACTGAAAAATTGTTGATTACAAGGCTAGGGCAAGAAATGGCTCAGGGAATGGCAAAAAAACTTGGAATATATTCTTGTGCAAAAAATAATGAAGGACTCAAAACGAAATGTGATATATCAAAAGAGCACAGAAGTCAGCTTGAAGGAGTTTCTTCCATGCAAAGCTGGGGTAACTTCAGTACCAAAAGAAATAATAATGATACTACAGATTATAGCTCATTGAATAAAACAGCAATCTATGAGTACATGGAGATATAAATAAACAAATAAATAAATGGAAAGAAGTGAATGCTCCCCCTTATAGTAGAATGCCAACTAATAAAAGTAAAATGAAATTTAAATTTACAAAATCACCACTTGGAAACTACCATAGTCACAATTATCATAACATCAACAGATGCTAAAACTAGCCTGTAAAATATTGATGAGAAAAGGGAGACACATTTTGTCTCAAAGTATCTCCCAAAAAGTACTTATTAATTACAAAGTTTAAAAGTATACCTTTATAGTGGAGAAACTTAGAAAGTACCACTTAATTTTGTGATGAAAGTTAACATCACTGGTAACAGGACAAATCAAAGTCATGTACCATTGGACAGGATTCATAAAGAAGAGCACAGCATCACTTCTATGTTTTTCTCGCAGGGTATAACCTGATTGAAAATTGAGGAAAAATAGACAAATCCAAATTTGAGGTCAATTCTGTAAAATAACTAGCCTATAGCACTTGTAAGAGTCAAGGTCATGAAAATCAAAGAAATACTGAAGAACTCTTTCAAACAGAAGGAAATGAAAGACATATAACTGAATGTAACATATAATCCTCAGCTGGATCTTATTACTATAAAAGACATTTTTAGGAGAATTGGTGAAACTTGAACTGGGTCTGTGCGTTTCATAGTAGTAATGTTTTAGTGTTAACTTCCTGGTTTGGATGGTTGTGCTATGGTTATGTGGGAAAATGTCCTTGTTTGTAGAAAATACACTGCAGATTAACCTCAAATAATTCAAGGAAAAAAAGTTTTCATACTGTACTTGCAACACTCCTGTGAGTTCAAAATTATTTCAAAATAAAATAATGGAAAAAAGTAGAGGAAGTTAGTGTTTAATGGGTTTAGACTTTTAGTTTGCAAGATGAAAAAATTCTAGACTTCTACAACAGTGGGAATACTATACTTAACATTTCTGAACTGTACACTTAGCAATGATTAAGACGGCATTTTTTGCCACACTAAAAAAATGGAAACAAATGAATCAACAAGCAAAAAAAGAAAAAAAGAAAAAAAAAAGTATTATTTAAGACATGAGTTCCCAACGCTGAGCAGGGTAGTTTTCAGAAAATAGAGATGTCGAAATCCCAGTACTGTAGATTATGATTCAGTATGTCTGGATTATGGTTTCAAACACAGCCAGGGATTGGAAAACACTAATCATGCTCTCCCACTTGCAAGTAAATAACAAGAGTTACATTGGAGTAGAAAAAGCACTTGACCCAGTTCAGAGCGTTCCACTTACTAGTTTGTTTTTTTTTTTAAACATCTTTATTGGAGTTTGTTGCTTTACAATGTTGTGTTAGTTTCTGCTGTATAACAAAGTGAATCACCTATATGCGTACATATGTCCCCATATCCCCTCCTTCTGGTGCCTGCCTCCCACCCTCCCTATCCCACCCCTCTAGGTGGTCACAAAGCATCGAGCTGATCTCCCTGTGCTATGC
Source organism: Hyperoodon ampullatus (assembly GCF_949752795.1). Lineage (NCBI taxonomy): Eukaryota > Metazoa > Chordata > Mammalia > Artiodactyla > Ziphiidae > Hyperoodon > Hyperoodon ampullatus. The sequence continues at coordinate 43,285,310 of NC_136921.1, forward strand.
GGCTGCTTCCCACTAGCTATCTATTTGACATTTGGTAGTGTATATGTGTCCATGCCACTCTCTCACTTTGTCCCAGCTTACCCTTCCCCCTCCCAGTATCCTCAACTCCATTCTCTGGTAGGTCTGCGTCTTTATTCCCGTCTTGGCCCTAGGTTCTTCATGACCTTTTTTTTTTTTTTTAGATTCCATATATATGTGTTACCATACGGTATTTGTTTTTCCCTTTCTGACTTTCTTCACTCTGTATGGCAGACTCTAGGTCCATCCACTTCACTACAAATAACTCAATTTCATTTCTTTTTAAGGCTGAGTAATATTCCATTGTATATATGTGCCACATCTTCTTTATCCATTCATCTGTTGATGGACACTTAGGTGGCTTCCATGTCCTGGCTATTGTAAATAGAGCTGCAATGAACATTGTGGTACATGACTCTTTTTGAATTATGGTTTTCTCATGGTATATGCCCAGTAGTGGATTGCTGGGTCATATGGTAGTTCTATATTTAGTTTTTTAAGGAACCTCGATACTGTTCTTCATGGTGTCTGTATCAATTTACATTCCAACCAACAGTGCAAGAGGGTTCCGTTTTCTCCATACCTTCTCTAGCATTTATTGTTTGTATATTTTTTAATGATGGCCATTCTAAAAGGTGTGAGGTGATACTTCATTGTAGTTTTGATTTGCATTTCTCTGATGATTAGTGATATTGAGCATCCTTTCATGTGTTTCTTGGCAGTCTGTATATCTTCTTTGGAGAAATATCTATTTAGGTCTTTTGCCCATTTTTGAATTGGGTTGTTTGTTTTTTTGATAGTGAGCTGCATGACCTACTTGTATATTTTGGAGATTAATCCTTTGTCAGTTGCTTCATTTACAAGTATTTTCTCCCATTCTGAAGGTTGTCTTTTCATCTTGTTTATGGTTTCCTTTGCTGTGCAAAAGATTTTAAATTTTATTAGGTCCCATTTGTTTATTTTTGTTTTTATTTCCATTTCTCTAGGAGGTGGGTCAAAAAGGATCTTGTGTGATATATGTTATAGAGTGTTCTGAATGTGTTTCCTTCTAAGAATTTTATAGTGTCTGGCCTTACATTTAGGTCTTTAATCCATTTTGAGTTTATTTTTGTGTGTGGTATTAGGAAGTATTCTAATTTCATTCTTTTACATGTAGCTGTGCAGTTTTCCCAGCACCACTTATTGAAGAGGCTGTCTTTTCTCCATTGTATACTCTTGCCTCCTTTATCAAAGACAAGGTGACCATATGTGTGTGGGTTTCGCTCTGGGCTTTCTATCCAGATCCATTGATCTATATTTTTGTTTTGGTGCTGGTACCATACTGTCTTGATTACTGTAGTTTGTAGTATAGTCTGAAGTCTGGAAGTCTGATTCCTCCAGCTCCGTTTTTCTTTCTCAAGATTGCATTGGCTATTCGGGGTCTTTGGGTTTCCACACAAATTGTGAAATTTTTTGTTCTAATTCTGTGAAAAATGCCATTGGTAGTTTGATAGGGATTGCATTGAATCTGTAGATTGCTTTGGGTAGTAGAGTCATTTTCACAATGTTGATTCTTCCAATCCAGGAGCATGCTATATCTCTCCATCTGTTTGTATTATATTTAATTTCTTTCATCAGTGTCTTATTGTTGTCTGCATACAGGTCTTTTGTCTCCTTAGGTAGGTTTATTCCTAGGTATTTTATTCTTTTTGTTGCAATGGTAAATGGGACTGTTTCCTTAATTTCTCTTTCAGATCTTTCATCATTAGTGTATAGTAACGCAAGAGATTTCTGTACACTAATTTCGTATCCTACCACTCTACCAAATTCATTGATTAGCTCTAGCAGTTTTCTGGTAGCATATTTAGTATTCTCTATATATAGTATCATGTCATCTGCAAACAGTGACAGTTTTACTTCTTCTTTTCTGATTTGGATTTGTTTTGTTTTTCTTCTCTGATTGTTGTGGCTAAAACTTCCAAAACTATATTGAATAATAGTGGTGAGAGTGGGCAACTTTGTCTTGTTCCTTATCTTAGAGGAAATGGTTTCAGTTTTTCACTGTTGAGAATAATATTGGTTGTGGGTTTGTCATATATGGCCTTTATTATGTTGAGGTAGGTTCCCTCTATGACTACTTTCTGGAGAGTTTTTATCATAAATGGGTGTTGAATTTTGTCAAAAGCTTTTTCTGCATCTATTGAGATGATCATATGGTTTTTGTCCTTCAATTTGTTGATATGGTGTATCACATTGATTGATTTCCATGTATTGAAAAATCCTTGCATTCCTGGGATAAACCCCACTTGATCATGTTGTATGATCCTTTTAATGTGCTGTTGGATTCTGTTTGCTAGTATTTTGTTGAGGATTTTTGCATCTATGTTCATCAGTGATATTGGCCTGTAGTTTTCTTTTTTTGTGACATCTTTGTCTGGTTTTGGTATCAGGGTGATGGTGGCCACATAGAATGAGTTTGGGAGTGTTCCTCCCCCTGTTATATTTTGGAAGAATTTGGGGAGGATAGGTGTTAGCTCTTCTCTAAATGTTTGATAGAATTTGCCTGTGAAGCCGTCTGGTCCTGGACTTTTGTTTGTTGGAAGATTTTTAATCACAGTTTCCATTTCAGTACTTGTGATTGGTCTGTTTATATTTTCTCTTTCTTCCTGGTTTAGTCTTGGAAGGTTTTACTTTTCTAAGAATTTGTCCATTTCTTTCAGGTTGTCCATTTTATTGGCATATAGTTGCTTGTAGTAATCTCTCATGATCCTTTGTATTTGTGCAGTGTCAGTTGTTACTTCTCCTTTTTCATTTCTAATTCTGTTGATTTGAGTCTTCTCCCTTTTTTTCTTGGTGAGTCCAGCTAATGGTTTATCAATTTTGTTTATCTTCTCAAAGAACCAGCTTTTAGTTTTATTGATCTTTGCTCTTGTTTCCATCATTTCTTTTTCATTTATTTCTGATCTGATCTTATGATTTATTTCCTTCTGCTAACTTTGGGTTTTTTTTGTTCTTCTTTCTCTAATTGCTTTAGGTGTAAGGTTAGGTTGTTTAATTGAGATGTTTCTTGTTTCTTGAGGTAGGATTGATTGCTATAAACTTCCTTCTTAGAACTGCTTTTGCTGCAGCCCATGGATTTGGGGCCATTGTGTTTTCATTGTCATTTGTTTTTAGGTATTTTAATTTCCTCCTTGATTTCTTCAGTGATGTCTTCGTTATTTAGCAATGTATCATTTAGCCTCCAGGTGTTTTATTATTTACAGTTTTTTTCTCTAATTGATATCTAGTCTCATAGCATTGTGGTTGGAAAAGATATTTGATACAATTTCAATTTTCTTAAATTTACCAAGGCTTGATTTGTGACCCTAGATATGATCTATCCTGGAGAATGTTCCATGAGCACTTGAGAAGAAAGTGTATTCTGTTGTTTTTGGATGTAATGTCTTATAAATATCAACTAAGTCCATCTTGTTTAACATGTCATTTAAAGCTTGTGTTTCCCTATTTATTTTCATTTTGGATGATCTCTCCATTGCTGTAAGTGAGATGTTAAGGCCCCTTACCATTATTGTGTTACTGTTGATTTCCCGTGTTATGTCTGTTAGCATTTGCCTTTTGTATTGTGATGCTCTTATGTTGGGTGCATCAATATTTACAATTGTTATATCTTCTTCTTGGATTGATCCCTTGATCATTATGTATTGTCCTTCTTTGTCTCTTGTAATAGTCTTTATTTTAAAGTCTATTTTTTCTGATAGGAAAATTGCTCCTCCAGCTGTCTTTTGATTTCCATTTGCATAGAATATCTTTTTCCATCCCCTCACTTTCAGTCTGTATGTGTCCCTAGGTCTGAAGTGGGTCTCTTGTAGACAGCATATGTACAGGTCTTGTTTTGTATCCATTCAGCCAGTCTATGTCTTTTGGTCGGAGCACTTAATCCATTTAAATTTAAGGTAATTAATGATATGTATGTTCTTATTACCATTTTCTCAATTGTTCTGGCTTTATTTTTGTAGGTCTTTTCCTTCTCTTGTGTTTCCTGCCTAGAGAAGTTCTTTTAGCATTTGTTGTAAAGTTGGTTTGGTGGTGCTGAATTCTCTTAGCTTTTACTTATCTCTAAAGGTTTTAATTTCTCCGTAGAATCTGAATGAGATCCTTGCTGGGTAGAGTAATCTTGGTTGTAGGTTTTTTCCCTTTCATCCCTTTAAATATGTCCTGCCTCTCTCTTCTAGCTTGCAAAGTTTCTGCTGAAAAATCAGCTGTTAACCTTACAGGGATTCCCTTGTATGTCATTTGTTTCTTTTCCCTTTCTGCTTTTAGTATTCTTTCTTTGTAATTAATTTTTGATAGTTTGATTAATATGTGTCTCGGCATGTTTCTCTTTGGGTTTATCCTATATGGTACTCTCTGTGCTTCCTGGACTTGATTGACTATTTCCTTTCCCATGTTAGGGAAGTTTTCGACTATAATGTCTTCAAATATTTTCTCACATCCTTTATTTTTCTGTTCTTCTTCTGGGACCCTTATAATTTGAATGTTGGTGCATTTAATGTCCCAGAGGTCTCTGAGACTGTCCTCAATTCTTTTCATTCCTTTTTTCTTTTCTGCTCCCTGGCAGTTATTTCTACCATTTAACTCCCAGCTCACTTATCCATTCTTCTGCCTCATGTTATTCTGCTATTGATTCCTTCTAAAGTATTTTTAATTTCAGTTATTGCATTGTTCATCACTGTTTGTTTGCTCTTTAGTTCTTCTAAATCCTTGTTAAATGTTTCCTATTTTTTCTCCATTCTGTTTCTGAGATTTTGGATCATCTTTACTGTCATTACTCTGAATTCTTTTTCAGGTAGTTTACCTATTTCATCTTCTTTCATTTGGTCTTGTAGGTTTTTACCTTGCTCCTTCATCTGTAACATATTTTTTTATCATTAAGTTTTTTTTTTTTTTTTGGATGGGTGGGGCTGTATTCTTCTCTTACTGGTTGTTTGGCCTGAGGCATCTAGCACTGGAGTTTGCAGGTAGTTGGATAGAACCAGGTCTTGGTGCTGAGATTAGGAACTCCAGGAGACCTCACTCCAATTAATATTCCCTGGAGTCTGAGGTTCTCTGTTAGTCCAGCGGTTTGGACTTGAAACTTTCACCACAGGAGCTCAAGCTTGACATCAGGCCTGGGAAGCAAGATCCCGCAAGCTGCGTGGCATGACAAAAAAAAAAAAAAAAAAAAAAAAAAGGAGCAGTACAATGTCAAAGAATAAAAAACAAAATAAAATTAGAAAGATTATAAATATATTAAGAAAATAAAAATATAATTGAAACAACTGCAACAAGGTAAAATAAAACCACAACAGAAAAAAGAAAAAAAAGGGGGAGTGGTGGTGGGGGGAACAAACCAAATGGAGAGAATATTAACAAAGTGTAAAGAATAAAATAAAATTAGAAAAATAAAAGATTTATTAGGAAAAATAAAAATATAAAAGCATCAATATCAATGAATCAACAAGGTAAAACAGAACCTCAATCTAAAGGAGGCAAAAAGAAAAAAAAAAAAGTCTTGGCTATGTGGGGTGGAGTTTAGGTGGGGGTGGAACTTAGGCAGGGGAAGGGTTTAGGGTGGGGCGGGACCTAGGTGGGTGGGGGGTGACATTTGAGCATGGGGCAGGGCTCAGGTTCAGCATCCATGCAGCTGGAAAAGGCCTTTGGGGCGGGATCTAGGCAGGGCGACTTTCAAGCTCGGGACAGTGCCTCTGCTTAGGGCCTGCATGGAAGGGGAAAGGCAGGACGTCCAAAAGGGGGCCTCCAGAATGTGGAGTTCTGGAATTTGGAGATAAGGCCCTGGGTGAGGGTGTGTGGGGTTTAGGCCCAGCACAGGTGGAGCAGGTCTCAAATGGGGTCTCTGTGTGTAGAGGTAGGGCCCTGGGTGGGGATGTAGAGGTGGGGCTTGGGCTCTGTGCAGTAGGAGGGAGGTTTCGAGGGCAGAGGATTAGGCCCGGGAGCCCAATAGGCTCCCTGGTGTCTAAGTGGATAAGGGAAGTGCCGGCTGCGTTCCCTTCTGTTCCTCTGCGCCCCCACCCCACCATCTTCCCTAGGGTCTCCCCCGTCACTGCTGGACCCCTAACCTTGGGTGGGTCCTCCTGGATGTAGGAACTCCTCCCCCCCCACAGACACCCCACAGGGGAGCCAGTCCCATCTCTCCTCCATTTCTCCTCCCCTTCACTCTCCCCACACTCTGTGTCCTACCCAGTCGCTGGGTGCTCCTCCTGTCTCCTTAGGTGTCCATGGTCCCCCACCGGTGCCTGGTAGGTGCCCTAGTTGTGTGGAGGCACAAAATCTGCATCCTCCTAGTCTGCCATCTTGAATCCGCCCCCCACTTACTAGTTTTATAACCTTGGACAAATCACATCAACAACCCTCATCTTTAAAGCCCTCATCTCTAAAATGGGGATAATAATTCCTGCCTCATAATATTGCTGAGCTGTGCACAGGAGATAATGTATAGAAAAGTACTGCATAAATATAAGGCATTATTATAATATGAGAAATTACTGAGTAAATTTCTCTATTATAAAAGGAGTCAAATAAGGTATGATAACTATATCATGTCACTGAAGTGCAGCCATACTCTCCTGTGAGCCATTCCACAATCTTAGATGATACACCTGCATGATTCTTGGCTTTGGAACGTAAAAATTTAGATGCTAGCAAGCAAATTACTCACAGAGTAAGACCTAAATGAAATCCCAGTAGCAAAACTGGTGACTTTTTCATTTCAGTGGGCCCTCTATTAGAACACTTTCTGGGATCTTACATTGGAGGAAACAACAACAAAGTAAGATAGTATATTGAATGATCCCAAAGGGATGGCCTCTCACAATCTTTGGTGAAAATAGCTTCCTCCCAGCTTCCCAAGCAATCAGAGAAACTGCAGGTGAGCAGCCTGAGAGTTGTTGTCCTTGTGCAATTGCTGACATGTCAGTGCCTTTGGAGGCTAAACTCATAGACTCTAGATCAGGGAGAGTTGAGGTCAAATTCCATCCACAACTGAGCAACCTTGGATGTGTTTCTTGTCTCTGAGGATCAGGTTCATGATCGGTAAAATGATGATAATGACAGTATGAGCTTCATAAGGTTAAATTAATAAAGTATAGAATAAATGCTTGATAAAAATGTTAGCAATTACAATTTCTTATAAATGATGATATTCAGTACAGCTTCCCTCTGTCTTTTCCATAACGAGTGTTAATACTTAAGATAGCAGCTGGGATTAAAGTCTTAGGAAGTTACTAATATGGCATCATGAAGTTACTTGATAGATGAATATTACAAAAATAAATTAATAAGGCCACTGGAGCTTAAAGCACAGTTTAGATCTGCAGACAATACATAAACAAACAGTGTTGCAAGAAGTGTTAAATATGTGTAAAGCTCTTTGTTGAGTATGGGGGAGTGTGAAGAGGCTCTTAAAATAGAAAAATCCAAGAAATCAAATTATGTACTTTCCTTAAGATTCACCCAATGCAGCACCATTTCTCACTGAATATATTCTTTCAGGAGAATCGTGTTATAGCACTACCAATTTAGACTCTGATGAAGAAAAGGAACAAAAACAAAACACTCTTTTGGGGACCTTCGTCAGCATAGGAACACTTAAGGAAAAAATACCAGTTGAAATATTCTCTGGTCTCCTGTCTCATATCAGAAGGCTAAAATTCATAAAGTTCACTCTATGGATCAATTCAGACTACCTACAGTAGCCACAGGCCTTTAAATACTTGCTAGTTGGCCTTATAATCCACTCACTTTCAAGGTGAAAAATAAAAATCCTTTCATAAACTTCTTTTTTTTTTTTTCAAAATTCTTTGTAAAATGTTTATGCTATTTTACCTTTTTAAAGTTCAGGAAATATGTTATAATTCAAATATAAAAATCATCCCTCCTTTTATATAAAGTTGATTGGCTTTAAAATACTCAGGTGTTTTTTGTGGAATAATTACTTCTTATTCATTATTCCTATTAAAAATAATGATCTCCAATATTATTCATCAGTTCTAATGATTAATCCATTAAAAATTTCAAGGAATTTTCAGAATTCAAAATTGCTACATGTATAAAATGGATAACTAATAAGAACCTGCTGTATAAAAAAATAAGTAAAATAAAATTCAAAAAAACACAAAAAACAAAATTGCTGGTGTTACAGAAGTGTTACTTTTGGTCTTTGTCACATTGTGTCATTTGCTAGGTGTCTACAAGGGTTTTGGATCTTCAGTGAAATTGTTATTGTTTTAAATACGTTGGTGAACAGTTAAAATATTTTATAACTACTCATATGAAAATGCAAAACATTTCTACTTTTCATTTCCTCACTGTTTAAAAAGACCATACATTTTCTAATCTTCCTCACTTTATTTCTATGACAAAATGACAGGTACAGAAATGTCTGCAGGGAAAAAAACATGCTGATTAGCAAGGGTTCCATGCTATCATTTTAGATTTTTTTTAAAAAGTGATTATCTCTCTTTTGTTCCTTTACAATAGCCTGTTGATTTTCTTAAATATTGCAAAGGAATTTAAAGAAAAGAAAAAATCCTAACGACTAATTCACAAGGTGTACAATCAATGCGCTGCTCAGCAAGGATTGTATTTTTATTGTGGTAGAAGACAGGTGTTGAAGAATGTTGGAGAACTGGAAAAAAAAATGAACCATTTGTTTTGATTGATTTTGGTTGTACGATAATTTACAGCATATACCTCCAAGGTCTGCATATACTATTTTGGCATTTTAGAGTAATTATCATTGTGAAACTTTCACATCTACACCTTATTTCCACAGGTAATTAAGGTGACCTAGTTATGTCTGCGTAAGGCTTAGTCTATGAATAATGCAGACCCAGGGGAGACTAACAGGTCACTAACAGCAATCAATCTAACTGATGGAAAAGAGGAAGAATCTTGTTGATGATATTTGCCCTATACCATTATAAGGCTATTTTTAAGATGCTTTATTTCATCACTGATTCCCTACAAACATAGAAATCATTTCCTTTGAATTTTCTTGGTCTTATTTCAGGCTTCTTTTAAAATTTGAATTGTTGAGCATGATAACTCTTTATCATTAGTCATAAAGAGAAATGAGATTAATTTTTCAAAATGAACTTTAATCTTGTTGATTTTCAAAAGCATGTTTAAATAATTGTTTCTCTTTTCATATGATTAACACATCCTTAGCTGATGTTCTCATGTCTGTGGATTATTGTTTATTACCATGGCCTTACAAATGCTGTACCACAGAAAAGTGTTGCTTGACCCCAAATTGTTCTTTTCCCTAAGGACATCCCTGAACCCAAAGTCCTACCTCTCACATCAAAACAGTCAATATTCTGGCAGCTCACTGCTCTTACTGAAAGAGGAAGAGAATCTGGTTTCTTGTAAAACCCACAAAATGCAGCTTGTGTCCTTTTTTTTAATTCACAACCTTGAAATTTACTAGAAAAAATCAATGCATCAGATACACCACCAAGAACACAATCTTGCTCAATATAAAAAGGTCACAAGTGTGTTTATTTAAAGCCTCCCTCAGGTTAATTAACAGACACAGTTTTTCAGAAAAAGTAAACCAAAAGTCAGCTGAAATATAAAATAGTTCATATAATATAAAGTAGATTTAAGGCCAGAATTTTTTTCCACCTCATGGCACTGTGGCTGAGAAGACATGGATAATATAGTTCACATTTTACTTACAAATGAGTTTTTCATTTCCACTTCTGGGAAGTACTAAGAAATCAAACTCAGTGTCTTAAATAATGTTGTCTGTGCTGCTAGACATTAAAATTCTAATAACTCAAAGTGAAGCATATACAAAAGAAAAAAATATGTTATTAAATATGCGAGGCACTTGCATTCACTCTTGAATCATTATTCAATTAATGAATGACTTATTATCATACCATAAATGGGGATGATACTTGTATAGGAGCTCTAGCTGCTTGAGGGTGAATGCCATGTGCGTTTTTCCTGGAGTCCTTAATAAGTGACACACTTGTGTCATTACATTTGAGGTGAAGCAGAAGCCTCTGTCAGATTCGATTCACATGGGCAATCCCCAGTGGCAAAACATCTGATTAACTAGCAAAGCCACTGTCGTTAACAGCTGTATCATTGGAAGCTTGGAAGTATTCAGCCTATTTAGTAAACAAATGTATTATCATAATCACTGTCTCTCTGGCACATATCCAGGAGATATTAACTACTACCCAAATAATTTACTATTAAAATGGTTAGGCATAAATGAAACAGTGTATGTATAATTTACATTGAACCATATAGCCCATATGTTCTATTTGACTCCAGTAAAACCTATTTTAGTAATATATACATGGCAGTAACTTCAAGACAAGCTTTGGATGATTTCTTCATCTGTAAGTTTGCTGGGCTGGTTTAGTAAAAATTTCTTAAATTTCTGTAATAGGACCTTGCAGAAGGGTCTATTAATAGTTCTTTTATTCTAAATAAAGTATATTCTCCAACTTGTGAGCACAGATATGTGCATTTGAGTGATCTATTAAGGTGCCAGCAGGATGTGCCTTTTCATTATATGCAACTATTTTAATCAGATAATTTTCTAAGTCTCTCATATATTTCTAAACTGTGATTATAAAAAAGGAAAGTACATAAATGAGTTTACTTGATAAAACCATATCCATTTTGTAACTGATGACCATTTAAAGTAGCTACAAAAGAAAACTGCCAAACATAAATATGGTCCCTACAGATAAATAAAACCTCATAAAAAAACAAAGTTGTATCTAAATCTAAGATAAGGAAAATAATTTAGCCAAATTTTAGTTTTACTTTTAACAAAATTTATTTCAGTCCTTAGGCAGGGAAATCAATTTTTTTTAATCTATTAATATGGTAAGTTTAAAAATCACTTATTATATTGTGTTCACTAACTTATTTTACTCTACCCATTAACTTGTCATAATCATCCATTATCCTTTGGTACAAAATTTTAATTTAGAATTTAATAAAGAGATTGATGATGCTTTAGTTTACTTGGTTATAAGTAGCATGGGTTTGGAAGGAGCACTCATATTTAAAAATCAAATAAATTATAAAGACAATCTGTCTCAATGGCATAAAATAACAAAATTTTTCAAATATTCATCTACTTCCTAAGTCTCATGACAACATTGAATGGAAACAGCAAGGTAACATCAAGTAAAAGTGCTTGGAGAACATAATGATTTAAGCAAAACAAAATGAAGATGTTTAAAGGTATAATACTATTCTGAACTGATAACTCTATTTCATATATGCTGTCTAAATACAAAGCATGCTATCTAAAACCAGACTGCAACTGCCTAGACTGGTATGAAAAACAGTACGTGCTCACTTGCATATGCTCCAAGAAGGTAAATGTTATTAAAATGAATGACCAGTTTGTTTAATGGTTTCAAAAAGAAATATTTCATATATATTTGCCTCTTAAAAGAACAGTTTCTAATGACTTACTCTTTGCTTTTACATCCATAAGTATCTTGTATTTTCTCTAAATTCAGATTTTCGAGAAGGAATTACAGCCAAAACAAATGTTATCCTTAGAATATTAAAGAACATACTTTAAAAGCAGCAAATAGAGATAGCATCAGCAATTAGTGAAAGCTATCACAATTCAATTAATATTGTATTTTATTGTCCGCCTTTGTAGGGAAAGTGTTCTCTTGATTAAACGTACAGAATGTTCTTCAGAACTGTTCAGAGTCTCTCCAAAGGACAGACTAATTACCAACTGTTAATATTAAGAATACTCTTGGGATGGAAAAATAGGACTTCAATTTACAGTAATAATTTTGGGATGGAGTTATTCCAGCAGTAAATTGTCACAGCTGCTCAAAGTGTGATGACACCCATGAAAAACCCATGATAATAAAATAAATACAATTATAATTTTCCAGTAGATCTTGAGATACTTTGCCAAGAAATGTTTAGTACATTTTCATAATTTTCAAACTGAGACTTATACCTTATGTTTGCATAGGGGTTTGGAGTTATACAGTGTTTTTAAATGTGACATGAGTATAGTTTTTGACAACTGAACAATACTGGCATTTAGCATTTAATGCTCTATCTGCTGAATATTATTCATAAAATATTTCTTATTTTGAATTACTGATGGCCAAACCAAATAACCCCCAAATTGGTCAAGCATAAACATATTCTTATCTCAGATAGTTTATATGTTTCTGACGGGTTGAATGATCTTCTCAATACCACCACCACCATCATCCCATCCCCAGGATTTATGCTTCAGTTAGCTGAAGGATTCCCAGTTGTCCAAACATCTGTTTCTTCAAAGGCAGACTTATAGAAAGTAAGAGCGTTCAGTTACTTGGCACAAAGTTAGTATGTTTCCTGCCTCTGAGTCTCCTGCCAAACCCAACGGTCCACATATTATTTATAGAATGAAAAGCTTTCAGATATGATCTCACTCTTCATTTGTTAGGGCAGAGGAATTTTTCTCTCTCCATGTCTGCGTAAATTCAATCTGGTCATCCCAATGTAGGAAGACTTCTCTATCTATAAAGGAAAAGACCAATCTCATTTCACCACTTGATTCAATGTGTTTGCGTACAATAGAAGTACTTCCACTGATTTAGCAGTTTAGTTTACCAAGCATTTGCACTTGTACCATCACTTTGCACCCTCACCAGACCCTGTAACATAGTTACCTACATCTTTTCTCTAGACTGAGAATAAGATTTAAATGTGAATCTTCTTTTTCAAAAGTGCTCATATTTTTATTTATCATATTTGGTTATTTTAAATTACAATATTAGGTTTTATTAGAAGTTTCTTTTTCCTTTTTCTTTCTATGTAACTCAGAACTATTTGCTTTTACTGCTGCCTCTATTGTTGTTCAGCAGCTACGTGCTGCTTATACACTGTCATAGATCAATAATGTTATAACCAAATAGAGCCTGAAGAAACTGAAATAAATTTATGCTTGAAAACTGCTTATTAAATCACTGTGTAGTATACGGAAAAAAAAAATAAAACTTCTAAGAAGGATTTGTAATTTACTTTAGTCTCAATGTAGCAGTAATTTATACTGACAATCTATTTTGCATGGATTTTGACCACTACTAGGGGAAACTACTAAGATACCACCAAAATACATAGAAAAAATGTTTTTATATATGGTGGGCACTGGTGAAATAAAAGCAAAATTACTAAATTTTCTATTTATAACTCTCTTTAGAATCCTTTTTCTTAACTCCTTCTAATCACATGTCCATATTCTTTGCATTCTGTACTCCCTTTTTTCGCCTTAACATCCCTGTTATAAAGATGGGTCCACCTATGTACCCATGGCTCTTTTCCCTTTAATTTGACAAAATGCTCATTTTAACTATTATCTCCCACAGGTACAAAGAAGCTAAGATACAAGTCCAATTAGGAGATATGTTCCAATGCAAATAGGAACAGATTTGATTCCTTTAATCCACTAGATTTCTGTAGACTTCCTGTTAAATTGCTTATTCATTCATCTATTTATTTCATTTTATTTGCTCTGTGTCTGTTTCTGAGTACTTTTTCACCTCTGCACTCCTTTATAGCGTCTAGAGAAACATTATGTGCTTCCCAGAGGAAAGCACATGTTTCTATTTTTCCTATTCCCATTTACGCTTTATGCAAAGCATAGTGTCAGTGCCTCTCTTGGCCATTACTCACCAGACTGGGAAGAGAGAGACTGGGCAAAGAATCAGATGGTCATCAAGGCTGGAGAATGTGCTATAACTTGAAATATCTTTCAAAAAAAAAAATTTAACTACAAAAGCTCACAAAGACACAAGTTGCTAATTATTTAAATGTTGTACAAGACTGTATATTGTATAATCTAAGATAATAATATACTCCTACAATGACTAAAGGAATTGCTCCTACTCTATTCACCAGTTTTGCCAAAAAAAAAAAAAAAAAAAAAAGCTTCAGCAAAATTTCTACCTGCACATTCAAAGTCAGGAAATAAGTCTCCTTTTGATGTATCCCTATTAAATATAATGATAATAATTAAATCTTAAAGGAGGGAAAAGTACTTCTAATTCCAGCCCATATTTTTCATTTTTGCTTTATAATTGGCATTTTATAGAAGAGAATCGATTTGAATTGATGTCACTGCCAGTAGCTTTATTCTCAATCACTTTTTTCCTAATAGTGTCCCTTGTTCAATGCACCTCTAAACCAGACTGACAACAAAGTATCTTGAAAAGTTAAATAGGCTTTCATCCTTTTCTCCAAAATGGAAGTCAGTAGGAAACATAGAAATGAAAACACATGCCTAACACAAAGTTATCAGATGCTATTTAAAGTCCCTGCTACTAAAGCTCCAGTGTGGTTCAGGGAAACTGTGTTCCAGTGACACCAGAAGTCTGAGGTTGGAACTTCAGCTGTGCCAGACATGAGCTGTGTGAGAGTTTCCACCTCTTCCACTTACTTCACAGGTTCGTTAGAAGGACTAGTTGAGATCCCAATTTGGGAAGGTGCCCAGCACAATTACAAACCCTCATTAAATATTAGTTTCATAGTATATTTTTTCAAATAATTTTCACATACATTACCTCCTTTGATACTTGCAATCACTCAAACTAAAAAGGGCTGACTGTGTTCCATTGATTAAAAATGTTAAGGTTTTTAAGGAATATAATTGTGCTATTTTGCTCTGAAAAAAATTTCAACAGGTTATAGATGATCTTGATGGGAATAAATCCAACTGTTTAGGCAACAAGTATGGCATAACGAGGTAGTCAGTCTAGAAACAGGGAAGTCAGTTGGAGAGTTAGAGAGAATACGATCATAGGAAACCAAAACAATATCAAAAGATCCAAGCTGGTCTGCTTCAGGAAAGTCCGTTGGAAAGATAGTAGGGCCATCAGGGCTAGTTCTTATTTATCACATGTATATCCACAGTCACTTGACATAGTATCTTGTGCATAGTAGGAATTAAATGCATAGTGAATGAATGAATTAATCAGTGAATAAATAGATATTCTCTATCCCCTATTAGCTATTCAATATAAGATCAAAGGAGTCATTCAATCTGTTTTTACTTATGAATGAAAGAATGAATGAATAAATAAATGAATGAATGACATTTTGGGAATCTTTATGTGGCTACTAAATAAGTAAAGTCAAAAAGCTTTATGGTGAAATAAATTATTTGCTGGAAAGCCCTTTATTTGCACATTTATTTTAACGAACATGAAGTTTTGCTTAACATTAATTTTGATTGTTGACTATAATTAAACAGCTATTTAGCAGTGTGCTCTGTGTGCTCTGATCTTCAAATAGAACAACCTTAGTGATGTACTGGTTCAACCAATAAATAAAGACAAATAAATATCAGATTGTCATCCTCTAATGGGCTTATAGAAAAAATTCAATTTAGATATATAAAAATAAGAACATCACAAGAAATCAAAAAGGAGATTGTGAAAGAAAATGAAAGCTTATTATCTAGATCCTTCAGGAAACTTAATGCTTAAATGCATTTAATTCATAATCAGGTTCCAAAGGAAAAAGCAAAAAGAAAACAAAAAAGCACATTTCCAAAGGACATACATGATAAAACTGATTTATTTCCACATAGTTAAAATAAATGTTTAAATTCATTTCCATCTTATAGTAACATAGAAATCAATCAAATCAAGATACAGTGATGATAGGAACAAAATGTTTCATGGAAAATATAATATTTTCATCAAAGTGTTCAACACAAGGTTGAAATACCAAATGATTGTCTTGATAATAATCAGGTTTAGAGCTTTCATGGAAAGGTTTTAGGGTCAGACAAAGCTTGCTGTTATGGGGAAGCCTACTATATAACATGGCACATTGGAGACACTTAACAATATAATCACTTCCTTTCTCTTTGAATTGACCATATTTATCCTTTTAAAACACAGCCATCTCCCCACACTGCCAACTAACATCAGTTCAACAAGAACTCCTTCCTGCCTTTATTGCAGTAAACTCTGCAGTTTCACCTTCCGTATCTTGATTAATTAGAAAAGAAGTAGCACATTTTCAAGGTGATAAATTACTATGTTTAAAAATTATGTGACTATTCCCACAAAGAATGTTGCATAGAATAATATCCCCCAAAAGTTCTCTAAAATAGTGTTCTATGAATAAGTACATTTGAAAAATTCTCTATCCTCTTTCTTACAGATTCACAGTACACATTATAATACTAAGGAAAAGGAGGCAGGAACAAGAATAAGTGGAGAGAGCCATCAAATCATGAGGCATGCCTACGACTATGAGAGGAGAGAAGGAAGGAAGGATGATTGAGTAGGAAAAGTCTCAGATCACAGTACAGTTCTGGGAACGGTCATAGGCCCCAAAGCAGATTGCTCATTAAAGGAATCCTGCCTTGTATAGTAATGGCCTGATTCTAATTACCCCATCATTCGTAGTCATTGGCTGAGAGTAGCTTGGGATAAGTGTACACTTGTACGAAACCCACAGTGTATCCAAACATGCAGCAGTTGGAAGCTGTCTGTCATTTATGCTCCCCACAGTGGGTTCTCTTGAAGATCACTCCAATGGCCATGCGACTGGATTTGTTACAAAGCTGTTGGTTGAGCTGAAGTCATGAAGCAAACCAGAGGTGAGGACAGCTGGAAGCTACCAACACCCTCAGGAATCAAGAGAAGCAGTGGTTTTAGTAGAGACCAGCTGGGGCCACCAGACACAATCTAGGACCAGGTTCTGGTTTGGTGAGAGCTGATATGGTGGAGGGAAGGACTGCCTGATGAAAGCTGGGTTCACAGCAGAGAATTCAGTCACTCTCAGAGACATCTACCAAAGCAGAGGGAGAGGGGAGCCTTCTCCCTTCTTCCTTCTTCTTGTCTCCTTCCAGTACCTCTCATGGCACAAACTTAAATGTAAACTATTGGCAAGGGACACTGAGGATATTGCAGGGTCAGAGCCATGCTGTACAGAGCAGATCAGGGAAGTGTCAGCAATGGATTTGGGAGGGAACCAGCCCAGGATTGGCACAGCAAATCATGGGATTAAGAAATCTTGGACTTATACTGAATTAACAAACAAATGAGTACAATGATCATCAAAATAATCAAGTGCCTACAAGTTACTTAGGACACTTTACTGGGAAAGATAAAATGTGTTTTTATGAAAGACACCCTCAATTTAAAATCATATTTTCAATCAGTAATGAAGAAGCAATAGGTGTAATACTTTTAATATTAGATATTCTTTTTTTTTACTGCATAAGAAATAAGCACGTTAATAAGAATTTTATTCACAAAAACATGTTGTCAGTAGTTTGTAGTTTGGAAAGCACAGATCAAATGTGGTTGATTTAGACATGAACTTAAAATGTATATTAATGAAAATGTTGAAAATAGAACATGACTGAGAGCTGCAGGTTTGGAATGGATTGAATAGAAGATGTGTCAAAAGGTAGGAACCATTTAAAAAATTCAATAACATAAGGCCCTTTAATTCAGAATTCATGCCTTATAATTGTATATTTGGTATATTTTAAAATGATGTATTGCCACGGGTAGCATGGTTCCCTCTGCTCCCAGAAAGAAAAGCCTCAAACATACTGCAAGTAATGGGGTTTTATCAAGGACTTGCTTACCACATCATTACCCTTCCCAAATGAAATGAGTACCACACTCAAAAGGCTTGAAATTTGGCCCAAAGATGAGCAAATTTCTCCTTCTCCTCTGTTCTGATTCTTCTCCCGGCCAAGCTCAGAATATTTGCATAAAAGGTAGAGAAACGGTGCATCTGTCCAGAGCTAGCTTACTATTCAGCTGTTACACCAGTGCCTGCCTGCCTCAGAACGAGAGAGGGTGAGAGATAGTGAACTAGGAGGGACAGATGCCCAGCATGCCAGCTTTGTGAGGTGCTAAAAATACTACACTGGAAATGATGAGGCAGAGGATAAAAGACTATCCAGGTGTTGGTGCCTTGGGGGTGCTCAGAGCAGCCCTGGTGTTAATGTCCACTACCCCCATCACAGGGCTATAATTGAGTGCTTTAGACAAGATTACAGGGTTGTCTCTTCTGGGAAAAGCACAGTGTCCTCCCCCTGTGTGTGTACCTCTTTCAATTTTGCCATTGTCAACTAAAACCTGAGATGATAGGGTGATGTTTTAATATGTCCCTTTGTAAAGGTCCATTGTTAAACACTGGCTTGGAAATAAAAATGGAGGGAAAAAGATAATTTGCTGTGCTTGTTCAGTTTAAAACAGGCAAAGTTATTTTTTGTAGTGAGAACACTGTATCCTGATCTCTGGTGATATGCTATTTAACTACGAGTAAGTCACCCACCTCTACTTTGATGGCTGAGCCTGAGTGAGGAGAACTTTGATTGAGACAGATGCAATTTTAAGAGCAATATTATATACTGCTGCCCACCTGCTTATAGCCAATAAGCATCAAAATAGAGACTGAGAAAAGCTTCTTTCTTCCTTTTTTTTTTTTTTTCTTTTTATAAGAACCATAAACGTAACAAGAGATAAGGTTAAGGACAATAAAAGTGTTACTGCAAATGTTTCAGCATTTATTTATAGAAATGGGAATTGGGAAGACCACAGGAGCACACAGAGCAAACACAGTGATGGAAGACCTGGGTTCCAGGACCTACTCTGAATCTCCTTGGGACGTTTACTAAAATGAAGTATGATAAACTTTAAAAATGAACCACTCAAAGCCCCAGACAGGAATAAAAGAAATGTTTGGTAAAGAAGCTTCACTGGTTGTGACCTTCTGTTGAGATCACTCAAAACATACACACCACAGTGGAAAATAAATGATAGACAGCAAATTGGCAGGCGAATCCCAGAGGACTAAACAACATAATGTCATGTAGTTTGTAAAGGCATGGATATTTGTCACCACAGCCTGCATGAAGGACACACACTGTGCAAACTTTTATTAATGTGTTCCATTACTTTGGTGTTTGTCACTTCTTCTCCCACATCCATTATGTAAAGCAGCCTGGTATTTGGCACGTTGCTTAATAAGGGTTGCAGTCAGCTATGCAAATGCTTAATTATTATGACACACACCTACACATTATAGCTTCCTTTCAGAATTTTCTCCCACATTAAAATTATTTAAACTTACCCTTTGCTCCACACCTCTATGAAGAAATCTGGTCCGGTAATATCTAGGAGATAATTGTTTTTACACGTAGGAATACAGGGGCTAGCCTGCTCAGGTGAAGGCCATCATGGGTTTTCTGAAGTTAGCAGTGAGAAGAGTGGCTATCAATTATTTATTGAGTACATTTATCACAGTCTACACAATAAAGCTATTCTTAATCAAAAGTGATTTTTTAAAAAAATCTGATCATAATTTTTGAGAGTGATATTTTTGCTACTTCTTTAAAAACAGATAAATAATTGATGACAAATATTCTTTAATATCATGAAATTGTAAGTGATATAGACAGTGAAGGCACACATTTTAAATAAGCATATTCATCGTAGAAAGAGCATATTGATAACAATATGGAACCATGGCTAATATATTGTTTTTTTAAAAAAACGATCTTTAGATTAATGTGAAGCAACAAAACATACAAAAAATTTAACTATTAATTAGTTTAATCAAAAATATTTTTACTATTCATTAGTTTATTTAATTTACTTTTACCTGATCATGTCATAATATATGATTTGTAGTGGCTTTACAAGAAGTTTGATTTTGCATTTAAAATAAATGAAATGGGACAAAAAGGAAAATAAGTCTAGAAAAAGTACAGTATATCTAGAGGTGATATTAGGGCACATAATTTCTTACTAAAAAGTGGGTTATAACTTTCTGAGCTTTCTGGAGGCTAACTCAAATGGGAAACTCAATCACTCATGATTCTTAGTGTCCATAAAATAAAAGTAAACTGTCTGGTCAAGAATATTTATTCTTATACTTGAGAGGAAGATTCCTCGTGTTTCTTTATAACAACATCACTTTGTTTGGTGAACAACCCATTCAGCATCATACTTAACATGAACAATAAAAGTCACCAATAAGTTGCTTAGTGATGGTTCTGGTAATGCCTCTCCATGAGGCCCTATTACATAATCTCTAAATGAAGTTCAGTCGGTTTTTCTATGATGCTCTAAAATTATGCAGTTTCTGTACTCTGGGCTCTGATTTTTCTGACTCAGTCCAGGAAAGGTATTTTAGACCCTTTTTTAAGTATTATATTGAATTCACATTTAAAAAAATTTACCTGGTATTGACATCCATAGTTGATATATGAAAATTGAAGTCAGGAAATGAAGAGTTCCTCTATTGACTATTCTACACTTCTGGGGAGATGGGATTCTGAACACTCCAGCTAAAAACTGTGTGTCTACTTTAGGAAATGGGTAATGCAAGGCCCACTAACATTTGGTAGCCAAGTCCCCCAGAATACATTGCATTTAAAAGTCCTCATTCTGTCAGTATACATAGTTTTCATTCCTAATAGATTTCAGATATCACCAATCTCATGTGACTAGACAGAATTTAGTGCACAATTCTTTCTACCAAAACCACCCAGAGGAAGTATATTAGTATTCCTAAGTCATTTTATCAATAATCTCATGAGTAAATTTTAATCTATATAATTCTATAGTACCTATTCCCAATTTTCATATAATATAAAATATCTTGGTGAGCTTTTTTTTTTTTTTTTTGCTGTACGCGGGCCTCTCACTGTTGTGGCCTCTCCCGTTGTGGAGCACAAGCTCCAGACGCGTAGGCTCAGCAGCCATGGCTCACGGGCCCAGCCACTCTGCGGCATGTGGGATCCTCCCGGACCGGGGCACGAACCCGTGTCCCCTGCATCGGCAGGTGGACTCTCAACCACTGCGCCACCAGGGAAGCCCTCTTGGTGAGCTTTTTATCAATAAATATGTGTAACCCACTCATGTCCATTTCCAGGACTTTCTGAATTGATATTTCCGGAAGCCAAACCTTTAACAAACCTGGTGATGCTGATGTACACCAAAATCTGAGAATTACTTGTCTAAGGTGGGATTTTCCATTGAAAATTTTCCATGAAGTTCTAAAATTTAGCCTTATATATGAATTTATTTAGAGGGGTTTTTTCCCCACAATACAGCGATGTTTGTTATTTAGGGGGAGTTGTTAAAAATTATGAAACTCTTCCCCAGATACTTAAGCCAAATATGGAAGTTGGAGCCAAGGTATCTACATGTTTTCTTTTTGGATAAGTCTTATGCATACTGATATTAAAGTACCATTACCATAATAGATAGCACTAACCAAGAGATTTAAAAGAAATAAAATTCAAGTATTATGTAGATAAAATCACAGTTACAGTTTTCTCTTAAGATTTACCATAGACTAATTATATTTGCTCACACATTGTGAACTCTGATTGTCTGTTAATAAATATACATTTTAAAAAGTAAAAAAAAAAAACTCAAACTATTTTCCAAACTGCACAGTAATAGTATTGATGAGTAGGTAAAATCATGTATGTATCCATTAATCAGAGGTAACTCTTATCAACCGTCTATATATCCTCTTCAATTTGGAAAAAAAACTGTTCTAACAAAGGAGGCAATATCAAAAAGTTAGTTATGGAAAGTTCTCAGATTGTGGAGCCAGACATATGTCCTTTCAATCCTGGTTCTACCACTAGCTAGCCTTATGATCTTGAACAATTTATTTAACTTCTTTGAAAATCAACACCCCCATGAATGAAACAGCCATAATAAAGTTGTGAATGTGAACATTAAATGATACCTTGTACACCTTTGATAAATGTTACTTCCTTTCACCTTTACTTTTTGTCTAATTATGCTGTTTAAAAATTGTATTCTCATAGAATTCATTATACCATCTGAGTTTCTGTCTCTGCTTTCTTCAGTGGTTAGTCAGGATAGAAGATAATCTACCTGTGCTCTTTTGTAGAGAGTAGGAAGACTGTAGTGTCATGGAAAGGATGGGATCTTTGGAGTTTAATCTGAGTGCAAAGTTTGACTCTCCTATTTGCTCTGCTTGACTTGGGACCAATTTCAGCTTCAGTATCTAATCCGTAAATTTATTACCTCTTGGAATTTTATAGTGAATAAATTAAATAACAAGGTAAATGCCTGGCACTGAGAAAGAGCACAATAAATGTCAGCATTCTGCGTGTTTGGTGGAGAGACCCTGTATACTCCCATCACCCACTTTAGACAGAAAGTCAACACATGCCATTAGAGAATTCAGTTGGAACTGCCATCAAATTTTAAAAGTTTATTTGACATAATATTAAAGGAAAAATTCTCTTATAAGGCATTGCTGTCTGTTGGATAAAACACCTTTATGAACTTGTGAGCATTATTAGATCTTTTAAGGATGAAAGGAATACCCAAAGTAATTAGCAATTATTATTTCACAACAAATCATAGTTGTCTACTCACTGAAGTATTGCACTGGGATTCAGTAGACCTGAATTCTATTCCCACTTCTGCTATTCTCTAGTTTTATGACATTGGAAAGTCACTTCACCTTTCTGTGTCAGAGAAAACTTATAATTAACTTTCATTGACGTATAAGTTTTTTCTGCAGCAACTGGATAACTAGAACTATATTTCCTATCAGAATGGAAAATCCTAAATATTTCCTAAAGATTATTTACTATGTAGTAAATTTTTATTTATTTTTTACTTTAATTTTGTTGATGAAATGATGAACCTCTATATATTTTTGAGTAATTTTGCATTTGAGTTTATATTGTATATCCAAACATGGCAACTAAAATAAGCTCTCTCTATATGAAAGTGATATTTATTGAAACTTTCTCCTATAAATCAGCAAGAAGACAATTAACATACCCCTATACTAAAATAGGAAGAGCAGTTGACTGGCCCATACAAAAAAGGACAATAGCACGATAACATAAAAAAATATTCAACCTCATTAAAAGCAAAAATTTTCACATTAAAGCAACAATGACTTTTAAATTTTTGCTGACTAGATTTTTAAATATTTGTTAACACCTACAATTTTATAGGATAAATTAGGAAATAAATATTGAAACTATCATAAATATTCATACTCTTATGCTATGTCTCTATTTTTAAAAATTTAAATTAAGTATAAACTCAGAGACACACAAAATATTCCTACGTAAGGATATTCACAGCACTATTATGTATAAAGCTGAAAACGTTAAAAAATAGATGTCCAATAAAAGGGTTATTTATGGTTAAATAAAGCATGTTTTATCTTAGCAATAAAAATATTATGCAGTCATTAGAACTGAGATTTTCAAAGAACAGCTTCAGAATTGATAAAAAGAATGACGGTTAAGGGTTGAATTTTGTCCTCTCCCCAAAAAGATACGTTGGATATGTCCTAACCCTTAGAATCTCAGAGCATGACCTTATTTAGAGATCAGGTCTTTGCAGAGATAGTCAAGTTAAAATGAGTTCATAAGGGCAGGCACTAATCCAATATTATTGGTGTTCTTATACAAAGGGGAGATTTGGACACAGAGACAGGCACACAGTGAGAATGTCACGTGAGCACAAAGGCAAAGATCAGGATTATGCATCTACAAGAAGAGCAATGTTAAAGATTGCCAGAAAAACCACCAAAAGCAAGGGAGAGGCATGGAACAGATCCTCCCTCACAGTCTTCACAGTCCTCAGAAGGAACCAACACTGCCAACACCTTGATTTCAAACTTCTAGCCTCCAGATCTGAGACAAGAAGTTTCTGCTGTTTAAGCTACAGTTTGTGATACGTTGCTACGTCAGATTTAGCAAACCAGTACAACTACAATATAATATGTGGTAGAAAATCTACACAGGCAAAAGTCCAGACAGACATATATAAATTTTGAACAGTATACAAGCAGAGAAATTACAGCAAAGGAACACTTAAAATTATGTGATTATCTCTAGATTGTAGGATTATATCTCTTCTTAAATTTGGGAACACATACTTTCCTAAAGACAAAATATTTTTCAATTTAAGAATAAGCGTTATTCCAAAATGTGATTGTATTCACCAGTCCTGCAATTCACCATTCTGTTTAGGATTGGATTTTGCTAATATTTTGGTGGTGGTGGTGATAGTAAAGTTATGGAATGTCCCAGAGAAAAGTGCTTTCTTCTAACTCCAGGAAGTTGGTTGGCCCAGTCTCACTGAGGAGAGAAGTAGCCTCAGCCAGCTTTTTTTCTGACCACACCTAAACAGAGAGAGCAAATTGTGAGAAAAATAAGATGCATCAGTTGTCCTTAGGTTGTTCAAACTATTGAGTGGCCTGCCTGCCATCAGCATGTGTGTTTCCCTCTCTCTACACTTTGTATATTTTATGACCTTTCTGTCTGTGTCCTTCCACCTAATTTGAAACTCTGGATGCTGGCCTCCTCTTGCAACTGTGCTCAGCCTCTGCCTGTGCTCTCCTTCATGATGTAGGTCCCCAGAGTTCTTAGCCTAACTCCTCAAGTTCCTTATCTTCTCAGTCTCTTCATTCATTTGAGAATTTAATTGCTGAGCATGATTTTGTCCTGAGGATTCACAGCACTTACAAAATCTTCTATCAGTATTCCTCAAACTCTTTGTAGTGAAGGATGATTTTCCCCCAATCCCCTGAAGACTAATAGTTCTGAAGTATGTTTTAAAATAAAATAAAGAAATCCTAAAATTAAAGAATAAAAGAGATTACAAACTGAACTAATAATGTGCTATTGAAAACTAAAACTTCTATAATATACATTAAAATAAATTACTAAATAAATGAAATTTAAAAATAAAGACAAATTTTCAAATTTATTCTTTTATTATTAGCTTTAGCAAACACAGAATTATTCTGCAAATTGCTATAAACATTTCTAAGTGTCTACTCTCAATTTCCATACTTACATTGTTTACAATGTGACTGATAGTTGTGGGCCAGCACCTGACCACAGGTCACCTGAGCACTTACTTCACAGCTGTCCTGTTCCATATAGTCAGTTCTACTTCTTACTTTAAAATGTTATCCAAGGTTATAAAGTCAAGATTTAAAACAAAACAATAACCAGTATTGATTAACCACTTTGTAAATCCATCCTTCTCTGCCTTTTTCTTTTTCTTTTTCTTTTTTTTTTGCGGTACGCGGGCCTCTCACTGTTGTGGCCTCTCCCGTTGCAGAGCACAGGCTCCGGACGCGCAGGCTCAGCGGCCATGGCTCACGGGCCCAGCCGCTCCACAGCATGTGGGATCTTCCCGGACCGGGGGCACGAACCCGTGTCCCCTGCATCGGCAGGCGGACTCTCAACCACTGCGCCACCAGGGAAGCCCTGCCTTTTTCTTATTTCATATATTAAGAGCACAGCTATAGTGCAAACGGTTAACTTAGTGCTAATATCTAGCTGTTCAAAACTGATGATAATTTAGAATTTGGAATTCTTACTCTTTAAAATTAGGTTTACAACTTTTCAAGTCGATTCAGTTAACAGGACAAAATAACTATTGATAATAATCATAAAAGTAGTGGTTGTATGCATTACAAGGGATTTGCTATGAAAGGCTGGCCTCACATCTAAGTTTCCAGTATTTGTTAGCTGCTTGAATATGAGCAAGCTACTCAGCATCACTGAGTCTTGGTTTCCTAGCTATAAAAATAGGAAAATAACTCCTACATCAGAGAGTTAGTAATTAGATATGTGTGTGATATAAGGGTTACACATCTGCCTTACTGGTGTAACCTATCAACCACATCATGTCAAGTCTGTATGTCCATGAAAAGCCCTCCAAGGCTGTTGTCTGGGGCCCTGCATTCATTTCTGGGGCTAAGTGAGGTTAAAGACCCTTCAAGAGTTAGTGGTATTGCTGACAATCAAAAGAGCTAAAAAAACTACTGTCCTTCATATCAAATCTTGTAGGTAATATGTACTATACAAATGGATCTTTAAAAAGGTGTCCATAATTAATTGAGTGAAAAGTAGATTTAAAAAGTGTTTGTGTTGTATGATCCCATTCCTGTGGAAATAAATATACGTTGAAGTATTTACCTATAAAGAGATTTCTTTAAATTGCTAGAGACTTAAAGAATGTCTTATATTTATTGGATGAACATACTTCATTAATAAACCTTACTGAGGTAGGCTTGTTTATCAGTAAAATAGCACAGGCTAGGAGTAGAGAGTAAAATGGATATAATACAAATTGCACCTCACATGGAGGTACTCATGTGTCATTAATAACCATAAAGTACATTGAAGATACAGAGTTCTGGTAAATGATAAGAATTTTTATCAGATATTGGTCACAGACAGAAGCAGAATAATGTGTTTGATAAATGAAAGACTTAATATAACCTGGCCAAGCCTTAATGCCTACTAACATCTCACCTACATGTGAGATGATAGGGAATTAAAAACAGGGCCAGAACACTTCATTAGAGGGTCTCTTCCAGTCTCCAGTTTTGCCTCCTGCCATGTTGCATTCTCCATAGTCATCACCTTGAGAACACTGGCAAAATTGTATATTACTTTGGTTCCTAGTTCTATTGAAACAGTGTTCTGAACCATTTCTCCAAAGATGAAGTCATAGCAACATTCAAATAAGCATGAAGTTTTTAGCAGAGTGATACTGGAAGGTACTGGGACCGAAAGAGCAAAGTAAAACCTTCATTCTTTCTCCCCAGTTGCTGGGGTAGATCACGCATAAGGATTTCTGCTTTTAAAATAAGCATTCTTCCATTATTGATACTGACATGAAAGTATTCTTTGTCTTCAGTTGGAAAATAGTTATGTTTAATATTGGAAAGCATAGCATATTTCCTCTCATTTATACTTAATTTGTATCATTCTTGGATGCGGGGGTGTGGAAAGCTTGGATTCATATTACAACAGAACATAGATGTACTCAAGTTTCCCTATTACACTCCCAGAAGCAAAACTGCTCAGCACAGAGGTGACCAATGGGCCATACGCACTCTCAATTTACAATCAGTTCAGCCATTATTACCAGAAGAAATCATTTTAAAATGAGCATGATACTGAATTGTGCACCCCAAGTCATTCTTCTAAAAATAGAGAGCACCTTCTTAAACTTTATAAGCCTTCTCTGTAGATTTCCCAGAACTAGAGAAATAGGCAGAAATACCAGCAGTCACTTGATCACCTATGTAGGGTCAGCATTTTTCTTTTCCTCTGGCAACCAAAGTTGGTGAAAGGATTATTATTTCAAATAAGCCTCTGTGATAAGTATTTTATTCCCATTTGAAGAAATGAGCTTTCTACTGTACCATGCTGAATTCCAACTGAGTAACTAAGTAACACTAAGAAGGGAAATGTAAAAAAGGAGACGAGGTAGATTTCTTGATAAATAAATATCTACTAAAGATAGCAGAATGAATTCAGCAATCTCATATATCAAAATTATATGTGAATACTTATCATTTTTTTTAATTGACTAAGTACATCTTTGGGTAAAGGGGTTTTGAATCCAATTCTGACATATGTGTGGAACTGGATTCAGACTACCAAGCAGTACTCTGACACCAGCTGAGGGTCCTACAGTTTAACTCAATTTTGACACTGTCTACCCAGAGATAGCTTCAGATCCCACAGATTAAGCCCTCAGTCCTAAAAGACTGCTCCCAGACACACACACACACTTCAGATGCCAGTCACAAGTCCAGGTTGTCACCTATGCTTCTGACACACCAGGTAAAGACTGGAGGTGCCAGTGACACCTTCCTTGGGTTTGATTAATTTGCTAGAGTAGCTCACAAAACTCAGAGAAACATTTTACTTACTAGGTCACTGGTTTATTATAAAAATATGTAACTCAGGAAAAGCCAGATGGAAGAGATGTCTAGAGCAAGGCATGGGGAAAGGGCACAGAGCTTCCAAGTCGTCTCCCAGCACATCACTCTCTCCAGGTGTTCACCAACTCAGAAGCTCTCCAAACCCTGTCTTTTTGGAATTGTTATGGAGGCTTCATTATGTAGGCATGATTGAGTAAATCAACTGTCATTGGTAATTGAATCCAACCCCTCCCTCCTTCTTGGATGTCAGGGGGTGAGACTTAGAGTTCCAACCTTCAAATCAAATGGTTGGTTCCCCTGGCAACCAGCCTCCATCCTTAAATGGGTCCCAAAAATCACCTCATTCACATAACAAAAGACACCTGTATCCGAAATTTCAAAAGATTTTAGGAACTATGTGCCACAAATAGGACAAAGACCAAATATATATTTCTTATTATAAATCACACTATCACATTGCTCATCTGCTATTAAACTGAGATCCATGAATTCTAAAAGGATTTAACAAGGTTCTTGAATTCCTTGAAATCCAAGGCAGGATTTTGTGTATATGTGAATTTTTTATAAAGAAATTTCCCCCTCTTCAGAGTTCTTCCATTTGGCAGACATATTCCCATAACTCCCTCTTAACACAAAACAAAGCTCTCCTTTATCACACATCCCCTTTTACTCTCCCACTGATTATCTAGATTTTCTTCCTAATCAAACTCCTGGAACAGATTTTATAAACACACAGTCTCTGTTTCTTCAACTTCAGCTTTCTCATTCTCTCAGGAACGTTTGTCTTTCTTCTCCATGACACTGCAAAACTGTGCTCTGGGGAAAGGCAACACTAGCCTCTGTTCTGTCACATCTATTGTCAATTTTGAGTTTTTTCCCGGGAATTTTCAGCTATTCAAAACTGTCAGATAGTGTCTTCTGAGAATCTTTCCTCCTTGTCTTCCATAATTTTAGAAATCCACAGCATCTTTCAACTAGTCTGGCTGTTTCTTTGCATTCTCCATTTCACACTTCACTTCCTAATTATTAATGTGATAGTTCTTCAGTCTTGGTCAGGACCCTTTCTCTCTGTGCTCTCTTTAGGGGGGATATTATCCATCACCAGGCTTTTACAAACCAGATTTATGCTAACAATTCCCACATTTATATAGAACTCAGATGTCTCTTCTGGATTCCAGACCTGCAAATCTAACTGTGTAGTTGAGTTCACTTGGCAGACAGTACAGTGAAACCAGCCTTCTTTTTTGTCCCTCTAATATTCTAAGTTCTTTTTTCTCATGCATAGAGCATTCTTACTCTCACTCTTTGCCTGGTTTTATTTTCCTCATTATCCAAATATGAACTTGCATGTTATATCTTCAGAGATCTCTTCTTTGATTCCAATCCAAATTAGATCACACCATTTTACTACTTACCATAACAACCTGCTCTTTTCCTTGATTGTTCTTTACCTTCATATGTGTCTTAACATGTGTAATATCTGTCTTCCCACCTGCCTCGATGGTGGGGATCTTATCTGCTTTATTTCTTGTCCCTACCTGGCACAAAGTAAGTATTCAGCATGGATTAATTATATGAATGAATAAATACAGTTTTTACTCATTCAAGAAATCCTTGATGCAAGCCTACTATGTGTCAGGCACTGCTTTAGGTACTGAGAACCTGCAATGAAAAAAAATGATGAAGTCCTTGTTCTCAAGGGACTTGGATTCTATCAAGAACAATGACAATAAATCAACAAATATATAATATTTTGAAGCGAGATAAGAACTGTGAAGAAAAATAAAGTGGGGTAAGAGGAATGAAAACTAGCATTAGCTAAGAGGGTTTTTTTTTACAGGGTGGCATGAACTCTTCACTGGTTAGATGATATTTAGGAGAGACATAAAAGAAATGAAAAATACATGCAAGTATTTGGAGAAGAGCATTCCAGAAAGAATAACAAGAAATGCAAAGACCTTGAGAGGTAATGTCATTCTTTATAAACTACAAGGAGGCCAGTATGGCTGAAACACTGTGAGTAAGGGAAACTCAGGGGACTCAAAGTGCAATCACAGAAGCAGTGTGAGGTGGTCAAGTCCTGCTTTGTAGATGATAGGAAAGACTTTGGATTTTACTCAGGAAGTAAATCCTTCCTTGGATAGGAAGCCACTGAAAGCTATAAATGAATGAAAAAAATAAAATATTCTCCAAATATTTATCTAAAAGCCAAATTTTGGATATTGTTCCCCAAGGAAGAGAAAAAGAAAATCACTCCTCATTTCTGGTTGTGTGATTCTTCTATTCACTATTAATCTAAATCTGGGCAAGTCACACCATCTAACTTGGGTGATTTCTTTCCATATCTAGGACTAAATGATCAGTTTTGGCCATTGCAGATATTAAGAATTTTGTACTTCTGATAAGAGAAAACTGTGATAGCTAAGAACTGCAGCACTGGGAAAAAAAATCTGTAGATTTTGAGACTTGAATCCTCCGTCTGACTGAAACAAGAATCCAGAGATGTTTAAAGCCATCTTAAAATGTTTTCAGAAAGACACTTGTTTATAGATTCAAGCACAATGATTCACTGCACAACTCCCATGGGCTTAAAAGTAGAGGGTTTCCATCCTGACATATTGTATAAGAAAATGAAAAATGTATGTGTATGTGAATTTGTGTGTTTATAGGAAGTAGATATGTATAAACCAGGACACTTCTCTAGCTTCGGATTCTAATAAACAAGGGTTTGCTGGCTTTTAACATCACAACCAGTGAGAAGCCTAGAAGCCTACAGGAAATGAGAAGGCTGCCAGGGAAGCTGACCAATGAATTCATTGTTTTTCCCTGGACTGTCAGCACTCTTCTTTTCAGAGTTGGCTTTTCACTGGGTCAATGTATCAAGTCATTAGTTTTTGGTGAATCACCCAGAGGAAAAAGAAAGAATATGCAAAAGGGAAACCTTTAGGACTAGTCTTGGAAGACATTTTCTAAGAGTTGGCCTTGCTTGCTTTCTTTTTTTTTTTCTTTTTTGGATTGTCTTCAGCTTGAAGTTGTTCTGAAATCAGACTTTGGCATCTTAATTTTGAAGTTTTATTTTTCATTTCTTGAAATAAAAATAATATTATATTATTCGATTTTTTAAATAAAAAATAATAGTCTATAATATAATGTGTGGTTAAACATATTTTCCAAAAAAGAAGTACCCATTTTTGTACCTACATAATTAAAGACATGCATGACAGGTCATAAGATTTAGTTATGTTATTTCTTCAGAATTTGCAGATGGTTACTGTAAGGGTATTCTTAAAGATATTTAGCCATATATTGCATATTATTTTCTCTATGAGAAGATGCAAATATGAGTAACTGTCTAATTTCTTTTCTGAAAAATTTGTTTTTAGAAATAAATTCTGATAACTGATATGTTATCAGTTTCTGATTCTGATAACTGATATGTTTCTCTCTTGCTTATTGTTTGTGTGTCCAATCTCTAGCCAAGAGTTTAGGACATAAAAATGTTCATCTTATTTTGTGCTCCTTTTTTTCATTTGCTTTAATTTGAAAATATTTTAATTTTACTTTACTGAATACACAAATCATTAAACCAATTTTGGAATAAATTTGGTTAGAAATGAATGTAAATGTGTACTTTAAATTTATTTAAGATGTGTTAAATAATGAAATTAAATAAAATGCATAATAGTGGGGAATAAACAGACAAAAATGCTTCCTATAATCAGTGGGTTTTGAAATGGATTTTAACATGTTTGAGAGACCCACAATGGTAAAAATATGGAAAGACCCTTCAGAACAAACAAACAAAAAACAAGGCAATTGCAGAAGAAAAGATGGGCATGATCAAGTTGTGGTCAAAAGACAGCAAGCAGTTTGAAGGGTTTCAAAGAAATGTTGGGGCCCAGGGCAGGCTACCTTAAAATATGCTTCAATTGCATTTTGATTATTTGAACTAAAGTTATTTAGTTCAAGATGCGGCCAGCAGATACAAGAGGGAGGCTTTGACCCTCCTCCCTGTTTCCCTGAAAGAAGAAAATAAATCTCCCAAGAGAAAGGTGCCCTCCCTGTACTGGGAAATAGAAAGACATCCTTATCACCAGAGATAGGGAATTTAGGGCCGAGAAACCTCTATAAACAAACCTTGTTACTTCTTTACTAATTTACTACCCAAGCCCAAACTTTGCTTAAATTCCTTACTAATTAAGCACCAGACCTAAGTTTCTTTGTCCTATCAATTCCTCTCAAAGGTATTGTTTCTTTGTCTTAAAAAGTATAAAAGCTGCCTGCTTTGGCCACTTCTTAGGTCCCATTTCTATGAGACCTCCGTGCACATGAATTAAACTTGTTTCTTTTTTTTCCCCTCTTAATCTGTCTTGTGTCAGTTTGATTACTGGTCCAGCCACAAGAACTCAAGAGGGGTAGAGGAGGAAATTTCCCCCTCCCCAACAGAAGATAGGGTTCAAAATCAGCAGAGAATATCCAAAACAGAGTTGGGTACCATGGCAGGCAAGCCAAGAAAGACAAGTAGGAATTAATCAAATGCAGAAAGAGTGAATATGAAAATAACATATTTTCATATTCACTCTTTCTGTATTTGATTAATTCCTACAAGTTCAGAGATATTGAGATCAGGGTAAACTCAACTGAATAAGTAGAGTTTTACATTCATTCAAGCCAGTGTAAGTCCTTAAGGAGCCAGCTGGGAGAGAAGGTTGCAAATCCAAGGGTTGGAGTTGATGTCCGGAGAAGAGACAGGACATGAATACAGAGGTAGTGGCATATCAGGGTGAACATTTAATAACTGAACCTGGGCATTAAATTTTGAGTGGTAAAGGGAATTCAGAGCAACACAACAGCAAAAATGAACTAAACCTCATCATCTGATAGTAACTCAAGACAGCACAAATGAGGTGGCTTTCTATTCTAAGGACTTGACACATGTGCTCTGTCCTGTACCTGGGGACAGATTATTCCAGGTGTTTTCGGCCCTTATACAGGGTGTAGGAATTCACTTAGATGGAAACTCATGCCCCATGGGAGCTCTAGTAATCAGAAGCCATGAAGATCCCAAAGGTGGTTTCAGATCAGGACAGATTCAAATTTAGCATTCAGCAATGAGACCACAAAATAGGAATGTCTTTCCCTTTTATTAGCAAGCAAGGATAATTACGACAATATTTTCTCCTCCCTCTCATGTGTTGCAGTCTACCTAACTGACTTTATTACTCTGTATAAAGTAGGCAGTCTCTTCCCTTTCCATCTCTCCTGAATATTTGTCAAATTAATCTTCCTAAAGTGTCATTTCTTTCATTAGTTTGCCCATGTCCAAGAATATACAGTAGTATTCTACTTTCTATGGTGGAAAAGGTCCTTGAACGTTTTTACCTTTATTCAGACTACCCACTCGTTATCAAAGGCTATTCTGCACTTTGCTCCCCAGCAGAGAGATGGCGCTGATGCTCACCCTTCCAAACCCTCTCTTGCCTCTCAAAGTCTTAATTCATTATCTCTGTCACTACTCTTAGGTTGTAATTATATGAATTTAATCATTATTTAGCTTCTTTAGCCTGTGAATGTTTCACTTCTCTGACATGATTTTAACTATTTAAGGACAAGTTCTCAGTTCAGTGTAGAAGTGTAGTAAATAACTGGTGAACTGGACTTTGTCAGTTAACAAGAAGAACTTGATTAATTAGCATATGTTTTATTTTCTACTCTTTGTATATAATTTTCCATCAATCAAAAATACAATTATTGACTTTTTCTCCTAGCAATTTCTCTAAAATTCTAAAACCTTTCGGTTGTGTTTCTCTCTCAATTTATTCTTTTGCCATCCTGTGCAACTTCTAATTGGACAAGATTATTTCACGCTATTTTGTAAAATTAGAGATTGGGCGAGGTTTTAATCTGAAGTCAAGTTGGAACAAGGGAGATAGTTACACCATGGATGAGTCTTTCTTAGGAGGTAACGAAGAGCAAACTTTTGTCCCAGAACACACCTAGAAGTCTTTTTTCCACTTGTCTTAACATCACGTGACTATAATGCAAAACTTGTGGCTGTGAAGTGTGCCTGCATTAAATGACTCCCAGCCTTGCACTGCACAAATCTGTCAGCATCCAGGTGCTCCCAGGAAAAGTAAAACCAAGGGACTAAGAAGGAGAGTGTCAAGATCAAGATCGTTTGACTTTATTGGTGTTAATGTTATAGCCTCTGCTGATTTTAGCATCAGACTGACCCATCTCTCTCCTCTAAGACTCATCACTGGCAAACTGTAAATGTCAAACTCTCCAGGTGATGAATGGAGAAGAAAAATATAAGACCAGTAGTAACTAGATCCTGCAGCATAGGAAATGTTCATGTTCTTCTCCTTTATTTCTACACCCAGAGAGAAATCTCAGTAATACATTGTTGGGTTTTTTAAAACATCTGTTTATAACACAAATGATAATACTATGAAAACTATATCAAGGCTTGGTCTCCAACGAACTTACTACATTGAAAAAAAATTGCAGTTTCTTTTAATATCATTGCACACAAGCAAAGGGTCTAGTACAGTGATAGGAGACTCCATAGATTATTCTAGTAGTGATTTCCAAAATACACAGCTAATTTTATTACCTTGGTTCCTTCCTAAAAAGTCTATATAGCATATAGCCTTTCCAGTAAAGCCAATGCCATAGAAAACAAAATCAGCAACCATTAAGCAGACAGAAATTTGTTTTCAAAATTTACACTCACATACACATACAAATGCATGCACACACACAATGTATACTATGTTTTTATTATATATATATATCTGTATTACTGAGATCATGGTGAACTTGGATTTTAGCTACCTTAATAATCGGTTTATACCTCCGATGTTTGTCAGGTGTTTCCCTAGCCTCACAGCCTGTCTCTCTCTAGCTCATTCAAATCACTATACAAACATCAGCCCCTTCACTGCTTTACTTTTCAGTCCTGTCAGACTCATCATTTCAGGATTTTTGTTTTTAGGTTTATTAAAGATCAGTTAAGGAAGACGAGGAGAGGTTTATATCATGCACATTTACCATTTCCTCTTTAGACACTCTGTTCTCCTTGCTCTGCTTCTTCAATGTAGCCAAACTTATCTCCTCCTCTGTTTTAGCTCTTCCCCTCAGCTGTGATTGTCTCCACCAGCCCTCCTTCTTCTCCACTGAAAAGAGCACAACCATTTTCCTTGAAAACCCTGAGCATCAGACCAATACCCAGGACAGAGAAACTCATTTCTGTCCCAGAGTGGCCCTATAAGCAGACATGATCTCAGGCCACAAACTCAAGTGTTCAAATAAAACATTGCTTCTCTTTGTACCTTATAAACCACTGTAATTTTCCTTTTGTGCCTTATTCTCCCAAGCTGGAGGAAATATAAATCTCCATCATTGCACAAGTTTTCCTTTTGTCCACATTATACCACATGTCAAGGTCTTACACCACATTAGTGAGGCAGTTTTATAGTCACCGAGATTTCCCTCACTCCTTCCTCAATGACTGTTCAAGTTTGAGGATGCTACGCTATGAGTAAAAGAAATCTGTGATGGACACTATAACCCTGATGCCTAGATGCACCAGGCAGCCCTCCTTGTCTCATAGTCTCCCACGTCCTTGGTGCTCCTGCCAGAAAGCTAACCTCAAGACGTCAAGACATGTTATCAATATTCAGAGAAAGGCAGATCTCTCTATACATGTCCTCCAGTACAGGTGAATCTGTTTCAGTTTGGGAAAAAAGGCTAACTCACCAACCAATCCTCTTGTCCCTTAATAGACTCAGTCTCTACCCAAGGAGCCTCTTCTTCCATTTGGGCAAACCTAAGTTCCCTGAGAATTTAATTTTAGAAAATTAAATCCAGTAAAAGTTGCAGATTATCTCGGTTTTTATTCCTGACACATAACTGAGGGAGTTAAGTAACAAATGTCACCTACTTATGTGGGAAAGAAAGCAAGGAGGAAGAATTAAAATACAAATTAATATCTCAAAATAGGATCTATCCAGAAAAACATGTTTTTAATAAAAATTGGTCTTTCTTTCTCTTTGCACACAAACAAATTCTGGTTCTCTGCACAGTACTAAAAAAATGATTTTCTCTATATATTTGTAAGTTCACTAAATTATTCACTACCACCTTCCAGTAATACTAATTAGTCATAACTAAAACAAGGCAT
The DNA here is from genome assembly GCF_949752795.1 of Hyperoodon ampullatus. Lineage (NCBI taxonomy): Eukaryota > Metazoa > Chordata > Mammalia > Artiodactyla > Ziphiidae > Hyperoodon > Hyperoodon ampullatus. Next base: position 43,321,302 of record NC_136921.1, read on the forward strand.
TTTTTATTTCAGCCATATATATATATATATATATATATAGACCTTAAACAATGAACCCTTTCATACCAAAGATCATATTGTTTAACCTTTAAATTATAAACATTAGCCTTAGGTCTGCCATATAACAGGCATTTAATAGTAATTTGTTGAATGGATGGATAATGGATGAGTTAAATTTAGAAGATTTATACACAATATACAAACACACACACAATTATTGGAAGTCTGTAAAGTATCTGTCATATAGGAGATTCATTTTTTCTTCCTTATTCACTAACTTGAACTAAGCATGTAATGTGCATAACTATTACCAGGTGAATGGTGGCAACTGTTCAAAGTTTAATAGGCACAATAGTTAGGCTTGTTCTAGGCATTGTTAGGAATGCACTAGTATTTGGCTGCAATATCTGTATAAAATCTGCTATTTAGAGTAGTTTCATTCTTGGCCTATGAAAGGTTAAATAACCAAAGTCATATTAAACAACAAACTTGTGCAAGACTATGATCATGTAATCACACTGATTACCATCTTACGTGATCCATTTAATGAGTAATATGGACAAAACACGCTTCAGAATTATCATTATATGATTGTACACTTTCAATTATAAGTATAACTTAGAGTAAAAATCTTATGTACTTTACATGTTGGGATTATCAGCCAATTGAAGTAAAAATTAAATTAAAACTTATGAGATGAAAACATAGTCACCCAAAAAACTGTATACAAATGTTCATAGATGCTTCACTTGAAACAGCCAAAATCTAGAGATGGCCAAGATGTCTCTCTGCAGATGGATGGCTAAACAAACTGTGGTACATCCATACCAGGAATCACTATTCAGCAATAAAAAGGAACAAACTATCGATACATGCAACAAATTGGATGTGTCTTCAGAGAACTGTATTGAGTAAATAAAGCCAATCCTGAATGGTAACATATTGGATGATTCCATTTATATAACATTTTGAAATGACAAAATTTTAGAAATGGAGAACAGATTAGTGATTCCCAGGAGTTAGAAAGAGTAGGGGTTGAGGATAGCAGAGAGGTTATAAAATGAAAATATTGGAATCTTCGTCGTGGTGGAACTCTTCAGTACCTTCACTGTTGTGGTAGATACATGCAGCTACACGTGATAAAACTGTATAGAACTAAATGTACACACACACAAATGTGTATATGTAAAATTGAGGAACTCTAAGATTGGTGGATTGTATCCATGTTAATATCCTGGTTGTGATATTGTCAGATAATTCACAAAATATTATCATTGAGAGAAATGGGTTTTAGGGTACATGGGATCTCTCTGTATTATTTCCTGCAACTGTATGTGAATCAATAATTATCTCAATAAAAGTTCAATAAAAATACAGTTCTTAAAAATTAGTGATTGCTATTGCAAAAATAAAATGCAGTAAGAAATGATGACGTAAAAACTATTAATTTTGTATACAAAACCATGAGTACTACTGAGCCTGCGCATCTGGAGCCTGTGCTCCGCAACAAGAGAGGCTGCGATAGTGAGGCCCACGCAGCAGGATGAAGAGTGGCCCCTGCTTGCCACAACTAGAGAAAGCCCTTGCACAGAAACGAAGACCCAACACAGCCCAAAATAAATAAATAAATTTTAAAAAAACATGCGTAATCACTTTAAAATAGTTAAATAGAGAAATAGATTGGCAATACAAGTATTAAGAGAATGTGTATGTAAAATGATTTAAGGATAATGTTTTTGTGATTTAACTTGTAAAAAAAATTAATAATGAAAGACAAAAAAACAGATATTAAATAATGTAAATCTTTGCAGAATTGTCTATTCTACTATTACAACATAATAATTTAAATGATCTATAAGAATTGATTAGATTAAGTTATTTAACTAAATTTAGGTCATGAGTTAAGTGAGGGAAGAAGAAAAAAATAATTCCAAAAATTGTAAATGACAACAACCATGATCAACATTTTTCAATCTAGACATAATAGAGAACATAAACCATACAGAAAAAAAAGAAGGAAATGTTTGGGGAAAATAGGATATCCCCAAAATATCATGCTTCACAATTGATATCACTTGAAAGTACGCCAGTATTTAATCAAAAATATTCATTAAAGTGACCACAAAATAAATGTACCAATTGAAAGTGCTGAGAAATTCATGTTTCCACTATGCAACATCAAAATTAAAATTTGACTACTGAAAGTTTAAAAATAAACCTGTATTAAAAATTTTATGTTTTTTATTAAAATTATAGATTTATTTTTGCAACCCAAAGTTTTTTTTAGGTTTGGGAATTTGGAAGGCAAACATTTTAGTTACCCTATGAAGATCATTAGATCTTGATTACTAATCTTGATTAGTTCAGAGATGACTGAAAACCTACAACAATGATTTTACCAGTGCCTGTCATGTGTAAGCCACGATATATAACAATATTATTCAATTTATATGCTGTGCATGCAAATCACATGAAGTGTTTGGTAAAATGCAGATTTTGATTCAGTATGTCTGGAGTGGGCCAGGGATTCTGTATTTCTAACAAGCTTTCTGAAGAAGACAAATATGCACATCTGGGTATACATTTTAAGTAGCAATGTTGTAGGAGAACAAGTTGTAAGCAGATATTTTTTCCTTATGAATTTTGTAGACGTATTGGGGAGACAAGATATAAAAACTTGAAATAATGTTCTCTTAGGGCAGAATATCTCAGTAATTTAATCTGTATAGAAAAATATTGGGAGGGAGGAGTAAAGTGAACTGGGTTTCTAGGTCCTATTGTCCCAGATTTCCTTTATGGATATTGCTCTTATGTGTTGCTTTATGCCAATTAAAGCCAAAGGAAACAAGCTTAATTAACATAATTACAAATTAATGAATTTTGTGATTTTAAGAAAAAGACAGGGAACCAGAAACACTAAGAAAGTGCATTTTAATTATGCCAACCATTGAGAAGTTTAGGAAAATATGCAGACAGTTTCCAAAAAAAGAGAGTCTGAGAGACAAACTAATTCAGGGAAGTAAGATATTCTTTAGGATTTAGGTGCAAGAAAACGTTCCACTAATAAATAAGAGAAACTATAAATAAAAGAAGAAATCAACTTGGCTAAATTGAAAGTTGTTGCTATTAAAGCCTGAAACATCAATAGGTAATTAGGTCAGGTTACTAGGAATAAATAGAAGAAAAGCCTATTATTTTGATAAAAAGAACAAGAAAGGACAAAAGTAAATTTTTTAATGCAACTTGCAAAAAATTTTAAATGCAACTTGCAAAAATAAAGAGCAAGGAAACAACTCAAAGGAGAGAAGGCTAATAACAGAACTCAAGAAAAGAAAATGCCAACTACAGAAAAATAAAGCAGCTTTTTACATACAAAATCTGAGATCAAAAACTTTAAAAGATAAGAGTCTACGATCTCTGAATACTTTATGAACAGGGACGTCATTTGTTGAATACATTATAAATGTATTAATTTTTTAATAAATTATCTGTTTTAAAGCATCAAATTGTTTTAAAATTATGCAAAGTAATTATTTACGTAAGAGGGATTCAAGATCATAATATTAAAACAAAAAATGGTTACACAGAATAATTTTGGGTTTCAAGAAATGTCCATTTGAAGCTTCATCAAAATTTACAACTGGAAAGGAATTCCCAGACCTAAAATGTAGGAAAATAGAAATATATGTGTGTTCAAGAAATGTATGTATCATGGGCTTAGGAAATACATAAATTAAATAAACCAGTCCTAAATAATCCTGGTAAAATAACCCCTACCCTTGGGAAGCAGGTAGTGTGACTGAATGATGATTGCTAGATTAACAGGTACATATTCACATACATACAGAAAGCAGAAAATTGAAAAACTGGTGTAAAGACTTAAGAAATGAGTCCCCTAACATGATGATAGAGAAACAATGAATCAGACTTATTGGAATAGGTCATGAGATAACAAATCCAGAGAGAAAATTTTAGAAAAAATAATGTGTAATGAACCCAAATATATGACTATAAAATGGGCATATATTTGACAAATATGTGGTAAATAGATAACTAGCAGATAGATAGCCAGCAGATAGCTAGTTAGATAGATAGATAGATAGATAGATAGATAGATAGATAGATAGATAGATAAAGATAATAGACAAAGTGATAGATGAATGGACATCATCTGGCAAAATTACACCGCATTAATTTATAAGACCATTTCATAGCATGACTGTGTAAAAGTGACACTGTTGGAGTGGCATCCACACCTTCTTAACATTCACTGGTCTAGCACTTGTCAGTGACATTCTGCAAGCATCTGTGACTCTCTGCACCAGGGCTTTCCCTAGGCTCATATACATGGGGCAGGATGGTAGTGCCAGACAGATACTCCTCTTTGGGGCAGTTCTCTGCCAATGAGAGATGGAGATTGGGAGGATAGATATCCCAGCTTCCTGGTCCCTTAGACAGGAAAACTGAGACGGGTTGTACACAGTCCTTCAGAGCTCAGCAGAGATGAGCTTCAGTTTCGCATAGTGGTAACCTGACTGTCTTCCCTGCCTCACTGAATGGGGTTGTTTCCTCCCAAAGTGATCCCTTTGTACTTAAATTCTTGCCTCCGTGGCTTCTAGAGGAGCACACCTTTGACATCGTGTCAGTCTATGTCAAAACCGTCCACAATAATGGATGTTACTTTTTTTTTTAACTATTGGTAATTTGACAAGAATAATAGTACATACATGAGTATTTTATCGGCATTTAAAAAACTACTAGAGAAGTTCATATGTTTTCTTGTTTTTTGTTCCTTTCAAATGTGTCTTTTTTGGTTTGCACTAGTCCATTTTTTTTCTCCTTTTTAGTGAAGGATTCACCTATTCTTATTGATTTGAAAGATCACAGTCTATTAAGGAAATAAAACCTTTGATTGTAATATGTTTTAAAGTGTTTCTAGGATGTGCTTGAGATATATACATCTATGTGTCATGGATTTGTCATTCCAGATTATGTAGTCAAATCGGTCAAACATTTAATTTATGATTTCTGTGTTTTGTCACCTACTAAGAAAGATCTTTGTGATTCAAGGTTTGTATAGGAAAAAGAAACTAACAATGGTTTAGTAGATCACTCAACTGTAAATGGCACTTATATAATCATAATAATATTAATCAAAATACTGGATATCAATCTAACCAAAATTACCATAAACCTCTGTTAGGAGGATGATAGAATGGAAAGCAAACAATCATGTGCAACAAGAATAGGAAAGAGAGCTAAGTCTTTTCTCCCTACTAAGAATTCAAAAATTATACTTAAAACTAAAAAAAGCATGACACTCCATAGAGGTGTGGAGATAAATATTCAATAATCAACTACTATAAGTCAAATTAGTTGTTTCTACTGTTTTCTTTAATACTTTTTTGTTGTTAAAAGACCTTGTATATCCATTGCACTTTGTAAATCATATAAGTATCTAATTTTAATGAAAATAAACCACAAAAACAAAAAGAACCTTTGGGGTTATAGATAGTTAATTCATGATAAGCTACTTTACTGAGTTCCTTTGACATTTATAGTTTTTTTTAAGTTGATTTTCTTTACAAATGATTTAAATTTTACTATTTCAGTTCGGCTAGTTATATTTCAATTCATTTTGCTTAATGGCCTATGTCTAGAAATGATAAAGACTGACATTCTTATATTGTCTTGCTTTTAGAAGAAATGTTCCTATTATTTCCTATTAAACATAATACTTTCCTTTAGGAAAAAAATCTTTCTAGTCCTATTTCACTAATGAGTTTTGACAAGATGATTTTCAATTTCTTTCTGGAATAAAAATTTAATAATACAGCTTTTCTCATTTAACCTATTAATACGGTGAATTACAATAATTTATTCACCAATATTAAGGCACCATATAATTCTCTGGGATATCAGGGTAGGGATAGGACCAGGTGAAGTTGATTTTGATAAACGGCTGGAATTTATCATTTAATATTTTGTGTATAAAGATTTTTATGCTATCTTTTATACTGTTCACATTTAAAAGTTACATAGCCTTTCTAAAACAAGTGGAAAGTGTTCTTTCATTTCCTATTCTCTAATATTATTTAAATAGCAGAAAATTTATTTGTTTAAATATTTAGAACTATCTGAACTTGAAAATTGGATTTTTTTCACTTGTTTAGGAGCTTATACATAAGGAGTATTAAAATACAGTTCTATTTAATGTCTTTGGGGTGTTAGGTCAATTTTCAAAATCTTTACTTTTCTAGAAAATGGATATATTTATCCAGATTTTCATTTCAGACAGCATATGTTGGTAAAAATCACTTTAATATAATAGTTTTTATTTCTCCTCTGTGATTGTGTACTTTTTCATTCCTAATTACAAATATATGTATTTTCTCTCCTTTTCTTGATTAATCCAAGGGGTAATCTCTTTCATTGTTTTTAAAGAATTCGTTCTTAAACTGATGGTTTTTGTGTTTTCTTACTTTTTAAAAAAATCTCCAATTGTTATGTTAAAGTCTTCATTTTCTGTCCTAAATAAAAATTTTTCCTGATACGTGTTTGTTCTAATTATTTAACATTTTTGTTATAAAAGCATGAAGGCTGTGATTTTTTATATAATAATATTTAATATCCTCACTGCATTTATTTTCTAGACAACTATTAAGTCTTAGGCTTTTCATTTGTGGATACTATATTTTGATTTTTCTTTGGTTAACTGAATCATATCTTACTGCTTTTGTTTTGTTTTATTTTGAAGCACAGGCAGGCCCACAGATTGGTGAGGTACAGTTTCACAAGGGCCATCTATACACATAACAAATGTGAGTGGCACCCCTGGAACTGTTGGTGAAAAATCTTGAGCTCTCACACATGTACGAACATCTTGCTGTTAGTTTTGTATGTAAATTGACCATTCACACAATTCTCAGACTGCCCTCTTCCTTCAGAACTGTCTATATTTTAAACTCCCTTCTAGATGCAGTAAGCATGTGTTTGTGTTTTTAAATATTTCCTTTGTATTGATCTGCTGCACAGGACTGAACACTCACGGAAACTGATATTTTTGTCTTCAGGTTCAAAAATTTTACCAGAAAGTGCCTTGGAATTGATCTTTTTAATATACAAAGTGATTTCCTTTAGACTAACTACATTTCTTTCATTACATAAAAATGTTATTTTATTTTTGAACTTGTGTCCATTTCATTTGCTTGGATTTCTTTTGCAAACATACAGGTGTCTTATCATCTTCCCTCCACCATCTGCCATGTCTTTTCGCTTTTCTCTGTTGATTTTCATCTTTTTTGTAGTTTATGCTTTTCCCCATGATTGTTCTTGAAGTTATGGTCTAGTTCACTGACTTGTTTGTTGTTGTTTGCTTATTTGTTTTGGTTTTTCTTTGCATATCTATTCTGCATCTTGCTACATGTAAATGTTTTTAAGTTGTTAGTATCATGATTTCCCTATTTCTTTTCATAACCCTGTGAAATCATTTTTCATCTCTTACTGTTGCTTTTTCAATTCCTGTTTCATTTAGTCTATATTTTCTTTTGTTTCCTTGCAAATACAATTTATTTAGGAATATTATTTTCAACTGCTTTCTAGAAACAGTCTTCTGAATACTCTCTTTTGTGTGGTATTCTACTTCTTATACTTTACTCTGTTTTGTATTGGTGCCATGTATGTGGTTTTTTTTCTCCTTACGGTTTATCATTAAACATGCAAAATCCTGTCCCACATTGACCATTTCTCCAAAAACAGTGTGAGTACAATATCCTTGAATACCCTTTGGGTCTTCCCTTGGCACTTTATTAGAAGAAACACTATTCTTGCTTTCTCATTTTTTCTTGAGCAGACTTCTCAGCAGAGGCAATACAAAATGTAAACTCCTGGGCTCTTTGTCCACCTGCTTCAATCAACCCAACGTTCATTAATACTAGAGACACTGACATTTCTGATCACTCCATCAAGTGAGATTAATGTGTTAGAAATTATTTCTTGTGTAGCTCCATCTCTGAGACATACTTCACTGTTAATGGCAAGTCTCCTCTATAATGTATGCTCCCTGGCACTGCTCTGCCTCTGTAGCTCCCCAGCTGCTTTTCCTGCAATTGGGTGAATAAAAGCAATTCAACTGGGTAAGTAACAATAGGGCCATTTAGTTCTTGGGCCCAAAGTTGGTCTTCAATCCAGGGGGAAAAATAATGTTAACTAAATTTCCTCCTGTATTCTTGATTTATTATTTGATTCAGAATCAATTAATTTAAAAATAGATTTTAAAATAAAATTTTAAAAATCAGAAGGTTGTTAATTAGGTTTCCTGTAAACCTTGAAATTCTTGATAATATAGATTATTCTCCTTATTTGATTAAAAGAGATGAAAAGGGAGCTAGGGACAAAAGGGGCTAAATTATGGACGCTTATGATAATTCTCAATGAATTTTTTTAAACTCCTAAATTCTGGGACATTTATTTTCAGTTGAGAATACATCATCTTCCATGAATAATGGTGTATGGGTGTGAGGTGCCTCTCAGAATTAATTTGTTCTTCCACTTTTGGACCAGCCCTTACTCTAATAATTCAACTAAGAGACCATATAGCAATGAAGAAATGATAAGATATTCTCAGGTAGATGTAAGTACAGTGTTTGTTGGTAACACATGTAGACGTGAGATTAGTCTCAACACACTGTATACGAACCTGTGAGACAGTAATAATTTTCTTCTTCCTGCTAAGAAAAAGTTATAAATTATAATTATATAAACTACATAGTAAGAAGGATAACAATTGCAGGCTAGCACATTATATAGGTGCTAAAAAAATGGCATAAGATGACTGGATCTGGTAAAATTAATCTGGAAAGTTTTTTGCAGATACAAGTTTTGTACCAGAATTTTAGGAGAGATGATTTAACTGCTGGAAGGATAGGGTAAAAATTCTGATTAAAAGAAAAGGTCTGAGAAAAGAATAACACATTCAATTCTTGTTGGGAGAGTAATAAAGGTTAAAATACAAGAAGCTTATATTAAGCTTATACAAATGTTCATTGAATTGAAGAGCAGTCTTAATCTTCTCTATCTCCAGAGACTAAAGAATAAGTTGTTTAAAATGACTAAGATAAATTTAAAATCAAAACAATTAAAATAGTATACGTTAAATCCCTGAACATATGTAGTGCTTTATAAGGTGCTAAATAGAGACCTAAAATCCAGCATTCAAAAGGAGATGCTTACCCTCTAAGAAATGTATTTTCAAATGAGAATTCATAAACGTCTAAGCAAATGTATCAGAAGCACACGTCTTGGAGACAGGTTAGGTTGAGAGTTTTGAGTAAGGGCGAAGAGTATTATTTTATAGTACAATTTCTCTGCTCAGAATGTGGATAAATAAAATTTCTCAAGGAACTATGAAACATTGATGTCATCAACACAAATAAAGAAAGTGCTGGAAAACCCACTGAACATCTCGGCATTTCTTCCTCACACTCTAAGGGTTCCCACAACTCAGACTTCCAGAGTCCTTGGTCAGAGCTGCGCTCATTCCAGAAAATGGTTCAAGAGCCTTTGGTATGATTACATTTCACTGACTGGAAGAAACTAGTAATATCTTATACGAAGAAGTATACCAAGCAGTTCTCAGTGGACCTTTAAGTCAAGTACCACTCTGTGAATTATACCAAAACTTTTCACTGAGGATTATAGATTTTTGGACAGGCCTAATTCAGAGAGATGAACATTTTTTGTCTCAATATTAATACTGCTAGAATCAGAACCTGAACTTTCAAAATAGCTCTAGAGACTCTATATCTCTTAGAAAATAACTATGTCTCCCTCATTTTCCTCAAATAAGTTGATAAAACAGACATGTCAAGGAATCATTGTGATCTTTTTTTCACTTTTAAACATTTAATTTTCTTCTTTGGTTAAATCTAAATAAACACTTCTTGATTAGGAGGGACAGCTGGATATTTGAACAGGTGGTTGGAGAAGATTATGGGATAGCTTCTCAGGAAAACATTCCTAACTAGATACACAGCCATCTGTCCGATATTGTTAAAAAATTCTTATGTGTAGGAAAAATTATGAAATGAGCTTTTAATAGTACACATATTGACATTTTCAATAATAAAACCATGGGTCAGGTAAAAAGAGAGATGTATTAATTAGCCCAAGCTACTTTTTAACAAAGACATTCTTCTAAGTCAGAATTGTTCAAAGTGAGCTCCATGAATTCTAAAATTAAGACGCTAATACATATTATTAATTCAAAGGAACTATGGCAAATATAGTTGAGAAATTCTTAGTTAAATGAAGTCTGTTAATGAAGTTTGTTTATTTTATATTAGAAATCCTCAGAGCCTTTAGGATATTAATGTATAATGTAACTTGTTAAATAAGAAGTAAATTCTGGAGAAAATTGACCATTTTGAACTGGACAGGACAAAATGTAACCAGAATTCTGAATAAGAAACATCAGCTTTATACCATTTCCAAAATCTTTTCATGATTTGGGGAAAATGGCATGCAGACCAGCTAAAGTTAGGCTCTCCACCTCTGTGAGGTAGATAGTTACTCTGAGGTTCTGATCCTGTGTACTCCCTCCTATCATTACACTACTTTAGACAGAAAAGATCTGAATAGAAATCACCAGAAGAGAAACAATGAGTGTGTATATTCTGGACAATGTAATCCCCATATATACAGCACTGTAGACGAGAGACAGAGAAAGGGAATCACGTAGATGAACATGCATGAAATCGTGGATTGACAAGAGCTCTATCAGTTCAGAAACAGATGGGGGTGGAGCGGGTTGCTGTCTCAGTAGGACCCAGAGTACATTGGGTTGTAGCCCAGTAAAACAGATGAGTAGGATTGGGAGTCGTGCAGATTAACCTAAGAATAAAATATTGAGAATTAAATGAACATGGGAGACAGTTAAAAGCAAAACTAATGTTGAAAAACATTTAATCAGAGACATAGAGACAGACTTGTTTTGTGTATTTTGGCGCTTTATTATTGTATAAAGATTATTTACAGGTAGATTTTCTTGTTGGAGTAAATATACGCTAACATATATATGAGTTAAATAAACCTTTTCGTTCTAAAAATAAATGACTCTTCTTACTTGAATTATCTTTAATCTTATAGTAGTATTGCCATTCATGCATTTTACATTGCTTTTTTTCTTTTTACTTTTTTGTGATTTTTAAAAATTCCTTTACTTTTGCCTTTGTGTCGCAATTTGTTTTGAACATATGTTTTGTAAACATAATAGAGCCACAGATAATTCATATTTTGGGGAAATGGTGAAAATAACAAAACTTGGTAGTCTCTGCATTTTAATAGTAATATTTAACACATGTGTCTTCTAAAATAATTGATAATTTTTATTTTTGGTTTGCTCATGGGAAGGGGTGAACTCAGGATCTTCCTACTCTACCATCTTCCAACAGTTTTCCTTTTCTTTTCTTTTTCTTTCTTTCTTTCTTTTTTATTTTCATTTTTTGATGTTGCTGGATAGGTAGATCAGCAGGCTGCTTTAAACATGATTTTTGGATTTAGCAATTAGAATGTATTTTTTAAAGTATCCTATTATATCACTGAGATTTCGAAGGTTAAAAGTGAGATAGACAATAATATGATTCAGTGCCTCTCTAATTTATTAAATATTTCTAACCAAGATTGATGACTAATGAAGGGATGTAAACCCAGAGTAAGATATGCAATGCTAGGTTTCTTACATCATTTTGATAACTCACTCAGATGCTCACAAGAATGGATATCTTATCAAATGATCAAATAGCATAATGTTTTAAAGAAGGTATATAGGTGGAAGGTTCACATTAAAAAAATTTCAAACCAGACTGAGATGTTGGACTGAATTCAGTAAGATAAAATTTAATTATTATTTTTTAATGTACATTGCAATGTCTCATTAAATATACTCATATCTATGTTTGTGCTTCCAAGGAAATCTAAAGTACTTTTTAAGTATTCTTCTTTTATTTATTAAATATTCTATCTTGGCTGCTGAAAATATAGTTCCACAGCACATATAAGATAGATTGAAGAGTAATTTTTGAGGTTAAGTGAGATTTGAATTAACAGTGGATGTCACAGCTGATATATCCAATGATACCTTAGGTTGCTGTCAAAATAGAAAGTTAAGAATGAGAAGGATCTCAATCTCCTTTTACTTTATGCTGGTTAGACCATGGTGGGAGTTCTGTGTTCAGTCCACTTCAAGAAGGCCCTTTACGAGTTAAATCATTTATCAGTGATTGTAGGTTTAGGTATGGACTAGACAACGCTTTGACAGTGCTATTATAGTAAATTTTTCACTCAGCAAGCTTTGACTGGGGACCTAAACTGGATTAGCTTCTAGAACATTATAAAACCAATGGACTGGGTCCTTTGCATCATAGACACTTACACAAACAATAGTAATGTAATGTACATTACAGTAAGTTTCATTACATAAACTCATACCTATGTTTTTGCTACCAAGGAAATTGAAATAAATATTTTTTCTTTGAATTCTTTTTTCTTGAATTTATAATAAATTGGAAAAATACTATGAAGCCTTTTTCAAACTTATTAGACTTTTAACCATGTTTCTCAACCTATTTTTCATTGTCATGTCCCCAAGGAGAAAATCTATTTCATTTAATTAATTTTAATTTAATTTACTATCTACCTAATGAAAGAAATTAAATATTAAGAAAGAAGATCTTGCCAAATATAGTTGAGCTTTGGAGGACCACAAACCATTGTAATAAGATTTTTTTCCTACCTTCTCCTCACTCCACCCAACTCAGTTTTTTCCTCTTGGGGATAATATCTTTCCCACTGAGAATTCATGCTTTACCTAATCCATATTCACTCAACACCTTATTAATTCCCATCTCCCGAGTTTTATTCATATTGTTCCTTCAGCTAACATTATTTTTTCCCTTGTTTAATTCATATATAATATTCCCACATCAAAGAAACAGTTCCAATACCTCTTTCCTTCTGAGCATTTATTTATGATAATACAGATTTCAATAACTTTTAATTTTTTAAAAAAAATTTATTTAAATATATTTTATGTGTTTATGTCATTAAATGTATTTATTTTAAAATAATTGTTTCACTGTGAAGATCAAATGAGACTGTGTGTGTAAAGCACATACCAAATGACACATAAGAGCAAGGCAAAAAATGATACCAGTTTCTTTCATATTATCACCTTATAATTTGTATTACTATACTACACATATAAGCTATAAAACCACTTTCTAATTAATACTTAAAATGGGCTATTTTTTATATTAGAAGCATGCAATTTCATATTCAATAATATAGCTACATTCTAGTTATTTCCACTAATTATAGAAACAGGATTTGTGGAGAGGAAAAACAAAAGGAGTTATGTTGTGTTAGTTTCTACCCCCTCCAGTATCATCACTGATTTCTCCAGACCACTTAATAATAGAATTACTCATCTAATATCAGTCAGCCTGTTTGAATTCACCACAGTTTTCTTTTGCAGGCTTTCCCCACTGCATTTGGATTTCTTTGATGCTGTTCACCTCCCTTTTCCATCTCTAGCACATTGCATGATAGTCAATAGATAACTGATAATATATTGATAATAATCTAATCTTCAGATCTGAACTTTCATGTTGAGAGGTTTCAAAATGGCTTCCAGCTTTCATAAGAATTTTGAAAGTTTTAGTGAGCTTACCCTTCAGAATTTCAGCTTACTTACATAAACTACTCAGTGATTTAGAAAGTCATTCGTTGAATTGTCCAGAGAACAAAAATGGTCTATATTTTTCAAGCATTGCATTATTCAAAGGGAACGTGAAAAAAGACAATTAATGGTGTTGCAGGCATTAAATTTTACTACTCTTTTATCTCACCTCTATCTGCTGTTCCCAAAAACAAAGAGACTCAAAACTGAAAACATCTGGACATGTATATACCCTTTCTCATCTGAGCATCTCACAGGTGTGATGTGGAAAAACATGGAAGAAGGAAAGAAAGGAAACATAACGGGAGATTTCATTTTGTCATTAACAGTTCTTTGAAGTTGCTCATTAATCTTTTAGATGATTTTGGCATGTTAATGTCCAACTCTAGAATATTAATATTGTTAAGCTGAGAAAAAAGTAAAGTTATTGCCTTTAAAGTTCTTTTTCTAACTGAGCTCTGTGATAATTCTTCCAATTTGAGTCATATTTTAATTGACTATGACTTTGAGCTTAACTATTCCAGCAGTTATGCAGCCACTTTATTTTATACTACCTGGATTTTTCAAGGGGGAAGACGGGAGAACAATATAATCTTGAAAAGTGCTTAAGTCCTAAACTATCAGGACAATATTTCACAAAGAATGCCAGATGGATTTGGATGGATAAATACCTTTCCATGAGACCACATGCCATACTTGGGAGAGGTGTGTGTAAAGTAACAACATGTGCACATGCAATGTAGGGCCAGTTCTCTGTTCATCTAAAAACAAGAACTGTCCTTTAGTGACTAATCTTGTACAATAAATATTTTTCTGGGAAATAGCTCTAACCCCATTTTTGTTTAAATGATTGTCATATTAAATAAATCTTAGGATAAGGAATAAAGAATATCTAACCAGAGTGTCCCTTGATGTATTGGTTTCCTACCATTGCTATCACAAATTGCCGAAATGTAGTGGTTTCAAATAAGACATATGTATTATCTTATAGGGGAGGAAGTCAGAAGTCCTAGGATTAAGGTGTTGGCTGGGCGATTCACTTTGGTTGTTCTTTTGCCTGTTCCAGCTTCTACAGGCTACCAGCATGCCTTGATTTTTGGCTGAAGCACTTCAACCTCTGCATCTTTTTTCACATGTCATATCATCTTCTCTGACTCTGCCTTTTCTACCTCTCTCTTAAGAGGACCACTGTGATTTCATTGGGCAAACCCAGATGATCCAGGATAATATCCCCATCTCAAGGCCCTTAATTTAATCACGTTTGCAAAGTCCCTTTTTGCCATGTCAGGTAACATATTAATAGGTTCTGGAAATTAAATGGGCAATTCTGTCTGCACACTTGCCATCACACAGATATTAACCTTCTCTTCACTTTTGGTCTCTCCTCTTAAATATCCCATACAAAAGTGCATGACTTAAAGATATAAAAGCATCCATTCTTATAGCAGATCAGTTGGTTTTAGGGTGGTAAAAGGAGGCAAAGGAATTAATTCTAAAAGATCCTTCCTTCTTCTGAGGGCTTTGAATATTTTCCTTCCATTGATTAATGAGTGATTTCTGATAAAGTCTAAGAAACATTTACAATTAGTATAAAAACCCTAAATCAAATTATCATCATCACTACTATAACACAGAAGAGGATTATCAACTGATGTAGAAATGGGGGAACAAAAACAAAAGAAAACAAAACAAAGAAACTTGAACAGAGAAGAGTTAGGTGCAGCTAAAGTCTTGACCATTCTCCACTAAGTTGCAAATATTATTAATACATGGATACATTTTTTTAACTTTCTACATTTCAATCCAAATGTAGGTTCAGTCATGTCCAATAAGCTATATAAGAATTATTTCGTGGAATCTTATGCAAAAGATCCCCCTACATGGTCAAATGGGTCCAGCACCATCACCATCAAATCCTGAGAGGGCAGAATGGGCAAACTGAGTCAGGATTAGCCCTTACAGAAGGAGCCTTAGCAAAGTACATTCCTTTCTGACATTTTCACACATTATAATAATTTATTTCAATTCAGTGTATGCTTTTTATCTTTAAGTAGACCCAGGATGAGCGTCACCAATAATTCCCACTTTATATAATAGTTGATTAACCAAAAGCCTCTTCTAATTTTGTATCAAATCCTGAATTTTCTTTAAAAGTATAGTACTGAAGTACTTACTAGAGAATCAAAATAAGCCACTGTTTATATTTAATCTTTTAAAATATGCACCAAAATCATTCAAAAATATACACTATATTTTTAAAAGTGAAGCTAATTAACTTTCATTCTGAAAATATCCATACTAATATTTTATAATTGAATACATTTTTATAATTTATCTCAAATGTTTCTAACATCTTGCCTAGGAAATCCTGACACTAAACACTTCCCATAAAATATAGAGATGTGATGAATTTCTCAAGCTCTGAGCCTTATTCATGTCTGTATCCTAGTATCTTCAACAGTGTTTGTCACTTTGTAGATGCCCCTAAAATATTTGTTGACAAACTTTATTGTTTATAAGAAAGAGTACTCACAAATGCACGTCAACAAAAGGGGATCTTGTGGGTGGTTGAAAACTAAAGAAGGAAACATTTAAATTTAAACATATGCCTCCATTTTGTAGTGGCTCAATGAAGTAGTATTTCTCTTATTTATTTGGTACAATGTTCGACTACAGATTCTCTTTTTCTAATGCTCAGATCTTTTCATGCTTATTAAAGCTTTTCAAAAGTAAGAATGTTAACCCTAGAGCCTAGGCCAACCACTAATTATTAATATGTATTCTGTCAATGATCTTAAGATTCCTGCCCCCAACTCCCACTACGTGGAGAATTCTTTACCACTTGTGCAGCGTTGCTGTACTCAGTTAATCACTTGCCATGTTTCACCCAAGAAATGTCTGCATTCCAGAAGCAAGCAATGTAATTTCTATAATATGTATATTGTAAATTAGTTGTCAAAGTTTTTCAAAATGCCTTGAGACCCTTCTGTTTGCAAGGTGATTTTAAATATAGCATTATTATAATAAGATATTTCAGAAGTTGCCACCAGCAGCAGTATATGTTGTACTTGATTGGAGCTATTGACCTACTGCTCAATGAAAGAAGTCAGATGCTAAGTGAAGAACACCAGTCCCATTCACTGTAAAATGTAAGAGTCTTTCTACTGTCGCTTCCCAGCTATGAAGACATCAGGTCATACAATAAGGTGCTTTGTCTTTTCAGTAGTGTTAGATGAAGTGTCAGTGTTCCCTGAAATACAATGTGTGTTCCTAATTAAAACTGTGTCACTTTCTCAAAGGTATCTAAGGAACTGGCGATGGCCCTTAAAAGGCTTTGTTTCTAAATCTCTTACTAATTTTTTTTTTCATTTTATGTATGGTGTTTCTAACTGTTTAGTTCCTGTTGTGTAAGTAGAGTAATAACTACTGTTAAAATTCTTCCATCCATAGTAAATACATAACATATGCAAAGCCAGTTATGAAAACTTTAAGTCTCAGGTACTTAACAATGAGATGTCAAATCTGATGACTAAGTTAAAAGAATGAATGTAAGTGTTTTTAAAAAGACTGAGGAAAAATGGGAAAAGCCTGAGTTCATTGTTATGATGTTGTTGGTTTGTGCTGTTAAAAACTTTTAAAAAATTAAAACTTTATTTTAAATAAAGGTACTCTTTAAAAGTAAAACTTTAATTCATGAAAAGGGGGGAGTAGTCAAGCCAAAAAAAATATTAACTACAGATATTATTTTGAGTTCACTTTTACAGCATTCCAGAATTAAGAAAAGTGTTTCAAAATATGTAAAAACTAACTGCCACTACTGTTTTGTTCTTTTAAATAATTGTACACCTCATTTTATATTAATAAATATATTCTATTTTAAATCAATGTATCCATTTGCCATTAGAAATATCAATAAGTTATAGTGATTAAAAACAGTTAAATTTATTATTTGGCAGAGTTGCAAGCCAATTTTTCTGAGTATTTCACATTTCTCCAAATCTTGTGAGTGAGGCACTGACTAGATTTGTTCTGGACTACCTTTTCAAAGGTGTATATATAGCAAACTGCCTTGAAAGCTAGAGATAGTTCTGCCCTCAGGAGCAAAGGGTAGGCATGTTTACTGATTACTAGAAAAGACTCAGATTCACTAAACTCCCAGATCCTCTCCTGTGATGCAAACCGCTACATGTGCAGCGGTCACTTTGCCCTCTTAGTGTTACCTTGAGGGAACCATGGCTCAGAGAACAAGCCCCCAAATGCTAATATGCCAGCTACTGCTATTACTGTGGATAACAAATTATAGTCTCTGACCCAGGAGTCTTATGTTCTTTCTCAGCATCCATGAAATAGTGAAGAGCTAACATGTTGGCCTGCATAGTAGGATAAAACCTCAGACCCGTAGCGTTGTTTTTGTTTGTTTGTTTGTTTGTTTGTTTTTTCAGGCTAGCTGTTGGCAAAATGGCTATAGATACCACTGTGTATCTTAATGTTCTTCCCCATAGTCATCTTTCTACCTACTCTCACCCTCAGGCCCATGCATTTCTTTTGCTCTTCACAGCCTTGAATTAAGTTCTAGGCACACTGTCTAAAACGTTTCTCTAATATTACCAACTTTTAGATTGTGCTCCTTAAATTTTAAACATCTACAAGGAGGTTCTTCTACACAATGACCTCTCGGTTCCCTTTTGTTACGTTTAGAGTGGCCAGTGTTCTCTCGTACCTTAGGAAATTACCCTGGGAAACTTCCATATTCTTCTGATCTTCCAATGGTGTCTGAGTTGATCGTCCTTCTTCTAGGCTATCCCACCAGGCATTTCTTTTCTCTTAACCACTAAGTTATAATATATTAAACTCTCGTGTTTTTCATCTATTGGCTTATCTGGGTCAACTACTTTATTATAAGCTCCTAGAGAGGGAGGGATTCATGTTTTGTAGTCTTTATCCCCAGAACCTAATAGAAGTAAAAAAATGGAAGAGTATGGATTTTGGAGACAAAGTAGACTGGGCTTAAATCACAAACAGTGGAGTATTAGCAAAATTCATTGACTACTCATTCTTCACTTCCCATATTCTTAAATTGGGAATCTTAAAATCTGTCTCACGTGGTTGTTACGATGATAAAATGAGGCAACACACTTAAGGTAAATAACACAATGCCTGGTAAGTGGTATTCACAATATACACTTCAGTGAATGTGATAGGGAGAAAATTTGTTGAATCCTCCCAAGTGTTTAAAGCACAGTATGTTAGATAATATATTTGTGCAATTGGTTATCTGTGTTACAATATTATACATTAATATTTGCATAGTATGCTTATCTCATTCATATTCAAAACTTCAAAGGGAAAAAGGATGTAGTACTTTATGTACTATCATTTCACAAAAGAGATTTATCATAGATTATATTTTAAAGTTTATGTTAAAATTACAAGTAATATTAAATGCTAGCAATATGGATATTTTTAGTAAAAAGTATTTTTTGCATCCTGCTGAAAACATAAAATATTCTTGTATATTTTCTTATCTGTTGAAAATGTTCAATCCTGTGTAATATTTTCAAACTCAAAAACTGCAATATTCTATGAGCAGTCAAACCCTGACTTCTCCTTTTTTTTTTTTTTTTTACATTTCAGAGGAAAATAAGACATTAATGGTCTCAAAAATCAATTTAACACTAATTTTTCAATGTCATTTATTTTCAACAATTTATACTGGGTTTCTCAGATGTTTTTTAAATGTGTGCTCTGACAGAATAATGATTATTTATAAAGTAAGTCTGTTTTGCATGAAAATTAACCAAAAGACATCTCTCCATAGGGCATTTATTCAGAAATTTATTGTCATTCCTTGATAACTTAATTTAAGGCTTAGACTTTGGGAAAAGAGGACAAAAATCTGCGTGTGCAAATGATCAGAAACTTCTTAAAATTGACATCTGGCAGTGAAGAACGTTCAGAAGGGTTACTATGTTAAAAAATTCCACCCCGCATGAATATTAAAACTCTTAATCATTAACTTGGAGTTGAACCAATAATGTAAGTCAAAATGCCCCTTATTGCATGGTTAGTCAAATTAATTTTTATCTCTTTATAATTACGGGAATTAAGTAAAATTGTGTTAGTTTGTTAAGTACTTGTCAGTGTATCCAATGATTTATAGCCGTAATGATGTCCCCACATTCATCGTGCCTCAGTATTTAAAATTCATTCTGTGTACCTCTATGAAAAATACTCCATGATTAATCATTATTCTCGAAAAAATTATATCTACCCAAGAAAGAATACATTTTAACTAGAAATGAAAAGCTTAAAGCATACATACATACATTTATTTAATTTTGTTTTGTTTTTCAGTATATACTGAGTACAGTGAATACCTTCTATTCATAAAGGGGGAATTTTCTACAAAACAATAATAAAAGCACATTTTTGGAGTAAAATTCGATTATAATTTGCAAGTGGAAAATTAAAATAACTCAGGGACTGGTTGTAAAAAACAAAAAAATAGTCCAAGAGAAACATGCTAGGAAGGTACAATATATAATATTTCTGAATGTGCTCTCCCTTAAATACTTACTTGATTATTGTTCACTAATGTACATTTGAATTTATATGTGTGTGTGTATATATATATATAAGTCAGTTAGTCACATTCCAAATGCTTCTGAAATTTTTTTGAAAGCTTTATTTCCACCAATAGTCTCATAGAAAATTTGGCACTATCAATGGTGCTATCAGAGTAATTAAGGTATAGAAATAACTAAGGTTATCATACAAATCTGTTTTGTCTTTATTTTTAAGTTTGAAATTCAAATGGCTGATATAGTTCATTGTAGATAACTTCAAGGTGTTTGTATGTAAATTTAGTATGAGGCAGGGACTCACATAATGTATACAATATAATGTTAGAAACATTTTGCTCAACCAACACTTACCTTGAATAATGCAGTAAGTATGACTTAATCTTATACGTTTGTCCAAAAAAAAACAAAAAAAAGAAAAAAATGAATTGGGGATCTGCTTTCCATGAGCTACCCTGATTTTTTTGGATGTGGTATCTTATATTAATATTTCACTAATGTGAAAAAGTGATCAGAAAGAGGTAATTAACATGATTTTTTGCTAAAAAAAAACTATAATAATATTCTGATTTTTACAATAACTATTTATTTTCATTGGCTCAAGAAATTAATGATTGAATAGAGAAGTAACCAAGATCCTAATGGTGCTTTCTTTTTGTTTTTATGACATCTATTAGATTCTTACATTTCACAGCCCTGATATTTTGAGACATCTTTAGAAACTTAGAATCTTTTTTGGTTTTATTTATTTTTTTGCTATGTAATTGATATACAATAAACCTCACATATTTAACTTGAACAATCTGAAAAATTTTACACATGAGTACTATTATTACAATTAAAATATTGAACATATCTGATACCATAAAACTCCCTACTGCTCTTTTGTAATCTCTCCCACCCGCCTCTCCTCCCACCCCATCCCCAGGCTACCACTGAATTCCTTTGTGTCATTTGAAGTTTACTTATATTTTCTAGTATTTAATCAAAATGGAATGATACAATATGTACTTTTTCTCTAGCTTCTTTAATGAAGCATAAATATTTTGATATTTGTCCATGTATTTTGAGTGTAGCAATAGTTCATTGAATTTTATTGCTGGTTAGTATTCCATTCTTTGGATATATCACAAATTGTTTATCCATTTACCTGCTGATGGACATTTAGGTCATATCCAGTTTGAGGTTATTACAAATAAAGTCTTATAAGCATTCATGTACAAATCTTTTTATGGCCATAAATTTGCATTTCTTTTAGAGAAATATTGCTTGAGTAAATTTGCTTGTAAGAATCAAGATCAATATACAAAATAAATTTAATTCTATATAATAGCAATAAGAAATCATAAAATAAAAAAATTTAATTACATGTTTAATAAAATATTTAGGGTTAAATCTGACAAAAGATGTGCAAGACCTGTATTTACACTTAAAAATACAAACATTGTTGACAGAAATTAAAGAAATAAACAAGTGGAAAGATACCCTGTGTTATGGCTCCTAAGATTTAATATTGTTATGGCATCCCTAAACTGACCAACAGATTCAACCAAATTCCAATGAAAATGTCAATAGGCTTTTTGGGGGTAGAAACTGGCAAACAAAAACAACTTCGAAAAAGAAACTTAAATTTAAAGAACTTAAATTATCCAAATTTCAAGATTTATTATAAAGCTACAGTAATCAAGACAATGCAGAATTGGTGTCAGTATAGACAGCTTGATAATAGAAGAAAATAAAGAGCCCAGAAATGGTGCCATATTTACGGTCACTGATTTTTTATAAAGTTGAAAAGAGAATTCAGTGGAAAAATGATATCTATTTCAACAAATGGTGTTGGAACAATTGAATATCCATATACAAAACAAACATCAACCCATACCTTAAACGATAAAGAAAAAATAACTCAAAATGGATTATAGGTATAAAGATAAAACCTAGAACTCTAAGATTTCTAGCAGAAAATATTGGAAAAAAATATTTGTAACCTGAGCTAGGCAAAGATTTTTAGATAGGATACCAAAAGCATGGTCCATAGAGACCAGTGAAAATAGTTGAAAATTTTAAGCTTAGAAAATTAGTCAACTTAATTTAAAATCATCTAGAAGATAATGAGTGGAAGGAAGAGAGGGAAAATGAAAGAAGGAAGCAAAGAAGAAACTTTTAGATTTTTATATATTTATATACTTTTATAAAATAAAATGTACATCAGAGCCAAATGTAAATGGAACAAATAGAAATAAAATGATTAAATTATTTCAATGAAAAAATTACATCAGATTAAGAATAAAATTATAAAAGGGATTGTGTTATTTTAATTGCTGTAAAAATATATTAACTCCATGTGTCTTCAAATGAAATGCATAGGTGTATTTTTCTAAACTTTATTAAGGTAGAATTGAAGTATCATAAACTGTACACATTTAAATTGTATAATCAGTTTTGGCATATAGCTACACCTGTCAAATCAAAGTAAAAAATATTTCTGTTATTCCCCAAACTTTTCTCCTACCCCTTGGTAATCCCTCCTCCCCTCAAACCTGTTTGTTTTCTGACATTATGGTTTAGTTTACATTTTAGAAAATTATATTAGTGAAAACACACAGAATGTACACATTTTTTGGCCTGAATTCCTCTACTCAGCATAATAACATTGAGGTTTATCCCATGTCATTTTGTTTACCAGCATTTACTTCCTTTTTTTGCCAAGTAATTCTCAAGGATCAGGTACATCATAATCTGTTTATCCATTTATCTGTTGATGGACATTTGAGTGGTTTTCAGATTTTGGCTATTACAAATAAAGGTGTAAACACTTTTTAACACGTCTTTGTGGGGCATATATTCCTTACTCTTGGGTAAATACCTATGAACAGAATGACTAGACAGTAAGGAAGATGTAACTTTTAACTTTTTAAAATGCTGCCAAATAGTTTTGAAAAGTGGCTCTACCATGTTACAACCTCATCAGCATTGTAGGTGAACTCCACTTGCTCCATACCCTCACTAACACTTGGCATGTTCAGTCCTCTTAATGTTATCCAAGCTAATAGGTGCATCTCATTGTATTTCACTGTAGTTTTAAAGAGTTTTAATTTGCATTTCTCTGAGTGATGATGATAGGCATCTTTTTAATGTGTTTAGCTGCTATGAATATATTTTCTCTTGTCAAGTGTCTGTTCAAATTATTTGTCCATTTGTCAATCAGGTTGTTAGTCTTATTATTTAGTTGTAAGAGTTTTTATAAATTCACAATACATGTCTATTAATTTTTTATTGTGAATATTGTCTTTCAGGGTGTCAGTCATTTTTTCTTTTCTAAACAGTGACTTTGGAAAACAAAAGTTTTAAAATTTTGATGAAGTCCATCTTATCAACTTTCCCTTCTTTCTTTCAAACCTACCAGTCTCAAAATTTGTTCTCCTGTTCTTCTAGAATTTTTACAATTCTAGCTTTTACATTTAGGTCTATTATCCATTTTTACTTAATTTCATATGTTGTAAGTAAGGTAACAATTGATATTCATTTGTTCTTGCATAGATATCTAATTGATTCTATATTATTTGTTATAAAGATTTTCCTTTCTCTATTAAATTGCCTGTCATATTTGTCAAAATAAATATACATGTGTGGGCTATATATCTATCAGGCAAAATAAGACCCGCAACTTTGATCTTCTTTTTTAAAATTGCTTAATTGATTATAGATTTTTTGCATTCCTGTATAATTTTTAGAGTCAGCTTGATGATTTCTACAAAACAAGTACTGCTGCAATTTTAATTGAGATTATATTGTATCCATAGATCAATTTGGCCACATTTGCCATTTTGACAATATTGAGTGTTACAATCCATGTATATGATATATCTCTCCACTATTTAGATCATGTTTAATTTTTCTCAGCAATGGTTAGTAGTTATCAGTGTGGAAGTTTTGCACATATTTTGTTAGATTTACTTCTAGGTGTTTTAACCATTTGGGAACTACCATAAATGGATTTAGAAATTTTTTTCCAGTGGTTTGCTGGGAATTGTTTTGTAGCTTGTCTAACATTTTCCATGTAAATAATAACATTGCCCGATGATAAGAAAAGCTTTAGGCTTTCTTTTTTGGCTTCTAGCCTTTATTTCTTTATCTGGTCTTATTACGATAGCTAAGGAATCCAAAACCAGCATCCTTTCTTGGTTCTCAATGGCAAGGGAAACAAGTTTTTCACCATCAAATACGTTGTTAGCCCTGGTTTTTCTTACACGCCATTTTTCAATTTGAGGAAGTTTCCAACTATTTCAAGTTTGCTAATAGCTTTTATTACTAGTGGATGTTGAGTATTTCAAATACATTTGCTGCATTTATTAAAATTATCATGTGTTTTTTCTCCTTTATTTTATCAATATGGTGAATGATATTGATTTTCAGATGTAACACCAAACATGCATTCCCAGGATAAAACATGCTTGGTTGTGATTTATTATCCTATTGAATTTAGCTTGCTAATTTTTTATTAAGAATTTTGCATCTCAATTCATGATGAATACAGATCCATAATTTCCTCTTTTGTACTTTATTTGTTTTGTTTGGTTATATGTTGGCCTCGTAACTCCACCTAAAGCAAGTCGGACAGTGAAACTCCTGCCCTATTTTCTGAAAAGCTTGTGTAAGATTAATGCTGTTTCATTATTTAATATTTGATAGCATTCACCAAAGAAACCACCTAGGCCAGGAATTTCACTGGGGAAAGGGTTTTATTAACAAATTCAGTAGCTTTAATAAATATAGGGCTATTCAGATGTTCTGTTTCTTCCTGTATCATATTTGGTGGGATAATTTTTCTAGAAATTTGTGCATAACATCTAAGCTGTCAAACTTGTTGGCATAAACTTGTCCATGCTTTTCTCTCATTATTCTTTTAATGTCTATAGAACCTGTGGCTGTTACCTTTTTCTCATCCATGATATTGGTGATTTATGTTTTCTCTGTTTTTGTCTTTTTCAGTATTGCTACGAGTTTGTCAATTATGTTGACCTTTTCAAAAAAAAGAAAAACTTCAAGCCCTGTTATTTTTCCTCTGTATTGGTTTTGTTTTCTATTTCATTGATTTCCACTCTTTACCATTTATTTCCTTTTATGTGCTTTGGGTTTCTTTATTCATCTTCTATCGTTTTAACAAAGAAAACTCTGTTCATTTATTTTTTTATATCTTTCTTTTAAATATAAGCATTTAAATGTATACCATTCTCTCTAATAAGTGTTGTGGCTGCATCCCACAAACTTTTATGTTTCATTTTCATTGCCATTCAGTTCAAAATTAATCATTCTTGTTATTTTTGTATTTGATTTAGGAATTATTTAGAAGTGTGTTGTTTGATGCCCATATGTTCAGGTTTTCATAAATATCTAATTATTACTGATTTCCTAATACCATTAAGGTCAGAGAATATACTTTGTAAAACTTTAGTCACTTTGTGTTTATTGATAATTGTTTTCTGGTCCAGTGAATGCTCTATTTTAGTGAGTTTAACATGTACTCTTAAAAGGACATGAATTCTTCAGTTGGAAGTAATGTTCTATAAATGTCAAATAAATAAAAGTGTTTAATATTGTTGTTCAGCTCTTCTGTGACTTAACTAATTTTTTTTACTACTTTCTTTGTCAGTTTTTTAGAGAAGGATGTTAAATGTACTATAACTATGGGTTTATATATTTCTACCTTTAAATCTGTCAGTTTTTCTTCATGTGTTTTGAGGTTTTATTATTAGGTATATGCACATTTATATTTGTTATGTCTAGCTGATGCATTGTTCCTATTATTATTATGAAATTATGTAATTATTGATATGAGTGGATTTAGCCAGTATATTTATCTCCAGCATTTCCTGTGCAAAAGCAACCTCAGGACAATTTCCTTGGTGTTCCTTCAAACCAAGATTTACTACTTCTTAAACTTCCTAAGAGAAAATAATTTTTCTTTCTCCTTTAAGTTAATACTTCTTCCTTCTTTAAGCCTTTCTTTTTGAGGATTTTTTGTCTGTTCATCATCCTACTAACAGTCATATAAGTATATTATAGCTTGTATATATAACCTTTAAAGTGAAATACTCAAAACTGAATTACAAAGGTTCGAATTTCTCCACATATTCACCAACACTTGTCTTTTGTTTTTTTGATAATAAGCATCCTGACAGATGTGAGGTGATATTTCATTGTAGTTTTGATTTGCATTTCCATGATGATTAAAGATGTTGAATACCTTTTTGTATACTTGTTTGACAATTTGTATGTCTTCTTTGGAGAAATGTCTATTCCAATCTTTAACCCATTTTGAAAATCAGGTTATTAGTTTTTTTGCTGATGAGTTATAGGAGTTTCCTATATACTTTGGAAATCAATACCTTATTAGGTGTATGGTTTGCAAATATTTTCTCGCATTCTGTAGGTTGCCTCTTCACTCTATTGATTGTTTCTTTTGCTATGCAGAAGCTTTTCTAGTTTGATGTATGCTTCTTGTCTATTTTCACTTTTGTTGCCTATGTTTTGATGTCATATCCATGAAATCATTGCCCAGACCAATTTCATGAAGATTTTCTCCTACATTTTCTTCTAGGAGTTTTATAGTTTCAGGTTTTGTGACTAAGTCTTTAATTCATTTTGAGCTTATTTTTGTGTATGTTGTAAGACAAGGGTCTAATTTCATTTTTATGCAAGTTGATATCCAGTTTTCCCAACACCTTTTGTTGAAGAGACTATCTTTTCTCCCAATTTGTATTCTTAATATTCTTTTCCATTGGTCAATACGTCTGTCTTTATGCCAGTATTATATTGCTTTAATTATAGTAGTTTTGTAATATGTTTTAAAATCAGGAAGTGTGATGCCTCTAACTTTGTAGAAATTCGAACTCTTGTACACTGTTCATGGGAACACAAAATGGTGTAGCCAACATGGAAAACATATGGTGCAGCCAGTATAGAGGGTCCTCAAAAAAATTAAAAATAAAATTGCCATATAATCCAGCAAGCTCACTTCTGGTATTTATCTAAAATAACTGAAATCATGGTCTCAAAGAGGTATGAGCACGTCTATGTCCATTCCAGCATTATTCACAATAGCCAAGGCATTGAAGCAACATAAATGTCCATCAAAGATGAATGGATAAAGAAAATCTGGTGTAAACATACAATGGAATATTATTCAGCCTTAAAAAAGAAGGAAATTCTACAATGTGGGACAACATGGATCAACCTTGAGGGCAATATGCTAAGTGAAATAAATCAGTCACAGAAAGTCAAATACTTCATGATTTGTCTTATATAAGGTATCTAAAATAGTCAAATTCATAGAATCAAAGAGTGAAATGGTTGCCAGTGGCTGGGAGGAAGGGTAATGGAGAGATGTTAATCAATGGGCATAAAGTTTCAGTTAAACCCTATGAATAAATTCTAGACATCTGCTGTATTATACCTATATATACTTATATACCTTATACCTATAGTTAACAGTAAGTACTGCACACTTAAAAATGTATTAAGAGGGTAGATTTCATGTTAAGTGTTTTTACCATAAAAAATTAAAAATAAATAAGAACAATGTATTTAACATATTTTATTAATGCAACCCAGAGCATTATAACATTTTCTTGTTCTCAATATTATAATTATCTTACTACAGACCAAATTACCATTAGCTTTTGTGGGAGATCACTTCATACTACTTTCTCACACTTAGCATCTTGAACATTAAAACCTATGGTGACTAACAATTAACAAGATATCTGATGTGCATTTGAAGTAGATGCAACACCACTAAAATTCTGGTCATAGAGGCTTTTATGTTTTTTTCCTGTCATCATTAGTTTCAGGGGTTCTTTCTTATAGTTTTATGGTCAGAGTTGGCCCCTATATCTCAGATTATGGTGTCTAAGACAGCAGATGTGTCAAAATCACCTTGCCAGCACATTCAACAGTACCTTCAGACTTCATCGCATTGAATGTACCTGGAAGCACTTCAAGCAGTAATATTTTTTATTACATGCATTGATTTCCCACCAGGTGTTCATGCTACTTAGATGCTGGGTCATAAGAGGGAAGTGGGGAGCAACTTTTCCAATTTGTAACTGCCCACAATATTCGGACACACCTAGGTAATTTGAAGAATGCTCTCCAATTTGTTTAGGTGCTTGCAAATCCTCCCTTTATGAATCTATTCTATAATCCGTGTAGTGTTCTCTGAGTCCTTATTTCACAAACAAGGATGTTTTTCCTATGCCAATCTTTCATAACTTTGCCTGTCTTCCAGTTTCCTCAAAGATCATCATGACTATTTTTAAAGTAATTAGGTATAAAGTGATTCATTATACAGTGATAAATATCTGAGTTATAATATGTCTCTTTGCTTTGAATTTAGTTATATTTCAGCAGTTTAAATCCCAAGAGCATATTTCAACTTTTATTCTCTAATTTGTTTTCTTCTGGAAGCAAAAAGGAATGACACTCACATTTATTGTTTGGCTACAAAGAATGCTAGGCACTTTCAAAAAAATGTATTCAATCAGCAACATTGATTTGTACCCAAATTTAAAATTAGAGTAATATAATTGAAGAAAAAGAAAAAAAAGTTATCAGACTAGAAACCAATGTTTTATTTATGATTGCTTTTTTAGGTATATCATTTTATAGTTCATCTGCCTCTCTTCATGCATAAAGTGGATTGTGGCAGCATTTGTGACTAAAAGGTTTTTTTCTTTAGTATATTTGAGAAAATAATATCCAACTTAGCCACAATATTCATATACTCATAGAGATAAATGGGAGATATAAAGAGATGATAAAAACTCTAACAGGGAAAGAACTCTGTCATGATTTTTCTATACTTATAGCAATATGGTAATTATATTTATGAGATGATAGGATGAATCACAAGTTATAGCATGATGACCTGCCTGAGGAGGTTACAAAACTATGAACATGTATGTATCAGTACAGACTTCAGAATTATGTTATTTCAGCTAAAATTGAAAACAGCTAGTAAACATTGTTTTTGAGCAGAAAGCTCAAAGATTGAAATCAAGTAAGTACATTTCTGTTAAAAACAGCTATGAGTGCATTATTGTCTAATGATTTTTATTATGATGGTAAATAGCTAGATGGTGACAGTAAATATTTTCTATTACGTTATGATATTTGACATAAAATTCATTTTTCTTCTTTATTGGTAGGCAGAATGATTCAGTTTCTGAGACCCACAAGGAAAAGAAAATCTCTCCTTAACAAATACAGAGAACAAACAGATAAAGTAACCCCTCTGATAATGTTACTCAGGCGCCTATTTTCAGGATTTTATCTGAACAAACACAATGGCATTTATTCAAATACTTTAAACTCTTGATAAGCAAGTACTATGTAAATGCAAATACTGCTATGTTTGTTATTTCTCTCAGAACTCTAGGCATAGTCTCCTTAGAAACGTAATTAAAATTGCATACTCTTATTAAAGGAAACTTTAATTTGAGGGCAATCATTTGGTTGCTCTCAGAATAGAACTTTGTTTTCAGAAATGGTTTTTGAATGTTATTTAATTCATCCTCAAGGCTTCAAAAGGAAAATGTTACCGGACTTCCAGAAAGAGCTCTGCCTAAAATTCCCAAGTGTCAGCTTGGTTTTGCAAAACATGTTTTAAAATGGAAGAATGTTTCATAATTGGAAATCAATGACCTAAGGCCAATACAAGAGGACTCAAGAGGATTTGAGTTGTATAAACTGTATGAGTGTGTGTGTGTGTGTGTGTGTGTGTATAAAATATATATTGGCCAAGAACCCTACTTATAAGCTGAAGACAACTGAAAGCAAGATCCATGACCTTAAATTGTCACCTTTCCCACACACTCATATTGAGCAGTATGATACCTGTCAAAAATTGATTCTTGACTTGTGAACCAAATAAAGAAACAAAGGGGTGAGTGAGCACAATGATAGCTAAATACACTTTCAAGGTATTTTCCAGTTGTAAATCTTTAATCTGGAAAAAATATGCTCAATATAGTAAAATGGAGGGTTGTCACAGGTAACCTAACCAGCAGAAAAGGTGTACTGATATAAAATAAATATAAACATGGTGTCCTTTCAAATTTAAAAAGAATTGAAAGGAAATATTTTACCTTTATTTTTTTTTTGTCTCATTTTTTAAATTTTATTTATTTATTTTTAAATTTTATTTTATTTAATGTTTTATACAGCAAGTTCTTATTAGTTATCTATTTTATACATATTAGTGTATACATGTCAATCCCAATCTCCCAATTCACCACACCACCACCACCCACCATTTTCCCCCCTTAGTGTTCATACATTTATTCTCTGCATCTGTGCCTCTGTTTCTGCCACGCAAACTGGTTCATCTGTACCATTTTTCTAGGTTCCACATATATGCTTTAATATACAATATTTGTTTTTCTCTTTCTGACTTACTTCTCTCTGTATGACAGTCTCTAGGTCCATCCACGTCTCTACAAATGACCCAATTTCGTTCCTTTTTATGGCTGAGTAATATTCCATTGTGTATATGTACCACATCTTTATCCATTTGTCTGTCAATGGGCATTTAGGTTGCTTCCATGACTTGACTATTGTAAATAGTGCTGCAATGATCATTGTGGTACATGACTCTTTTTGAATTACGGTTTTCTCTGAGTATATGCCCAGTAGTGGGATTGCTGGGTCATATGGTAATTCTATTTTAGTTTTTTAAGGAACCTCCATAGTGTTCTCCATAGTGGCTGTATTAATTTACATTCCCACCAACAGTACAAGAGGGTTCCCTTTTCTCCACACCCCCTCCAGCATTTGTTGTTTGTAGATTTTCTGATGATGGTCATTCTGACTGGTGGGAGGTGATACTTCATTGTAGTTTTGATTTACGTTTCTCTAATAATTAGTGATGTTGAGCAGCTTTTCGTGTGCCTCTTGGCCATCCATATGTCTTCTTTGGAGAAATGTCTATTTAGGTTTTTCTGCCCAATTTTGATTGGGTTGTTTGTTTTTTTTAATATTGAGCTGCATGAGCTGTTTATATATTTTGGAGATTAATCTTTTGTCCATTGATTCGTTTGCAAATATTTTTTCCCATTCTGAGAGTTGTCTTTTCATCTTGTTTGTGCTTTCCTTTGCTGTGCAAAAGCTTTTAAGTTTCATTAGGTCCCATTTGTTTATTTTTGTTTTTATTTCCATTACTCTAGTTGGTGGGTCAAAAAGATCTTGCTGTGATTTATGTCAGAGTGTTCCTCCTATGTTTTCCTCTAAAAGTTTTATAGTGTGCAGTCTTACATTTAGGTCTTTATTGATTACATTCCTTAATGTCACTGATACTTTCTATTAACATATTCTTACTTTTTAGGGCACAAAGTATTAGTGAGTAAACTCCTACTGTTTATTAGCTGTTTGACTTCCAGCAAGTCAATTTGTTTCTCTGTGCTTAGTTTACTTGTATATAAAATGTAGACACTAATAGTACCTCCTCCACAGGTGGTTGTGTGGATTAGACATGTAAATACTTGCAAAGCACCTGAACCATGCCTGGAACATAGTATCTACTCAATAAATATTACCTCTTACTACTACTAC
This sequence comes from Hyperoodon ampullatus, assembly GCF_949752795.1. Lineage (NCBI taxonomy): Eukaryota > Metazoa > Chordata > Mammalia > Artiodactyla > Ziphiidae > Hyperoodon > Hyperoodon ampullatus. Next base: position 43,353,228 of record NC_136921.1, read on the forward strand.
TACTACTACTACTTCAACTGTTATCAAGTCCAAGCTTGCTCTCCTAGCTGAATGACATGCCAATAAATTGGAGACAAGGTGTTGAGGCAAGGAATATGACTTTATTTGGAAAGCCACCATTGAAAACTGATCCACAAGAGAATCAGACAAGTTGATGAAAATGACCTAAGCAATTATGGTAATTCCACATATAAATAAGCGTAGAGTTTTTCCAGTCTCATAATGTATCTATCATATTGTCCACTTTGTATTTTTGTATGCTGTACTTTGAAAAAGACCAAAGAATGACTATTCAATACAGAGCCTGAGTTATATAATGACTCTTCCCACTTAGTGAATATTTAAAAATAGTGAGATAGGGAAGGAATTTGCATAATCACGTCTGATATTCCAATCAAATATAAAAGAGGGAAAAATAATCCATTCATCAGCAATGCTAGAAGAACAATCAAAATTTCTTTAGCTTATGTAAGGTAGTGCCATTCAATATAAATACAATGTGAAGAACTCATATAATTTAAAATTTTCTAATAGCCACAGTGAAAAAGTAGATACATGAAATTAAAGTATTTTACTAAACCAAATATATTCAAAGTATTATCTTTTTTAGAATTGATTTTGCTGTGAAGCAAAAGTATATTAGTTTCAAACCTATATCACTAAGTCATGTGTCAACTCAATATTATTAATATTGAATTCAGAGTATTGAATAAGTTGAAAAGCAATTCTAAATGTATTGATATTAAAAATTATTCTTCAAATTTTTCTTGTCCTTTTGGCAGTCAATTTATATAACACTGGATTACAGTTTAAATCTCCACATAGATTCATGGTAGAAAATGTAAAATCTTTATTATTGAGTTGTATTATGAAAAATTTTAAATTCAACATAAATTCTGTCAACATTATCTGTCTAGGTGACAAATAAGCTTTCGTTTCCTTGGAGCTTTGAAAGTATCTTGTTCCTATATAGTGTGATAAACAGTGAGAGAATATAAGTCATGCTGCCATTTTTGAATATTTTTCAATTACTCCTTTTGTTGTTAAGAAAATCTCGAAATAAAAATAACAGCATAGTAATTCATTGTAAAACTTTTCCATAGTTCAATCAATAACATTGACAAATAATAAGATCATTAAAGTCCTTGTTTTCTATTTATTTCAGCAGTTCCATAAACTGGTGAAGATTCATAGCCTTCACATATGCTGAACAATTTTTGACAACTGTAACCATGTTACTTTTCTTAGGATCTGCCTCAGAAAACTGAGCTCCAGTATTTTAAAATATATCATGTAATAGAATAAAGCAATAAAAGATATTTCAGTCTCTTGTTATAAAATACCAATAAATTTGATTTTTTTTTAACTTAACAAAGCTGGAACTCTGTCCGTCAAAATGGAACTAACTTTTTTTTCATTTCTAGGTAAACTTCTTCATTGTTATGTTGAAGATTCAAAACATTTACTCCACAAATTTGATGTTTTAGGCTATAAATTTATATGCCACCATACATTTGTCAGACCTCTGAGACAAAACACAACCAAAATATTAATTGAGCTGTAGCTCATATTGCATGACTCATCAGGTACTTGATTTTTTTTTAATTGTTATATCAGTTGATTTTCTTTATGGTTAGAAAGGATTTATATTCCACAAGCAAATATTTGGTGGCTTAACTTAAGATCATTCACTTTTTACAAAACAGATTTTAATCTTTTTCTTATAATTTTGTAAGAAAACTTTAATAACTAAAATAACAGTTTGCCATCTTTTGATCTAAAAATGTGTGTGTGTATGTTTTTGTGTGTGTACACATGCAAGATCTAAGCAATTTTACATCTGGTCAAAGCTGAAAGATCACATCCTGTTATAATTACTTTAAATTTTTTTTAGAATTTAATTTTGATTTCAGATGAACTCTTTCATTGATTCTTTTTAGACTATTGAGAGAAAACATCTTATCAAATTCACTATTTTCTGATATTAACTCTTTTTGTCCACTTTATCATCATTAAATTTTTACACAACAAACAGTTTTTCATTTTGCTCTTGCCACCGCAAATCACACTGTCATTCATCATTAGATTTGTGACATACTCTTACTAAGGCTGTTGCCCCAGAATCATACCCCTGCCCCTACCTTGAATAGAAACCAATTACTGTACCCTTATCTATGTTTCAGGAGGAAGCTGCAAAGAGGAAAAAACAAGAACTGGTTGGAACCAGCTAGGCCCAAGATAACAGAAGATTTGACTTCCAGTAGACCTTGAGCCTCATTATACATTCGTTGTAATACATTAGCATGCTAAATGACACACCCATCAGTGCCATGACAGTTGACGATTGCCGTGACATCAACCAGAAAATCCCATACAAAAAGGACTGAAAAGAAGAGTTGCATCAATTCCAGGTCAAAACCACATCCCTGTCTTTGTATAACTCATGAATATTCCTCCCTTTCTTTCCAATTCCCTCCCTTTTAGCTGGACCCTCTTATATATTTGGTGTCTCTGCCTGAATTGGGTTGAGAAGTTGATTTGTGAGCTAGGTTTCCACTTCTCCATTCTTTGGCCATCGAATAAAGCTTGTGTTGTTCCAGTCTCAGCACTGGTTTTGTTATTGGCTACACGAATCTGATTTGAAAAATAACCTCCGTGGCAGAGACAAGGGGTCTTGCACTCCGCCCAGGCTAGGACCCCAGCATGGGCCCTGTTGACCAATTCAATAACAATACCTTCTACTAGTCTCTTTTCCATTGATGTTTTCTAGCTATAACTATCAGTTTCTACATCTCCACTTGATTCTGCATCAGTAGTGCATACTTATTCTAAATTAATTTTTTAATTATTTAAAAATTCAATATATTATAATTAAGATAATAAGTATTTCCATTTTTTAAATAATTATGATTTACTTAGGTATCACTATAACTCTGCATAAAATGTTCAATTAAATATATTACAGGGCTTCCCTGGTGGCACAGTGGTTGAGAGTCCGCCTGCCGGTACAGGGGACACGGGTTTGTGCCCTGGTCCGGGAAGATCCCACATGCCGCGGAGCGGCTAGGCCTGTGAGCCATGGCCGCTGAGCCTGTGCTCTGCAACGGGAGAGGCCACAACAGTGGGAGGCCCATGTACTGCAAAAAAAAAAAAAAAGTATATATATATATATATATATATATATATATATATATATATATATATATATATATATATATATTACAGTGTTCCATCAGTGTGTAGAAATAATCATTCAATCAATCTGTTAACACCAACTAGATCAGCTATGTGTGTATGTGTAATACTAAAAATGAAGTACATACCCAATGTACACACAATATAATGTTTTATGTGATGCAAAGGTTAAAGTGCCATGTAGTCTTACCGAAACAATAAAGCTGTTTTTAATGGATGAATATTTTTTACTGCTTAATTTTTTACATTTCAATTTATTAAAACTATGTAAAATTCAAAATTATGTTCCTGGTCACATTAAACTGGTTTAACTACTCACATTACAAATGTCCAACAGCCATACATGGCTAGAGGCTACTATATTAGAAGGCACAGATATAGATGTTTAATGGAGTCTATAAAATACAAATATAATTTCCAGAGCTACAAATAACATAAAAAATGCACATTGAGTAGTTTAAAATGTTAAACGAGTGAGTTGAACTAAACATCACGTTTTGTTTTAGTCAATATTTACCCTCTTTTGTGGGGGGACATATTTGAGAAGCTGTTTGAATTTTCCATATCTAATTTAAAGAAGTTTTATGGTATTAATGTAATAGACAGTAATTAACATTTTATTGAAATGATTAACCTACTCTTAATTGTATTTCCATCACCATAATAATATTTTCTGTTCTCAAAGAGTGATGTTGATCTATATATATATTACTGTTAATTTATCATGCACTTCTGTGGGAAGGCTAGAAGTTCGCTACTTTAATAACACATCTTTATCACCATATGATACTTACTCTACCTGGAATACTCTTCCTTTCCTCCTTACCTCTGTTTCTATTTTATTGTCCCCAATTTATTAGTTAATAATTAGCTCAAATTTTACTTCCTCTGAGGCAGATTAACATAATAGTTAACGTCAGGCAATCCTGATACAAAGCAGGTGGGGGAGGAGATCTACTTGTCTTACAGCTGCCCAAGACAAGCCTCATAGGTATGTTCCCTGGCTTATTAAACCTTCCACCTGCTAATCTGGAGTGGTTTGTCTGCCTCTTTCTTTAGTCTCTTCCCTGCCTTCTGTGTTGGGGGGCCAGCTTCCGATTTCACCTGGGGAAGCTCCCAAGGTTGCAACCCAACACAATGATAATTACATCTACCTATTAGAAAATTAAATGAGAAAGCATATGTCTTTTAGTAGATTGTCTTACACATGATAATTCAAAATAAAGTAACTATTATTATTTTTCTAATTTCCAATGCTAAAATTTTCTAAGTTCACAAAAACATCACACAAATTAAAATAGTGGTTTATTTAACTTTATTCTGACAATAGCACGTTTCAAACAAACTGATACACGTGATTTTTGTCTTGAGTAAAAAAAGAGCATTTTATCAATGAGTTATTTAAGATAATGGACTAATATATTTTATTTACATAAATCACGTGTGTCTAAAATATTAGCATCAAAATAAAGTTATTCACAATATATTACATGAAAGCCATTTTATAGTTTTTGTAGGTATAAAATTATATATTAAATATTCTTTGCCCTCCAGAGTTCTGCCCTTTGGATACAGGACCCATGATACGACCAAAATTAAATCTATAGTATAGAGTATAACCTTAAAAAGTTGTTCCCAAGTTCAGAAAAAAAGGAGAATGAGATCTAAAATAAAACATGTCAAAGCTCTAGATCACAATATTCTTCACCAAATGTCATCTGGAAAGGTTAAAACAATTTGAATTCCATCTAGCAGCATAAGAATGATAAAGTCATGGAACCTCTAACAACAATGATATTTAAAAATTTTTTCAAACTAATAAAATGAAATGTCTCTCTTATGAAGTGTTTCCCTTTGATGAGAAATATTAAGCCATTTATATTATTTTACCATTGATATGTTTTGTCCACCTTCTTGATTGATTATTATATTGCCTTGTTCTTTATTGTGTTTTATATGTATTGTTCTATGTTTTATTTTTTTCTTGTCTTTCTTGTATTAAATTGAAAGATAGATTGATATTTTTTTCTTCTAGTAACAAAAAGTTCTTTGAGAATTTACCTATCTTTTTCTGTCAATATACCATACTGTTTAATTAAAGCTATATAAGATAAAATAAAGTCATGTAATTTAATGTTTAATTGTCTTAAATTATCATATAATTTGGTAAAAAATTATAATGATATATGTATCTATATATTTATCTGTAAACACTTAAAGGAAAGAAAATAAACTGTGTCTAGTAATCATCTGTAGATACTGGGTATACTAGCCAGGACACTTTCAGTTGTAAGTGACAAAAACAATCTCAAACTTGCTTAAGCAAAACACAAACAATTGAAAAGTTAGGTGGGTGAGGGAGGGTGAGCTTTATTAACTGATATAACTAATAATTTCCATTATGTCTTCAATGCACAGTTCCCTTTCTTCTTCTCTTGACTTCATTCTCAAACTCTACATATTGGCCCCGTACCACAAGATGGCATCCTAATTGTTAATGGACACCATCAAAAAAAAAAAAAAAAGCACTTCTATTTCCCAATATTTCCAACAAAAGTCCTGAGCTTGATTCCTCCTTATTTCTCCTCACTTGCTTAATATTGAACCAGTCGGTGTGGCTGTGGGAAAAGAATAAATTTGATTAGTTTAGGCTCGGTCAAATGCTTGCTCCTCCACCATATGAAATGATAAATGAGAAATTATGATTTCCTATAAAAAAAAATCATTGAGCTGTTACTCTAAAAAAAAAGACTAGCTACTGGGCAGCAAACCAACCAAGCAAAAAACAATGTATACCCTACAATGAGATTATAGACAAATTTTAAATAACTATTTTCCTTTTCATATTATTCAAAACATTTTAAATGTGCACAGATTCATTTAAAATCAGAAAAATATATAAATAAAAATATTAGTAAGTATATTGCATGTTCTTTTACATATGCTGATAAAAGAAGAAAAGGCCCTATTAAAAAAATAGATATGTATATGTGTGTAGGAATCATGATTTCCTAGATTTTCTCACTATAAGATATAAATCTACTTTACTGGATTCTATATAAATTATTGAATTATGTATATGAATTGTGAGTATATTATTAGAGGTAATATTATAAATTAGGCAAAGCAGAAAGCTACTTAAGGTACTCAGAGTATCTTAGCTTTTATATCAATGTAGAAAATCTCAATGGGATACGTATACTCTCCAATTTTCTTGGCCATGCCTTTCTGTCATGATAATATCTGGAGGCGAATGTGATTCATTTCTAAATCGCATCAACTTTTTCCAGCTTTATAGTTCAGATACACCTAAGAAAAATAACCTTGATGATGACCTCAAAGAAAGTTACATAAGTTCAAAAAGTTTAACTAAAATCTCTGAATTAAAGTATTTCTCAAAAATTGATAATCTTTGAATAATATGACAAATAGAATAATAAAATCAAATTTAAAATAAACTAATCTTTAGATTGTAAGCACACTCATATATTTCATGAAAACATTTTAAAAAATTGATCTATCATTAGAATTTGCCAACATCTAAGCTTAAGTTTATTCTTTCTATTTATAAAATTTTAATATATTATTCCAGAAACATTTTTAACTACTCATGTACATTATTCCAAAAAACTTTCCTAGAAATTCCATTGTCTCCATTACAATGACACTAAATTCAGATAATAATATAATGGTTAAAAAATATATTCTGTAAGTGTATATATAAAAAGTCATAAGCCATCTTGGAAATATTTTTCACTTCTTGCTATATGTGATCTGATTTCACCCTTTATTTTTCAGCCTTATTTTTCCATGCAGAGTTCTTGATTTCTCGGTAAAAACTGCTGAATATAGGTATAAGACATTAAAATCATTCCTAAAGGATGTAAGTAGTAGACTAGAGTTTCCTTTGCTTTGGGGACCATTTAGGTATTTTGACAGTAAAAAAACTGCTTACCTCACTATCTAAAGCAAAGGTCTGTTTTGGTAAATAAATGTTATTGGAAGACAGCCATGCCCATTTGTTTATACGTTGCCTATTCAGAGTTGAGTAGTTGTGACAGAGATCATGTGGTCAACAAAACCCATACTATTTTGTCTCTGGCCCTTTACAGTATTAAAAGTTTGCTGATCTAGAGAGTTCTCTTACTTCCATACTACCAATGGAATGGATATCATTGATGTTCTATTTTAAGAAAATTAAATAGTACGCTACAGGTATTCTATATAGGTTTAATTAAACAAAAACAAAATCAGGTAAGTAGTAAGGAAAAGGTGAGTGACTGGAATCTGGTAGCTTTAGTGAATGTAAGTTTGCTTTAGTATTATTTAGCCAGTGATCAGAAGACATATTTCTCATAATTATTCTTGGCTTTCTTCTACATTAGGCATAGGAAATTTATTGGGTATGTGATCTCTGAAACATTCATTTATCTACAAAATGGAGATAGTATAATCACTATTTCTTTTTTTAACAAGTATTGACAGAATCAAATTAAATAAATTTAAATTTCTAAAGCTTCATTCAAATATGTATCAATTGCTGTCTATTTCTAAATAGAAGTGAATGCATTGTAAACATTTTATATCTTGTGTGCAGAAACTTTCCCATTACAAAATTGATTAAATTTATTAAAGAAGGTTTGGTGGCCTGTTCCAAATTCAGAGGGTAATGTAAGGCCACTTGGGACCATTAGGTTTATTAACTCTTATTGAGTTAATAAACAAGATTTGCCATATTTCCATATGTTGGAACTCTGTGGCCATCTCGTCTTGGATATCCTCAATCTTAGAGTACACCTCACATGGAGAACGCCTCAGAGTACTGGCACACAGTTGCCAAATGAGTTACTAATAACCAGAAGTAGGTAGCTCCTAAAATAATAGAAATAATCCAACTCTGATTATACTTTTTTTTTTTTTTTTTGCAGTACGTGGGCCTCTCACTGTTGTGGCCTCTCCCGTTGCAGAGCACAGGCTCCGGATGCACAGGCTCAGCGGCCATGGCTCACGGGCCCAGCTGCTCCGCGGCATGTGGGATCTCCCCAGACCGGGGCATGAACCCGTGTCACCTGCATCGGCAGGCAGACTCTCAACCACTGCGCCACCAGGGAAGCCCTGATTATACTTTTAATAAAATGTTTTAACTATATTGAATGTAAAATCTTATTCTTATCTTAACTTTACCATCCTCTATTCTTTCATGCCCAGTACAAAAGTTTTGTTTATGCCCACACTCTTCTTCTGTCCTCTCGCTGATTGAGGGAAGTAAAGCTGGCTTGCTGGTTTCAAACACCTCATGTCTGATTAGATATCCCCTACCTTGGATTGGCTCTATTTATGCATAATATTTACCAACCTCTTATTCTATATTTATTGTTGTCCATGGTAATGACTTTAGGTATAAACATAGACATTGATATGCATATATCAATGTCTATAAAGTATATCTCATCTGTATCTATCCCTATAGGTATAGATAAAGATGAGATATACTTTATAGCTCTGTTCCATCTGCTGATCCCAGCTTTTTGTTCTGGCCCATTGTCCTCTTCCTTCTCTTGTTGCGTCTGTCACTAAAAGTGGTCTTCCACATGACACTGAATCAAAACTTTCATGGCCTGATGGCTTCAAAGCACCCTGAAATAATTTATTTGATTCATTTGGGGCCCACTCCAAATGAGACCTTTCAAATGTACTTTTCTATAAGTCCATTTATAAAGGTTTGAATTTGTTCTTATTTCCCCATCCGTAAATAGGTCTGTTTTTGTAATGATGGGTAGCTTAAGGCCTAAGATTTATCAAAGATAGGAAAGCGGATAGATTTTGGATAATATTATATTCCTATTCTCCTGCAGTAACCTTGTCCTCAGGGCCCCCTACTATATTAAGGTGCTATGACTTAAGGCAATAGGTAACTTTAGAAATCAGAAAGAATAAACAGAGTTAACGCTCTGAAAAGAGCAATGATACAATACTAAGAACCTCTAAATAAAGCTGCCTGCTGAAGAAAGCATTAGATTAAAATTGAAAAACCATGTCCTGAAAAATTTCCTTTGTATATGTTAAAGCCAAACGAACCGTGTAGATGTTTCTAAATAGAAAGCAAACACCTATGACTAAGGTAATTAAGATCCCAATTGCAATTCCAGTGAGAAAGATAAGTGTCCATAGACCAGGTAAAGTAAGAATCTACTTGGGTAGTGAAAACTGTCATTGAAATTCAAGCACACTGGGGAAGATCAAAAACAGTGCTAAAGGATTAGTGTGTTTAGGCTTGTCTCCTTCCAAGAGATATGTGTGCACTGGTTGTGAAACACCTCTTAAAAGGATTCCCTTTTTTAACCAGTAAAATGAAGAATATTTTTTACTTTAGAGAAAAACTCAAATATAATATCTCTCCTGAACTTAGTAAAAAAAAAGCATATAAATATGACCTTAATTAATTAATTCAGTAATAAGTAGTAGTGATCTATAAACAGAGAATTATTGTACTTTCTTTCTTAGCATAATTAAATAGTGGAATATCAATACATCCTTCCAAATAATATAACAAAATATTTCTCAAAAGATTATATTCATATATTTTATTTCCACTAAAGTTGTTATGGTCATGCTTTTAATAAACATATTTCTTTTTTCCATTAATGAAGTATAATAGAAGTCATATATACACTAAGAATATGCCTTGGAAATAAATTATGTAGCACTGAAACTGTGAAAACTCTCATAAATTTCTGATTCATATAATTGGTGACAAATGTATATAGCTCATTATTTTTGAGACTTGTAAAAGAAATTCTCAAAGATGTATATTACCTCCTAAAGAATAGGTTCCAGTCTCATTTATCTAACCCATAAATAATTAAAATTCTTATTCTCCAAATTGAATTACTTTGATATGAAGGCATGCTGCTTGCATTACTGATCACATTACCTATATATTATGCTCAATCAAAAAGCGTTAGATGTTTTAAATGATTTTTATAAACAATACTATGGCCTCTCATGGAATTTCTAAATGGAAACCAATATTTCTCTTCTTTGGGGAAGCTTTTCTTACTATGGAATCATAGCTAATAAAAATTTAAGAAAGAAATATTGATAAAAAATACTTTCCAGAACAATATATTAGTGAGCTTTCCATACCTCCCAACCCATGACCGTCTAAATTATGCCTTTACTTTATCATATGTAATGCTGGGACAAAGTCCTTGCATAGAAGTATATAAAGATACAAAGGGAGCACAAAGGAAGAGATGACTAGAATGTATGCATGAGGAATAAAAAATTGAGTTGTGTAATTTCAGTGATTCTGCATGTGATTTAAATGCTCTTATGTTTGCATTTAAAACAGACATTGTACAATATAAAATGAACAGCAAAATTCACTGTAATAATTAAAATGTTTAATTTTTTTACTTAGAATAACATCAAGTAGCAAATTAAACACACAAGTAGAGAGAGACCATGGAAAAAAGGTAAAAGCTTTATATTTTAGTACATTTAATGGAACTTTTTTCCTGCTGTTTGAACAAGGGGATGTATTTTCATTTTGCACTGGATTCCACAAATTATGTAGCTGGTCCTGCTATGGGGATTAACACCTGTGGGACCAAGGGGAAAGCAGGACTGGACTGGGCTGAGGGAGAAGTCTGTGATACAACTACAACAAAAGCCTCAGTGAACTCCACAGGAAGCCCTCAAGCTGGCATAGCTTCACAGGTGTTCTCAGCTAGAGTGAGAGGATCAGCCTTTATACTCTGTGTCTGCCAGTCATCAAAGGCAGGGTGACCTGGGAAGGTGGTCCTCCTAGACCAGGGCAACTCCCAGGGAGGAACTCAGATGCAAGCCTTGAGCAGATATCCTTCCTGCAGCTGGAGAATGAATGCCTCGGTCCTGAGGGGAGATCTGGGCAGACCAACACAGCATCTAAATCAGTAAAGAAGGAAGTTTGGACCTTATGTCAGATGTTGTATTGCTGTACCTCTCTAACAGATTTCAAGGGGTTACTGTTTTAATTTTGTATTGTTTTTATAAGAGTCCCCTGACAAAAAAGACTCTTTACAATACAGCTTCCACATTGCAAGGGAATAACCTATCAAAGAGAAATTGGCAGGATCTGACATCTGGCAGCCTGATATCCTGAAGAGTAAGCCTACTAAATCAAAGCTCATAGATAGTGGAATCTGAAAACCTTTCAGATATGGCATCCTTGAAATAGATCCAGGAGAAGGAGGCTGAAAAATGAATGCTTGCCTAGGAAAGAAACTTTTTTTGTGTTTCTCTGTTTTGTTTTGCCACAAGAGCTTTTGTCTCAAGTTAAGGTAGAGACACATAAAGTTTAAGCACTATCACATGTGCTCTGCATCATTATGGCTATAGCTCTGACATTGCTGGGCTATCAGTCCAAGACTTATGGCTCTGCCTGTATTAAAAAAAAAGAAAAAAATTAACCATGAAGCAGCAGTTTACTGGGCACTCATGCTCGAATGATTTTTTCTACTAGGGATTGGATACCTCCCGGAGTCAATCTGCCCAGTTTGAAATGGATATTTTAAAATGTTTTATTAGTCTTTTTTTTTTTTTTCTTCTCTTTTGTGGTACGCGGGCCTCTCACTGTATGACCTCTCCCGCTGCGGAGCACAGGCTATGGACGCGCAGGCCCGGCGGCCATGGCCCATGGGCCCAGCTGCTCTGCGGCATGTGGGTTCTTCCCAGACCGGGGCACAAGCCCGTGTCCCCTGCATCGGCAGGCAGACTCTCAACCACTGCACCACCAGGGAAGCCCTATTAGTCTTTTTAATGAAGCAGAGAGTACTTTAAGAATATTTGTAACCTACAAACAGCTATTCAAATACTTTCCATTTCTCCTAATTTGACATGTTAAAGCTTATTTACTTTTTCGTCGTTTTCCATCAGAACAGGGTTATGGTGGTGTGATTTCTGCAAATGATGTCAGCATGTTAGTCAGTGGCTGAGAAGCTCAGCAGTCCTGGTGGCAGAAGTGGGGAAGAGGAACCCGCGGATTTGGATGAGCATTTGGCAACACGCTGCCTCCTTCCCTCCCTGTGGCCTTTGTCCCAGCCCCAGCAGTAGAATCCTACACAGATATGTCTGCCTGGGCCTCTTTCTGTCCCATAGTCAGGGCTGGCTTCATGGGTGTGCTACCTGTGTAGCTGTATGGGGCTGTACACTTAGAAAAGCCCCAGACTTCAAGAGCCTGCAGTCACTGTCTTAACATCCTAATAATTTTTCAGCAAAGGGCCCTGCATTTTCATTTTACATGGGGCCCACAAATTGTGCTTCTTCTCCTGCCCATCTTCCAAAATATCTGATAGACTCAGAGAGTTGAGAGACCAATCTCAGAGAAGTTTTGACATCTAGAAGCAAAATAGCAGCCTCCTACCAAAAAACAAAATACTCTCTCTACATTAAAAAAAAAGATAAAAGTGGAGCTACTCTGGTAGAAGAGGGATGGACTCCTACCCATTTGGTCTCTGCTGCTATGAACCCCTAAGTTAAGTCTGCAGAGTCTTCAAACTCTATGAAACACAGGTTGGAAACCATTGCCTGAGGGTTTACCCTAATGACAAACCAGAAAAATAAATACCCAGAAGGTATTCCACTAATCTAACAACTAAAATTTGCACATATTTCTTTAAATAAACAATTTGTTGTTTGGAGTTTTTTGGGTTTTTTTGTTTTATTTTATGAAGTGTGGGGGTTTTTGGTCCCCTCCCCAAATGATGGCAAACAAAAGATACTAAAATTGTTTAGGTAACTTATGATAGCAACCAGTGAGTGGGCGCTTCCTCTCTGCCATCCATTGTGCAAAACAATTTTTCTAAGTATGTCATTGAATCCTCACAATGCTGTAGCTCAGAGAAGTGTCCAGTGTTATACAACTAGTAGATTACACAGCATAAATGTTTTACTACTTTTTAAAGGGCTTTTAAACCAGAATGGTTTGACTTCAACATCCTTGAACTAAACATCAATAAAATACTGAAATTTATCATCTGTTTGAACATGCTTAAAACCTCTATCTGTTAATGAGTATCTGTAGTAAAACTAATTATGATTAGAAAGAGATCATTGCACTGAGTGAGTAGGGATGGGAGTAATTTAAAATGTGTAGTAAGATGAGAGAAGTCATTAGAAAAGAAAAGTGAGTGTCACGGATGTAATGCTAAGATCTAATTCATATACTTGGGTTTTTGAAAGCAATGCTTATTCATTTGTAAGAGGGGGAAAACGTTTAGTAAACATGTTTAGAAATTTGGTCTGGGTCCAATATTTGTTGGTTTACATGAGCTGAGTAAAACAGAAAAAGAGATTAGAAAGAGATAAAAGGATATTGAAATGTCAGTGATGAAAAAATATGAGGCAATTCCACAACTGGACTCTTTATATAATGCAGAAGAGTAAATTTGCATGTGAAAACTGACTTTTCAGAGATATATAAATATTTTCTTCTGAAAATTCCATCACCAAAAATAACTCTTTCTACTGAAATCATTATGCTTCTGGGAATTGGACAAGCCACATCACTTAGAATTCATTTCCCTGGGTTCTTTCACAAGAAAGTAATCAATTCAGTTCAGAAAACAAACCATTTTATGGTTGGCACCATCTGCATGATCAAATGAGTCACTGAAGAATAGTAGTCCTGCCTCCTTTTTAAAATTAAAAAAACAAAAAAAAGAAGTGTGCAGTGGATTAAATGGGCAAATTATATAAACAGACACTTTATAAAAGAGAAGAAAACAAATAATGAATTACCATCCATTTTACTAATGCAAATGAAAATAATATAATACAAATCTTTGCCTAACAGATTGGCAAAGGTTTTATTTGCCTTTTATTTGTTTGTTTCTGAAAATACCCAAGGACAAGAGGATGCAGTCAAAAGCTATTTTCATATAGAATTTGTAGAAGTAAAATATAGTTCAATCTCATAAAAGCAATCTGCAATAAGTATTAAAATGTCATAAAAACACTTATTCCTGGGCTTCCCTGGTGGCGCAGTGGTTGAGAGTCCGCCTGCCGATGCAGGGGACACGGGTTCATGCCCCGGTCTGGGAAGATCCCACATGCCTCGGAGCGGCTGGGCCCGTGAGCCATGGCCGCTGAGCTTGCACGTCCGGAGGCTATGCTCCGCAATGGGAGAGGCCCACGTACCGCCAAAAAAACAAAAAAACACTTATTCCCTTTGATTCAATATTTCTATTTCTGTGAATCTTTCCTTAGGAAATAATATTAAATGAAGCATTAAAAACAGTTTTTAATGTGAAGATATTCATGATGTTAGTCTTATCAGGGAAAACTGGAGAAAAATCAAGTTCTATCATTAAAGAATGGCATAAGGAAATTATGATACATAAACAAAAGTCATATAGTCAGAATTCTTTTCACAAGGAGTTTTTAATTAACATGCAGAATTATCTTAAAATGTAAGTAGTAAAAAGTAATATCAACTACAGATATACTTTGATCTCAATTATTATGAAAATATGTGTAGGTCTAAATGTGTAATCTACAGAAGTCATATGTAAATTTTAGTGTATTCATAATAAAATATTATATTGTGAATAATAAAATAATATTATATGAGTAATAAAATATTACTACTATAATAATATAGCAGTGAAGATGAATGTCATACAACCACAGACATCACATTGATAAACCTTATGAACATAAAATTGAAAGAAGAAATCAAGTCCAGAAAAATACTGTATGGACAGCATGAGAGAACCAAGTATTACAGAAAAATTTTAGTGTTTATAGGTCCCACAATTATAATACTTTTTAATCAAAGGTAGTTTGGATATCATCTAATTGACTGTTACTTAGATCCTTTTGTTTTATAAATGCAGAAATTAAAAGTTAGAGTCTGAGTAATTTATCAAGGTCACAATGATTTATAGAATCAAATGTCTTTAATATTATGGAAACACAAAAAGGCCAGGATGGCACAGACTTTGATCAATTAATTTGCTTTAAGTGCTAACAATTCAAATTATAGTTTTAATTTTATGGTTTTAAAATGCTTCTTGACTCTTATTTGCATCTTCTTGGGCCTTATGTTCCAGAAGAATACTAATATACATTGTCCTATTAATAATTTTGTGCTTAATGTAAGGAGTGGATCTAATTTAACTTAATCCATAGATATAGATTGTGAATAAAGTATGAAGTGAAACTCTAAAGGATAGAAAAGTACGATTGCTCTCTTGCCCCCAAAGTGATTACAGTGTGAGAAGGTTTCTGACCCATTTCTTCTGTAGAGATAAGGATAAGGAAATTATTTGTATTCAGCATCGACACATGTTGAGTCTACCTGCATGTTGTCACATAATCATCACAATAGTCCTATAAAGTTGGTCTACAGTCCCATGATTTTATAATAAGATACAGAGACTCATGGAAGTAGGCAAGTAACTTTCCAAGAACATATAGTTATCACGTAGTGAAAATAGAATTTGAACCAAGGTCTTTTGTTGTTGAAGCCTGAATTCCTACACTCAAATCTATGACCTCCCACCTCATCCTATTGCCCAAGGAAGAACCGTGAGGAGTCCATTATCAGAAACATACTCTCTTACTTTCTAACTACATGAAAACTATTAAGGGCTAGGACCCTATCTCTAAGAAAAACCTTATAACACATTTCTTCTCCAACTTGTCTAAAATACCTGAGTGTCTCAAATAAACAGGGCAAGAAAAATAGGAAACGTCCATTGATTCCTGTTCTTGCTCTGTATTTCCTCAGCTAGTAAACACTATTTTTTCTTGTTTCCAAGAAGAAAAGTGGACAAGATACTTCCAGGCACTAATAGATTTCTTTTCTTTTTTTTTTTTAATTTAGTTATTTATTTATTTATTTTTGGCTGTGTTGGGTCTTCGTTTCTGTGCGAGGCCTTTCTCTAGTTGCGGGGAGCGGGGGCCACTCTTCATCACGGTGCACGGGCCTCTCACTATCGTGGCTTCTCTTGCTGCGGAGCACAGGCTCCAGACGCGCAGGCTCAGTAGTTGTGGCTCACGGGCCTAGTTGCTCCACGGCATGTGAGATCTTCCCAGACCAGGACTCAAATCCGTGACCCCTGCATTAGCAGGCGGATTCTCAACCACTGTGCCACCAGGAAAGCCCCACTAATAGATTTCTGTTAGGACCTCAAATAATTTCTTAAAGAATTTTCTTAGAGCTAGATAACATTTCAAATATTAAAAATACGATACTTCAAACCTTTCATTTACAGTCTTTCTCTCCAGCTAATGAACATCAATTTGTTAGTGGTATCTAAAAGCAACTCTGCACCTTTGTCAGTCTACGAAATGCCAAAGCTACCAACTTAAAAATGAAAAAGATTAAACAAATTATGCGGCATTATGTAGAACCATTCAGTCTACAGGCAAAGGTTCTTATTAAATTCAAATACTTTTAAATAAATGAACTGAGTCGTTTTGGGTTATACATAAGGACTTAGCTGTATTCATTTTATAAATGACAATTACTAAAAAATATTGAAACTTTCCTACACTGGGTAAGGATAAGCAAACAATTTAAAAAAAAGGAAACACTTTTTTAAGGGTTGGTTTAGCAGTTAAGGATGTTTCTAGATTGCCTTACACAAACCCAAAATTGATAGTCCCACACACTCCTAACAGCTGTGCATGTCTGGAAAACAGCTGTTAGAGTTTGTACTTCTAGTGATCCAGACAGTATACCAATTTGGAAAGATAATCACTTTTTTTTTTTTGCGGTACGCGGGCCTCTCACTGTTTTGGCCTCTCCCGTTGCGGAGCACAGGCTCTGGATGCGCAGGCTTAGCAGCCATGGTTCACGGGCCCAGCCGCTCCGAGGCATGTAGGATCTTCCCGGACCGGGGCACGAACCCGTGTCCCCCGCATCGGCAGGCGGACTCTCAACCACTGCGCCACCGGGGAAACCCAATCACCTTTTAAAAATATTTATTTAGTAGCCCTTACTCTTTCTCTTCACAGTTTCTCATTATACGACCCTGGTCAGTTTATCTAGCTGCTCTCTGCAAGGAACATCAGTACCTTCCAATCTTGTCAGTACCTAAGACATGATTGGAGTAGACTATGATAAAGGTTAAATATTTCATTTACAGAATATAAATTCTTGCCAAAAAGGCTATAGTTACTGTCACACTTGCTAATTGTAAAGTATTTTATTATCTTAATAGTAAAGAACTTTCTCTAACATTTGAATATTCACCAATGTAGTAGTCTTCCTCAAATACAAAAGCAAACTAAATGACTTTGAATACACTAGCTAGCTATGTGTTTGTAGGATGAAGAGTGTGGCACATCTTCATATGATAAATCAGCAAAATACAATATTTTTGTTAATGCCGAAGGTTGCTATTATAATTCTTGTGAGTCATTGTTTTGGAAGTTTTTTTTAAGACTTTGAAAACTTGTGCCATGACTAACCCCATATTGGAGAAAAACAGGTGTACAGCACAGGCAACCATGACAGGTTCCAGTCTTTATTAACACTTCGTTATTTTTGCTGTCATTTTCCTATAATAGGCACATTGTAATAATTTGTTCTAATATGTAAAAAGCTGTCTGGCAATGGTACTAGTAATTTTTCCTCTTTTTGAATTTTCATTTTATTGCTTGTTTAAGGGGAACTATATTTTCCCACACATAAATTTTAGGTCTGAGGTAACACTTTATATCAGGTTGATATTTGGCAATAGTTCGGATAAGAACTAATAGTTCAGATAAGAAAATATTAACCTTCTTTCTTTAGACATAACCTGTAATAAAGAACAAAAACCTAAGACACTTCTGGAAATATGGCCTTCTGACTCTTCTGGGCTGCAAATTTAGACAAAAAAGTAAAGGTGTATTTTCTCAAATCTTTCATTATGCCCATCCCAGGGAAGCTTTTGGAAACTTGCTCTGTCTATAGACCTTTGGAGGGGCACATTTACATACTACAGTTGTCACTTGATATCCTCGGGGCATTGGTTCCAGGATCCCTGCAGATATCAAAATCCTCAGACACTCAAGTCCCTTTTATAAAATGGCATAGCATTTGCATATAAACTATGCATATCCTCCTGTGTATTTCAAATTATCTCTAGATTATTTATAGTATCTAATACAACGTAAATACTATGTAAATAGTTACAAATACACTGTAAATGTTATGTAAATAGTGTTACATGGCAAATTCAAGTTTTGCATTTTGGAACTTTCTGGAATTTTTTTCAAATATTTTTGATCTGCAGTTGGTTGAATCTGCAGATATGGAACCCACAGAGACAGAGGGACAATGGTACAAGATTCTGTACCCCCAGCCATGGAATATAAGAAATTCGATCCAAAATTAGACAATCCATTGGCTAAGCAATGACTTGTCAGATTCCTTCTTTCAAGACTCAGAATTAAAAGACACAGTTTATGGTTAACCAGTGTTTAGAGCTTATGATATAACATAAATTTGGGACTGCCATATTTGAACATATGGGCGAGTTACTTCAAGAAGCAGATAAACGGAGGATAAAAGATGTAGAGCTAGATGAAGATTGAGAAAGAAACTTTGATCTATGACTTTTCAGTTCAGAATTTAGTTGGATTTCATTTCCTCCCCATGGATGTTTGTATTTACTTCTTGCATCCTTTAATAAATCTATTTTTAAAGCTCACTCGAAAATTTAAATTGCAACTATAAAACCTAGATTAGCACAGGATAAATGACTCATTTTATAAATTAATAAATTAATTTGTGTCAGTACCTAATTTTATCACCTTTCATTTTTATTTGCTACTCTTGAAATTATGCATCATATATTTTTTTCATATTCTTATGTACATAACCACATACCACATAAAAAACTCTGCTTGAGCAGTTAAGTCTGCTGTTCATACAATTGTTTCTTTGATGAACAAAATCAAGTTTGAAAGTGCATTTATGAACAAATACACAGAATTTGTGATTTATAAAAATAAATGTAGGACCTGTTTTAGAGGTGATTTACAGGTGTGTTTTTCAGGTACCAGTGTTATCATTTGGATCCATTTTTCTCTGCAAGGTTTAAGTGAAATTTTGTAACCTGGGAAAAGATGGAGTACACAGAAGCTCTTGCTCTGTGCTTTAGGAGAGTGTTAAAAACTGAACTGTGTTTCCAGATTACTATCACTATAGTAAGTTCCACTTTATTAGACTTGCTACTTTCCACCCAGGAGGAGATACCTAATTTAGTTGTGTATCCTTGTCAAAGTTAGTTCACTTCTCTGTGTCCCAATTTTTGCATCAATAAAATGAGAATAATAATAGTAATAATAATAATTCACTAACATCATAGTGTTATTATGAATATTAAATGAGATAATACATGAAAAGCATTAAATAGATGTATTGCATTTAGGATATATTAATATAGCTGGGACATATTAAGCACTCAACATATATTAATTATATGTTACTAGATTAAACAATATTTTATGCCATGTGCTTGGAAAGAGGTTGTTATTTATGTTTTTGAGATATAATTCATATGACATATAATTCATTCATTTAATATGTCTAGTTTAATGGTTTTTAACATAATCACAGAATTGTCAACCATCACCACAATCAATTTTAGGACATTTTCATCACCTCAAATACACTGTACAATTTAGCTATTATCCCCCAATCCTCTATCACTCCCAACCCTTAGCAAGCATAATCAACATTCTGCCTCTCTATATTTGCCTGTTCTGAACATAAGCCATAATGAATAAGCAAGAAATGCATAGAGAAAATTAAGTTTTCATAACATCTATCTCAATGATTCTAGAAATAGTGGACCTTAATGGATTTCTTAGAATTCTTAAATTAGAGCCCATAGTAGTCTGTCTTTTTTTCCACTCAGAATCCTTCCTTTCAGCATAAAGAAAGCAGCATCATCAGGGACTTGGGCAATTGCCCAGTGCACTGTGCATAGCATCCAGCTAACCTTCTGACCCATGTCCCACACACAGCGGATAATGCGATGATTAGGTCCTTAGTCTGTTTAAGGCCAAGCTTACTCCTCTGTGAACAGTGCAATAAAGAAAAAAGTAGAAAGCTTTTCTTCCTAAGAAAAATGTTCAGGAAACCCTGTGACTGAGATCAACCGCCGAAATTGATTTTATGAATGGTTTACCGGAAAACTCATAAAATGGTAAAATCAGTTCAAATGTGACGTTTGCATTGTTCCTATTCCAAGCCTGTGCAGATGGGCAGTTCACTATGTAAGTAATTTTCATGGCTAAGATAACAAACCATCATGTTTTCCTTGGACAAACCACCTTATGCAATAACAGTCTTGATCAGTTCTGTTTTACAAAGTTTCAAGTGTAGCAATATTACATACATACAGGGCTAAGAATGAAAACCTGGAAACAATGTTCTTATTCTTCTTCAGACGGCTTTGTTGGTGTCTTTCACCTCTCAGATTCACAGACAGGATTGTGATGCATCCCCCATGATTTCAAAACTATATTTAGATAATTTCCTTATATGAGTGCTATTTAGGCAACAGGATTCTCTGCAACTATTTATTTCTTTAGATATTTTCTAACTCGACAACGAACTTGACAAGAACTAAGTGTTGTATGTAAAGCCAAGCTGCAGATAAAATATCCTAAGCATCCAGAAAAAGGAGAGCAACTAATTCACAGAAATCAGGGAATTTTGTAGTGTATTGTTTGCTAACTAACAGAATCTAAATGTCTGTGTGACATAGTTTTCTGTTTTTCTGTTTCTTCATAAATTTCTATCGTTAATCTGTATGGCAAGTTTGTAAGTTCTACTTAATTCAACAAATTTATCTTGTCACCAAATTCCAACAAAGTCCACCACTAGGTGTGTGGTTTTCAACTGCATCCAGCTACAATGATGACTTCTATAATAAGATAGAGTATTTCCCAATAACTTGTTCAATCTGTACGTTACTACAAAGTGTGAATCATATGTTATGACAGAGAAGAGATAGAAGGGTTTGTTCTGTTTTACAGATTTTTCTTCATTACATGGTGCATTGTCTACAAACTAGTCAGAAACAGTATTACACAGAATTTGTTCAACTATTATAATAAACATGTATTCAGTGTGTCTGCCAATTACTGAGATCCTAGGTTACATGAAAATATATAAAGAAAATACAAAACTTCCTCCCTCACATAAGACACTTACTATGTTTAACTTTGTCAATAGAGAAAGGAGTAACAACCTTTTAAAGTTGGATAGATAGATAGATAAATACTGATATAAGATAAAATTAACTGTGTTGTGGACGATTCAGTCATTCTGTTCATGTTAAATACCAAATACCATAGCCATTGTTTGTGTGATTAAATTGGTCACTGAGCACTTAAGTAGCCAATGTGATTAGACTGATTGTTATTTATTTGTGACTCATAAAATCACCCTGATTATGAAAGTATTATGGCTAAAATAATAATATATTTACTTCTAATCAATAGAGATCTCTACAATTTTTAAAGTGGCCTATCAATTTTCACAAAGAATGTAAAACATGGCAAAAATCTCCATGGTTAACCGACGTTTGTGTCTTCCCTGAAAATAAAACTCTATTTCTTTTCAATGACAGCTTCTTGTGTTTAACTACCTGAACAAATATGATGGGGTCACTTCTTGCTACAGCTGTCACTTCCTTGTCACAGAAAGTGAAACACTACCTATCTTAACCATCTGTGATAAGCAATCCTAAATTGTTAGCACTACCCAATTTTACCAATAAACAATCAAAAAGGATAGGGGCTTATCTCACTTTGCTCCTGTGAAAGGTGGGAAATCCTGTTTTTACTTTCTTGACAAGGAAACAGATACTGCTACCCTTGCTGTTATCAATAAAATTTTGGCTTGGAACTGTGGTGAGTGTTTTGACTAGCACTACTGATATACGTTGCAAGTAAACTCTCAAAATTCAGTCTCAAAGTGTTATATAGCCATCAGCTCTTGTTGATACAACCACTTTGTTTTTCTACCTTTTCAACAATCCTCAGTATCAGTCTTTTTTAATTTTAGCCATTCTGGTAGATGTGTAGGAGTATAATATTTCCCTAATTACCTTTTTTCATTGGTCCATTTAATTTAGTATCAATATTACATATTTTTCAACCTTTCCTTATATTTAGGGGTAATTACTGAATTAGCATAAATTAACATTTAGTTAATGCTTAACATTTATTGAGTTGAATTTGTAAATTTTTAAAATACACTATAACAATCTCTATGTTTAAGTTGCTAATTTAGTCCATTTACATTATTTTTGATTACTGACATATTTGGACTTCTTTACGCCCTGTTAATTGCCTATGAAGTTACACAGACTTGAGTAGTCTGCTTCAACATTATTTTTCCAGTAAGCCCTGTCATTTTGTGTGAGTGTGTGTGTCTGTGCCTGACTTTATTTCAATGGAGGTATAGAGATGTACACTTTTTTATTGTGGTAATGAAGATGCAACATAAAATTACGATTCACAAATTAGAATGATATATCATTTTCCCACTTTAATTTAGTTGTTCTGTATGCTTTTCTCTTAAAATATTCTCTTGAAAATAGATTATAGTTGGATTTTAATTTTATACAATTAATAATATTACAGATTTTACATTTATTAAAAATTATTGATGTAAAAGTATGTATTTTATATTTTTTGTTTATTATGTTTTCATTGCTTCTTTTCTCCCTTCCTACCATATTGAATTAATAATATTTTCTATTGAGTCTTTGTATCCTTGTAGCTTGGATGCTACGAATGTATTTCTCTTTGCTTTCTCCTAATGTTTTTAAACTTTAAAAATATAATTTTTAAATGCACTATTAGTTATAAATATTCATTTATAAAACTTTTAATTTATTCATTTTTTTAATCTCCTTTTAAAGACAACATGGACCTTAACAAGTTTAAACTATTACACAACTCTTCACTTTTCAAATCTTTTTGTTATTGTCCAAAGTTTTAGTTTTACTTATTTTTACACACACATAATGTTGTTCCTTTTTATAATTAACAGTCAACTAAATGTACCATCCTCTTATATCCATTAATTGGTTCCTTTGCTCCATGTTTCTTATATCACATGCTCTCCCTCTGGGTTTACTTTTTCTCCTTAAAAAGATGTCCTTTTACATGTCAATTTTTTTAAAAAAAGAATAAATTGGCAAAAATTCCTGCCCCCATGGAACTTGTAAAAAAATTAAAAATTTTAAAATATCCACTTCCCCTCCTGCCCATGATATGTTGGATTTATCTAACCGAGGCACTTGGCTTATCTAATGTATGTGTTTTATATGCATGTGTATAATTAGAGGTCTTGATACTAAGACATCACAAGCACTGAGATCCATCTGGATCTTTTGGAGTGCTATATAGCAAGTACTAAGTATGGCAAGATTCAAAAAAGGTATAAAACATTAAATAGGATATGCCTACCCAAGTAAACTCCAGAGGCCCTCCCTCCCTGCCTGTACTTGCTAATGTTTCTAACTGAAGAAAAAAAAAAAAGCCCTTTAATAATTCTTTTGGTGATGGTCTGTGCATTGTAATTTCTCTTAGTCTTTGAAACACATAAAATATTTAAATTTTTACACTTTATTGAATGCTAATTTGGATAAGAACAATTTCTGTTTTTCAGCTGTACTTTGTAGATCTATCTGCTGTTTTCATGTTGTTGATGAGAGGTCTGCTGATATTTTATTTGCCATTCCTTAGTAGGAAAGACTACGGTGGGTTTGGTGTGTTTTAAGACTGCCTCTTTATCCTTGATGTTTGCGCCAGTGTAACAAGAATGGATTAATTTATATATTTTAGTTGCTTGATTTGGGGCACGCACTTTTATCTGAAGACTCAGAACTTTCTTCAATTCTGAAAAATTACCAACACTGCTCTTTCTTTGGCTATAGCTTCTCAGCTATTTTTTAAAATTTTCTTTCTCTGCAACTCTGATTCGTTGTATGTTGGGGTTCGCAATGTAGCCTCAGGGCCTCTTAATTTGTTTGTGCATACACACACACTCAAGTGTGTATCTTTATGCATTGGAGAGAATGCCACAGTTTACCTTTAAGTTTACTAATTCTGTTGTATCAACTATTGTATAGAGTTTATAAGTTTATGGAGTTTTAAAAATCCAAATATATGTTTATATTCAATATTTTATTGACCTGTTTTCATTTCTCAATTTTTGGTTCATAAATTCATGTTCTTTACAATTTTTATTACTATTTCTAATATCATTTGGAGAATCCTGACTATACTTACATGCAATAATTTTGCAAATTATAACATAAAGCAATTGGAATATGGAGTGAAATGATTTTTATTATTTATTTTCGCTATCTTTTTGACAGTATTTTTTCCCATAAGATTTGTGAGATTTGCTCATTTTGAACTTGGGTCATTTGCTGATCCTCAAGGCTGTATCTCAGTGGACAGCAAATTCTTTCAGCTACCCCTCTGAGAGAAGATGACACCCACGAGAGTAAATCAAGCTGTGTATTAGTTCTAGCCCCTTCTCTAATGAAGGCACTGAACATTTCACAACCGCATTCACTGTAGGTACCAGGTTACTAGTAGCTGGTCTTCAGCTCCATTCTTTTTTACCTTTTTTAATGTTACTGATCAATTTCTGTTCGATAGAGAAGTTCATTTTGATTTTTTTCTAGGTATAAGACTTTGGTCGTCTCTTTTTATATATTTTTTCCCCATGTAGTGTTGAGCACAGAATGTGCTGTTTCTATTTTGTTAGCATCCTGTCTCCTCGGGTTAGTTGTTTGCCCTTCCCTGTCTCTATACTTCAAGAAGCTGACCCTCACACAATCTGTAACCGAAGTTCCTTCGATTTTTCCAGGCAGACACAAGGAGGAGATCAGAGAGCAAAACCAGAAAGACTCTGGGGCATATCTTTCCTGCTCCCACCCTGCCCTGAACTGCATTTCTGTTAGAGGCTGTGTCCCTTGATGACTTAACCTCTGTGTAGAGGTCCTTCCTCAAAGCCCTCAGTTTTCGCTATATCGCAATTTCTTCTTTCCTGACTTTAGGGTTAGGGATGGTAGTAACTTACTCTACCTGGTTTCCACAAGAAATTCCTTCATTTCAATCTCTATATTGAACCTATCTGAACCGGACTCTGCTTCCTGACAGGACTGACACACAGAGGGTGTAACAATGTTTTCAAATAATATTCTGTCTTGACAGGAAGCCCTTTGGTGTCACCCTTATCCACTACCAAAGTGCTTTAACACATTACCGTATCTGCCAGGTCATGGAGACACACTGCTTATGCTAGTTTGTGCAATACTTTACAGATATTTCAGTGTTTGAGAGCATCACACCTTTCTCTATAAGATCAGGGTCAATGGTTCTGAGAATCAAGAATAAGTCTGGTTAGATTTGGCCGTGTTTGACTAGGTTTGGCTTCTTCGAATATATATTCCTTATCAAATTTCAAATACAACCCCAAAATTGGTGCATTTGAAATGTTGTCAAGCTGCTTTTCTAATAATTACTGCTATTCTCTTAGTAAGATATTTGCAAATCTGGGCATACTCTAATTTAGCTTTACAAAGGGTAAAGGATTAGAAAATCAAATGCTCAACCGGCTCCATACAAGAATTTCACCTTCTGAATTGTTCCAGGAGTTCGTTCCCTTAACAAAACCGAAAAGAGTGTCAACATTTACCTCCCAAAACAAATGTTCTATTTCTTAAAGCGTGTTATGCACTCTACTGTTGGACACATTCATCAAATCCCATAAGGATATTGACAGCCAACAATCTTATAATGGTATCTTGTCATTTCATGCCTATCCCAAAAGCAGAACAGACAATAGGACGAAAAGGTCTTTCCTGGGGGGTGGGGGTGACGATCAGCATATCTAAAGATACCCCAATTCCTGAGAGGTAACTCTCATTATACACGGTCACACTCACATGACATATACACATGTTCACACATTGTTTTGAATACTTAATTGTTAATCTTCGGTTCATTCTTATGTGAAATTTTCTGTATGGAAATAAGTTAACTCAAGATTTAACATGGAAAATTTAAAAAAATTATAAGAAAAACAAGAGACAGAAGAGTTTTTCACCAAAGGGAAATACATATCTGACTTGGTTACAAAACTGCTCTTTTCCACATGCAACACCAGAAGAAAGACAAATAGGGAAGGAGCTATAAAATACAGTTTTGTACAGGCTTTTCTTCAATTAATTTCAATTAATTTGAGTCCATATCTATTTCTACATGCTGACCTAGGTCATGGAAATTTAAGGACAAGTAGATTCTAGTTCTACCATTAAGTAGTTTATAAACTGATGTATAGCCTTTCCAAGTCCCATAAGTTGTGTAACACTACTTGAGAAATTCATAAGTGGATATGATTAATCCTAATTAGAAGCATCCAAGGAGGGTGCATATAAAAATTGACAGTGGTTAGTCTCTTAAAGTGTGAAATTATTTCAACAGTAGAAAATGTCAGACTGAATACTGGTCAATTGAATTCTAGTGATTAGTATAACTAAGGACATGGGGGCATAACAAAGCATCATATGTCCTGAGAATGGGACATAAAAAATAATTTAATTTCATGTAACATAGTGATTAAGTACAGGCACACTGGATTCAAATAGACATGGGGGCCAATATTGGTTCTTCCATTTACTATAAATGTAGCATAAATCCTGCATCCTGAACACTGTATCTGAAAATGAGGTCTAGAATACTATCTAACTTATAAGGCTGATTTGAGTATATAATGGGATAATGCATGCACTGCTGTTACAAGACCTAGTACCTGAAATACCACATTCAATAATGTAAAACATCTCTAACGCTTAGACTGCTTAGACTGCTTGAGTGGATAACAAGTTGAAATGTTAGAGTGGAGTCCAGTTCAGAAGTCATAAAAGATCTCGGAATGTTTATCTGCACATGACTTGCTTACTCCAGCTTACTTCAGTGCTAGAAAATTATATTGAATATATTCCCATAAATAGTCAAGGATTTTATGTCTGGAGACTTCAATATCTTAATAATCTTAATAATCTTCCCTACAGAAATTAAGCTTCAAGAGAAAATATTATTTTTGTCTTTACACCTCTGCATAACTAGTTAGTGCAGCTCCAGAATAAATCAATAAATTGCAAAAATGTGCTTTTTAAAAAATAAAGAAAACATCTCATGTATAGAATAACTAGAATAACAAATACTCCCTTTTGCTTAAAAGAGTAATGGATCAACTAATTAGCTGGCAGATCTTGAGAGATTCAAAGAATATTTATAGCCCCTTTTCCTGAAATCACAAGATAAATTGCTTGCACTTAAAGGAATTTAAGAGGTGGAGATAGGGGAGGAGGCTTCTCACTTGCTAACAGGAGTGCAAGAGATATGCAAGCCACAAGATGTAGTGGAAAGGACTCGTAGAGTTGGAAGAAAAAGAGCATCTTTCCTTATGAGTTATGTGAACTTGAGCATATCAGCTGATTTTTCTGGACTTCAGCTTTTTCTTGGGCTAAAAGAGCTCCTAGTTGCCTTCAACAGCTGGCATTTCTGTTCCTTCTCTGATTCTGTTCCTCCTCCTTCCACAGATTCTCTTCTGCCAACAAGGAATTAGAAAATTCTGGACCTCTTCTGTGCCATACATTCTCTTTATAGGTTTGCTGTTGGTTTGCCTTGCCAACAACAGAAACATTAATTGGGACCATTTGAATATCCCACCCCTCTCCATTCTCTCCAGTGAGTGCTCCCCTATTCTAAGTGGGCACAGCTGGCTGTCTTTGTTGTGAGAACTGTGTATCCTTTTGCCATGTTTTCCTGCCTCCTGTGAGGATGAGGATTTCAGTTCTGAAACATGGGGTAGGGTTCATTAGTTCTGTGGTTTCTTGCCAAATTGTTGTTTCCTCATTACCATTTTAGATAAATCATAAAAAAACTCGTCTTGATCATTCAAAAAGTATTTTGTAGTGATGAGTATATTTTGGTTATCCAAGCAAAACTCTTACTACAACATTACTCTTTGAACAATTTAGCTCATTTTAAATAGATATCCTTATTTTTATTGGCATAATTGGCTTTATGTTGTTGTTTGTTCCATTTTTATTAAAAGAAGTTAACAAAGGGTTAACATGAGCACAATAGAGTTTACCACAACCCCTATCTTGACTCTGTTTGAAACACTGTTAAGCAACTGATGTTACACGACCTTTACAAATTATCTGGTATGATTGAAAGTGAGCTGACGATGGCATATATAGAATAAAAGATACTTTATGCAAATAAATAAAATCTTACTAAAATAGAAATTCTCCACTTAAATGTTAGCCCTGTTCTCTTAGTAAATTCCATATCTTAATTTTCCAAACATAATAAGCCATCTGTATTTATATAAGTGCTGGAAAATATGGCTTGAAGATAAATTATGTTTAATATAAATATTTTTATATTAACTTGATCACTCACTTAATCATTGATTCTTCTTTCCAGGGAATGCATGCTCCCTGACCTCACCGGGGAATGTACATCATTTTTTCACAGTCTGTGACCCAGCTAGACTAAAACTAGTTCTTGTATTCATAAACTTTGTACAGGAAATAAGTAATTTTGATTTCATCTCTGTTTAGAGAATTAGTCAGACATTGGCAATGAAACACAGTATGTCATGAGGATTCAAACTAAACAAGATTTCTTTTTTTTTAATTAACAAATTTAATCAGTTATACATATACATATGTTCCCATATCCCCTCCCTTTTGCGTCTCCCTCCCGCCCTCCCTATCCCACCCCTCCAGGCGGTCACAAAGCACCGAGCTGATCTCCCTGTGCTATGCGGCTGCTTCCCACTAGCTATCTACCTTACGTTTGGTAGTGTATATATGTCCATGACACTCTTTCGCTTTGTCACAGCTTACCCTTCCCCCTCCCCATATCCTCAAGTCCATTCTCTAGTAGATCTGTGTCTTTATTCCTGTCTTACCCCTATGTTCTTCATGACATTTTTTCCCTTAAATTCCATATATATGTGTCAGCATACAGTATTTGTCTTTCTCTTTCTGACTTACTTCACTCTGTATGACAGACTCTAGGTCCATCCACCTCATTACAAATAGCTCAATTTCATTTCTTTTTATGGCTGAGTAATATTCCATTGTATATATGTGCCACATCTTCTTTATCCATTCATCCGATGATGGACACTTAGGTTGTTTCCATCTCCGGGCTATTGTAAATAGGGCTGCTATGAATATTTTGGTACATGACTCTTTTTGAATTATGGTTTTCTCAGGGTATATGCCCAGTAATGGGATTGCTGGGTCATACGGTAGTTCTATTTGTAGTTTTTTAAGGAACCTCCATACCGTTCTACATAGTGACTGTACCAATTCACATTCCCACCAGCAGTGCAAGAGTGTTCCCTTTTTTCCACACCCTCTCCAGCATTTATTGTTTCTAGATTTTTTGATGATGGCCATTCTGACTGGTGTGAGATGATATCTCATTGTAGTTTTGATTTGCATTTCTCTAATGAGTAAAGATGTTGAGCATCCTTTCATGTGTTTGTTGGCAGTCTGTATATCTTCTGTGGAGAAATGTCTATTTAAGTCTTCTGCCCATTTTTGGATTGGGTTGTTTGTTTTTTTGTTATTGAGCTGCATGAGCTGCTTATAAATTTTGGAGATTAATCCTTTGTCAGTTGCTTCATTTGCAAATATTTTCTCCCATTCTGAGGGTTGTCTTTTGGTCTTGTTTATGGTTTCCTTTGCTGTGCAAAAGCTTTTAAGTTTCATTAGGTCCCATGTGTTTATTTTTGTCTTTATTTCCATTACTCTAGGAGGTGGGTCAAAAAGGATCTTGCTGTGATTTATGTCATAGAGTGTTCTGCCTATGTTTTCTCTAAGAGTTTGATAGTGTCTGGCCTTACATTTAGGTCTTTAATCCATTTTGAGCTTATTTTTGTGTATGGTGTTAAGGAGTGATCTAATCTTATACTTTTACATGTCCCTGTCCAGTTTTCCCAGCACCACTTATTGAACAGGCTGTCCTTTCTCCACTGTACATTCCTGCCTCCTTTATCAAAGATAAGGTGACCATATGTGCGTGGGTTTATCTCTGGGCTTTCTATCCTGTTCCATTGATCTATCTTTCTGTTTTTGTGCCAGTACCACACTGTCTTGATTACTGTAGCTTTGTAATATAGTCTGAAGTCAGGGAGCCTGATTACTCCAGCTCCATTTTTCATTCTCAAGATTGCTTTGGCTATTCGGGGTTTTTTGTGTTTCCATACTAATTGTGAAATTTTTTGTTCTACTTCTGTGAAAAATGCCAGAGGTAGTTTGATAGGGATTGCATTGAATCTGTAGATTGTTTTGGGTAGTAGAGTCATTTTCACAATATTGATTCTTCCAATCCAGGAGCATGGTATATCTCTCCATCTATTTGTATCATCTTTAATTTCTTTCATCAGTGTCTTGTAATTTTCTTCATACAGGTCTTTTGTCTCCTTAGGTAGGTTTATTCCTAGATATTTTATTCTTTTTGTTGCAATGGTAAATGGGAGTGTTTCCTTGATTTCACTTTCAGATTTTTCATCATTAGTATATAGAAATGCCAGAGGTTTCTGTGCATTAATTTTGTATCCTGCTACTTTACCAAATTCATTGATTACCTCTAGTAGTTTTCTGGTAGCATCTTTAGGATTCTCTATGTATAGTATCATGTCATCTGCAAACAGTGACAGCTTTACTTCTTCTTTTCAGATTTGGATTCTTTTTATTTCCTTTTCTTCTCTGATTGCTGTGGCTAAAACTTCCAAAACTATGTTGAATAAGAGTGGTGAGAGTGGGCAACCTTGTCTTGTTCCTGATCTTAGTGGAAATGGTTTCAGTTTTTCACCATTGAAGACGATGCTGGCTGTGGGTTTGTCATATATGGCCTTTATTATGTTGAGGAAAGTTCCCTCTATGCCTACTTTCTGCAGGATTTTTATCATAAATGGGTGTTGAATTTTGTCGAAAGCTTTCTCTGCATCTATTGAGATGATCATATGGTTTTTCTCCTTCAATTTGTTGATATGGTGTATCACGTTGATTGATTTGCGTATATTGAAGAATCCTTGCATTCCTGGAATAAACCCCACTTGATCATGGTGTATGATCCTTTTAATGTGCTGTTGGATTCTGTTTGCTAGTATTTTGTTGAGGATTTTTGCATCTATGTTCATCAGTGATATTGGCCTGTAGTTTTCTTTCTTTGTGACATCCTTGTCTGGTTTTGGTATCAAGGTGATGGTGGCCTCGTAGAATGAGTTTGGGAGTGCTCCTCCCTCTGCTATATTTTGGAAGAGTTTGAGAAGGATAGGTGTTAGCTCTTCTCTAAATGCTTGATAGAATTCGCCTGTGAAGCCATCTGGTCCTGGGCTTTTGTTTGTTGGAAAGTTTTTTATCACAGTTTCAATTTCAGTGCTTGTGATTGGTCTATTCATATTTTCTATTTCTTCCTGAGTCAGTCTTGGCAGGTTGTGCATTTCTAAGAATTTGTCCATTTCTTCCAGGTTGTCCATTTTATTGGCATAGAGTTGCTTGTAATAATCTCTCATGATCTTTTGTATTTCTGCAGTGTCAGTTGTTACTTCTCCTTTTTCATTTCTAATTCTATTGATTTGAGTCTTCTCCCTGTTTTTCTTGATGAGTCTGGCTAATGGTTTATCAATTTTGTTTATCTTCTCAAAGAATCAGCTTTTAGTTTTATTGATCTTTGCTATCGTTTCCTTCATTTCTTTTTCATTTATTTCTGATCTGATTTTTATGATTTCTTTCCTTCTGCTAACTTTGGGATGTTTTTGTTCTTCTTTCTCTAATTGCTTTAGGTGCAAGGTTAGGTTGTTTATTCGAGACGTTTCCTGTTTCTTAAGGTAGGATTGTATTGCTATAAACTTCCCTCTTAGAACTGCTTTTGCTGCATCCCATAGGTTTTGGGTCATCGTGTCTCCATTGTCATTTGTTTCTAGGTATTTTTTGATTTCCTCTTTGATTTCTTCAGTGATCACTTCGTTATTTAGTAGTGTATTGTGTAGCCTCCATGTGTTTGTATTTTTTACAGCTCTTTTCCTGTAATTGATATCTAGTCTCATAGCATTGTGGTCAGAAAAGATACTTGATACAATTTCAATTTTCTTAAATTTACCAAGGCTTGATTTGTGACCCAAGATATGATCTATCCTGGAGAAGGTTCCATGAGCACATGAGAAAAATGTGTATTCTGTTGTTTTTGGATGGAATGTCCTATAAATATCAATTAAGTCCATCTTGTTTAATGTATCATTTAAAGCTTGTGTTTCCTTATTTATTTTCATTTTGGATGATCTGTCCATTGGTGAAAGTGGGGTGTTGAAGTCCCCTACTATGATTGTGTTACTGTCGATTTCTCCTTTTATGGCTGTTATTATTTGCCTTATGTATTGAGGTGCTCCTATGTTGGGTGCATAAATATTTACAATTGTTATATCTTCTTTTTGGATCAATCCCTTGATCATTATGTAGTGTCCTTCTTTGTCTCTTCTAATAGTCTTTATTTTAAAGTCTATTTTGTCTGATATGAGAATTGCTACTCCAGCTTTCTTTTGGTTTCCATTTGCATGGAATATCTTTTTCCATCCCCTTACTTTCAATCTGTATGTGTCTCTAGGTCTGAAGTGGGTCTCTTGTAGACAGCATATATGTGGGTCTTGTTTTTGTATCCATTCAGCCAATCTGTGTCTTTTGGTGGGAGCATTTAGTCCATTTACATTGAAGGTAATTATCGATATGTATGTTCCTATTCTCCTTTTCTTAATTGTTTTGGGTTTGTTATTGTAGGTCTTTTCCTTCGTTGTGTTTCTTGCCTAGAGAATTTCCTTTAGCATTTGTTGTAAAGCTGGTTTGGTGGTGCTGAACTCTCTCAGCTTTTGCTTGCCTGTAAACGTTTTAATTTCTCCATCAAATCTGAATGAGATCCTTGCTGGGTAGAGTAATCTTGGTTGCAGGTTTTTCTCTTTCATCACTTTAATTATGTCCTGCCACTCCCTTCTGGCTTGTAGAGTTTCTGCTGAGAGATCAGCTGTTATCCTGATGGGGATTCCCTTGTGTGTTATTTGTTGTTTTTCCCTTGCTGCTTTTAATATGATTTCTTTGTGTTTAATTTTTGACAGTTTGATTAATATGTGTCTTGGCGTATTTCTCCTTGGATTTATTCTGTATGGGACTCTCTGTGCCTCCTGGACTTGATTAACTATTTCCTTTCCCATATTAGGGAAGTTTTCAACTATAATCTCTTCAAATATTTTCTCAGTCCCTTTCTTTTTCTCTTCTTCTTCTGGAACCCCTATAATTCGAATGTTGGTGCGTTTAATGTTGTCCCAGAGGTCTCTGAGACTGTCCTCTGTTCTTTTCATTCTTTTTTCTTTATTTTTCTCTGCATCAGTTATTTCCACTATTTTATCTTCCACCTCACTTATCCGTTCTTCTGCCTCAGTTATTCTGCTATTGATCCCATCTAGAGTATTTTTCATTTCATTTATTGTGTTTTTAATCGATGCTTGATTCATCTTTAGTTCTTCTAGGTCCTTGTTAACTGTTTCTTGCATATTGTCTATTCTATTTCCAAGATTATGGATCATGGAAATAGAATCTTGGATCATCTTTACTATCATTATTCTGAATTCTTTTTCAGGTAGTCTGCCTATTTCCTCTTCATTTGTTAGGTCTGGTGGGTTTTTATCTTGCTCCTTCTCCTGCTATGTGTTTTTCTGTCTTCTCATTTTGCTTACGTTAGTGTGTTTGGGGTCTCCTTTTTGCAGGCTGCAGGTTCGTAGTTCCCGCTGTTTTTGGTGTCTGTTCCCAGTGGCTAAGGTTGGTTTAGTGGGTTGTGTAGGCTTCCTGGTGGAGGGGACTAGTGCCTGTGTTCTTGTGGATGAGGCTGGATCTTGTCTTTCTGGTGGGCAGGTCCACGTCTGGTGGTGTGTTTTGGGGTGTCTGCAGACTTTTTATGATTTTAGCCCACCTCTCTGCTAATGGGTGGCAGTGTGTTCCTGTCTTGCTAGTTGTTTGGCATAGGGTGTCCAGCACTGTAGCCTGCTGGTCGTTGAGTGAAGCTGGGTGCTGGTGGTGAGATGGAGATCTCTGGAAGATTTTCGCCGTTCGATATTATGTGGAGCTGGGAGGTCTCTTGTGGACCAGTGTCCTGAAGTTGGCTCTCCCACCTCAGAGGCACAGCACTGACTCCTGGCTCCTCAATTTGGGATGATTTGTTGTCTATTCATGTATTCCACAGATGCAGGGTACATCAAGTTGATTGTGGAGATTTAATCCGCTGTTTCTGAGGCTGCTGGGAGAGATTTCCCTTTCTCTTCTTTGTTCCCACAGCTCCCGGGTCTCAGCTTTGGATTTGGCACCACCTCTGCGTGTAGGTCGCCGGAAGGCGTCTGTTCTTCGCTCAGACAGGACAGGGTTAAAGGAGCAGCCGCTTCGGGGACTCTGGCTCACTCAGGCCGGGCGGGAGGGAGGGGCACGGAGTGCGGGGCGAGCCTGCAGCGGCAGAGGCCGGCGTGACGTTGCACCAGCCCGAGGCTCGCCGTGCGTTCTCCCAGGGAAGCCGTCTCTGGATCCCGGGACCCCGGCAGTGACGGGCTGTACAGGCTTCCGGAAGGGCGGCGTGGACAGTGACCTGCGCTCGCACACAGGCCTCTTGGCGGCGGCAGCAGCAGCCCCAGCGTCCCACGCCCGTCTCTGGGCTCCACGCTTTCTGCCGCAGCTCGCGCCCGTCTGTGGGGCTCCTTTAAGCAGCGCTCTTAATCCCCTCTCCTCGCGCACCAGGAAACCAAGAGGGAAAAAATAGTCTCTTGCCTCTTCGGCAGCTCCAGAATTTTCCCGGACTCCCTCCCGACTAGCTGTGGCGCATTAGTCCCCTTCATGCTGAGCTCTCGCCACCAGCCCCAGTCCTCTCCCTGCGCTCTGACCGAAGCCCGAGCCTCAGCTTCCAGCGCCACCTGCCCCGGCGGGCGAGCAGACAAGCCTCTCGGGCTGGTCGGCACCGATCCTCTGTGCGGGAATCTCTCCGCTTTGCCCTTCCCAGGTACGTGGGGGAGTTTCTTGCCTTTTGGGAGGTCTGAGGTCTTCTGCCAGTGTTCAGTAGGTGTTCTGTAGGAGTTGCTCCACGTGTAGCTATATTTCTGGTGTATCTGTGGGGAGGAAGGTGATCTCCGCGTCTTACTCTTCCGCCATCTTCCCCGGAAGTTCTAAACAAGATTTCTGAGTACAAAAAGCAAACTTCTATAATAGGGCATCAGATCAAAGCAAGCAAATTCCAGGTGTATACAATGTAATTCTTATTTATTTTTTATTGTAAAGTATTAAGTAATCAAAAAATATTTACTAGAATCTAACTATATCTACAGCTCAAATTAGCCACTAGGCAATATAGAATGTGGGAGTAGAGGAGAGAATAAAATTACTGGAGTACTCATCCTAAATTGTCACAAAATTTATTTGGAATCTAAAATTTTCTAAAGTGTAGCAATGGCATATAATATGGTAGTTAAAGTATGCCAAGTGTTGAAAGCTCCCTATTACCTGGGGTTTTAGGCAGATTACTAAAGTCTCAGTTTAGCTTCTTAGTTTCTTCATCTGTAAAATAAGGGAAATAGTAACACCTAACACCTTAGTTTTCTAGGAGGATTAAATGAGACAATCAATGTAAGGCACTTAGAAAGTTGCCAGGTATATAGTAACCACTCAATAAGTATTTGTTCTTACTTATTCTTTATGTCTGTTCTAGCACCCAGGTTATAGAAAGGTATATAGTTCCATAAATTTATTTATTGGCCCATAAAAGGTGGAGATTGCAAGAAAGGAGACTGGGAAGAAAAGAAAAATAAAGATCAAGAAGAAAAGGAGACATTAAAAAGTATAAAAATATTAGCCCAACTCCCAAGTAATTTATATTCTCACAATACATTACAATAATCAATTAAAATAACCAAGTAATATATAATGGTACTAATTCTAAATATAAACAAATTCAGAGAAAGAACTGAAATTGTCAGAAAAGGCTTCTTAAAAAAGCTGACCCTAGTCATACGATTTCAAGGTATTGGTGGGATAATAGTATTGCTTTTCTTTATCTTTCATTTCTTCTGAAAGAAAGGATCAAAATAGTCTGATATACATCAGTCAACAACTTTAACTTGGTGAGGCTATCTAAACATATTTTCTTCTTTGTAAGTTGAATTATTTTATTTGTGAAGTAACTTCCTAGAGCAGGAAGTAAGTTCTTGTTTCTCCAGAATTATTGCAAATGATAGTGTTGGATATTTTGTGCGTCTGTGTGACATAACTCTGAACCAGAATTTTCAGTTTTAAAAAATAACGACTTTAAGATGAAGACCAGAGAAACTTGGACAAGTTCTTGGTTGCCATCAGACATGAACCTGCAGTTTCATTTTAACATTTTATTTTTCAGCAAATGTGTGTGGGTTATTTTTTGCCTCTGAAAGCTAAATAAGATAGCATATTAGACACCATATATATTGTCTGCCTAGCCTTTTCTTTTTCTGGGAACCAGCCCTACCTGGGCATATCCACTTGGTTACAGAAGTGATTCTCAGCAGTCTTGTTCCTATATCATGACCCTGTGCCCTGGTTTCAGGGCAAAGATTGAGCCAGTGATCGAAGGACAGACATCAGTCTCTTTCCTAGGAATTTGAAATTGGGCCCAAAGAGACTTCTCTTTTAAGGTCTGTCACCTTAGCTGTAATACATTACACCTTAGCTGTACCTGTCATGTTTTTCGTCATGTGAGATTGAGGTTCACAAGGCTGACAGAGGGAGGTTGGAGGAAATAAAAAAAGAGGAACAAGTGAGAAACGAAGGGAAGTCTTCCTGTCCCTGGTTCCAGTTCATTTCTGGGACAACTGCATTCCTATTGCATTGGCTTCCATGAGATGCCCCATATCATTATAATAAAGGAATTGATTTTCTTGTTTATGCAATCTTGAATTCGTTTTTACTGCTTGTAGCCAGAAAACTATGTGGTTGATATACAATTCATCAGGACTTGAGATTTTTTACTTGTTTATTGCAGTTTAGTTCTGGATTGAAAAAATAGGTGTGGGTCAGAATTCCAGTAAGAAAAAAAATTTTTTTTGGCAGAGACTCTTTGATCAACTGGAAGGAAATTAAGGGGTACCTGGTGGGGTGGAAATTAAGCCTGGACTTATTTAATAAAAGAAGATTAATTCTAAGCTTATAAGTATAGTGACTAACTCATCATGATTTGCCTGGGATTTTCTCAGTTTTAGCATTCAAAATCCCATGTCCTGCTTCCTGAATCCTGGATAAATTGGGACAGTTGATCGCCTTACTTCTAAGATATGGGTAAAACCAAGTTATTTCTTTTAAAAAATCATCCTTGAAAAAATTGATAATTACTATCTCTTTTCTTCAATCTAGTGCATTGATTGAATTTAGAAGAGGTTACCAATTAATAGCTCCCTTATTTTTAACTGGCAGAAACCAAGTCAAAGAGAGTGCTCTGTGCAAGATGAGAAAGGAACCAAATTCATTAGGTTCTCCAAATGTTTCTTTAAAAATCTATTATAACATGTTGTTTAATGAAAATAGCTATCAAATAACTTGAATCTTTTTATTCAAAACAATTAAAATCTGTTTGTTAAGCGTGGTCGCTTTGGTGTGCAAATTCTCTCAGCCAGTGCTAGTGGCAAGAGCATGGCTTCCTACATCACAAAATCTGGGATCTAGTCTTGGCCCCACTATTCATGTGACTTGGAAAAAGTTGTTTAAACTCTCTTAGGCCGACTCTCTTTACTACTAAAATGAGATAAGCATAATGCATACCTCATAGTGTTGAGAGGATCAAAAGAAATAGAGCATGTGAAAACGTACTTATCACAGTACCTGGGACCTGTTAGGCACCCAGTTGATATTAGCTAGGATGCATTATTTCATTCAATCTGTTTTTTCCCATCACCTTGTGACATAGGAAGAGTGTGATGCTACAACCCTGCTCTGCAGTTGAGAAAATTGAGAGTTAGAGAGATGGAGTGCATCTAGGCAACTCACTTAGAAAGTGACAGAGCCTATCCTTGAACTCCATTGACTTCAGCCCCAGGATTTATTCCTCCGCACTATATTCCCTTTTGTGTAAAAGCATAGAAGACCTAAGTTTTTTGTTTGTTTCTATTTTTGAGGAAAATAAGAGTTTAATCATGACCCTGTCTAAATACAGACAAAGCAATACTTAAAACAATACATAAAAAAGAAACTCACCTACATATTTTTTTAATTAGGCACCAAGATTTCTGGAAAGATTCATAAGATTGAATTTTTCACTTTTTAATCTCTGTTGGGAATTATGAAGAAATAGCTATTGTCACTTCGATTGCCAGGCATTATTCAAAATGAGTCACCATATGGTCATGAAACATTATCTGGGAACCAAAGAATCCGCTATTTATTTTAGAACAAACAAAATAAATGATCATGCTACTTATATTTTTTAAAAACCCTGTAATAAAAAGGGACATGTTTGTTGGATTTATTTAATATAAAACTATGACTTTAATGCAACTAAAATTTATACAAATAATGTTTTAAGGAGATAACTGGTATAGGAATTGAGTTTTTATTTTCTGAATTTCAAAACAAAAACTCACATATTTCAAAAATCATTTTTTAAAAATGTAGGGAAAAAAAGTCCAAAACAAATTATATAGCGGGGATTCACGTGTTTTTTGACTTTGTAATTTGAATGAGTGTTTAGGGAATATCTGGTATATGAACTCAGAAGACTCAATCAACAGAGTTTATGCTGTCAGCAAATTTCTTTGCAACAGTTTTAACCGAATGCTTTTTATGCCTCCGTATAGCCTCTACCATCTATGGAACTACCGATATAAATCTTTTGGAAATAAAGCAAGATAGATGTATGCCAATATATAGAACATAGAAAAGCAAGTCTTTTTTTTTTTCCTCCTTATACAAGAAATAGTTTGCAATCATGTTCCACATATAAAATAGATAATTTAGCTATGAAATTAGAGTGGTCATAATTCCCTATGAATAGTGTGCTAAGGAAAGAAAACCTCACTTTTATTTAGAACAATTTTTATTGATATGCCATAGCTTTCATGTATTATTTTTTCTATTTCCCTGATCATCATGTGCTTTGCCACAAAGTTCACCATCTATGTTTGCACCAAGAAAGCATGCAAGTCCTCAATCATTGTAAAAGGACACAGCACTGTATCCTAAGTTCATTTTCTTATTTTATAAAAACTATATTAAGTCAAATAATTTTATTTGATTTGATAAATATTATTTGTATATATATATTAAGTTTTTAGGTTCAGAAGGTATTTTTTTTTATTCTCCTATGTAAATAATGTTGTGCTAGACATTGACAAGAGTGACCCAATCATTGCTGTGATGGCATGACAGTGTAGGCTAGAAGGTAATATCTGATATGTGCAATTGAATAATAACCACTGATCTCCTTAATTTACTATTAGTAAGGGATCTA
The DNA here is from genome assembly GCF_949752795.1 of Hyperoodon ampullatus. Classification (NCBI taxonomy): domain Eukaryota; kingdom Metazoa; phylum Chordata; class Mammalia; order Artiodactyla; family Ziphiidae; genus Hyperoodon; species Hyperoodon ampullatus. The sequence goes on from NC_136921.1 coordinate 43,393,029, forward strand.
AGTGGTTACATTTGCTGTGGATTTCCAGTTGTTTATCCACACATGATGTTAGCATGCCATTTTATTTCACTTTAACCTTTACTGAATTAGTAAGCAAAAAATGGTATCATAGTGATGATTTTTTTGGTAAATTACACAGTTAATTTTGTTTGCTTTGTTTTCTGGGTATTTTTACAGTTTTATTGAGGTGTAATTGATGAATAAAAATTGCATATATTTAAGGTGTACAAGGTGATGATTTGATATTCATATGCAGTGTGAAGAGATTATCACAATCAAGCTAATTAACACATCTTCACATAATTACCAATTTTATTGTGTGGGGTAAGAACACTTAAGATTTACTTTCACAGTAAATTTCAAGTATACAATACAGTATTATTAGCTATAATCTCCATACTGTGCATTAGATCCACAGAAATTATTCATCTTATAAGTGAAAGTTTATATCCTTTGACCAACATCTCCCCACTTCCTCCACCCCCAACCCCAGGCAACCACCATTCTATTCTATAATTTGAAGTTCATTTAATACCAAGCTTAATTTTACAAATTTATTATCCATTTAAAGTTTTATTCTTTGTTATTGATATTTTCATGTTTCATTATTGATTAATAAGATATCTTTATATGTGAATGGCACTGATCCTTTCTCGGTTAGATTACTAGAATATTTTTCAGTTTGCCTTTTAAATTTATTTATACTGCTTTGACAGAGACTAAAAATTCAAAAAGAAATGAAATTTGGAAAGTTTTATTTTTTGTTATTAAATCAATAAATAATAGCTAACAATAATCAAGTAACTGTTCCCAAACATTGTGATGGTACTTTATATATTTTTATTTTATTTAACTCCACAACAGCTTACTAAATAGATACTATTGTCTTCTATGTTTTATACATGGGAAAACAAAAAAGCCTTTTAAAGAAAGTCATATAACTTCCCCAAGTCCACCCAACTAAAGCAATGAACTTAAACTATCATTCTATAATCCCTTATGTTTTCTGTCTTGAGTCTCATGTTTAGAAAACATGTACTTGCTTCAAGATTATTAGATCCTCCTTTATTTTCTTTGTTTTCTCTTATTTTTTAACATATGCATTATATGAAATAATTTAAAATATTAGTATATCTGTAATTGTTTTTGATCCATAGTAGAAGTTAGGAATTAAATATTAGTCCACACTCCACCCTCCAAAAAATTTGGCCTTCCCTCCTGTTAAACATAAAAAGTATTTTTGCTTCTATCAAAGGTCAAATACCACTTGTGCTCTAGATTCTCATTCTTTATTTCCTGAAATATGCCCTCCCTGAATTTTGTCTTTCTCTCCCATCAGCAATTTCTCCTTATTAGATCACACCCACTGGTATAAAAATATATCTAGTGCCTCATTTCTTCTTCTTTTTTTTTTTTTTAACATTTTGGCTGCACCACATGGCATGTGGGATCTTAGTTCCCCACCAGGGACCAAACCCACAGAGTCTTAACCACTGGGCCACCAGGGAAGTCCCTAGTGCCTCATTTCTGAATCAACAATTTTCTTGCCCAATTAGGTCATGACCATTTGTATCAAACATGCTCTCATGTTACCAAAACAAACAAAACCAAAAAAAAAAAAAGCAAAAACAAAAACAGCAACAAAAACAAAAACAAAAGCCTCTTTACCTTGATATCCCCCTCCAGCTAATTCTCCATTTTTGTGCTACCTTTCCATTGAAACTTCTCCAAAAAATTATTATTATCCATTTATCATTTTCCTCAATTGCTGTTTATTCCTTAGATATGAAAATTAAGATTAGCTTCCCTCATTACATAAAAATATGCTTATGAAAATTACAAATGATTTCCTTGGTACTCAGTATAATAGCCATTTCTTCACACTCAGCTTCCTTTAACTCTCAGCTGTGTTTGCCAGTTTCTCACATACTGCTTTTTGAAATGTTTTTCCTCCATATTTTACTATATCACACTCTCTTGATTTTTCAATTATCTAACTGGCCTCTCCTTCTAAACCTCTTCTACTTTACTTCTAAGTGTTGGAGCATAAAAGGGCTTAACTTGAACTCATATTCTCTCTTTGCCATTCTCTCTCTCACCTCTTTCCTTTTTTTCTCCTTCAGTCCCATGATTTTTAAATAGTCTCTCTATGTAATAACTACCAACTTTAGATCTCCAACCTCAACTTCTTCTCTCATCTTCAGACGTAAATACAACTGTGTATGGGATATCACTCCTTGGTTATCAAATATTAATAGGTATCTATATCAGTAACCAAGACTGTGGTATTGGCAGAAGGACAGACCCATAGACCAATGGAACAGAATAACAAGTCCAGAAATAGAACTACACAAATAAGACCATTTGATTTTGACATGAGTGCAAAAAACAATTCAATGGAGAAAGAATACTCTTTTTAAAAATTTCATATGCAAAAAAATGAATCTCAGCCTAAATCTCAAACATTATATGAAAAATTGATTCAAAGTGGATCACAGATGTAAATGGAAAATATAAAGCTATGAAACTTTTGGGAAAAAATGAAAATATCTTCATGACTTGGGACCAGACAAATAGATCTTATATATATTAAACATCTAAAGTTTGATCCACAAAAGAAAAAAAATCGATAAAATGACTCATCAAAAATCAAAAACTTTTGCTCTGTGAATTACGTTAAGAGAACGAAAATACAAGCCACAGACTGAGAGAAATATTTGCAAATTACCAATCACTAAAAAACATGTTAAAACTAGATAAAGAACTCTCAAAATAAGAAAGCCTACAGCATAATTAAAAAATAAGCAAAAGGTTGAACAGATACTTTGGGATTCTATGGATGGCTAATGAGCATATGAAAAGTTGTTCAACATCATTAACTATTAATAATATGCTAATTGAAACCACTATATGATATAATTACACACATATTAGAATGACTTAGGTAAACAACACCAAAGTTGTATGATAATATCAAGTACCGATGAGGATACAAAATAACTGGAACTCTCATACATTGCTAGTATAATACCAGCAATGATACAGCCCTGCTACAAAATAATCTGGCAGTGTTTTATAAAGTTAAAAACATACTTACCAGATCACTATGCTTGGGTATTTAGCCTAGAAATATGTAAACACATGTTCACATACAAACCTGATCACAAATTTTAATAGCAACTTTATAATTACCCAAAACTGGAGACAATCCAAATGTCTTACAATGGGCAAAAGGAAAAAAAAAATTGTGGTAAAGTCATGTGCAAAATACTACTCGGCAATAAAAAGGGACAAGCTATTGGTAAATCTTAAAGCCATTATGCTAAGTGAAAGAAGCAAGTCTTAAAAGATCACATTTGTTATAATTATATTTTATGACATTGTCAAAAAAGACAAACTGTAGTGATGGGGTTAAGAGTAGAGAGGCTGGGGAAAATGAAGCTCTAAATATATAGTGTGAGGGAGTTTTGATGGGTGATGTAAGAGTTCTCTCTCCTGCTGCGGTGGTTACACAAATCTATGCATGTGTTAAAGTTCATACAATTGTACACCCTAAAAAGTCAGTTTTAGTGTATGATAACTTAAAAATAAAATTTAAAAAAGAAGTACCAGGCCTCATCCCCGTGAGTATATGCATTTACTTAATAGTCATGTCACTGTAAAAAAAAAAATCTCACATAAATCTTATAAAGTTGCAAAATAGGCCTCCAAATATCTAAAAGTGTGACCTAGACAATGATAGATATTCAATTACCTAAAATTCTCATTCCAATAAATAGTAGTCTTATTTTATTTTGCTTCAAACCATATCTTAAACAAACCTCTTAATAATAATTCTCTGTTTCTTCAGGAATGCTGAGGCGGCAACATATGAACATTTTTCTCAAGTCATTTAAGCCCTTTCTGTTTTATTTTCCCTGAATTGCATGATGAAGAAAGACCATTTTGATCCTGGTTATATTAGCTGGCATTGTACAGGTTCTAGACAAGTTTTACTAATATAATATTGATTGTTGATTAAAAAAAAAAACCTTCCTTGACAGTTTAACAAAATATAGATTCAATTACAAAGCCAATAGAAGATGCTTGGGAATTTTAAGTGAGGACATGCCTATTTCATAAAATGAGGCTGATTCTATGAATAATATTATTAAAGGTCAGTGCCACAGCTGTGCATTTGATGAGCAGCTGTGTGAGCTATCAAGAACAATGAACTATCTGATTGGCACTGGACCCGGCCGTGCCAGCAGTTAGCGTAGAAGGATTCTGAACAGATTTAGAACAAGTAGCTTCTGGGTCCTGCTGTGTACACCCTACCTATTGGAGAGTTTAAAGTAGGTGGAATAAAGATAGTGCAATTTGAGAATAATATAGACACCCTATGGAGAATAGAGTTGGATTGGGGAAAGAAGAACAGAGAATGTTCCCTAGAGGCAACAGATACAGTCTCTTCAAAAATATTAAATGAATTTAAATCTTTTAAGTTTAAGAATACCAAAGTGGAATGTTTTTGACAGCATTTATTGAAATGGTGGAATCCCACTTCTACTGGCACAATCCCGCTTTCTACTGGCAGAGTGACACTTGAATCCTATTTACTTAGATCTAGAATTTATCTTGGATTTTTATGAGTCTGGGGTAACATGGTAAAATTTCTCCTTCCAGGAGGGTGATTGGAAAATAAAGGAACATATGGCGTGTTGTTCAAGTAAAACGAGCAAATCAGCAGTCTACAAATACATGTTTGCTTCTTATTTGTACATATTTATTTTTCATTTCATTTGTCATTATTTGTGTGTGTGTGTGTAAAATCATTTTAACATTGCTCTTTACATATAAAATACCAAATATGAAAAAAAATCTCAGTGGTATGTTCTACAGTTTTTTTTGTTGTTGTTGTTGTTGTTTTTGTTTTGTTTTGGTTTGGTTTTTTTGGCGGTACGCGGGCCTCTCACTGTTGTGGCCTTTCCCATTGCGGAGCACAGGCTCTGGATGCGCAGGCTCAGCAGCCATGGCTCACGGGCCTAGCCGCTCTGCGGCATGTGGGATTTTCCCAGACCGGGGCACGAACCCGTGTCCCCTGCATCGGCAGGCGGACTCTCGACCACTGCGCCACCAGGGAAGCCCTGTTCTACAGTTTTTACCACCTATGAAGGCTTATTGTTTTTTCTTGCTTTAATTATAGACAGTTTTCCCTTGCTGTTGTTGTTCCTATTACATCACCACCATCTTCATGTCTTTATTTATCTTTTATCCTTTTCTTTATCCAAAGCAGATAGCCTTTGGACTTGAACTATAGCACTGGCTCTTCTCTGGGTTTCCAGCCTGTCAGCCCACCCTGCAGATTTTGGCTGTGCCAGCTTTTATAATCACTTAAGTCAATTCCTTAAAGTAAATCTCTTTACACACACACACACACAAACACACACACACATCCTATTGCTTCCATTTCTCTGGAGAACATTGACTGAGACACTTATGATTCTGTGCAGAGATTGATTATGAATGTGGAGAAAAGATCAACAAAGCTGGTCAGCTGTGCAGAACCAAGTTTGGTTTTTTGTTTGCTTTTTGTTTTTTTTTTTAATCTTTTTAAAAATTTATTTATTTTATTTATTTTTGGCTGTGTTGGGTCTTCATTGCTGCGTGCGGGCTTTCTCTAGTTGCAGTGAGTGGGGACTACTCTTTATTGTCGTGTGCAGGCTTTTCTCATTGCAGTGGCTTCTCTTGTTGTGGAGCATGGGCTCTAGGCACACGGGCTTCAGTAGCTGCAGCACGCAGGCTCAGTAGCTGTGGCACATGGGCTTAGTTGCTCTGCAGTGTGTGAGATCTTCCTGGAACAGGGCTCGAACCTGTGTCTCCTACATTGGCAGGTGGATTCTTAACCACTATGCCACCAGGGAAGTCCTGCACTCATTCTTTATGGAAATGGATAATATGCTACATTATTCATTTCTGCCTCTTATATCTTTACATAAACATATAACCTAATGCACTGATGAGTGAGCCTGCCTTTTCAGCTTCTTAAGAAATTATCCTAAATGCTGTCAGCTCCTGAACACCCTTCACTGTGAAGATTTAAAGGAGAAGGCTGCCTTAGTCTGCATGTAGAATTCTCAGAGACAGTGGGCATCAGTATCTGTGGGAGACATAGACTATACACCAGGACTCTGTCTGCTGGGGCTAAATTGGATGAGAACAGGAGTCAGCTTTTAAGTTGGCTGATCATAATGATAAAAGGATTGACTTATATTTTTATTCTTTTGAGAAGAATGAGCTGGAGTCCTGGCCCACTTATCCTGAATGATTATGTAACATGCAGTTATCAGTGGTAATAGAAAGTGAAGATGAAGAAATTCTCAGGAAATCTCTGTACCCCATTTTAGGCATAATTTAAATGTCAATGATAAAAAATATTTAATCTAGCTTTTACTAAAAGCTTTTCTTTGGAACGCTACTTCTGTTTTATGCTCTACAAAAAGAAAAGAAAAAGAAAAACTCCCTAGAGCAATAAGTTTGGGCAGTGCTGGGTTCAACAGAGTTTAAACCAGTTTCTTTATTGCAGGACAGCTAGATGCCTTTAATACCCTAGTGTGCACTGTGAATTTCTACAAAGGGAGGTATAATAGCCAGCATTCTCCTACGTATTGGATTAAAGCACCCTTTTTTCAAGAAGATTCTTAGAGATGAATTTTATAAAAGATGAATTTTAATTTTCCATACATTGGAAAATGCTGCCCAAATCAGAATTGGTAATAGACAGAAAATGTATATGATTGCATTCTTCTTCTTTTTCTTCCTTGATAAACCTGCCAAAAGAGATGAAAATCCCAAAGGGCAAGTAAACATATGGGAGAAGGAGTCAAAAGTCCTGGATAATCAGCCTGAAAATGCTTCAAAGTGAACCATACTTTTAGCAATAATTGGCCTCCAGATTGTTCGGCAAATAGGTTATTTACAGGAAATGGAAATCAACACTTGCCCCCACCAAACACCTTTTTAAAAGTAAACTGCTACATTTACTAAGCAATATTACTTCCTTCTCCCTCTCCAAACCAAGGGTGCTCTCCACCAGCATTCAGTCTGCTAGTGGCTGGGAAAAAGTCCAGCAGAACCATGGGTGAGCACTTCCCCACTCAAAACGAGTGATCACATTGATTAGTCGCTGCTCTGTAGGAGCTGGGAGACAGATGTCTTGTTCTAATTACAGTTTTAGCACCTTCCACTCCACAGTTCCCTGCTGCTGAGGGTGCTGTGAAGTCTCTGCAGAGGCTTATCATTACCAGTTAAACTCCATTTTGAATACAAAGTAGTATTATTACCTCACGGAAACTAAGAGAACCGGCTAAATTTACATGATGCAGTCCCAGACTTCACCTGGGTAAGACGAAGGAGACTCTTTATCAGTCCCCTATTGACACACAGAGATTGAGGCCTCTGTGGGCCTCCGGTAGCTTCATTTATCTCATACTGCAGCATGAGCAGGACGAGGAACCATATTTGTGCAGACGGTTCCTGGCATCTGTACTCAGCGATCATGAGCAAGTAAGGGCAGCAATGAAGCAGGTGAGGAGCAACGGCCAGGGAAGCAGAGGAAGCCGCGCCATTTCATGCAGAAAGCTCTCTTCTCAGTGGGCTGCCCCCGTGCCTCTAGATGGGCTTTGTAGCACGTCAGTCCCTTTTATGAATCCTTTCTCTTTAACCTCTTGTGAATGTTTCTTTTTCTAAATCAATCACTTTTTTCCCCTCTAAATGCTCTCTATTGGAACTGGAATTCATTCCCAGGGTTTCAGCCATCAACTCTAATTGGACAACTACCAAAGTATATGCCTAAACCCCGGGCTTCTCTCAGGAACTACAGAGTCATATTTCATCTTCCTGGTTAATATCTTCACATGAGTATTTAACTTGTGACTCAGCAGTACATCAAAAAGAGAAAGTTTCCTTTTCCACTCCTCTTAAACCTGTCTTTCTTTAAAAAAAAAAGTGGGGGGAGTTTTTTTGTATTTCACATGTTTGTATTGGGCTAAAGATTATGAAATAGACCACTTATTCAATAAATATTTATTGAGAGCCAATTATGGACAAGAGACTGTCATCGGGGCTGGGAATATAGCAGTGACCAAAACAGAAAAACAATCCCAGCCCTCCTGGAGCATATATTCTACTATACTGTAACTGAAATAAACCAACAGTATACTATGTCAGAATGTAATAAAGTTATGCAGGAAAGTTAAGCAAATGAAAAGCCTGTGAGGCAGACAAATGTTTATTATGTTTTACAAATAGCAAAGAAACTGAATAGGACTAAAGCAGAATGAACTAGGAGAAGAAAAAATTAGTTCAAAGTTACAGTGGGTCCAGATCATGAGAAAAAATTTCCATATTTTTTGAGCTAATAAACCAGACTGTGTGTGGGGGGGAAAGGTGTTAGTGTTAGGGTTTCCTCAATCCAGGCTGCCCTTTCATTATAATTACCTAACAAATTTTTTTTTAATATCAGTGCCCAAATCTCATACAATACTGGTTAAATTATCAATAGAATCTCTGAGTATGAGACCCAGATACTGGTATAATTTAAAATCTCCCAAGGTGATTTTAATATGCAGCCTGTGTCAAGAACCACTGAAATGTGGGCTTGCTGGCTATTGTAATGGCTTCATCTACTCTGAGTAAGACAGCATGTTTTTATCAGAGAAATGGTGTGATCCCACATACATTTTAAAAGCGTTGATCTAACTGATGTGTGGAAAATAAATTGTGTGAGGAGTGACAAGGGCCTAAGTAGGGAGACCACTTGGGGCTCTGGCAATGATTCATGAGAAAAGATGGTGTAATGAACTATGGTGGGAGCAGTGGAGGTGGTAAGAAGTGGTCATTTTCTGAATCTGTTTGGAAGAGAGATTCCACAGGATTTGCTAATGCATTAAATGTGTGTGACAGAAAGAAAGAATTCACTGTAACACCCATAACTGAAGTGGGAAAGAATGTGGGAGAAAGCTTAGAAAGGAAGATTGGGAGTTGCCTTTGAATTTGTTCAGTCTCTTATGAGACTGTGTCTATTAGAGACTGAACAAAGTAAAGAAATCCCAGACTCTGAAGCAGACAAACGGATCTAGAACTCAGAATTTCAGGTGGGAAGTCTAAACTGGAGATAAACATTTGGGAGCCATCAGTAAACAGATGGTTTTAAAGCCAAGAGACAGTGTGAGGGCACTTAAGGAGTGAGTGAAATGAAGAAAAGCCATACAAGATCTGACTGCCATTGAAACTTAAGGGATATGAGTGGCCAGTGAGGAAGGAAGGGAACCAGCAGAATAATGGGAAAGAAGTATTTCAAATAAATCTGCTTCTTCCAATACTGTTGCTAAATCAATAAGATGAGGCCTGAATATTTCCTGTTGGAGATAGGCAATACCTATACACACACACACACACACACCATTGGTAGACTTGATAGGAGTAGTTTTAATGGAATTCTGTGGACAAAAAGAAATATTAGGGTGAGCTTAAGGGAGAACCCAAAGAGATGAATTGGAAACAACTTTTCAATAACTTTTGTAATAAAAGGCAGCAGAGAAGTGTGCTTGTAACTAAAGAGAAAATGAAACTTAAGAAAGTGTGTGATATTTTTATAATGATTACAGAGATTACAGCATGTTTTAGGATAATACAGGAGTCAGCTAGAACAATTGCTGGAGATATGTCCTTGAATAGAAGCAAGGGAATGAGATCTGATAAGGGTCATAAGAGAAGGATCTGGACTTTGCTAAGACCACCAACAGTTTTTCCAAGAAACAAGCGGGAAGACAAGAACAAGGGAGGATGGTGGGATTACGTGGAAGTTTTCTTCTGATTTTGTACCCCTAAATTTTGGAGTATTTCAAATTCTCTTTCCCCATCATGTAGCACTTAGGTCAAGAAAATTCTTGCCTTACAAAATGGCTTTCAAACTCTTCTAGGTTACATGGATATTTTTATTTTTTAAATTCTGACATCTCTTTTTCAGCACCAAAGTAACTTATCTCTCCCTCCACTTTCTAAGTCGTCCATATGTCTCATAACTTAGTGATTTGCTAAACAATTATCCTTCAAAACTAGATGATACATTGTGGCAAATAACATCCTGTGTGAGTTTATTATGAGAAAATCATGAGTCAGACGTAATGAGTTTTCTCTCCCAGTCTAAGAGCCCTCACAAACATTGTGTCCTACAGCTCCAGTTTTCTTAAAAGAACTTTAATCATCTGATTCCAATGGACTTCAACTCAAGCTGAAGTAAATAAAAGATAAAAGAGTCATGCCTCCTGCTTTGACATGGGTTAGACTGATTATATAATTTCCAAAGGATCTACTAAAAATATACAGATGGAACTGTCCTCACATAAAACATTTTATTAGTTCATGAAAAAGTGGAATTTATTAAACTACTGATTATATTTATGTATTAGTCCATGGAATAATGATATTTGCACTTATAGAAACTTTCTCCTTTAGTAATAACTAAAAATAATACTTAGATTAACTACTTTTTACACCATAAAACAACTTTTAGCAAATCCTACAAATAAGGTTTTGCTTATCATTTTGCTATAAAGAAAAAGCTTCATAAGTCAGAGAGAGAAAAACAAATACCGTATGCTAAAGTACATATAAGGAATCTAAAAAAACAGTGCTGATGAACCTAGTGGCAGGGCAGGAATAAAGATGCAGACGTCAACGGACTTGAGGACACGGCGTGGGGAGGGGTGGTTGGAGGCGGGAGGGGAAGCTGGGACGTAGTGAGAGAGTGGCAATGACATATATACACTACCAAATGTAAAATAGATAGCTAGTGGGAAGCTGCTGCATAACACAGGGAGATCAGCTCAGTGCTTTGTGACCACCCAGAGGGGTGGGATAGGGAGGGTGGAAGGGAGGCTCAAGAGGGAGGGGATATGGGGACATATGTATACATATGGCTGATTCACTTTGTTGTACAGCAGAAATTAACACAACATTGTAAAGTAATTATACTCCAATAAAGATATTTTAAAAAAAAATTTTTAAAGAAAAATCTTCAAATGCTTACATCAAATCTTGTTTTTTTAACTATGTCTGGTATTTTGAGATCATATTGAAGAAGCCCAGATAAGATATGGCTTCCACAATTTCCAGCAATCTCAAAGGAGTGGGAATATAAGAGAAGCACAATAAACTTAATCAGTATAGTTGAAATTTTAACTGATAAAATTCAATCAATAAAAAATGTATTGATAAAATTGAATATATCAATAAAAGCAGTATAAACAGGATTTTAGCTGACAAAATTCATTAGAATATAAACTCCATGTGGGCAAGAGCTTTGATTTGTTTTTCACAACTCTATTCCCAATACCTAAATCAATACCTGGTTCATGGTTCAATATGTATTGTTAAATGCATATTGAATAATGAATGTGTAGATAATTTTTCCTGCTTACTATGTCTTTAGTTATGAAATGTATGCCAAAGGCTGAAAAACAAAATATTGTTGCTAAATGGGGAAGCCATGTTTCTTTATCACTCTCTTCTTTAGTTTGAAATTATCTTAGGCCGCTTATCTTCCAAGCCCTGTTCTCTAGACCTCCTAGGGATTCTTTGAGCTGCCCAACATTTTTTTAGCAAATGCCTTTTTCTTCTTAAATTTGTCAAAGACAAGTTTTGTTGTTGAAACTAAGAATCCCGACAGATAGAGGATTCTTCTGCATCTTGGAGCCCAGATGATGTTTTATCCCAGGGACAAAACTGGATTTAACAGCTTGGGCCCCACCTCTTCTTTATTGGAACTTTATTCCCTCAGGGCAGAGGAGAGGATTTGGGGAGAGAATCAGAATAAACTGTGAATCTGATGCTAATAATACTCTGTTCTTTCCTTCCAACTTTTGTTCCCCACAGAGCTCAAAAGGTTTTACAAACCCAGCATTTTGTTCTGTGGCTATTATTCCCAAGGATATTACACTTGAGGAGAATATGTATTTCTAGAAAAATTGCCAATGAACTGTTACATGTGCATAGAAACCAAAGAAAACCTTGCTTCTGACCCACAGTTAAAAGAACATTCTTTAGCTTGCTTGATGATATTAATAATCATGAGGATGATATTTTAATACTATATGTATGCATTACAGAAGAATAACTTCTAGAATCAGTACTTCAGTTATTTCAACTACTTGGACTTTTAGATGAAGAGCCAAGACAGACCTATTTTTACTATGTACTCTATTGTTTTGAAAGGAGGTGTTTTGGTATTCTGGACTATTAATAGTTATTGTTTCAGTTTTTATTTCTTTAAAGAATGCAGTATCATATTACACAATAAAAATGGCCATCTCTTTTACGTATCTCTACATTTTTAGAAATATAAACAATTTTTAACTAAAATGAAATAGAAAAAAAATCACATAAATGTGAGCTGCAGGATTTTGATCCATTTAGACAATAAACTAGAAAATTCATTTTGGCCTCCTTCTCCCACCATCATGGTTTCCAAATTTCTACCTTCAATTGTGTGATCAACCATAGTGTCTATAAGTAACTAACAAATTATTGATCCATTGATTTCTATGGTAGACAGCCTCCAGGAAGGTCCCCAGTGACTGCTTTCTTCTGGTATTCACACTCTTGTGTAGGTCCACGCCCACACTGTACTAGGGATGGCTTGTGTGAACAATAATATATGTTGTAATACATGTAATATTATAAATATTCCACTTCTGGGACTAGGTTATAAAAGACTGCAGCTTCCATCTTGGATTTTCTCTCTCTCTCTCTCTCTCTCTCTCTCATGTGAAAAGCCCATATGTTGAGGGACTGCAACCTCTGGACAACAGGCAGCACAGAACTGAGAAACTTAGATCTGCCGATAAACACACGAGTTTGCCAGGCCATGATCTGATTACAATTCCAGTTGAGAGCTTGACTGCAACTTTGTGAGCCAGAGCAACTCCTGGATCCCTGGCCTTCAACAATTGTGTGAGATAATATATATTTTTGTTTTATTTGTTTGTTTTTTTGTTTGTTTTTTGCGGTACGCAGGGCTCTCACTGTCATGGCCTCTCCCATTGCGGAGCACAGGCTCCGGATGCGCAGGCTCAGCGGCCATGGCTCACGGGCCTAGCCGCTCTGTGGCATGTGGGATCTTCCCGGACCGGGGCACGAACCTGTGTCCCCTGCATCGGCAGGCAGACTCTCAACCATTGCACCACCAGGAAAGCCCTATATTTTTGTTTCTAGTTGCTAAATTTCAAAGTAATTTGCTACAGAACAATAGAGAACTTATACCATTTCCATGGTGCAAATCTGATAGAAAAATTTTGCTGTAAAAACAAAAATGTCTAGGTGTACATTTGGTTGCCCATGAGACATCAAAAGAGTGGTGGCTAATTGGTCATCATTTACAGTCAGTGCCTCCATTCTGAATTTCATTTACAATTCACATTTATCTCTTGGTAATATTAATAAAAATTAAATGAAAGCAACTTTGAACGTTATTTAAACAAAGCCCCCCATACATTTATATTGACTGACCTTAAAAAAAATCTTTTGGTTTTAAAGTACCACCAAAATTTTAGTTTTTTATTAAAGTCTATGCTTATAAGCAAGCAGATTGAATATAAAGAGAATTTCTGAGGGAAATCTAAAAACATTTCCATCAAAATCTTTAGAGTCCTAATTCTTTTGATTTATTGTGGGACAAACTAAGTGTCTACCATGGGGCAGATATTATTCTAGTCAAAGGGAATAAGACAGCAATAAACAAAACAAACAGACAAACAAAAAAACTTGGCCCTTGAGAAGTTTACATTCCAATAAATTCTACAAATAATCCAGGACAGATGGGCAACAAATTCTTTAGCCACTGTTAGGAAGATTATGATCCCATATGATGTCATGTTTCTTCATAGGACAAAATATTTATTTATATTGCATGGAAGTCTATCTTTCTATGAAGGACATTCATTAGTTTTAGCCTTTTCCTCTAAATGACACATTGTGTATCTGCACCATTTATTATATGGCTGTCCTTCAAATATCTGAATATTTCCTTGTGGCATCCCACCCACACCCCACCCTCATTTCTTTTATTCAGGCTAAAACTTCAGTAACTTTATATGTGTTTTTGAAAATCCAGATATCTGAAGTTTAAATAACAGTAGTTGCTTAGGCTAAATAAATTTTTATATTTGCACATTTGTACTTTATGATAAACTCTAATATATAATAACATCTCATTGTTAAGTTGTTCTTCTTGTACACATTAATATGGCAGAGCTATATATACAGTACCTGCTTTTAACTGTTTCATTGTTGAGAAATGGAATTTTCAAATTATCTGCATTTTAAAGGTGCAGTTAGAGGTTCTGTTTTGTCTTTGCTTTGGTGGGCGCAGGTTAAAGCACAGGTCTCAGGAAGCTGCCTTGTGATGAGGCAGTTAGGAAATCTAGTACAGGTGACCCAGTGTAGTGAGAGGGACTCATTGCCTCTGCCAAGAATACACAGAATCAGTAAAAAGCCGCCCATCTGTATGCCTTGTCAGATGTAAGGTATTGTACCTTGAGGATAGAAAGATATTCAGTACATATGGTAAAAAATGGTTTGCAGTGAGAGATGAACAGGTTGCCAGAAAGAAAAAGGATGGATTGTACTTAAAACATACTTTCATTTGAATGGGTTACCTATTCTTGTTGACTGCATCCTTTGACATGGAAGGAAAACCTTGAGTATTTGGAAGATGTCAGAAAAAAAGAAGAGGATCAATTTTCTTCAAAATGCAAAGTAGTTCTGAGTGCATCCTCTTGGAGCTTTCAATTGTCTGTCAGTGACTCATACTCTACACAACTGTAGCTTTGCATTTTCTCCAAATTTGTGAAGATGGTATATGACTCATTGACAGACAATAGCAAATTCTCCTCAATATAGCAGGGGGCATAAGAAAAAAACATCTGGGAACTAAGTTGTGAAGAACTAATTTAAGAGTTAAGATGCCACTGTCCACCTCCATCTGTACATATCTTCTCCTGCAAAATGTTTACTTGTTTTTCTTTAAGAATAAAGAAAAAAATATATCGTGTCACAATGGACATAATAGCTTTAGAATGCTAGTACAGCTTTTCAACCATGTATCACTGGGTTCATGTGTTTCCCATCATAGGCAAATTTGAAATACACTGATTTGTTATTGTTATCACTGTTAATGCATGTAATTGATATTATACATCTTTTAAAATATACGGATAAAACAAAGGACTGGCAAAGAACTAAAATATAGTAGACATTTGGCTGTATTAATATACTGATATATAATGAAATCAAATTTGAATTTTATCTGAATCTTAAATGTATACACTTCTTGTATGCAGGTCTCTTTATGTTTATATGTTAGTGTTTATCTTAATATATGCTTCTTTCTTCTGATGGCAATTAAAACCAAAAATTAATGTAATCTGTTTATGTTTCAAACTTATTTTATGAATTTCTGAGAGTTCTTTTTTGTTTCATCTAGTTATCATTCAGGACGTACGGCATATATGTTTTCACTATAGGACTTTTACAAAAGTCCCACTTTTTCTTGAGGGGGTAAACAGTAAGGATTTTTCTATTTAATAATGAATTAACAGTGTAAAAAAATTTTATGCTCTTTATTGGTGAAGAAGTTGTTCCAATTTTTGAAACTTTCTATTTTACCACACCAGTTAGTCAAAAATGTCTCATGAATACTTACCTTTCATGTTCATTACGTCTACCTGCTCTTTTAATGAATTTTCACCACAGACTAAGCAGAAAGCAATAATGCATGAAAATTTCCAACACGCTATGTCTGCAGTATGATTACTTCATGAAAATTACTGATTCTAGTGATTTTCTATGGAGAGATCTTTTTGTGTTATTGTTGCAGTTGTGCATATATGTATATTTTTGTATGTGTTTGTGTATGTGTGTGTGTATGACCTGATATTCTGAAATTACTCTGCAAACATAGGATCTTAGTGTTTTGTTAGTGTCTTAGGGAGATTCCAAATTCAGTCTCAGTCAATATAACCAATTCTTCTAATAGTCTTAAAAAACCACCATCTACTTCCTGCATGAGCACTTCTTTTTTTTACACTTAAAAAAAAAGATAGATATAGAATCAACTATGTTCCAGACACTGTCTTATTGCTTCAACTATCAACAGGAATACTGTGAGTGCTGGTTCCCAGAGAGATTCCTTTCTCCTTGGAGAAATGAACCAATAAGCAGAAAACTAGACAATAGTAGGATATGTGTCAAAATGAAGTCAAATCAATAGAAGGTAAAGAGAGACTATCTCTTTGGAAAGTCAGAAAAGACCTCATAAAAGAAATAATATTTGAGCTAGATTACAAGGAATTTTTGCCAGGTAACTAAAAATTAAAGAAGAAAATGTAGCCCAAATAAGCATAGGAGAAGTGATAAATGTTTAGAAGTGTGAGTGTGCATGGTAATCCAAATACAAGACACATGGAGTGACTGGAAAGGCAAAAGAAGACACCTGAAATGTATTTCCTGGTGGATTGTGAAGGGTTTTAATGTGTTTCAAGGTTTACATATTATTCTCTAGGTGAAAGCAAACCACTGAAGTTTTCCAAAGAGAAGGACATACTCATATATGTATTTCAGTAAGTTCTTTTGAAAGCAAAATAAAGGATTAACATTGGGAAACTTGAGGCATGGATGTCAGTAAGCAGGCTATTATAATAGTCCAAGTGAGAGATAAATAGGGTCTGTCTTAAACTGGGTGGTAGGTGGGGGATTGGGGGTAGACAATAGAAAGAAACATGAACAAATCAAAGGAGTAAAAGCAGCGGTTAGAACACTATATTTTATGAGGAGCGAAATATTGCCTCCCTATAAATTTAGTTATTCTGTGTCAGTTGTGATCTCTGTTTTGGGATTCTTACATTTTTAAGTTCAAGAATTATCTTTCTTTTAAATCTACAATTTCCAGACCCGATATATTCATTTTCTTTAATTATTTATCATATAACATGATTTTCACCTTATTATTTTAGCAGCTGTCCTCCAGATATGCTCCATTTTCTCCAAGTTTTTCTTAAAATCTTAAACTCAAATTTCCGTGGTTTTATTAATTCATATTTTCTATTTATAGTAATAGTTTTATATCATACATTTTTATTTCCTATTGTAAGAAAATAATACCCTCTTTGCCTGTTTCAAATATGTGCACAATGCTAACGTGTCAATTTTCTCTCTTCATCTTCCTCAGATTGCCTAGCATAAATCAGAGAATTAATACCACAAAAGCAATTATGAAAGGGGTAGATGTAGCAAATGGAAAAGTCCACCTAAATAAAATTTAACATACATCATCAGATTGATAAAGTACAATAAAGAGTTATAATTAATTAGATTAGTTCTTTTTAGAGAATGGGAAGATAATTGGCATACAAAATATTTCAATATTTCTCTAATTCTAAATAAATTATTTGGATTTTGGTAATTAAGCTTCTTAACCTTTTCCTTATACAGAGATAGAACATAGCTTTAAACTTAACTTTTAAAAGGAAAAATGAAATTAATACATTAAATGTTCCATTTTAACTTAAAGTGACCAAGATAAAATATCACAGAGTAGCATTTTTGTAGACAACTGACAATGTAGGCTACTGGCGGAATTTTTTTAAATTAACTTTAACTAAATTTTCTTATGGATATACTCAAAATCTCTACATTTTAACATCCTCCTTCCTAGGGCCAAGACTACTTAACTTGGCATGCTTTTTTGCTGGTCAGTGACTGAAGCTGTATTTATTATATCTCCTTCTGACTTTTAAAAATTGATTCCTTAGTAAGGAATATGACAGTGGCCACTGCCTAGATAATTAGCCAAGAGCACTGTTTCATTAATATGTATCTGCATTCCTTAGGTAAGTGAGAAAATGTAGCTGTAACTTTCAGAGTTTCACTTCATATGGGCAGCTGACACTTTCAGGGAGAAAATATAATTGCTATCCTCGTACACACTCATGATTAAACTAATAATACTCTTATCTCTCCATCTTTGTTGCAAAAGATGAATGTACTAACATAGATGTGTAGTTTTCATCTCTGATATGACTGTGAGAAAGGCATAGAAATTTTCATTTCAAGGGAGCAATGAGAGAAATGCATGGAATCTTAATTTCTCAATGTGCTCAATAGCAAAGGAGGACATCTGGCTGTAAGCAGATCAACATGCAATCAAATTAACATTATGAGAATACCACTGGTGATTCTCATTTTCTTCTCAACATAAACTATTTTTGAATTCTTTGTAGTTTAAACTATGATCATTTTATTTAGATTCTCAGCCAAGAATTTCATCTCCAAAGAGCATTAAAGTCCTAATTGTTTTGAAAACTGACTGTCTTTATTTCTCTCAACAAGTTCGAGTAGGGTTGGCCTGCCTAGCAAAATGGAGAAGTTGTCATGATGAGGCTTACATAGCATTGTCTCTGGCTCCATTTTCCCCAGAGGGACCACAGCCTGCCCATCTTTAAAAGGGTAAGGGGCAAGATTATCCTTTCAAAAGGGGGAGTGAGACTTCAGCCTCCATGAGTCTGTGATGGCCTGCAGTATTCCTGGCATGTACTGTCTCTGCAAGGGACTAGATAGCTGGCTTTGAGATTAATCCTTGATGAGTGAAAATCATAGTTGCTCAGGAGTGTAATCAATATTAGAAACAAATATATTCAATCACACTTTAAAAGATTAGTATATTTTTTCTAAGTAATGATAATTGATGTCCGTGATTCAGATTTTTGAGTAAATATGATATACATGTGAAATCATATTACTTTGCAAATGATGATCAACTTTTTAGCCAGTATTTGAACTCTAATGCAACTCTGTGTGTGTGCGTGTGTATGTGTGTGTGTGTGTGAGTCTCTTTGTGTGTGCAATGTAAGTACATTCTGGAAATCATGTTTTTTTGTTTTTTTGTTTTCTAGCAAATACATTTTCTGGCTTGGTAGTTTTGTTATTGCTCAAGATACAAATATGTATTTCACATGTTATGTGCACTTCAGTGGTCTTAATCATCCATTATTCAAAAATAAAAACCAATTGCTTATTATAATAGCCAAACCATTTAAACAAAACAATGAAGAGTATACAATAATAAATCTCTTCCTAATCTAGACTTCAAGTCCTCTGCTCAAGATAGTAACGCCCTTAATAGTTTATTATTTTATTTCCAGAAATTTTCTACACAATTATAACTAGACATAGTATAATATTTTTGTTTTCTAACTTTAATTATTAATAATGCATTTAACATTTTTCAAATATTTTACTTTTGTTGTTAATACAATGGAAAAACTAGATTGTTAACTTAGTCAGGTTTTGTTTTCCCAAAGCGTCTTTGGATACAGTTCTAAAATAAAAGATGAGCATTAGGATTTCAAATATAGAAGAAAGGGAGAATACAATTAGGTCATCTTAATTTCAATAGACACGTTCTTGATACATCAATATGAAAAATGCAAGGCTTATTTTAGAAAATGTTAAATTAGGAAACTCAAAATCAAGGTGAACACTCCATCTTAAGGGTACTTTGTGTTACAAGTAAAGAAATATTAACAAAAATCAGGGGGAAACCAATACCCATATAACTTTATTACTTCAGGGTGAGGGCAGAATAGTACTAAGAATATGTTGGGAATTTGGTAGTATTCCAAAGAACTGAGTTTTAAATATAGATGTGGTTATGTGTAGAAACAGTCTGGTCTCTTGGACATGGGGTAAGTTTGTAATCATTTGTGCCAAAATATTTTTCCAAACATTTATACTACTTGTTAGAGAGAAATTCTAAATCAGGGTCACAGGAAAGGGAGAAAAACAAAGAAATGCAAGAGACAGAGGGATGTCCAGAGTTGAAGACCTGAGTTACTCAAAGTGAAATAGTGGGAGGTACAGAGGAAAGGTAAGAACAATAAAGTCCCTTTCTTCCATTGTCATGCTCAAACAAAATTAGAAAATAAACAATGTCTCTTCAGTGATTCCCCAAGGCCCAAAGGATGACAATCTCATCTCTTGAAGTTCTCTCCCAGCTACTCCCAATCCTCCACTACCCTGGGGAGCAAAGAATATTTTTCTGTTATGCCACCTTATCCTCTCCTATCCAGTATAATAATAATAATAAACAACACCAACAAAATAAAAATAATTCATATTCTAGCCCCTTAGGACTGTTTTCGGATGAGAATATTCTTGAAATGGCTGATAGAAATTTTGATAACACTTTCATGTTAACATGGTTTCATAATTCATTAACAAAGTTACCGCCACTGGAAAAGAAAGCAGCCTTATACTGTTTCTCATATAATACCTGTGGTATGAATCCCTATTACATTTTAATCCATTAAGCATGTCAGGAAGTGGGAATCTTGAAAAAGTCAAGCAGCAGTCATTCATATTTGGAAGAAAGAATACGACGAATTTTGAATTATTAAGGAATTTTTAATAATAATGTGAAAGTATACATATAAAATGTTTAAATATTTAGAGAATTGGAGTGGAATTAAAATATCAGGTAATGTTTAAGACTGGAGTATCAATAAAGGGGGAAAACATTATGTCAGTGGTAACAACTGAGGAAAGATCATATTATATTACATTCAGCATTGTCTTTTATTTGTTCAATGTATTAGAATAAACATTTCCAATCAGAGGAATAAGTATAAGGTTTGACAGGACTGAGTGTCAAGTAAAACCGAGAGACAATGTGAACAATGGAACGAGAAAGAATAAAACGAAAGAGGAAAGTTCTTCATTATGTTGGGAAGATTTTAAATTACAAAAAAACTGAAAGCCAGATTGGTAGAAAGAGAGAGCCGAGGAAAATGAAATAACCGGATATAATGAGATAAGAAAGTGTTATAAGGAAAAGAAAGAAAGCATGACATTCTACCAAAATAAAATCATAACAAAAATTTACAGACAGATTTGCAGTTTTGCTCCTTAGAAATTGTATATATCTGCATAGCCTAGGCAATCAATCAGTGTATCTCAATAATATCCAAACTTTTAAATGTCAACGGAAATATGTTTTCATGTTTGCCCATTCTTGGCTAATGAGGTAATTACATAAAGCCTGTATTTGGAATGAATTGAATACATGAAAATACATTTCAATTAGAGTCAACTTCAACTGGTACTGGATGTTACTGATTTAAGATACAATTTTAGTACCTCTATTTGTCACACTTTTCCCTGTTCATTTCAGTGATGGTTGACTTGATAGATTTTAGTCTGAATATATTTGCTGTTTAGCAATAACACTTTTAAACTAAACAATCAAGAAAGTCCTTTTAACGTTTTGTGGCCTCAGAAAACATATGGAATATGTAATTAGGATTTGCAATATACCAAAGAAGTATACAAACTAAAACAACTTGATTTTGATAGTTATGCTACATTTGCTAATTTCCCTTTTAAATTCCATATTTAAGGCAGTATGTTAAAGGTCAGTAGTAGTAGCAGAAGAGGTTAATTTAGAAGGGACCACTAAGGACAGTCACAATAAATATTTATTAAGTCCTTTGGCCCAAAGCAGAATGGCTGTTAAATTGCTTATGATAGTGGTAGTTCCTAGCCGAAATAAATAAGGAAAAATTCACATCTGTTCATGTTTAAACTAAAAATAATGAGCACATTATTTACTGATAGAGCTTCTGGAAGATAGCTCAGCAATCTTCGTTTTTTTTTTTTTTTTTCAAAACAAAATATTAAATAGTCTCCTACATAAAGAGTTTAACAAATTTAAGTTAGGAATTCTTTAGGGGATTGAAAAGGAAAAGACAAACTATACAGGTTTAGTAAAAATTCCTCATGTTTTAAAAAATATTTTCAGCTGGAGATAACCCAATTGATTTGGTAAGGAATGGAACACTAAGTACAAATGCACTTTTTTGACTGTTTTTTTTTTTTTTTTTTTTTTTGCTGTACGCGGGCCTCTCACTGTTGCGACCTCTCCCATTGCGAAGCACAGGCTCCGGACGCGCAGGCTCAGCGGCCATGGCTCACGGGCCCAGCCGCTCCGCGACATGTGGGATCCTCCGGGACTGGGGCACGAACCCGTGTCCCCTGCATCGGCAGGCAGACTCTCAACCACTGCGCCACCAGGGAAGCCCTTGACTATTAACTACAAACAATAACAAATTTTAAAATGTGGAATAGGCCCATGAGATTCCTGTGATTCCTGATGGCTTCAGCCTGGCAGTCAATGAATTCTCATTCATATAAAGGAGCAAAAGAATTTTTTGTCAAATTAAAATAGAGTTATGGCTGTTTGATATTTAGTGAGGCACACTTTGGTTGGGCCTTCCATCTAAAATAGCCAAACTTCAATTCAGCAATTATTTTGTCTCTGTCATACACAATACTACATACTAAGTAAGCATTAAAGGGAAAAAGAAGAAGAAGATCGTAAACAATGCTAGGGAATTCACAAACAGGTGAGTTACATAAAAGAGAAATTTAAGAGCCCCTC
The DNA here is from genome assembly GCF_949752795.1 of Hyperoodon ampullatus. NCBI lineage: Eukaryota > Metazoa > Chordata > Mammalia > Artiodactyla > Ziphiidae > Hyperoodon > Hyperoodon ampullatus. The sequence continues at coordinate 43,415,560 of NC_136921.1, forward strand.
ATGATCTCACTGACCTTCAACTAGGAATCACAGAAACTTCAGCTATTCTGGTAGAAAGACTTCTCTGATTCTTTATCAGGCTAATGCCTCCTCCTCTTGCTTTAAATCCCAATTTAAATGCTACTTCCTTGGGTGTGGCTGCACTTACACCTGAGACTAGGCTAGCTCCCAGATATAGGTACCATCTTGGCGCTATTTGCCTTTCCCTAATAGTACCCATCACACTTGCAATAAATTATAATTACAGGCATACCATGGAGATATTGAGGGTTTGATTCCAGATTACTGAAATGAAGCAAACATTGCAACTAAATAAAGTCACACAATTTTTTGGTTTAACAATGCATATAAAAGTTATGTTTATTCTGTAGTCTCTTAAGTGTGTAATAGCATTATGTCTAAAAAAATTGTACAAACAATTAAAGAACACTTTATTGCTAAAACATGCTAACCATCATCTGAACCTTCAGTGAATCGTAATCTTTTTGCAATAGTGACATCAAAGGTCACTGATCACAGATCAGCATAACAAATATAACAATAGTGAAAAAGTTTAAAATATTGCAAGAATTATCAAATGTGTGACACACAGATACAAAGTGAGCAAATGCTATTGAAAATAATGGCACCTAAGACTTACTCGAAGCGGGGTTGCCACGAACCTTCAATTTGTGAAAAATGCAATATCTGCAAAGCACAATAAATTGAAGTACAATAAAATGAGGTATGCCTGTATCTGAGTAATGTCTTTTTGACAAGACAATAAGCAGAGCGTGAAAAACACTGCTGTCTCATATATGCTTTATCTCCCCTCATGGTAGACTCCTTAAAAAAAAAATCTATGTTGGGGGAATAGTTCATTTATCAGCAGTTTTAACATTTATTTCATTTAATTGTATGAAGTGGTTATTACCATTTATACTAGGAAGAAATAAATTCTACAGAGTAATTTGTTCATGATCACACAATTATTCAGTGGCACAGCATGGTTTTTTGTTTGTTTGTTTGTTTGTTTTTTGCGTTATGCGGGCCTCTCACTGTTGCGGCCTCTCCCGTTGCGGAGCACAGGCTTCGGATGCGCAGGCCCAGCGGTCATGGCTCATGGGCCCAGCCGCTCAGGGGCATGTGGGATCCTCCCGGATCGGGGCACGAACCCGCGTCCCCTGCATCCTCAGGCGGACTCTCAGCCACTGCGGCACCAGGGAAGCCCCACAGCATGTATTTTGATCCAAAACCCATACGTCTTTCACCACACAGATTGACTAAGGTACTATTGGCTTGGTAATTACATAATAAAGTTATTAATAAAGTAAATATTTCCCAGTTTTTGGTCAAGTATTTTTGTAAATGGCCTCATATTTTCTTTATGCGTAGTATCAATTATGCTAAACATAGACCCTCACCATTTTTAGGACTGCAATAATGTCTTTTTTTTAAGAATCAATTTTAGTGTCTGGTTGAATAATGCATTTTGTCCAGTAGAAAAACTAGCCATGGACTCTATCTGAACTCCATGTAAAATATTATTTATTCTTATTAGGTTAATTTTTGTCATGATAGCATAAGTTGTTATCCATAGTAATCTAAAATTGGCTATAAAAATTGCTATTAGAGAAGGGAATCGTTGTTGATAAGGACACTACACAAAATAGGAGTAATCACCCATCTTAATTTTTTATGGTAAAGTATTTGTTTCTGAAGTAATTGTAGGTATTTAGCATTCTCAACTGCAGTGCAAAGTTCTTTGGGGAGGTAAATGATGGCATCTCAAAAAAGTAAAAATTTTGTTTCATTAGAAGACATTGTATTGATTCTAAGAAAACTAGTAAGCTTAGATTTAACTGTGAATATAACAGATCTCCTAACAAAAATAACAAATTATGACAATTGTACTAAAATAAGTGAAAATTATCAGCATTCCAGAGCTTGAAGTGAAAATTACTCAAGAAATTGTGAAATTAAAAGACCTCAAACTGTTATTGTTGAAGACATGCCTTGACAACACATAATATACTGCACAGATCAACTGATCTTTTAAAGTAATATTTTTTAATGTGTTCTTATGGTCATCAAGTGTAGGCTATTAGACAAGTCAAAATTAAGTGCTTAATTTGCAAATATAAAGAAAACTCCCCAGCAATAACCTCAGTTATTCCACAGAAAATTACAAATTGAGTGAGAATTTGTAACTCATTACACTATATCCATAAGAGGGAAGATAGAAGCAAAAATACAAAGTAACATTTTGAGAGATACAGCTTTTGCTCATTCATAAAGCTTCCTTACTGTGCCTTGTGCTCAGTTGTCCAAATTCAATAATCTTCCCCAGCCTAGATGATATAGTTACTTGAGTCCACTTAGCACCCATTCTGCCTTTAAAAGCTCCAGGCTAATCATGATTTTGCTACCTTTTAGTACCATCGTAAGAAAGTAAAAGAGAAATCTGCTTGTGAACCAGTAGGGAAGCAGTAAAATAACTAACGAAATAATAATTTGAAGAAAAATAAATAGAGTCATAAAAGTCAGAGGTAGCATACAGGAATGAAAGGCATACATTCGTACACCATGTCAAGTCATTTTCTCAAGGCTTTAAAAAGAAAACAGCAATAAGGAAGGAAAATGCAGCAAACCGGGTGTTCTCATCTATTTGCTAGCGCTTTCAAAGGAACACAGGGGGAAACTAAAAATCAGCAACCAAGCCATATACAGCCAGATCATGGCAATTCACCTTTTAAGAGAGCAGAAAAGAAAGAGGGGGAAAAAAATCAAGTGGGAAAGGTAAATACTTGACAGACTGCTTTTACCTACAGATCTACAAATATCACTGAAGTGGAGTCAGATGCTTGGCACCTCTGTTCATACTTCACTCCACTCCAGTGTAGTACATTACGAGAATGCAGAACAGGCACGATGAAGATTATGTTTAATGGCAGGGCACGTATGGCAGCCAAGCCTAGTTGCTGAGTGCTGTGTGCCTTTCACAGTTGCAGTCTAAAAAGGTAACTGTGAGGCTCATAAACTTAAAAGGAATGCAGGGAATTTAGACAGAGTTCTGAGTAGAATGACAACAATAATGGAGACCTCTAAGGAAACATTAAACAGAGTCATTAGCCTGGAGAAATCTGAGAAGCTACCTATTTATCGATCTTTAAACAAATTATGGCTTATCCCTCAAAGGAAAGTAGTCCATACTTTTTACTCCATTGGGCATCACAAAAAGGAAATGAATTTAAATTGCACTATGAGATATTTAAGTTAGACATAAAGAGATATTTCCAGGTAGGGAGAGAGAGAGTGGTCTAAAAATTAACTTTCTCCGGAGGTCATTAAATGTATGCCATCTTAATTGGGTTAAGCCTAATGCTGTCTCTAATTTTCTATCATGTTTCCTTTGGTGCTGTCATATTACTGCCCCTGTTATTTTGGCATTATAACAAATTATATTTTTATTATCATGGCATCTATTCCTTTGACTGAATGCTTTTCACTCTCTCCTTTTAATATGTGCAAAACATACAAGGAATAAAACCAAAATGGTTTGTGCCAGCCCATTGTCTTTTTCTTTGTTCTTTTCAGCACAGATATTTTAGGGAATATTCTTATCTCTACATTGACTTCGCTTTTAGAAAAGATTAGGACAGCTTGACTGCTTCTAGGAAGAATGAAATCCGGGAGAAAGTGAAACAATATTCAAAGTATTCTTTCAGCTAATTTTATGTATTGTTTTTTTTGTTGTTTTTTTTTGTGTGTGTTTTTCTTTGCAGTACGCGGGCCTCTCACCGTTGTGGCTTCTCCCGTTGCGGAGCACAAGCTCCGGACGCGCAGCCTCAGCAGTCATGGCTGACGGGCCCAGCCGCTCCGCGGCGTGTGGGATCTTCGCGGACCGGGGCACGAACCCGTGCCCCTGCATCGGCAGGCAGACTCTCAACCACTGCGCCACCAGGGAAGCCCTTATGTAGCGTTTTAAAACATTCCTCTACCCGTGATGAGTGGTATTGAGCGCAGACTGGGGGAAGGCTCACTGTACTGTGCCCTCCTCAAGACCAGTATGCCTGTGGTTTCCCACCCTCAGGATACCGTTCCTAGCAAGCAAGTTCACCAAGCTGTCTGAGCAGAGTTGAAGCAGGTAGCTTCAGACTTAAATAATACTTTTTTCGGGGGGCGGGTAAAAAAAAAGTAATGTTTTAAGTTTAAAAATGTTAAACTTCATTTGCAGGAACCCTTGACCTAGTCTTGTTAGTACTGAATCCAACCAGATAATTCAGGGAGAAATGAAAAAACCTTAGACTCTTCAAACAATCCAACGAATTCTGCCTCTCCTGTCCCCAAACACTTATAGTTTCAATGTTCTGAATCAAACTCTCCCTTTATTTATTTAATCCTCATGCAAGTTTCTAGAGGAAAAATTTAAAATACAAAATATGGGTCAAATTGTTTCTCCTACTTGATTTAAATCTTTAAAACTGACTCGTTTGTCAAGCTGGCAGTTATTTAAAAGATTAGTTTGTTAAATTATAGATAAATACCTATAGATGCACTGTCTAATATGACAGCTACTAGCCACATGTGGCTATTTAAATTTAAATTAATTAAAGTTAAATAAAATTTAAAATCCAGTTACTTAGTCACACTAGCCACATTTCAAGTGCTCCATAACCACATGGGGCTAGTGGTTACCATACTGTACACTATAGATATAGAATATTTTCATCATCAAGTAAATTTATATTGGACAGTGCTGACCTAGATAAATGAAGATATAAAGGAATGTTATGAATATTTATGACATATGACACATTGCTTGTTTGCCTTTATTTTATTCCTTTTATTATAATCCAATTCTCTGTAACATTGTTTCAGCACAAGGCAATGTTAAATGATTTGAATCCATCTTAACTAAGTTCTGCTCTTGTCTCTGTCATTGACAGCCACCTTGGACAAGTCACTTAATTGATTCATTTACTCATTTTTTCAACAAGTATTTCCTGTGCATCTGCTATGTTTAAAGTACTGTGCTGAGCACTGGAGTGAAGGCAATGACCTAAACAAAGTCCCTGAACTCGAGGAACTTACATCCTAGTGAGAGAAGAAAATAGTATGCAAAAACAATATGTAATATAATACCACAAAGTGTTAATTGCTACAACAAATATTACTCCCTGCTAAATGGATCAGAAAGTCCTCTTTGTGGAAATGATGTTTGGGAGATGAAGCCATGCTCACAGAACCTCTCAGACTCACCTGTCTGGGTCTTTCAGACACTTGTTTCTCTCCAGCTGTTGTTATGTAAACTAACTTCATATGGATTCTGACCACCTTCAAGCAGACACAGCATTGCCCCAGAACCACCCTAGATGGCAGCTTCCCTGTTGATGCTGAGGCATGAAACACTGCCTGAATTGCTTGGTATCCCTTCATATGTGATCTAGAAACACAGAGGAGTCAATGCCTCAGGATGCATATTTTGACTAATGGGAGATGGGAGCTAAAGGATAAATTCTTCTCACTCTTTTCATCCCAGAAGTAAATCCTGAGACACAGTCTTTTATGCCCTCAGAGGTCCCATGAGATGGAAACATTAGCTGCACTTGATACCAAGCTGTGGTCAACTTTGTAACACAGCATTTTTAGTTTTCCTCTCTCTACTCCCTTCCCCTTAGTCTTTCTTTCCCTCACTCCTGAATCCCTGGGACTGCGCTCCCAAATTATATCATAACACATAAGGCTTTGCCTTAGGCTTTTCTTTATGAGAAACCCAGGAAAAATTACTAGAGAAAGAGCCTTGTAGGCAGAGGGAATTTTCAAGTCCTGGAATCAGTAGCACGCTTGGATTGTTGAGACACAGCTAAGCTCTTAAGTCTTGGCTTTCACATCTACAAAATGCGATGGTTGAGTAATTTATCAATATTTATAAAAGTCTGAGACTTTTATATATAATGTTTGCACATATGTATCCTATGCATTTATAAGATTACATCCAATGTTTATTGTCTTTTTCATTTATGCTAAGTTTCTTCTGCTTTTACAACTTTGTAATCTTATATGAGAGCATCTTATGGAGTCTCAATGGAGCTTTTATACATAGTGATTGCTTAATAAGTCTTAACTCAGTGGCTTACTGATCTTTTGCAACAACTTTTGAAATCTGAATGAGACTTTTCCCTCCTTCTCTGACCTAATAGGCCAGGGTTTTTCAAACCTTCGTGGGCATCGGTAACTCCTGGAAAAATTTCTGAATGCCTATATTTCCCCCCAGCCCCATCCAAGATATTGTTTCAGTTGGTCTGGGAGGAAGTCCCACCATTTGTATTTTACAGTGACACTCCAGACACTTTTGAGAAGGTCCTCTGATGACCACACTCTTGAGTATCAACAACAAATGATGAGCTACATGGAATTTTGGCACTTTAGTGGTTTTAAAACTTTAGTTATGAGCAGTCTCTTTCCATAAAGGGTTTATACGTCTGTGGTACATGCAGGTATAATAGAAATAGCTATAATCGGACCATTTAAAACATTACTTATCAATAAAAACAATTCACACAACTTATAGAAAAGCAAACTTCAATTGATGTGTCAAGGGTGAAAACATTTTAGCTATTAATTGCATAGAGCTGCCTCTACTAAAGTTATCCTGGGTATTATTTTCAATAATTTTTCATTGTGGTAAATCATAAATCCATTAAAATAATGATTTTTAAAGATGGGTGATGGCAGACTATGAACAGAAGGACCATTATACTAATAAAGATTGGCACTCTACTCAAGAGATGCAAATTTTCTTGTATGAAGTTGGAGGCACTAATGTTAGCAGAGGTTTGCTGTCTGAAAAATTATTACAGAAATACCTGTATGTATTATTAAATATTCAAGATACATGGGGTATTTCTGGGTATGATATTACCACATCACTTTCTTTGCCAAAATCCTTCAAGATTTTTTTCCAGCTTGCTTGCAGAATTAAGTCCATTCTCCTCAGCTCTTCATTGTAAGTATTCTGTGATATGGTGCTGATTTACATCTCTTGTTTTATCTCCTGAAATCTCCACAGCACCACTCATGTACTCTATGCTAGTTTCCAAGAAGGTCATGTTTCCCACAGGATGTCCCTGAAAACACTAATTTCAGGAGACTAATAGGTGTTATATTTTAATTTAAAAAAAATTCTCCAAGGTCAAGTACATTTGAAAAATGATATGATAAGCAAATTTAATCAGTTTTTTTTCTATAATTCTCAGACCCTTTAGGATACTAGTGTGAATTAAGAATAGCCAGGGAGTGAATATAGAGTGAAATATTCCCAAATGAGTTTTTTCAAAAAACACTTTTTTTAAATGAAGTACCTGTTGAGAACAGTGTTCTGAAGGAGATAGTTTAAGAAAAATTGAGGTGGTGGGACGAGCACATGATTTGGAATCTGACGGCCTTGGAGTCAGATTCCAAGCTTGATATTCACCAATGGTTCGACCCTTGACAGGTAAGTCTTTAGACTTGTGTTTCTTGCAGAAAAATGCAAAGTTATGTTTAACTGAGAAGGTGATTATAATAATACAATAAGGAAACATATATTAACCAGCAATATTGATCTTTGCCATATGTTAGGTGGTCAGTAAAAATTAGTTTTGTTGCTTTTCCTCAACTTCCAGCCAAACTCAGCTCTTCACAGTTTCCTTAAATATATGTAACTCTTTGCTTTTAGAGATGATAGAAATGGGTTAATACTTACGTGCATGTTTCTTCATGTGATATTTGGCCTCTTTCCTGTTTTTATTCTCCCACCCTTTAAATTCACCTTCTTTATAAAGCCTTAATCTTCCCATTAAAACTAGTATCTCCCATGTTTGTATTCCGGTGGAATTATTTTGCACCAGTATTCCATAAATCCCTATTCCTCTATTAAACTATAGCTTCTGGGGGCTTCCCTGGTGGTGTTGTGGTTAAGAATCCGCCTGCCAATGCAGGGAACACAGTTTTGAGCCCTGGTCTGGGAAGATCCCATATGGGAAGATCCCATATGCCACAGAGCAACTAAACCCGTGTGCCACAATTACTGAAGCTCACGCGCCTAGAGCCCGTGCTCCGCAACAAGAGAAGCCTGCGCACCGCACCAAAGACCCAACACAGCCAAAAATAAATAAAATAAAATAAAATATAATAAATTTTAAAAATAAATAAATAAATTGTAGTTTCTGTGTGTCCAGACATCAAGTATTGATTGGCTAGCATAAAAATATTTTAATTAAAATAAATGCATAATATTTTATTTTCTAGGAAAACCACAAGCAGCAGACTCTATTCTTAATGACATAGTAATGAAATTTAAAAGAAAGATTGTTGATATCAACAAGCTGCCTGTTGATTCCTGACACACATTTTTTAAATGAATTTTTAGTTTTCTATTGCTTTCAGTGTTGATTGAATGATGAAAAAACTTGGCTTATTCATATCTCTTTTGTAATCTTTTCATCTCTATTGGACCAATATTCTCCTCCAAAATTTTTGTAATTTTTTTCCTTTGGGTTCTCAAGAAATACCTAAGTTCTATATGTCTCTGGATTTAATGTGAAATGTATTTGACTACATTCAAAGGCTGTAAATTAGTTCATAAAATTAATATTCCTCTTCTGGTTTGCACTTAAATCTCAGTGTTAAGAAGCCACATGACAGATTGGATGAAAACATGCATTTTTAGTGAAACATTCTTGACTTAAAATCTTGGGATAACCACTTTTTTAAGCATTTGAACTCGAAGTTTAGAGAAATTAGACATACTCCCAATTTTATTTCTATAAGGAGATAATAGTACTTCATAAGGTTATTATGAAGGGTTAATGAAATTATATGCATATACTGTTTATTGGTAAATGAACATATTTTAGATATTATTTTATATAAATGCGGCTTTATTATTCTAAAATATATAAAACTTTTATTATTAATAAAGTTTAATTTGAGTTTTCCAGAAAAGATTTGGTGCTATTTTCATATTTTTCACTTGTTTCAGTATTATTCAACAAATCAGAAATTTGACGATTCCACAGATAGACTGAGAAGGAGTGGGAGTCCAGGTTGTCCTTCAGTCTTCATCTCGAGATATCAGCCCTCAGACTCTTTTTAACAATATTCCCACTAAGTAGTAATTTTGCACCTAATTAAATTTCCCTTGAAGTAATTTTTTGTTTATTTCTATTTTAGGTTTTAGTAGAAAGCCCCAATCAATCAAACAGAGAGCAAGAAGGAATAAATTCCACAACTGAAAGAAAGTTATGAGGACATAAATAACTTAGGGCTCTAAGTAAAAATTTCTTTAATATGTGGTCTGATGCGGTATTTCAACACATCAAGATCCAATGAAGCTGATGCAGCAAGTGAATGAAGAACAGTTAACCTCAGACTTACCATAAGGACAGAGCCAAAAGTCTGCCTCACTGATACTCTATCAGGCCTACTGGAAAGACGCACTAATCCACACTACTCCCTCCACCCTGAGCCTCTTAGCGTTAGAAGTGGTTGCTTGCAGGTTTTGATAAATCCATTGTTGATATGGTTCCTTCTTGTTCTCTGAGTCACGGAAGAACCCACAATTTCTGCTAATGAAAACTAATTTCTGGTTTTAATAGGTGTTTCAATGGGGCTTCATTTGGAAGGGAACTACTCAAGGAAAAGAGGGAAGCTTAATGTCCAAGTACTTCAGAGAAAGAACAAAGACAGTTCTGCATAATCAAAGGTTTAGTCCTAAAAGACGAGAAATACATATTTATTTTGGAGTGAGAAAGTCATTTTTATCCCAAGAGACAGTTCATATGGAAGATAATCAATTTGGTGCTGCATTTCTACTGCTGTAATGTGTTTTTATCATATATAAAACAGAAGTCAAAGTTCTCAGAAAATATTAAATGGGATCTAAAAATAAAATAAAATAGCTGCAATAATGACTTGGTTTAAAACGTATATTTTAAACTAACCCAAGCATGCAAAATTTTACCTGACATTTAAGTTCCCTTGGTATTTAAGAGAGAAAAATTACTATTTCTATGGAAATAATTTTCCCCAATGGAGAGTGAAATGCTCTATTTATTTATCAAGTCTAAGTCCTTTGTGTTTCATTAGAATTACCAGCAGACCACTGCTCTCCACCTGATGCCTGCAGTAATTTTAAGCCCTCTTCTCTCTGGGCTCAGATAACCTAAGTTGAGTACTCTTTTTTTTTTTTTTATGAGCTCTCCAAGTCTCTCCTATTAGATCAGTTGTGTCTTCCCAGGTTATACTAATCCTGGTCTCTTCAAAAAACAAGTGTACAGGGCCTTCCTGGTGGCACAGTGGTTGAGAGTCCGCCTGCCGATGCAGGGGACGTGGGTTCGTGCCCCGGTCTGGGAGGGTCCCAAATGCCGTGGAGCGGCTGGGCCCGTGACCCATGGCCGCTGAGCCTGCGCGTCCGGAGCCTGTGCTCCGCAAGGGGAGAGCCCACAACAGTAAGAGGCCCGCGTAAAGCAAAACAAACAAACAAGTGTACATGTTTTTTGCATGTGACATATCATTTATGACAAAGGAAAAGAGCAACCACATAGAAACCCCTAAAGATAGAGAGATTGGAAATGTGTTCTGAGGTGGAACCGTGAAGAGAGAATAAAATAGTAGTACTTCCAGGGGGAAGTGACCTTGCTTGATTGGATTTGTACAGTGCTCCCACCAAACTAACCCACTGACTGCCCCCAAGCACATTTCACACCTGCACTCCTCATGCTGGTGTTCTTGTTGTCCTCCCAACTTTGTGTTGTTACCCAGCTGGATTACATACAGTCTCCAGCTATTTCATAATGGCTTCCTTGTTCAGGAGCTGGGGCTGATCATTTTGTTCCCCTAATAAGCTTGTTATCTACTTTTATTGGTAGCTCTTTTCCAGTTGCCAAGGACAGTATTCCTCATCTAGTGCAAGCTCCTTCCTTGCTTCCTGCTCAAACTCCCAGCCTCTGATTACAGACCCCACTGTCATTTGGTCAATATGGAGTAATCAGGTGTAAGCATCTGACCAACACTAGGCCAAACTATCATTACACTCTTTTGCCTGGCCAATTTGCTCCCTTCTTTGTGTTTTGTTAGTCAGTGTGTTTGTTTTCTCTTGTTTCGTTTTTAACCTGGAACAGGAGAGAAGATCATTCATAGTCTATCTTTTATAACAAATCTAAAAAATGTGAACTTGGGATCCATCTCCTAGTAACTATGTTGAAGTGACTAATCTCAGAGAATAAAACTGACATACAGAGAGAAGAGAGAGAGAGAAACAGAGAGATAGATACCAAGAGAGACTGAGAGTTTTGGGGTACAGTGTTTGTAACCTCAGTTTTAATCACGTATGAGATCCATCTCTACCCTTGAACCCTTGTGACATTTTATGTTAGATTTATGTTGGATATTATTATATTCTTTTTTCATATAAATTAGTTCAAAATTGATTTCTATACTAGAAATTAAAAGACAGCAAACTAATATGTCAATGTCACTCTTTAAAGGTACAGGATACCATGCTTTTACTGGTCTTTTATATATGTGGTAATTTTAAATTCCCTGGGAGCAGTGACTATATTTCATGTTTCCTTGCATTCCTTGTGGTACCACCACAGCCAAAGGAACTCAATGAACATGTTGGTTGACCTAAAAAGATACAGTCGTAAGGTTTCTTCTAGTTTTTTGAAATTTGTCTTGCCACTCCAATCAAATCTTGGCACTAGTATTAGCAAGATAAAGGGGAAAATGCCGTAATGTACCTTGTCTTCATTAAAAGCAATGTATTTGGTATTTAGACAGAGCATAAACTTTTATAGACAGGGATTATAAAGGCCAACTCTTCCACCTTCCAGATTAAAAAAAAAAAAACTTAGACCCAAGATGATTAGGTAACTTGATTTGATGCATGCAGATATGGTCAGAATAAGGATTAAAAACCCAGTTCACTCAAACTTGAATTTCCTCTGAATCACATCTTTAAACCCCTCTTAATAGTTAAAATGAATATTAAAATGAATTACTGAAGAGTTCTATCAAAAAGAATTTTTCAGATGTGTCTTCATTGCTGGCATATATTTAGGTTGGTCAAGTACATTGCCACAAATCAGGTAAAATACGCTAGTAATTATGTAATTTTCAAATTTCCTACACAAAAATATCTTTGGTGGCTATGCATCTAAATATCTTGTATTTTATTTCTTAATCAACGTTATAGAAAGCTTTATCTTCTCACCCATAGAATAAAATAGAAAATGGGGTATCAAAGGAGACTAAAGTAGTATCAACAATAGTAATAAAACTAGAAAAATTAAAACTAGGGAAAACCCAAATCCACTCTCTTAGCTTTTTCCTATTGTTATTTCTTTGAAATGGAATCATATAGCCAAGTTCCTGTCTATCAGGTCAGAGTACTAAGTTATATTGATTACTCTTACTGGGGTAAAAAGCCTAACTCTGATTGCACACCTGGCCTTCTACATTTCAAATGTTCCCTGTTATGGCATTTCAGAATATGTGAAGTATACACAGAATTGGTTGCTTGATATTCTAATTTGCATATCAAAAAATAATGCTTTTCATTTACTTCATTGATGGCAATTGTGTTGTCTGAAATCAGGAATAAAATTTTAGGGTTTGAAAGTGATTTTGATAATCTGAATTCTTTTTCCTTACAAAGGCAGTAAGAATTTGGAAAGGACTAGATAGTCAAAACTTTTGTTGTTAAGTTAAAAGTAGGAAAGTCAACAAAACACTCAAACTACTAGATAGATAAGTGTCTATTCTATTACATATTTCACCATCAGGAGGTCAATTACCCTTGGCTGTGTTTCCTCACAGGTGATTTTTAGATTTCTCCAAGAAATCTTTTCTTATCTGAATTTCACTTTTTCTTCTCAATATCCCATTCTGACCTACTTAAGGTTTATGAATATTTAATGATCTCTTGCTCATTTATTTGGAATTGAGGTTGAAACCACCATTGAGCTCCATGTTGACTTACTTGTAGATGTGAACTTAATATTATTTTAAGGTTGCATGGGAATATATAAATATAATGTAAATATGTATACAGGTATAAATCATATATATACACATATATTTTATTTTTAACTTATGGTTGCATCAAACCCAGTACCATTATGAGTTATATGAGAGATATGTTTAGGAGACAAGCTATAAACATCACTAATAGTTAGGAATATTTATTTATCAGAATACCACAAAACTTTTAATAATTGTAAACCTACTTGAGATAATGTGATGGGATAAAAAATAAAGTATATTTCAGGTAGGTGGATTTAAGTCCGAGTTCTGACATTTCAAGCATTGTGACTTTTCTGAGCCTCACTGGTCCTGAGTATAAATTTTAGCAAATAATAATTGTGACCATTAAGCTTTTTGTGAATATTTATTGAGATAAAAAGTTTGAAAAGCTCTTGGTAGGTGATGATGTGCTATAAATATATTGCTTGCTTTTACATGAAAGTCTCCATGACGTGTGGTGTTTGCATATAGAATATATGACAGTAAAAATATGGTTATTCATTTAATAATTGAATGTCCACTTTTGGCTAATTGAAATGAAAGAAAATTAAAAAGTTACATTTGAAGTTGGTTTGTATTTTTCTACTTCTTTGTTATCTAATAATTTTTTATTGGATGACAGACATGAATTTACGTTGTTGAGTGTTGGATTTTTTAGTATTCTTTTTCCTGGCAGGCAGTTAAATTACTTGCAGATTGCTGTGAACTTTTGACCTCTCTCTTACATTATTTTAGGGCAAGTCTAGAGTGGCCTTTATTCTCAGACTGATAAAACACTTTGCGCAAGGCCTTACCCTTCCAGGATAGTTAGTCAAGGTAGGAGGTACAACAATTCCCAGTCTTACGTAATCTCTGGGAATTTTCTATCTTACAACACCAGAGTAATTTTTCTTTCCTCAGAAGTTGCGCTTGTCTGGCCTCATGAGGTCTCATCTATGTACGTATAGATTGCTATTCGGCCAAAGACTCAGGGGAACAAATAGCTCTCTCTCTCTCTCTCTACCCCCTTTCCTCTTAGGGATTGTACACTGCAAACTAGAGCTGTCTTGACCTCTACAAACTGCAATTTCTGTCTCCTCAACTAGTATAAGTACAACTAGATCAAACATGGAATTTAATTTCTTTTAATTAATGACAAGATTGAAATACCGGATAATTGAATTATAAACACATTGGCTTATTTTAATGTCAATATTTTAAATACAATTTAGTACATTAGATACAATTAGATAGATACAATTTAGTACATTAATTTTAAAATAATAGTTACATAAAAGATTCTTCTTTATGTTGGGAATAAATATTTCAAAGGTACTGGAGTAATTTTTAGCATGTTAGTCCAAGAACAGGACAGAGCAGAAAATTTTCTCAGGAAAACTGTGAGCCTGATGACATTTAAGAAATAATATCTTTATTGTATCTTTGGATTTAATTTTTTAAATAAGTGAATGCAAAAGTAGTTAGGGACCAATAGCAAAATAAGATTTTTCTAAATTGATGTCATACTTCTTTACTGTGCAAAATTATTTTTGAATTAAAATATAATTTTGGAAATCTGATGGCATCATCAATGTATACATTAACAGATTCAGGTTTTATGCCACCACTTACCATCTACATATAGGCTTTTTTTTTTCCTCCTTCTCTTTGGAGTTCCTGAAGTTTCTATGTAGTTATGTAAGTGCTAAAATATTGATTTAATAATTAATTTGTCTTATTATTTTCTTAAGTCAGCGAAAAAGTTAAGTGTACATTATATTCCAGGTAATGTGATAAACAATAGGAATATGATGGAGGTCCATAACTGAAGGGGTCACAGTCCAGACTAAGATTCAGAAAAGTAAATAGGTAATAAAATTCAGCATCTTGCTGTCAGGATACAGTAAAAAGGAGCAATTAAGTTAATATAGCTTTGGAGAGGGGACTAGACAATATTCTCCTTAGAGGTAACATGCAGATGGGTATATATATTTTTTCATAAATATACATATGAAGAGAGAGAAAGTGAATTTCTCTATAGCTGGAACTCTACATACAGGTTGATATCTATATCTATGTAGATATAATGTTTACCTAAAGTGGTAATACAAATACATAAGGTAAAGCAATACATAAAAATACATAAGAATCCTTTAGAATTCAGTGCTTCACTTTAAGTATCCCAGACTTAGAAATCCATTTATTACCTAGTATGGTTGGTGGTTCTGCCCATTGCAACGTTTTCATAGTCACAATAAAGAATATGTTGTTTTTGCAGAGGTGGGAACTAAAATTAAGAATCTTTTCACCAAAACATTTGAGCCAGTGACAAATTTGTAAGCATCATCCAGAATTAATGAATCTCATTAAGGTTAATCCAAGTTTGTTTTCGTTGCCTGAGTCAGGTAGAGAAAAATGTAGAATTGTATCAAAAAGTCTGGATAAGTGATTATAAACTATAAAGAACTAAAGACATCAAGGTAGTGAGTAAAAGGAATAACACGGGGCTTCCCTGGTGGTGCAGTGCTTGAGAGTCCGCCTGCCGATGCAGGAGACATGGGTTCGTGCCCCGGTCCAGGAAGATCCCACATGCCATGGAGCAGCTGGGCCCGTGAGCCATGGCCGCTGGGCTTGCGCGTCTGGAGTCTGTGCTCCGCAACGGGAGAGGCCGCAACAGTGAGAGGCCCACGTACCCCCCCCCAAAAGAATAACACAAGCAATTGACATAAGACATTTTCAAGAATTTCATCTTTTTTGAGAAGTTTTCTTTCTGTGTTTGAGAGGTACACATGAGCTCTCAGCTCACAAGATATGAAAGTTTTAATGTCTTTATTCACAAAACACAATAAACTGTATTGTCCAAAGTGTGCTTAAACCTTGGCATGTATGAATGGCTTTATTCTGCTTTCATGCAATGGGTGAATTGTACTTGAATGAATGTAATTGTGTATTGGGGGAAAAAGCAACAACAAAGGGAACAAGTCCACTGAGAACTCTTATGAGATATCAAAGCACAGATAGTATTGGCATTCAGGGGTTTCATCTGGGCTTTGTCACTGAGCAGGTATATGAACTGCAGCCTTCTACTTAACCTACCTGGAAATATGTTGCCTCATCTGAAAACCAAGGGGTATGTTACATGAGCTCTATGTTTTGGGTATGAGGTAACAATTTTTATTGCCTGATGAATGAATATATGATCATTGCTCATAAAAGTACTGTGTGAGATAACATTGAACATTTTTATATATCTAATTAATGCCCTAAATATCTTGAGATTTATTGAGAAAGACTCTTAAAGTGTAAGGATATAAAATACGTTTTTGGCAAATGAGAACCCAAGAGATTCTAGGTTATATCACACCTAGTACAGGAGACATTCTGAGACTTAATTATAATGATTTACCCAGCAAGAAGGGAAATAACAGAAATCTTTTACAATCCACTAGTCAATAGCAAGACAGAAGTTTACAAATAGCTGCCAATAAATATAATCATAAATTTAACAACACATAATCTTTTCTTTCCTCCTTCTTAAGGAAACAGGAGATAACTCAGAGTTAATTCAAGTTTACTTTCAAAATAGTTTAAGTATCATTCTTATTACTGATGCCAGGTTTTAGCAAATTAAGTATTTTGCTGAAAGAGCACATGCAAATAAAAAGGGGGAAAGCCCTAAACCAAAAAAGAAGCCGTATTAATGGCTTCTTGAAAAATACAACAAAGACCTAGAGGCTGAATCTACAGCTGCAGTTAACACTCCATCATTGAGCTATGATGGACAATACTGGTACTGTACAGATTCAGGCTAAATTAATGCTGTTGGTTTTTGTTTCTAAAGACAAAAAAAAAAGTGTATGAAACAAGTTCAGTTCTCACTAAGCTGAATCTGTGATCCCATCTGTTCAGATTTTATGCTTTAAGAAGAAAAAAGAAATCAGCCTCAGAAACAAACCTCTTTCATCCTAATACTATTAAGATATTCAGCAGGAGAGCTAGATAAAATCCTCGGAATTTTATTCAACTTGAGCAACTAGTTGAATGGTGAAGCCACCATTGTTTTGCAATATCTAGGGCAACCTGCTCTTCTAAGGAAGCATGTGAATGAAGCAGTGAGCTAGACCTATAGAAAGGGGTGCCATCTCTCTTTCCTGGCACAATCTGAGTAGTGAACTACCCATTTTTAAGGGTAATAACTAAGAATCCTACTCAGTTCTCCCATTTCACTAATTGCAAAGAGGTGATCTGTCTGAAACTATAAGGTAGAAACATCACATTAATTTTTTTCTTTTGATTTTTAAGTAACTTTTAAAAGGATAAATAAATGTCCATCAAAAAATTTTACTGCTTCTCCTTCTTCTTAGAAAGAAAGAGATTGGATATAAACACAAAATATTATTGCCTAATGAAATGCTTACTAGAGAATAACTAATTGGCTTAAAATAGCTTAATTATAGGCTTGATTAAATTTTTCAGTCCATGTTTATATTGGTTTCCTGGGTGCAATAAGTACTGCATTTCTTTAGGATTTATGAATAATCTGCTTCATAATTTAAAATACAGTCAACAAAACATTGTTCAATTTTAGGAAAAAGCTTTAGACACTATAATTTCTCAGAATTAAAATTTACTTTATCATATTGATCATGATAATTTTACATGTTCCAGTAAGGTTTTAAAATATATGATATATTGATGACATTGCACTTTATTAAATACAATTTTAGGATACTCATTTGATATTAAGCTGGGTATAAGTACTTATAATCTTATTGTTCCTATCATCATGACTTAGATATATTTCCTTCACAAATGAAAATAAAAGAAAAGGAGACCAAAGGCCTAAATATTCCATATCGGATACCAGGAATTGGGTAAAGGAGGAATCAGAAAACACCTGTAATGGATTAAGGCAACCTACACAGACTCATTAAAAAATGTGCTGAGTACATGGATCTTCCTTCTTCATGCTAGTAAATTGAACAATTATGACACTCTGTGATATGAATGAAATGAGAGAATTTCTCTTGTAAATTGTTCCCAACTCCTTATCCTATAGTATTTTCTTCATAATAATGATAGCAGCTAACACTACTCTACGGCAGACACTAGACACTGTTATTTAGTATTGTCTATTGTATGTTACCCAGTGTAATTTCTTTACAACCTTCTTATTATCCCCATTTTTTACATATGAGAACTCAAAAACACAGAGAGGTTAATTAACTTGCTCAAAGTCATACTGCTAGTAAGTGATGAACTGGGATTCAGACCAGGGCTGTATAGCATTTGATGTCTCTCCAAGGATAATAGAGTGGTTAAAGATTTTTTTCAAAAGGCTTTTCATTAAGCAGAAAAAAAAAGTCAGAAACGTCTAAGTACATGTTTTTTTTCCTCAATTCTCTTTTTAACTGGTATTCAGATCATGTAGAGATTGGAGTCATCGGTCTCGAAAATTCTCTACTTAAAAAAAAAACTCTTTGTCTATAGTTTTGTTTAGGTAAGTTTCTTCAACTCTAAGGGATCAATGAGAAATTGAAAACTAACATTTGAAGACAGCTGATATGGAAGTCTTCTGATTGGGGGAAAACAATAAATTTGTTACTCTTGAAATATTTACATTTTGCTCTAAGGCAATTTAATATATAATAAACGTAAGCAGGGAAAAAATTTATGTACTTATGTTATGCATTATGATCCTTAAAATAGAACATAGGATTGTTTGTAAAAGAGCAAAAATTAATAGCTCAAGAAGCAAAACAAATAAAAGAAACTAAATTTACCTATTGCCAAAGATATTACCTATAGCAATTGTTTGACGTGGAATATTTGCAATTTTGCTGCTTCACCTTGGTGGCATTCTATGTGGGTTCAATAAGCTTAATGATAAAAACACATCATGTTTCAGTCTTTCTTTAGAATTTAGAGACAGCTTTTGCAATCACAATCTCACTTGGTAAGATGAAAAAATAGCCATGCTCTCTCATTTTCAGGTAAATAGGTATCAGATGGAGTTTTTCAATAAAGACTCTGGAGAATTCTTTATTACAAGGTCTTTTCAACATCTCGGCTCAGATGGTACACTCCCTTCCTGATGGTTGAAGAATAATGATAAAGTTGCTTTTATGGAAGGCTAATAGGATGATAGCCCATAAGATGGAATGACGAGAGTGGAGTTAGAAAAACATTTAGAAGAAAATTGGAGGAATGACAGGGAGGGTTTTAAACATGTTGAGATTGATAATTGTATAATCACCTCAAATTTTCCAAAAGGCTGTTAAAAATGCAAATTGTTATTTGAAAAAGATAAGAATGAAGTCATAGATATAGATTTAAGAATTGTTCTTTTAATGGGAATAATTTTAATTGAAAAGTGAAGCAAAATAATAGCCTGGAGCACAGAATCATAAAGAGACAAGAAAGTACAGGATGAAGGGTCAAAGACTAAACCTCAGAATTTAGGCAAAGCCTAATATTGATTGTTTTACATAAGTTCTGATCTACGCTTCAATAAATAAGCAATCTTTTCATTGTTCTCTTTGTTTAAGAAAGGCAACACTGCTATTATCACTTTGATTCTGTGACCCGCTTGTAACTATTTATCAGTACTTTATAATTTTTATATTTCCCAGACATAACAGTTTATTTTATTTCTATATTTGAAATATTTACATGTTGTACAGAAAACTTGGTCAAGAAATAAAATCTTGAAAAGCAGTACCAGAAGATGGTGCCTTTGCCTCATAACTGTTCCCTGTGCATTCACCCTCACCCCATTAAAATTTTCCTTTTATGGATGATTTCTCATAACATCTCCTCATACATTATTTCACTTCCTTTGTACCACTAGCTCAGGGTTCTTACATTTACGTTTTCAATCTTGAATCTAAATTTCATCATGTCTGCACCAGGCTGCAATCTCAAAACTACACATTGGTACGTGAAATAGATCATATTGTGGGAAATAAACATATGATGGCAGAACGTTGGTGTGTGAAGGAGCAGGAATGGTTCTGCAACAAAGTTAGTGCAATAAAAGCTGCCCTTTGGGCTTCCCTGGTGGCGCAGTGGTTAAGAATCCCCCTGCCAATGCAGGGGACACGGATTCGTGCCCCGGTCTGGGAAGATCCCACATGCCGCGGAGCGGCTGAACCCGTTAGCCATGGCCACTGAGCCTGCGCGTCCGGAGCCTGTGCTCCGCAACGGGAGAGGTCACAACAGTGAGAGGCCCGTGTACCGCAAAAAAAAAAAAAAAAAAAGCTGCTCTTTATCATTCCCTTGGATGGCCGAAACATTTTTGCTAAGGAACATAGGCAGTTTGGAATTAGGGGCAAAAGTATATCCACGGAGATTTATGAACTTAGATGTGTTCTCCTGAGAGATAAAAGTCATAATAAGAAGGGCCAGCATCTCAAGAGAAAGAATACTAGATTAGGAGAACAGCCTGAATATTTGTTCAGACTCTGCCATTAGCAATATGGCAACTAACTTGACCTCTTTGAGCTTAGTCTTCATCTCTTATAGAATTAGATTAAACTATCTTTGTGAATCTTTCCTTTTACCGTATTTTCTAACAAGCTATAATTTTTCTACACAGCAGAATGTTTATTCTATTGCAGGATGAAAAATATGGTCTATGTAAACAGCTGTCACCAAAATTCATCTTAGGTAGAGAACTGTATGGTTTGGAAAATATATTGATAGGTGTTTGATTACAGAAGGTAAGATCCTAAGAATTATAATTATGAGTTCTAATTAAGACAGAGGAAAACATTGCTTGAGACATCTTGAAAGAAAAAAAGATGAGAAAATGAGACAGAGCAAGGAAGACGGCAAAAGAGAATTATTTTGAGATGAGTTTCTTCCCAGTTAAGCCCTGGTAAAGTCCACTAGAATCATGAAATACTTAATGTATAGATTGCTTATAGAATAGGTGAAGCAGTTGAATTGTAAATCCCTGTGCCAATGGATAGAAATGCAGATACAATCCCTAAGCAGCCTGGAGCACAGAATCAGAGAGAAGCAAAAGACAGTAAGCTTTTGAAATTTGCAGAAACTGTGGGGAAGGCCTTGAAATCCACCACAGATGGAGGAATTGGAATTCAGGCCAAGCCAGACAAAATCTTCAAAAGTAAGAAATTCTGATATGACATCTGGCTTACAATTCCAAATTGTGAGTGGCATCACTGCCTTGCTTGAATCCTCTTCTTTTCTCCATTATTCTGGGAGTAACATCCAAAACTGTTGGCATGAATTATCAAACTATACTCCATTTAACCCTTGTCTCCCAAACAACATCATGGCTCATATTTTTCTAGCTATTGAATTCCTGTTAGTGAGCCAAACTGTATAAATCCTGGACCTAATATTTCATCTTTTCTTTACCAAAAACGTCACCCTTCCCCATTTCCATTTGACCTTAGATAACAACATCTCAGCTTAAATTTTTTCTCCAGTTGGGGTTTCCAGACCCCCTACACTAGGATTAAGGTCCATGTTTTATGCTGTCTGCAAACATTTTCTTGTTCTTACCCTTTCATACTACTCCTCAAACTTGATTTTAATTTCATCTTTGTCTTTCCTTCTAAACCATGAGGGCAAAGACCATGTCTATATTGTTTACCTTTCTATCCCCAATACTTAGTGCCTCGAATAGGGTAGGAGCTAAATAAATTAGTACAGAATGACTGCTTTGTAAAAATAACAAATAATTTCAGGTTCTAGGACAGGTTTGAAATAGCCCTTATAAGTTCAGAGTTATACAGTGACAGCCCCATTCCTCAGTCACAGAGTGGTCATATTTGTTAAAGGATAAAAGCAACAGGAACTATGTTACCTGCAAATGTCAGTAATCTAAAGAGTAGAGACTTCACTTTTCATCATTTATTATTTGCATGATAATGTCATTGATCTGGTCATTACCCCAAAATGATTCAAACAGTCCACATTCTGTTCACCCATTCTCTGGTCATTTGTGTTTGATTGCTCGCTCAATTACTCCAGATTTTCTTCTTCCCAATCAGGAAAACTGAAGAAGCCTTATAACTGGCCCGCGTGCTCCCTTAAAAATCTGTTTCACACCCAAAAGCCACAGTGATCCATTTCAAACATAAATACAATCTGGCTAGGCTCTGAGTTAAATCCTTGAAAGCATTATACTTAGGAAGCAGCAAACCAAAAGCCTTTAACGTGATTTACAACTCCCCACATAATCTATAAGATTTGATTTCTTCTTACCCTCCAGAACTCCTATCATTCATTTATTTGACAATTATTTATGACTGCAAAATACGCTAGACATTGTTATAGTTGCTGGGGATGCAGAATTCCTGCCTTCATAGAGCTTGCATTGTCAGTCGGATGAACTGAGTCAATCTCTTGATACCACTTCCCAGCCCATCATCTCTCTGGATTCCATCCCATTAATACTGTCCTTGGTAAGTCACCAATGAACATCACATTGAAAAGTCAGGTGGCACATTTTTAACCCTCGTCTTACTTAGCATCTCCAAAACTTATGACAAATTGTTCACTCAGTCCTCTCTAAACACTTGGATGTCATGATTTCCCCCTTCCTAAATAGGGACACCTTCTCAATCCCATAATGATTCACCCTCAACCCTACCTAAGTGGAAGATGAAAAAAGTATGGGAGGGAGACAGAAACCCTGAGAAACTCCAATATTTAAATGAGTGAGTGAAGAAAAGAATGACCAATTTCCCGAGTCCCTAGATCAGATTGGTTTATTATACACTCTATATACTCAAGGGCAGTAGGACCCTGCACTGCTCCTCCATGGAAACTTTCAGAGTGACATATTTGTGTAATTACTTATTTAATGTTTACCTTTCCCACTAAACCTATTTCCCTATTAAACCCCTTAAGATTGTCAAGCTTGTTCCCTTCTATGTCCTCAGAGGTAACTTGGATCTGACTCATAGTAGACATTCAACATTGTAGAAGAAATGAATATACAATATGAAGACATGTTTGCACACTCATCTACATACTTTTCAGTATGTAGCTGTGTGATTGTGCATATGACACCCAGGTGATGAGAAAGGTAGATGAATGCCCCTAAATTACTAACAATAAAATCAATATACTGATGTTGGAGGAGGTCATCCAAAGGACGTGACTTCCGGTTGACCCAAGAGCTGGACCAGGGCAACTGAGGCATCTCACTCCCTCTCCTGGCCTTGGAATGTACATTCTCCCCACCCTTGCCATAGTGGGAATGGGTTTCAAGGATGCAGCTTTGAGAGAGTAAGGCGTTGAGACCATTTGGATGGTATATGTGACCAAACCCCTTTAAGACCTCTATATAAACTTTTAAGATTCGGTGATGTGTGGGGGTCATTGTGGAGATCTATTTGTCTTGCTATCTCCTAAGACAAGCCTCGTTTATAAATTCCCTGGCTTACTAAACCTACCACTTACCAGTCTGGAGTGGTCTGTCTGCCTTTTTTCAAACTCTTCTTGCCCTCCATGTATGGAGGCCAGTTTCAGATTTCACCCAGGAAACTTCTGAGGTTGCGACCCAACAACTGAAAATAAAAACTATTTGTAAATTGTGGTTAATCCTGCAGCAACATAGTCTTTCTTATTTTTACAAAAAAAAATCATTGATAAGAGATTTAAGTATTTCTGTTATTTTATTGTTCTAATAGTGCTTCCTGATTAAACCCTAACTTAACCCAGAAAAAAAAAAAAACCACTCAGATAGTAATAAAAAAAAAGTTGCAGCATGATAGTATGTAGAAGAGAAATGAGGCTGAAAGTTGAGAAAATTAAATACAAGACTGATATAAAGATCAAATTTGTATTCTCATTTCCCTCTTGTTATAAGAGGTGTTTCTTTGCTTTACTTATTTTATCTTATCATAAATTCACTGGACGTGCTTGTAACAAGCAATTTGAATCAAGAAAAAATTGTAGGGCTTCCCTGGTGGCGCAGTGGTTGAGAGTCCGCCTGCCGTTGCACGGGACACGGGTTCGTGCCCCGGTCCGGGAGGATCCCACATGCCACGGAGCGGCTGGGCCCGTGAGCCATGGCCGCTGAGCCTGCGCGTCCGGAGCCTGTGCTCCACAACGGGAGAGGCCACAACAGTGAGAGGCCCGCGTACCGCAAAAAAAAAAAAGAAAAAGAAAAAATTGTAGCAAGCAACAACTGGAGTGGACTTTTCTACTGCCTGCATGCTGTTAGTAATACCATCTAATTCTAGATGCTGAGATACAATATATTCAAAGATACAGAAATATTCTCAAAGTTACCATAATTTTTAAAATGGTCTACAAAATTCTTTTGATGACATTGTTTTTTTGTTTTTAGTTTGAAGTTTTACTTCTAAAGACAGTATTGATCATGAAAGAAGTGGGACATTGATATTGATTTACATGCTTTGTAAGCTATACCGATGTACATATATTTGAAATATATTTTCTCTTGTCTAACTTTAGATTGATATAAAAACAAATATTAAAATGATCACAGGAATATTATACAAATATGTCCTTTGGTAATAAGATACAAGAGATGCATTCAACATAGTTTCCTAGTTCTTCATATTTTATTTCACCTCCAATATTCCCCAGTCGAAAATCTTATGTAATTTAATAATAAAACTATTTATAATGCTAACTAGTTCATTGATCATATGCAACCAACTCCTCAGTTGAAATGCTTGAAAGGGCTTGAAAGATCTATATGATAGAAATAGAAAGTGAACTAAGTCATCTGGAAAGAAACTATCATGTTTCCATAACAAATTGCTTCTTTTTCATGAAAATGGCTTATATAATTCGGTGGTGTTATTTTCCCCATAAATAATAAAACTCATATAAAATTGTGTTTATTCTAAGGGTCATATGTGGGTTTTGGAGCGGTCTTTTAATCTCTTGAAACTACAGGCAAAATATTGTGGTATAAGCTTATGAATATTTTTCTGGAAGAACCTTATCTTTTAACCACTTCTCAGTTATGTGGTCCTCTAAAATATAAGTACAAATGATGTACAGAAAAGAGCCTACAACTCCACAGTGAAATAGGTAATGAAATTAATGAGATTTCAGGAGACTTTTTACACAAGGCTGTCATCATAATGTTAAAGTGGGGAAAACAATAAATTTAAGATTTATTTAATGTTTGAATTAACATTATTTAGGCTTTCATGTGTTTAAAACTCGTGATAACTAATTTTAAGAACAGGAATCTATGACTGAAATAATTTTCAGCATGTCTGTAGAAGTCAGAATTTTAAAGATTGAATCGATTGATTGCCACCTCATGTGCACAATTTCAGACATACCAAAATGACAAATCAACTCACTTAAATTTGTCTTAAATCTTCTCTGAAATAAAGTGGAGGAAAAATAAATAACATTTAAAAGTTGAACTGAAATGACCTATGGCTCCAGACAGATAAATTAATGTTTCTTAAATATACATTTTCATGAAATGTAATTTTGTACAAAATGGCAATACTCTTAATATGTTATATGTTACTCTTAATATGTTATATGTAATACAAATACATATTGTTCACCAAGATGAGGGCATTTTGTTGCTATGTCAATAAAAGCAGCATCATCTATCTTCTTACCTTTCAATCAAATGACACTGGCAAGACAATATTTTATTAGAGAAGTAGAACATGTTAGTGAAATAGGTTATTTTTATGGACTGTAAGCCTATTAAAGCTGTAAATTTATCTTCACATATGTCATGTAAGATGCATTAGTACCCATTAGATGAAGGTATAAGCTACTGTTGATATCTTTTTTATTTATTAATGGAGCTATTGTTGATATTGTTTCACCACAATATCCTCCCAGTCGTGTGTGTAAAGCCTCTGAACAGAGCTTTCTTCTAAACGCTAGACCATTCTAAATGATATACAGTTAAGAAATGTGCTATTCTACTGCATTAAAGCACAAGCCAAATGCAAGTTATTAGCATCCATTTCCAGTACAATGTTGCAAGTGAGAGAATGTGCATAACAAGGAAGCAATCACTTACCTTATAATAAATAACGGTTTAAAAAACTGATATCTACAATCCATGTAGTCTAGCTAGAAAAGCTTTCTTTCCATTCTTGGTAGTTATCCTGACCACTCAAAAAGTAAGTTCATTCTTAAAGAACATTGAATCTTAAGTTAGAAAATATAGGATAAATCTTTTAATATTAATTTCCAGACCCCTAAAATGGCAATAAAAATACCTATGTTGTAAGAATGATGAGAATTATTTGAACAGCTTTGTAAGAAGCAAGTGCCATGTAAATATGATTAACATTAACACAAATACATAATTAAAAAGTTCACCTACTAAAAGAATTATTTGGTCATAAAATTAACATTGGTTTTTTTCACACTCACCAACAACATTGTGTTTCTCTCCTCACTCACACAAGGCATCATGTATCACAAATATCTTTAAAAAGACATATAAGTCAATTACAAAACTCTTTAAAAAGATGTTTAAAATGTCTGAATTATTGTTTCATTTGCTTAAGAGAAAATCACAGATCAAAATTTCAAAAAAATAATAAGTTATGAAGAAAATCCATTAATTTCTACTTCAGACAAAGTGATTTAATTATGTTTAAAGTATATAGGCCCTGGGACTTCCCTGGCAGTCCAGTGGTTAAGACTTCGCCTTCCAATGCAGGGGGCACAGGTTCGATCGGGGAGCTAAGATCCTACATGCCCTCAGGGCCAAAAAACCAAAGCATAAAACAAACAATATTGTAACAAATTCAATAAACACTTTAAAAATGGTCCACATCAAAAAAAAAATTAAAATAAATAAAAATAAAGTATATAGGCCCTATTTTCTAAAGTTTACTAGTCTTCTGGAATTCATTAGTCCACATGTAAAACATATGAAATATCATATATACAGTGATTTAATAATAAACTTAGATCTACCCTGCTCTTCAATTAGGAGCAGTTTCTCAATACAAATTGTTGAAGGCTGAGACATCACCAGTAATTTTCATGGTTTCTGACTCAGACTTCAGCACCAAAGAACAAATCACATAAATTTCCTTTGCCTTGTACACACTTCAGCAAGTATCAATAGCAAATGATACCTGTCCAATTGCAGAGTGCCTTGCAGATAACAGATCTCACTTAATCCTCACATATGTAACTGGACAGTTACATATGTGAGGATGATACAAAGAGGACCAGTGAGATGAGGCTCACATGGCTTCAAGAATCAGAGCCAGGGGCTTCCCTGGTGGCGCAGTGGTTGAGAGTCCGCCTGCCGATGCAGGGGGCGCGGGTTTGTGCCCCGGTCCGGGAGGATCCCACGTGCTGCGGAGCGGCTGGGCCCGTGAGCCATGGCCGCTGAGCCTGCGCGTCCGGAGCCTGTGCTCCGCAACGGGAGAGGCCACAACAGTGAGAGGCCCACGTACCGCAAAAAAAAAAAAAAAAAAAAAAAGAATCAGAGCCAGAACTTAAATCAGATTCCAACTAAAGTTCAGAGTCCTGGCAATTACCCTAAAGCTGCCTGTGTGATTGCTAATCCATATCCAAATGCCTGTGTATGTGGGAAAGCACCGTTTTTAAAGTTTCCATAATTCAGATAAAGAAAGATTTGGTTTTATGAGAGGAAAGAGCTAATTCATTCTGTCTACACTGATGTATCACGTTAAACACTATTTCTAACTGATGCAACTATCTTTGTATGATATAATTAAGCTCCCTTGGAAAGAGTTCAAGACCAACCCACATTACATTGAATTTTATAATATGACAACTAATATTGCATTAGATTTTAGTGGGATCGTTATATACTATGTCAGCAATTGGAGAAAATCAGCTTGTAAGAAATTATGTTCTAACTACAACGTTTGTGTGCAAGAATATCAGAATTAAATTTGAAAGACTTTTCTAATATTTCCAATATTGTACTTAGGTTAAATGCATTCCTTATTAAGAGTAGTTAAGAACAAAAATGTAAGGCTTTGTTTGCTAGCTACCTTATTATTTCCCCCTAAAAGCATAGTTATGCTGTCATTGTGGCCTTTAGACTCTTTACTGGGGGAATGGGGTAGATATCCTTGTTGAAAAGACAGCAGACTGCTGCATTAATTTTAATTAGTAAATAAAATAAAATAAATGTCCACAAATAATGGACTGAATAAATTATGAGATATTCAACATAGAATTCTACCCAGCCAAATGAAGTTGCTCTCCTTGTGTTAAGTGAATAAAGCAAGAAATAGAACAAAGTATATGGTACGAATCTATTTGAAATCAAAAGGATACACACATGCACACACATATAAATATACAAAAATGTATTTAAACAAGCATACCTCGTTTTCTTACTCTTCACTTTATTGCACTTCATAGACATTGCATTTTTCTACAAATTGAAAGTTTGTGGCAAGTCCATGGGCGCCATTTTTCCAATAGCATTTGCTCACTTCATGTCTCTGTGTCACATTTTGGTAATTCTCACAATATAACTTTTCATTAATATTATATTTATTCCTAACTTTTCATTATTATTATATTTGTTCTGGTGCTCTGTGATTAGTGATCTTTGATGTTACTACTGCAAAAATCGACTTGTCAAAGGCTCAGATGATGGTTAGCATTTTTTAGCAATAAAATATTTTTAATTAAAGTAAGCACATTACTTTTTTTTTTTTCTTTTTCGGTACGCGGGCCTCTCACTGTTGTGGCCTCTCCCGTTGCAGAGCACAGGCTCCGGACGCGCAGGCTCAGCGGCCATGGCTCACAGGCCCAGCTGCTCCGCGGCATGTGGGATCTTCCCAGACCGGGGCACGAACCTGTATCCCCTGCATTGGCAGGCGGATTCTCAACCACTGCGCCACCAGGGAAGCCCCACATTACTTTTTTAGACATAATGTATTGCACACGTAAAAGACCATAGCATAGTGTAAACATAACTTTTATATGCACTGAGAAACCAAAAAAATGTGTTACTTTATTGTGATATTCTCTTTATTGTGATATTCTGGAACCGAGGCCACAGTATCTCCAAGGTATGTCTATATATATTTATATGTGTGTATGCCTGTATATATTTATATGTATACATTTGTATTTTGATTTCTCTCATATATACATATATATACACATATGTACACACATATATAAACACACACATATATATATAAAGAACGGAAGATCATTGTACTCAGCACATTTTTAAATGAGCCTATGTATTTAATGTGAGAGAGAGAGAGAATATATGCCTGGACAAATCTAGAAGGGTTCTAAAAGTTTAGCAGCAGCAGTTACCTCTGTGGAATAAGAAGACCTGGAAGCTAGAAAGGCAGGATGACTCTGTATAATCTGTTCTTTATGGTTTGAATTGTTTATCACATGTAGATGTAACATGCACACAAACATATTTACACATGTATATTATTTACATATATGTATATGCTTATACACATACACACAGGTAGTGTGGGTGAGAGAGATCCCCAAATACCACCTGCTGCTTACCTTCCTCTCTCTTTGCTCGTGTCACTTGAAAATCTCAAATTTCACATCAAGACAATTTTTATTTTGCTTATGATCTGATGAATTGGGTGGCTGATCTCCTGATTTGAAGCAATGGGAAATACAAAGGTAGAGAAAAATAAAGGCACAATTACAGGCTGAGACCATGAATAAAGTTCTGCCCACATGAGACACTGAGACTAATGACCACTCCTGAGGGAACACCTAGGCAGAAGTAGGAATTCAACAACACTAACCATTGCTAAGGTGCTCCCTGGTGTGTTCAAACATCACCTTCGCAGTTCTTGCCTTTTTAATCCAAAATATGTGTTGCTGGGAATTCCCTGGCGGTCCAGTGGTTAGGACTCAACGCTCTCACTGCTGAGGGCCCGGATTCAATCTCTGGTCAGGAACCTAAGATCCCACATCCCACAAGCCACACGGCAAACAAACAAACAAACAAAAGTGCTGCCTAACAAAAAAAGGTCTACACTGAACTTCCAGGTTATTACAAAGTGATTTCACTAACTTTCCCACTGCACCCTTTCTGGAGTGTGATGATTAATGTGCTAGCTTTAGCATTTTAATTTAATTTAGCATCATTCATTGAATGTCAACTATGTATAAAGCATTTTAGTACATCCTTGGGGTACACATGGACAAAGAATTATGTCTCTGAGCTGCAATTAAAGATCTTTGAATTTCAACATTATTTGACTAATTATTTTAATATGAAAAGCAAATCTTACATATGAAAATCAGGACTTCTAAAAAGTAAATTGGAGAATTTACATAAACTAAGAACTAAGCTAGTTTTATAGTTATTAAATAAGTTTCCATGGAGACATCTCTTCTCCATTATTAGATGTACTAAAATTTAAAATATATACAATTTCATAATAATACATATATAACATACAGTAGACATCTAATGCAGTAAGATACAATTTATAAACACTCACAGCTGAGATGGGGATGTTAGGATTGCAGAGAAAACTGGTCTACGGGGAGAAAGAAGAATGGAAATAGCTAAAGTAAGAAAAAAAGGAAAAATAAAATGAAGACGCTGCTGCAGAAAGATAAAATGACCGTCTGCCTTAACTTTCTGGATGACTTTCTACTTATAGATTTCAATCCTTCCTGTAGCCTGCCTCCTTCCTCAGCTAGAGCTCCACCACATATTCTCCCTCTTACAACAGGCTAAGTTTCTTCATTACTCAAGTGATGAAAAGAACTCTGGCCAACACAGAAAACTGAGGCACAGAAAAACCAAGTAAACTTGCCCAGGGACACTCAGCTTGTAAGTGTCAGGGCAAAGACTCCAGCCCATGTGTGTACAGATGCCTGGCCCCTGTTGTGTGGCCTTGCCTTGCCATTATATCAAAAGCTCTAATAATAGCCAGTGAGTGGCTAAGTGTCCAGATTTTTGCTGCAAAGCAAAGAGATAAGTATAGAGGTGTAAAGAAGTCAATTAAATTCTCTTTTAAATCTTGTGAAAATTTCTATTTAAACATTTTTAGCATGTTCAACAATGTAAGATACAGTTTTTCAGAAAGTAGTGTTATCAGACACAATCTGTATCAGATCCTATGTTACAATCACTGCTAAGGATATTAGAGCATCTAATTTTGAGTTTATATAAGACAAAATTGAGGAAAAATTTTAAAGGTTGTAAGGTGGTAGGGCTGACATTTTAATCATCTTCCCACATGTTTATGATGACAGGGAAAATCATATGGGATGATATGGTTGAGGAATATTTACCCTACTGTGAGCCGACTTTACTACTGTTTCTGTGAAAAGAGAAGTCAGAGGAAATGATTATCATTCTCATCTAACACACTGACACCATTTTTAAAAAAGCCTCATTCCTCTAACCTATTGTTACTAATGGTGTAAGACATAGAAATCCATTGCCGTAGTTTATTGTAGTGTTTTCTTGCTAAAAGGGATTCCATGATCAAATAATATTGGAAAACTTTGAATTCAGTAAAGTTACACAGGTGTTTAGTTTTATTTGATGTGTTTTAGTCTAATTTTATTGCAGGGCTCCTCAGAGCCTTTAATATGCAAATGTGCATCGTGAAGCTACAAGTGCTGAGCAGTTTTTACTTGAAGAATTTCCCAAAGTTATTTTATGAGAGAAGCCTTGCCCCTCCTTTTTTTTCCTCTCTTGGGGGGCAAGGCAGGGGAGAAACTCTTGCTTAGAAGGAGCAGCAAAATGGTTGAGAACATCAGTTCTTGAGTGACCTGCTCTGCCACAGACAAGTAATTTGAGGGAGAAAAAACCCAAACAAAAAACAATTCAATGACACAGATAATAGAGGGAGAAATGATACTAATTACACAAATTGGAAGAACTCCTGTTACTAATTCTTTTCACAAAGCCAGGGTGTAGTCCACTTCTAATCTGGTTCAATAAAAGCCACAGGTAGCCAAAGATAGACATAAAAAGCAGTTTCATCCCAAACTGATTCAAGCTCCTGCTTCTGACTGCAGAGAAGAAAAAAATGTTTCATAATGATTTGAAGAACAGTATTAAACTAAACTCTAAGATAAGGCTATGATTAAATTAAATAGCAATTGAAAACTGTTTCGAGTTTGTAAATAAAAAGACACCAAATTATACTGAAGTGCCTACTGCTTTGCATATCTAGCTCTTTTTAAATAATAGGGTTTTTCCCCCAAAACTATTGGCAAACTAGTGGCAAACATTAACTGCTGCATATTGCTTTTGTTAAATATCTTAATCAAGGAGTAGCTTTTGTGAGATGCTTATTTTAAATTTTTAAGTGAAAAAAAATCACTCTTTAACCTGCTGAAACTCGGATATTTGTATAATGAGGAAATGCCTACTGATTTCACTTTCCCACTGGCAGTGGTTATCGACAAAGGCTATGCATTACAATCACCAGGGAAACTTTAAAAATACATGCCAATGCCTCTGCCTCACCTACAGAGATTTCAAGTCTTGGAGTGGGGACTCTAAAGCAGTTATTTTTAATTCCCCAGGTGATTACAATGTACATTCATGACTGGGGCCCACTGCCCTAAGAGGAAATAAACTATTTCACCAGTGCTGAAATCTAAACATAAACTATCAAAAATAATTAAAGGCACAGGAATCGATGAGGCACAGAGAAAACTTTCTTCTATAAAATTATTACTTTAAATTACTGCTCGTTATTTATGCATCATTAACTAATAGTAGCAAAGGGTGGAGAAATAGCAAATTTAATTACTCTCAGTTAAAAAAATCAACCAGAAATGAAGATGAATTCTCTGAAACATTGTCAATAGCATTTGATCTACAAAATTAAACACAATGTTCAATACATTTATTACTTACTGATAATATAATATGCATTTTATGTTAATAAATTATTTAAAACTGAGGGAATAATGATTTGGGACATTATACCTATCTATCTGAGGTAGGCTACAAATTAAGGGACAAAAGTTTAAGGTATTGGGTTAGATATGAAAATGATACAGTACTTCATTATCAGTATCAATATATTGTGTATTTTGATATCATACACATATGACTTGTATATCTTTAATTACTTTATATATATATACATATATATAGCTACACACACATATTTATGTATTCATTCATTCATTTATAGAGGTATTCTCCCCAAGGCCATTACCATTAAATCATACATTATATCTCCCTTAATCTTCAAAACAATCCTAGGAGACAGGTATTATTATTACCCACATATTACAAATGAGGAAACCATCTACAGTCACAAAGTTAGTAAATCAGACATAATAGAAGCTTAACACATATTTGATAAACATATGCATATGGAAATTCAATTCTTAATGGTAGATAGTCAGATGTGTACAACAGTTCATCTGCACACTGAGTATAAGCATTTTAGAACCTGTTTTAGAAACCTCTGTGCCAAAAGTCCTATGAAAACTGAGCAAGAACCCAGATATCCTTTCACTTCTCATATAGATGCAAGAAGTACCTTAGTTTTCAAAAAATGAATACTAAAATATAGATTCCACAGTCGGACCCCAGACTTTCTGAATTAGAATCCAAGCTAGTGAGGCCTAGAATTTGTCTATCTTTTAAAAAGCTTCTTAAGTAATTCATATGAATTTCAAGTAGGAATTCCAAGTATAGAAACTACTGGATCTCATTCCTCATGTTTGAGATTTAATGAGTGTGGGTCTTACTGGTGCTCCGTAAGAAGGGCAGACAAAGAGGCTGCATGGACAGAGCAGGTGTGTTCCCAGTTACTGTTTCCTTTCTTAGAGGCTAAGAGGCAGCCATGCAGCAGAATATGGTGACCTAGGTCTCAGGCTCGGATACCAGACAGAACTGTTGAATTTTAGCTGTGCCACTGCTAGTTTGTTAAGTGGGACAAGTTGCTTGATGCTTTAAAAGCCATATGCCTTTTCTGTAGAATAAGAATAATGACATTCCTTGTCTCATGGTAGGTGCTGGGGTGTTGTGGGAATTAAATAAAAACAATATATTCCTTACTGCATGACACAAGGTCTGATACCTAAAAAGCATACTACATCTCTTACCATTACTGAAGCATCAGAAAGTAATAGTGAGCAGAAAGGAGTCAGAGCTCCGACTGTCAGTGTGTCTTATTTTCCCAGGTTCGTTTATTTATCTTAAATTATTCTTGTTCTAGGATAACCTCTCCCTCTCCCTCTCCCATTAAAGCTCTGAGTAATCTCATACTTCTTAATGATGTCCTTTCCGTGTGGGGGAAAAAACTTAAAAAATTTTTTTCTGTGCTATTTCTATCTAAAAATATGACAATTTGACCCCCTCAGAGCTAACTCTAGAGTGTGTATACTGCAAATAAACTGATTTAGCTCAGGAATATTGAAAGCAAATATGGTGTAGTATTTTAAAATAAAAAATTTTACAGATGCATGATATGATTGGATTGTACCACTAGTAATCACATAATGCACCATGCAAAGTACAATTCATAGACCTAGTTTTAAATTCGATTCTAATAAGTAAACGGATTTGATCCTGTTGGGGGGAAAGTTGAAGCACTAATCCAATCACTAATCCGATCTTCATTGCCATAAAAATTAAGGCCAGTCTACTTCCTTGGTACTAAATAGTGTATATATTTTTATTTACGTATTCAATAATACGATGCTCTGTTTCAGTGAATGATGTTCTTCTGCCACTTGGTGGTGCTTGCCAGTTTCAGAATTTGTTTCTTGGTGGCACTGTAACACTAAGTACAAAGTAAGCTGAACAAAATCACAGCATTCCTGTTGGAAAGGCTTTGCTTCAAACTGTTTAATAATTTAAAGAACCTCTGTGGAAGCAACTGCTTTTGTTAACTAGTCACAACCCGTAATTAACTCCTTTGGAGTTTTAAGTTACTTTGGGCAAAATGTCTTAGGAAGAGTACATATTATTAGAAAGCATGCCAAAAACTTACTTAGCAGAGAATTCAATAACAGCTTTACTCAGCTAAGAGGTTCCTTAAAATTCTACTGCTATAGCCAAGCACTGATACCCTAGCAGGTCCTGTTTCATTATCATAACTCCTGAATAAACACTTTTAAGGACTTTGCCTTCAGTTTCAAGCATGACTTATTTTCATAAGCCTGATTAGTTACCACACCAGCCTTGCTATGGAAAATGACATGTCCTCACTTTGAATTGGGGAGTTGTTAAATCTTGATCTACATTAGGCGTGTATTTATGTTGCCCTCTCTGCTGAAAGAGTGCAGCGAAAAGACATCTCTGATTCCTTGTTTTTGCCATATCGGCTGTCAGCTCTATCTAATGGGCATTCCGTTTCCTTAAAGAATTTAGCTGCACTGTCTAGAAGCCGATTTTCTGATGCCTCCAACGTCTGGTCAAATTGATCTGTTTTAATGGAGTCTTCGTCTGTGAGGAGCGCGATGCCACCGACTAGAATGCTGGGATCTGCTGCTTAATTGCCAGGAGCTAGAGACACAGAGATTCAGAAATCTTTGGAGGTGGGCGGGGGGATGGGGGGGAACCTCCGGGCGGAGGCGGAGATCTAAGATAAAGAGATGGGTTTCACACAAGAAAAAAAAAAAAAAAGATTTCTTTGAGGCACTGAGGTGCTGCACGATCACATCTCTCAAAGGAGAAGTTAAAAAGCAAGGAAGTGGGAGCAGTTTGGAGGTTAAAGTACTTAAAATGATAGCTTGGGTATAGTTCGTTTTTCTGGTGGAGCCTGCAAAGGATAGATAGTCCCTGTTTTCAAAGGGTATTGGTGCCTCTGTTAAGTGATTGGGAATGGACGCTAATTGCCTGTGAGATGCTATCACGCAATGTTCTTCTAATTTCAAGGGACACAGGAGAGGGAGAAAGGCAAGATTTAAAAAGAAAAATAAGGAGGAGATGAGGGTTCTTGAAATAAAGGAAAGAAAGAAAAACAGAAAGAAGAAAGAGGAAGGAAGGAGGGGAGGGAGGGAGGGAGAGAGGGAGGGAGGGAAAGGAAGGAGGGGAGGAAGAGAGAGAGGGGGGATAGAGAAAGGAGGGTATGGGAAGAGAAGGGAAAAAAAATCCTGAATCACGGAACAATCACACAGCATAGAAGACACTGAATAATCACATAGAAAACTCATCCAAAACACTGTGCAACAACGAGCCGGGTCACGAGAGAAAGATGCTCCCCTCCATCCGTGTCCCGGGAAGCTCTGGGTCCCGTTCGTTACTAGAGACTAAAATACCATTAGGCTAAAGAGTGTTGTCTAACTGCGTGAAGAATGCAGCAGACGGAAGGCGGGTCCTATTACGCCGTGTGCCAGGCGCTGGCTGGGGCCAAAGAAGAAAAGGCGCAGAACAAGAGACTTGCCGAGTGAGACCTTCTTGCCTCGCCCACGTCTCTGGCGATCCGGCAGAGACCCGCGTAAAGCTCCCAGGGCCACAACCCGCGCCGCCAAAGAGAGCCGCTCTTCTCAGACGCCGCTTCCCGGCGGATGCGCCCGGCAACCCGCCGTGGCTGATGCAGAGCAGCCTTCCTGCCACTCTCTGACCACCTGTCCCGACCACACCTGACCTTCGAAACACATTTGCCCGCACCTCCCAGGCAGCCACACAAATAGGCTCCCGGCTGGAGACGAGTGTTTGGTGGGGAGAGGGCTTCAAACCTTCCACTCCTCGGGCTGATTCTGGGTTGTGAGGGGCCAGGGAGGGGAGGGGAGAGGGAGAGTAGAGAGCGGAGAGAGAGCCTGGCTGGCTGGTTGAGCCCGCTCGGTGAGCAGCCTAAGGTTCGCAGGCTCCTGTGGGAACTGCTGCTTCTTCCAGGCCAGCCAGAGCTGTACTCACACCACCGCCTCTCACCCTCTCCTGCTTCCTGCTGCTCCCTAGAGAAACGTCCGTGGGCTCTCCGCGGCGATATTCCCAGCCTGCATGCCGTTAGAGCCAGGCGGCGCGCTCCCGCACGCTAGAGCGCCGGGCGCCAGCAGGACGCCCTCTCCTCTGTGCCCTCTTTCCCCTCTCCTCCCTGCTGCGACCGCTCCTCAGCCACCTCCACCCTCACCAGCTCCAGCCCCGAGAGACGCCACCCAGGCGCGGCGGGCGCTCGCCGCCCGGGGTCACGCACGGAAGAGGGGCGCGAGATCTGACCAAGCGCTCGGTAGGGGGCGTCCTGCGGCGGAGAGTGAAAGGGCAGGTGGTATTTAAAGGTGTGGGAGTCGCCCGCTCTGAAGCCCGCGATTCTCACTTGAGCCATCCCCGCCTAGCCCCACTCGGGCCAGCGCCTGGTGAGCGAGCCCATCTGTGGCGTCGGCCGTCGTCTCCTCCTAGCACCTCCTCGCCGACCCCTCCCTCCGGGACCTGCAACCGGCTCCGCCAATCAACGTCCGACTGCCTCTTCCCACGTGATCCCGGGCGGGCTAAGGACCTGCTGCTTCCCAAACGCCAGAGGGATGCGGGCGGCAGAGCGCGAGAGGCGGCAGCTAGGCTGCTGGGCGCTTTGACTCTCCCTCCACCCAGCCCCCTTGGGCTCCTCTCCTCTGCCCTCTGGACTCCGGTCTCCTCCTGCTGCCCCGGCTTGCCAGAGCCCTCTGCTTATGGCAGCAGCTTACCTCGTCTCCGGTGCGGCTTTTCGGTGCACGACCCTCTCGCTCCCGGGGCTGAGCCGGGTCACTGGATGTTGCTGAAACTCTGGAGATCATGCGCGGGTTTGGCTGCTGCTTCCCCGTCAGGTGCCACTGCCGCCGCCGCCGCCTCTGCTGCCGCTGTCCGCGGGATGCTCAGTAGCCCGCTGCCTGACCCCCGCGATCTTGTGTTCTTCGGAAGCCGTTTGCTGCTGCAGAGTTGCGCGAACTAGTCATGGTGCTGTGGGAGTCCCCGCGGCAGTGCAGCAGCTGGACACTTTGCGAGGGCTTTTGCTGGCTGCTGCTGCTGCCTGTAATGCTACTTATCGTAGCCCGCCCGGTGAAGCTCGCAGCTTTCCCTACCTCCTTAAGTGACTGCCAAACGCCCACCGGCTGGAACTGCTCTGGTAAGTCCAGAACCCCAGCCACCGACCCCTTAACCCTTCAGAGGAAACGCGCGTTTCCAGTACAGACCAACCTCCCCAAGTGCGTCTCCCCAGCCCCTCGACTCCAACCGCTCCAAACCCTTGAGACCACCGACCTCCACCCAGAGGAGCACAGAGAACTGTTCCAGGCCGCTAAGGAAGGGGGCGGGGGTCCTGGGGAGGACAGAAAGTGCAGATGTAGGAACCTTTGCATCCTTGCACTTAAACTGGAGCTGCGGAGATTTTAAGAAATATTAAACGGGATGGTTTTGTGGATTCACTGAAAAGAGCACCAATCCTTGGGGAAACATTAAAACAGAACCTTTTCTGTCACTAAAGAAAAAAGTCTAGCAAAAAAGAGAGAGAAATAAGTTTATGAGAAAACGAGCGAGAAAGCAATAAATCAAATGGTGACTGCAGGGGAAACACTGATTACTGGCAAAAGTGCCATGAGGGTGCACTTGCCTGGCATTCAAGACCAGGTCACAGAAATTCTAAAGGAGCTTGTGTTTCAAGAGATTCAGTTACTCTCCCTCTGTCTCTCTCTCTGTCTCTGTGTCTCTCTCTGTCTCTGTCTCTCTCCACACACACACAAACATGCATACACATCCTCCTTCTCTAGTTGGCTGCAAAAGACGTTGTTTTTGCATCCCCGAATTGCCTCTCTCTTGCCTCCCTCCCCAAGCTCCTAGATGGTCGAAGGAAGTTGAGACGAGAACCATTTGCCCGTCTACCAGGCCGGGCTGTGCATGACCAAGGCCGGGCAGGCTCACGCGTAGGCGGGCGGAGGGCAGAACTGACCCCACTGGGCGCTGACTCCTCCATTTTTGGGCAGGCTTCCTTGGAGTGCGTCAGGCGCTCTTCTTGCTTGCTCGGGTCCCTTCCGAGTCTGAACGCAAGAGCTTGGCAAGCTTTGCTGTGCTGAAGCCTCCTAATTAAATAGGGCCCGAGGATGGGAGTTGCTGCACCGTCCGAGTAGCTTCGCATTTCTGTATGACAGCCCATAGTCTACCGGCGGGATTGTGGTGTGATTTCACTGGCATTTTAAACTGCCTGGGTATTGTCCCCAAGGTCTGGTCTGTTCTAGTTTTAGCAAGTGTGTATGTCATTTTTCATCTTCTGTATATATAATTCCACTGAAGTTGAATCTAGCTCTGAATAAAGTGGCTTTCGGGGATGTGTGTGAGCTGAAGTGTATGTAACTTTGGAGAAGAGGGAATGACCAACTGTAACTTACAGGATAAAAGAATATGTCGTCCTGGGTAGTTACTGATGCAAATTCCATAAGGAAAATTATTATACATCATTGTAGTTTGTGCTTTTTAAAGACAAGTTGAGATTTGCAACCCTATTAGATTTGGGTCAATATATTGCTCTTGTTCTGTTTTTGGCAGTTTCTAAATTGGGCATTTTTATAAAACTCAGCATGTTTTCTTTAACTTATTCGTGGTTCATGCATGCATATATGTTATTTTGGATAGACTAAGTTCCACTTTGCAGGTACCTAATCTCTTTTTTAGGTGCTTTATCATAGGAATATTAAGTAACCTACAAAATCAATTGTTTGGAATGTTGATAGCTTTGTAGCCCAACATGACTAGTTTGCTTCATCCCTAACTATGGTACTGTTTTAGGAACTAACTAACTTAAATATGAAATTGGGGTTGACAATCAAGAAATTCATTATTACTAGATATCTTATAAGGATCTGCAGAAACTAAAGAAAATAAACTGGTTTTCCAGGCAGATTGTCAAGAACCTGGCACCCCCCTTTACCTCTGTTAACTTGGAGGTGATCAATCTTCATTTGAGCCAGACAGACCATCAGAGAAAACACTGTGCCTGTTTATCTTTATTATTGGGGCTTTGTTTCCTCTTTGTCTGGAAAAATTCCAAATAAGGGGTTGTTGCAGACCTTAAAGCAAAAGAATGATTAAAGATGAAGGAATGGTAAAAGGCATTCTGAGACCATCACCAGCTCTTTTCTAAAATGTGAAGTTTGGTGGTCATAAACTATAGTCTACTTAATGAGAAAATAATAAGGAAGCTAAGAAGCAAGTGTTAAATATTCATCCACCACTGCCAGTATTAACCCAAGCTAAAATAAAAGAGCATTATCAAAAAAGCATATTAAAAGACAATTGACTAGAAAAGAATAGTGAAAAAAAGAAACTAACATTAATCACTTAACTAGAATTTTTTTAGGTTGTCAGTAAAGAATGACCTTGCAGTACAGCTGTGGTTGTTGGAATTAAAATTTAGGGCAGTTCTTTTAAAGCTTCAAGATATTTCTTTTTTTGTTCAAGTCTATAACATTTAATGACTGGCGTATTCTCTTTAAATTTGAGGTTATGATGACAGAGAAAATGATCTCTTCCTCTGTGACACCAACACCTGTAAATTTGATGGGGAATGTTTAAGAATTGGAGACACTGTGACATGCGTCTGTCAGTTCAAGGTAAGAAGTCTGGTATTTGCATCTTCTAATTCATTAATGAGACGACAAAGCAGAGATCTTCTTTTACAGCCCATCACTTGGCAA
This sequence comes from Hyperoodon ampullatus, assembly GCF_949752795.1. Classification (NCBI taxonomy): domain Eukaryota; kingdom Metazoa; phylum Chordata; class Mammalia; order Artiodactyla; family Ziphiidae; genus Hyperoodon; species Hyperoodon ampullatus. Next base: position 43,456,129 of record NC_136921.1, read on the forward strand.
TTTATATCTATGCAAGCTAAGAGGAAAGCTGGCACCAAACAAAAGTATGGCAAGAGAGCCAACTGATGTCAAAAAGGCACAGCTTTTTGGAGAAATGTATGTGCCACAGTTATAAATGCCACTGGAGGTAGAAAGCTTCAGGTTGTTCTTTTGGTGTGTCAAAGGAAAATTATGTTTCTGTGCCCCTTCTAACATGCATGCTATAAGTCAACTTCTGGAGATAATAGTCAAAATCATTGCTGGATTAGAAGTGTGGATTTATACTTTTGTTTTTTGATTGGGGCTATCTTCTTTTGGTCATATTTCTCTGTTTTAATGGTCTTGGGTTTTATTATCCTGGCAATCTGGTTAAGTTTTGAAATGAACTCCTTATCAATGTGACTTTAAAACTACTGTGCTAGTTTGGAAATCACAACACTTATTAATATTTGTCAACTTTTCATAGATACCACATTCAATTACAACTGAATCTCCCAGGAATCCGAAAGAGTGCAAATAGACAAAAGTTATTTCATAAACATGAGGAAGATGTTCTTTTGTCTCATGTTAAAAAAATAAATAAAAATTAAAAGAGAGAGCGATTGCAGTTGTGGTATTGTCAAAACTAGGTTATTAGTATTTATTAAAGATAGAACTCAATATCATTATTATAGTCAACATCCAACAAATGCTTTCTACCATGTGAAGTATAAGCCTTTTTTTCTCTCAATATGTTTTTATAATTCAAGTATTAGAGATGCTGTACTGATATCTTATGTTCACCTTTGAGTGTTGTTGAATTACTTTTTTTTTTTTTTTTGCGGTACGCGGGCCTCTCACCATTGTGGCCTATCCCGTTGTGGAGCACAGGCTCCGGAAGCGCAGGCTCAGCGGCCATGGCTCACGGGCCCAGTCGCTCCGCGGCATGTGGGATCCTCCCAGACCGGGGCACGAACCCGCGTCCCCTGCATCAGCAGGCGGACTCTCAACCACTGCGCCACCAGGGAAGCCCTGTTGAATTACTTTTTAAAATACACATCAAATCTAACAAACGGTTCAACTAGAAAATATTCCCATTAATGAAAGTATATACCGGGGATAAGGGAAAAATTTTCCAAGATTGTAAGCAAAACTTTAAAAAAAAATTAAAAAAGCTATAAAACAAATAAAATATTAGAGCTCAAATTCAGGTCTAAAATTTGTTATAGTACAATTGTCTCTCAGTATCCATGGGGATTGGTTTCAGGACCACCACAAATACCAAAATCCAAGGATGATCAAGTCCCTTATATAAAATTATGTAGAATTTATATATAACCTATGCACATCCTCCTGTACACTTTGTCATCTCTAGATTACTTATAATACAATGTATATGCAATGTAAACATTGTAAATACAATGTAAATGCTATGTAAGTGGCAAATTCAAGTTTTGCTTTTTGGAATTCTCTGGAATTTTTTTTTCTCGAATATTTTCTATCTGAAGTTGGTTGAATCTGTGGATTTGGAACCCCCAGATTTGGAGGGCCAACTGTATGTAATATTTAGAATTGTTGATGAAATTTAAATATTTTAGGTTAAGTTCAACCTCCCAGTGAGAGAAAGAAGGGAATTCACATTTAAATATGGTTTTGAATGGCTTATAGATAAGCTAGAAACTTCTTGGACATTTTTTTCTTCCTAAGAAAAGTAATAAACAGCTGATATTTGTAAAGTGCACCACCACCTGGTGGGTAAGTATTGCTGTGCCCAGGTTACAGTCATTAGACCATACGATAGTGTTGGAAACATTAATGCATATTTAATATTCATGCAACACCAATTTCTAAGGTCTCTAGCCATACTGAACAACGTAATTATGTTCGTTCAGTGAACTACTTGAGAGAGATGGAGCATAAGAACTCTGCAAGTCATACTTCATACAAACATTAACTAAGGGGAAAATATAGTTGGATAAATCATTAGTTAAAGGCCCACAGGATTTTGTGGATTTTTCCCTTTTCAGTTTGTAATTCCCAAAATTTTTTCTTATTTTCGTAACCAAGGGTAGACATAAGAAGTGAACTCATATACAGTATAAAATGAACCAAGAAGAATGTTCCTCAAATGGAAAGCCATAATTATAACAAGATACGCCAAGAGAAAAAAAAATGAAGAGTTCACAAAATTCTAAATGGATGAATGCTACTAAAAGAAAATTTATAATTTTCTTATTAAAGAAATTGTGTTGTTTTCAGGTTGCACAGAGGGTTTTGGTGTAACTTTTATCAACAAAGATATTTATGTTTTTCACTCATTTGGTCAGCCAGTTACATTTGTCATTAATTTAAATAATCGTTGAGTGGTATAGATTGCGGGGGGCGAGGGGAGTGAATACGAGTTTGAATAAGAAACTAAAATGTAAATTTCCTTTTTCCTAATGCCTGTAGCATTTTAAATTTACTATTAGATTACTGCTGCTATTAGTTTGTGTGTTGCAAAGTTGTCAGAAGAAAATAAACATTTCCCTAGTGGAAAATTTAGACTCTGTATATACCAGGAATAGAGAGTGGCAGAATTAAGTTCAAGATCACAAGTTGTGAAAGAATAATAGGTATTTTAAGCTAAGAGTATCTTGACTCGGTACTTTCCAGTATTTTCAAATGAATTTGAGAATTCTTTTTTTCCCAGTCTGATGAAAAGACAGATGTCCTGAAAAATCTATTTTTCTATATACTGTTCTAAACTAGCTTAGGTCATCTACTCTGTTTCTCCTGCTTTCAGAAACAAGTCCAAATTCTTCTATTCAAAATGGGTGCCAAATGTGGTCTTTCTGGCTGAGAGATAAATTTCAAAGAGAAGTGGGTATATGAGTGTATAATCTATGTTTTTCAGTTTGGATTACAATTGGAGCATTAAGGTGAACATATATTTATCTTCACTTCTCTTAGATGATTTATGATAAGCTATTCTACCCTTCAAACGTGTTATCTCATTTATTTCTCACAATTGAGTGAGATAATTATTTTCTCCTCCTTTTACAGATAAGGAAATTAAGACCCATAAATATAAATAACTTACCATTAAGTGGTGATCCTAAAGCCAGAATCTAGGTCCTTTGACACCAATCTAATTTTTTCTAGGACATTATACATGCAAGTAAAAACATTATAACAATAACAAAAGTACCAGTTTATTGTAGACAACTCTTGATATCAAAAGTAGTACAACTAATTCTTGGATGATGATATGAGTTCCAGAAATGGCCTGCAACCTCATGCATCCTACCTTCCTCTCTATATACCAAATGATATCCTGGTCATTCTGGTAAATCAGTTGTGGTTTGAAAATTTAGGGACAGTGGATGGATGAATGGATGGCTGGATGGACGGACGGATGGATGAATGGATGGATGGATGGATAAAAGAAGGAAGGGGGGAAGAAAAGAAGACACATATGCAGCTATTAATAGATAGCACTGGTCATATCAATTAGTATGTAATGATCAATGATAACTTTATAATTTAAAAATATGATGAAGCCTTATTTTTTTAGGTATCATTTAATTCAAATGTGAAATATTTTCATTTAATAAGCCATGCTTTAGATCTGCAATTGTTCCAGTAACTAGGACTGTATAACAAATTGCCCAGAACTTAGTGGCTCAAAACAATGAACATTTATTTTGCTCATGAATCTGCAGTTGGACAGGGCTTAATGGAAGCAGCTCATCTCTGCTCCCCTTGGCGTCAGCTGAGCCGGGGAGGGAACTCAAAGACTTGTTTCTGTACTCTTCTCAGGACTCTCACTCATATACTGGACTGTCAGCTGGGGACCTTGGTCCTCCTCCATGTGGATCTCTCCATTTGGACTAGTTTGGGCTTCCTCTTAGCACAGTGGCTGGGTTTCAATGGCAAGCATCCAGAGAGTGAGAAAGAGCCAGGTAGAGGCTGTATCCTTTAACGACCTAGCCTCAGAAGTCACACAGAGTCACTTTCATCATAGTCACAGGCCTGCCCACTCACTTAAAATCATTAAAAATTTTCCATATGAAAAAATGTAGTCACAGAGAAGTAAAAGTTACCTATGGAATGATCAAAGGCCTGGGACATATGCGGGTTTTTTATCGCTTTTTTTTTGGAAGAGAAACATGCCATATCCTAAGCCATTACTCCTAAGCCTTTGACAACCAGGAATATAACAGAATTCACTTAACATCTGTGGAGCGCCTTCTATATGCCAGAATCTAGGGAAGGTGCCGACAATATATAAAATGTAAGCTATACATAGCTTCTAGCTGCTGAAATCTCAGTTAAAAGAAATTCTTATTAACCAAACAAGCAATACATCGTATGAAAATTTTCTCACATAAATTTTTTGTTCATTTGTAGCAAAACAAATTCCATATATGCATTGAATCCACGGGTGTGACATGTTGCTGCTTTCTTAAGAAATGTGGACATTTTGGAACAAAATCATTCACTGAAAAAAACACATATTTGGAAAATAAACTTAAGATATTTAAAACATCTGAAGGAAGCAGAATCACTTTTCCCCTGAGAGGAAGTTTGGACAACACATACATTTATGAGCTTAACCATCTGGCCCTGAGTCTTGTTTTTTCTCTACCAGCCAACTATGTGGCCTTTAGCAAGTCACCTAACATCTGAATCTGTCCCTTCCTCTGAAACTGAGCAGTATTCATGATTATCACTGAAAATTACTTCCAATAATTTGGCATATTTTAATGTAGTAGTTAGCTTATTTTTTTGTACTTAGGGTTAGCCTGTGTTCCTTTATTTTTCTAATTTTAGACACGCATGCTTCAATGTCGATGTTAGATGGTAACTCTGCTAGTTAAAATATATATCATGAAAGGCACATAATTTACATTTCTTTTTATAAATGAGTATTCCAAAGCATTTTGAAACATGACTCTTAATCCTCCCAAATGCCTCAGTTAACCATTTCGAATGGGGGAACTAAGCTATAAACTTGTTAAATATTTCATTTTTGAGTGATATACACAAGGTCCTACACTAAGGCAATGAGAGAAATGGGAGAACCTGGGACCAGACTTCCACTCCTGAGCCTTAATGATTTAGAGTATGCTTTCTCCATGTGTTATTCATTTTAATGAGTGCAAGTCATGGTAGTAAGGGCCAAAAACATCGTGCTGATTATCTACAGTTAAGCTCTTTTCAACTCCATACAAATCTTCCTTTTGGCTTGTGCATAGAACTTGGCAGCTCTGTTTTTAGCACTGTTCACATTTGGCTTACTACATCCTTCAGAAGTGGCATATGAGCACTTTATCAGTTTATTCGATATTTTAAGATGCATATCAGCATTGTGTACTAGCACTTGACAGAGATAATAAATACTTCCCACCCCTCACTCCTCATCTTCTGACTACATCTGAATAATCTACAGAAGTAGATGAGAAGGATAAATAGAGAAATTCTAGGTATTAGAGAGAAGAAAACATGGGCCCAAGTAATCTACACACAAAGTATTGTAACCAGGGCTGGAGATGGAGATTAAAAGGTAACCTGGGACAAGAAGCTAGGAACCAAGCATGAGAAGCTAACTAGCCCAGCCGTTCACACTAATTATGACTCTCATCCGCCTACTGAAAAGGTCAGCAAGTCTACCGACTATAATATGTTACCAGCTGGTCACTTCTTTCTTGTCCCTAGTGGGTCCTCATAAATCCTCCCTACATTCTCCTGTCCCTGATACTGAACACAGCCCATTTATCAAGCACCTGTCCATCCACCTGCCTCCCTGGCCATGGTTCTGACATGAGCACCACCCCCATTTATTTGGTGTCTCTTCAGTATTGCTTATTGGAAAACTCAACTCTTTACTAACATTTTCTTATTGCCTTTTTTTTTTCAGTAGTGATAAAGATGTTCAGTTTTATGGTAGGTCAGTTTTCAGGTATATATATATATGGAAAGCTTGTGGAAGACAGTCCTTACACAGGTATCACCTGGCCAGAAGTGAATTGCCTACTGAATTAAAGATCCTCAAGAGTGAAAAGTTCCTATCAAAATAGTTTTTAAAATATAATAATGTAGATAGACTGAGTCTGGTAGCCATATAGTGTAACTGTGGAAAGGAATTATTAAACAGAACCTTCCAGAATGTCTAGATTAGAAATTGTAGAAATAAAGATTTTAAAAATATGTCATATTTAAAATATTTCAATCATTTTAATCATTTAAATAATTTCTAAATAGATATGATTTAGTATCTAAATTATCTTGTTAGCAATTATGGTGATTATGAGTGTCATACAATTTGAATTTACTATTAGGAGAATAGTACATAACTATTAGTTAAAAATTATATTTAAGTTTTTCAATAATAGCTGTAAAGTCAGATTCAAAAAACTGTCATTTCAGAGAACATTGTCTTATACCATTTAAAAAATGGTTAGGATGGTTAAGCTATTACAAAAAGGCAACGAACAAGAGCTAAATGGTTGATTGGTAAGGAAGTACAGATATTGTAAGAAAATAGAGTAAGAAAATGAATCTCAGGTTTTTATCATCAGATTATAACCATATTAAGAATTTGCTTTTTTGCATAAATCCTTGAGTTGAATTTAACTTTTGATAGAGTTTTAGGTTTATTATCATATATATTAAAACACTAGCCATCTCACTAAATTATTGGTTTATTTTATATGTGTTATGAATTAGCACATCAAAAATCCAAATATTTTAATAAGAAGTAGAAAACAGAAAAGTGTTTTCACATACATGTATATGTATGATTTGTTTTACTTAGTTTCTGGCATGGATTATTTATAAATAATCATCTTGATCATTACATTTGTTATAATTAAACAATGTAGCACATCAGTAGATAATCACATCAGTGGTGTAATTAGCAGGTATAGAACACAGCCAAGTATCTCTAATGCCTTAGAGTGTGATCACATTATCATGAGTATACCCTGTAGGTTGCCTAATTTCCATTGTAAAATGTGTAGACTTTTGTAATTAGGTTGTTTAAAAATGAACTTTTTGTTTTATGAAATATAGGTTAAGTCATACTTTTGAATAGTCAATCAAGTTTACATATGGTTCAATAGTTGTTGATTTTTTTTCTGTATTCCATGGTCTGTTGTTTCTTTCTACACTGTGTCTACATCAATATCCAATGGTCTAAAAATATATGAAAAATTAATTAGTAATTCAAATGTCTTATCCAAATATTTAGAAATTTATAAAGATTCAAATTCAACAGAGGAAAAACATACTAAGGAGTAACTGAATTCTTTGGCATTTCACCTATATACTTCTGCTCCAAACACAGATAGACAGTATTTCTGAATAGCTTGAATATTGTAACATGTTCTGATTGTTTTCCACCAAACCATATGGGCCACATATCTGGAAAAAAATTAAATAATATTGATGCATTTGTTGTTATATCTTTTTATTATTGCTTGTCCTATCACTTTGTTGGAATTGCCTGATCAGTTTAGAAGCTCTTTTTCCCCCTATCTGAATCAGATGACTTGACATTGCTTTTGTGTATCTTTGAATGGTGTCCTTACAAGGTCAAAGACTTGCTGGATACAAGGAGGATCACTGAAAATGAAGACAAGTGCTTTCTTTTGTAAATGATGATTTCTGTTCAAGATGTCAGAGGCATGCAGACTCCAGTACTAACCATAGGCTTACATCTGTGTGCTCCCCAGTGCAACAGTGACTATGTGCCTGTGTGTGGCTCCAATGGGGAGAGCTACCAGAATGAGTGTTACCTGCGGCAGGCTGCATGCAAACAGCAGAGTGAGATACTGGTGGTGTCTGAAGGATCATGTGCCACAGGTATGTATGTGATCCTGAAGATTCCCAAAAACCTTCGGAATGGATTCTGAATCCAAAAACCATGTCTTGCTTTTCACATTATGTCCTGTTTATTGTTATCCAAACAAATAATCCAGACTATATATTATTAGCTAGACAAGCCTCTTATTCTTTCGTACAAAGTATGCATTATTCTTATTCTATGTCTTTTTACATTTCAAGTCACTTCTGGAAGAAAGATAAATGTACCATAAGGACATTGGTAGATTTTAATATGTATGTTATTTAATGAAATACAGACAGCTGAATAACATAATTAGAAATCTAGATTGACTGCTCAGCTTCCAAACATAAGAAACTTATCTATGCATGAAAAAAGTTTGATTGTTTCTTTGTAACAATAGGATCGTCTGGTGGAAGGCAGTTTGCAGATTTGGATTTGGAAGTTAAGATGTGTCTAACCTTAGCAGCCCTACAAAATGCTCCTCTTAACAGTGAGCTGATTATATTGAAGAATGTATTGGTGATAGACATGACTTCTAATGACATCTGTCCTTTCTGACACAGTCAGCCTGGGCTCCCACAAAGCTTTTTAGTTATATTGTACCAAGAATGCTCTAAAGAAAGTAAGGAAGAAGAGTGACTTCATAGGGTCTTTGGTTTTTCAGGTTTTCCTTTTGAGTACAATGGTTATTAGAGCTGAATAGCATTACAGGAAGGAAAAAAAAAAAAAAGGAATACAGCCCAACTTGATAAAGCCATGCTGTAAAATGAAGCTGAGTTTTCAGGTTAGGCTTGAAACACTAAAATCACATATATTAAAGAAACTTTAGTGTCCCTTGATAGTTGTTCTTAATGGCAAATAAACATCTTTTTGAGGAATTGGATGGCATAAGCATATTCAAGAAAAATAATAATGATATAAGGACTTTCTTCAAAAATGGAAATATAGAATAGAGTCAAGAAAAGTCTATTCTATTGAAAGTCTCTCTCAGATAACAGGTATTTCTATTCTAGGGAATTATATTTAAAATTATGTGTATGATGGCTGGGGCAGGGTGGTAAATGAGCAAGAGAAAGTATCATATTCTTTAAAACAGGGGTCCCCAGTCCCTGGGCCACAGACCAGGGCGAGCCAGTGAAGCTTCATCTGCTGCTCCCCGTTGCTCCCCATCGCTCGCATTACCGCCTGAACATCCCCCCCACCCCCATCCGTGGAAAAATTGTCTTCCACAAAACCGGTTCCTGTTGCCGAAAAGGTTGGAGACTGCTGCTTTAAAAGATTATCTTAGGCCTATTGATTGTTAGCAGTTGACAATGTTCCAGGTTGTACTGGTGACTACCGAAGTTTCTAAGAATTAGCAGAAGAGAAAGGAAGGTATCATTCCTCATGAACAATGATGTAGGCTTTTTCGTTTGGGTTTTGGTTTTTAAGTCTTTTCTCCTATTTGATTCTTTGCCTCACGATGTGGATGTCCTTCCTGCAAAGGTGATTGGGAAGCAAGTCGGATTGGTGCACCACTTGCTTATTTGCTAGAGCCAACAGATCATTGCCATTCAATCTATGAGTGAGAAGTAATGCATGGAAGTAAGAGCAACATGTGAGAGTTATTGGACCAGGAGTGATGTAGGCAAATACTAGAGAGGACTGAGGAATGGATTTGCTTATTCAAGATCACATAGGGTATCTGTGTGTCTCTGACAATAGCCAATGAGGATCAGTGGGCAGTAGTCACAATAAGCAGCCATAAAGTTATGGGTTGGCTAACAATGGTAGCAAAATCTCTCTTTCTTACTTTCCAACCTCCAAGTTCTTGTCAGCACATGCAGTCACATTCTTCTGATTCATTCAGTCTTTCCATTCTAGTCCCTAATGTGTTGGTTGTACTATGAAAATAAACACTTGACTAAGTAGAAAATTTAATCACAACTGAGTAATCCATCCCTATCTTATTCACAGACTTAGATTTTTTCAGGATTTAATTAGTAAGTTGGTCTTGCTGAATGCATCCTCCATTGACTTGTAAATCTAAAAGTGTTTTGATCTGAATAATGATGGCGGGACCAAAGTAATTTTGATTAACCAGGTCTGACTGTAAATAAATTGGAGTTCTGACTTTTGATCTAAAAGAGATTCTCATTCTTTTCTTCATAGATTTTCCTTTTTTTTTTTTTTTTTTTTTTTGCGGTACGTGGGCCTCTCACTGTTGTGGCCTCTCCCGTTGCGGAGCACAGGCTCCGGACGTGCAGGCTCAGCAGCCATGGCTCACGGGCCCAGCCACTCCGCGGCATGTGGGATCTTCCCGGACTGGGGCACGAACCCGTGTCCCCTGCACCAGCAGGCAGACTCTCAACCACTGTGCCACCAGGGAAGCCCTCCTTTTTTTTTTTTTTTACTATTTGACACTGAATGGAGCTGACAAGTTGTGATCTCTAGGAATAAAAGGCAGTAGAAGATATAACTTTATATTTATTACATTTCATTGAACTTACAAATCATTTTTTGTCTGGAAAATGGTTTCCTATTGGGCAGTCTGCTTAATAGCCTCACTGTCAATTTCACTTTTTTTTTTGCCTTATAAGAAATGTATTGACTAGGAGCCCAGATTCAGGTGCAGCAGCATGACTTCTTTTCTTAGGTGTTTCTGTCTCACTAATAAGGCTTTAGTAGGCTACTTGTCTCTGGTTTGCAAAGATGATTCATTTTATAGTGAAGAAACCCTTAAAGCTTCCCATCACTATTTTATAATGATGCCATGGACTTAAGTGACCATTTTTTTTTCAGCCTATTCCTCCTTTCTTCACTACTACTTAATTTGGGTCAAATCAAACACAAATTGTCTTAAGGATCATCGTCCTTGAATTTTTAGAAACATACATGGGGAATACAAGCCAAAATACTGCTGCCATTTTTCTTGATTTTCTCTAGCCATATGTACTTAGCAGAAAACGTATAGATGAATAGGCAAGATGTTCACTCAAAATTTTAATTATTATGTTCTAGACATAGTGATAAGCATTTAAAATGTGCTGTTGTGCAGTTATCCTCAAAATAGTCCAGTGAGATAGACATTACTATACCCATTGACTAGAGGACCAATAAGCTTAGGAAGGTTGAATAACGTTCCTTATGTTATCCAATGAGTATGTTTGGAGCTTTGAATACATAAGATTTTATGCATTTTCTCTTATGTGTGTGGAAGTATAGAGAGCTAAACAAGACATGGTTCTTGATTTAAAGACGTTTACACTTAGTGGGAAAGGAATAAGAAACTATACACATTCAACTAAAAGACAGGTAGAATGTATTAATGCTGAAATAGTACAACCTGTTATTAGCCTCTGATGATTTTATAAGTAATACTGACTTAAGCTTTCAAATTAATTCAAATAAAGTCAGTTAAAATTCTAGCTGTGAAAAGATACAAAAAGGAGACTTGACAAATGTTGACCATTCAAGCACTGTCCTGTCCAAAGTGATTGTGCTGTGACTTAGGACTCAGTTCAGTTGACAGGACTATTTTCCTATTATAGAGATGAATGTATCAGCCTTTCTGTATCTGTTACCTTAAAACAATCAAATCATATGATTAGAATCCTTATTTGAGTCTACATTTACTAAGAAGGGTTTTTATTATAAATTGTTTTATCAATTAGCTTGCCTTTAAGGAAAGGATAGCCTGGCCCAGTGACTTGCTCCTTAGTCATGTAAGCAGTTAATGACTTGACGTTCTGATTTAATAAAGGGTTAAACCTTGTGAATTTAGTTAGTCTGGGTCTCCACCAAGGCTGACAATTCAAACTACTGCTCCTTCATGACAGTGCTAATGTCTAACATAATGACAAAGAAAACTACTGGGGAGGCATCCATTCTTCCCTGTGTCAGCCTTCTGTAGATTTTCATACATCATGCCTCTGTCTATGAGTGCCTCTCAATAAAGTGTCATGGAGGCAAACAAGTAGAAGTAGTAGTTTATTTTAATTGGTCTAAAACAGCAAACACTAATTCGTAGAAGTGGCATTTGATATAGGTCTTGAACCCTGGTTGAGATTTCAATGTAAACTGAGGACATATCAGACAAAGAATACTAGTGTTAGTCTTATTTCCCAGTATTAACATTAAAAATACATAGCCAAATGTATTTAGAATGGAAGGAAGTGGGGAGACAGAAGGAAGATGATGTCTCCACTTAACAGGTGGAAGCAAATGGAAACTCCATGGTCTTGACTCTAAACTAGGAAATTGAGTGTTTCTGGGAAATGAGTTCTCAGAAATTGACAACTTTCAGGAGTTGTAATTATGTGGGAGGGAGGGGAGAGATGTGGAGAAAGAGAAAGGCAGAGGGAGGTTATTGTCTTTTCTGCCAGCATCACCTAGGGTATAGCCATTTTTAATCACAAAGGCAAAAGTTAGGCTCACTCTTCCACCAATTTCAAAACTGAAAGCTGCTTTTGGGTGCAGATAGACTCATCCACAATTGTGGTATTTGGAAAACATATTAGCTCTTATATAAAAAGATATTCATTTTTAAACTGTTTTTCCCTTTGTAATTTAATGTACAAGAATATAAGCCTTAATTATGTGTTTATTTGCCACAAGTCTTAGACTGTTTAATTTCTAAGTCTCACTGATTGCTATAAGTATCTCATTTTTAATTTTTTGTGTTAAAGGCACCAAATTCATGTTGATTAAAATTAAAATGAAAAGTTTTAACATAGTCAAGTTTAGGAATTATTCCAAAGCTAGATAATACTTTGTTCATGAAGTTTAAGAATGAAAATAATAAGGAATTTATTTTATAAATTATAGTATAGAAATTAGGTTGATGTGAATATGTTTTTCAAATTAAATATTGGTAATTTTTAAAAATTATAGTACCATATTAATAGAGAAAGTAAACATGAATTTTTTAAAATAAAGTCATACACATTTTTTGAAGATGTTTTTCAAGCAAAAACAAATTATTTCCTTTTTTCCCCCCAGATGCAGGATCAGGATCTGGAGATGGAGGTAGGAGTTGCCTTTTTATATATTTGAAGACTTACATGTGGATATTATTCATGGATATTTATTTATGTGTTTGCCATTACAAATATCTGAGATGAATTCACATTTTGCATTCTAGGAAAGGGAAGACAAAAAAAAATCATTCTCCATACTAAGTAAATGTATATACCATATAAATTATTTGATATATTTATGAATATATCACATTCATTTATGTGTTTGTGTTTGAGTTAACTTTGAGATAAATCTGCATGTCAAACTTCCTAACAGAAGCCTCCAAGCATATTTGGCAGGACAGAAAACTCATGAGAAAATAATTTAAATATTGGGTTTTTTAAATACATAATTACAAGGTACTGATATTAACACATACATAACACATACATACATAACATGTATATAAGAACATAGTTATCAAATTAATAGTTTGAAACTGAAGGAGCTTTAGTTCATAAAAGTAAAAAAGATAAACTTTAAGCCAGTGAAAATAAGATAGTGTCTTTACTTCTTTGATTAAATTAATCTATAGTTATTTTTACTAAAACAAGATATATGTTTTAATGATTTAGTTGTGCATTTAAAGAAGTATGTAAGATAAGAGACAGGCAGAAACTTTCAAAATTTGATCTGACATGCTTACTGTCAAATAAGATTTTATTTATGGATTGAACCTTCATTGTAAATTTCCCAAACTGCTTTTCCAAATGAAATCCAAACAAAATTCTACCTTTATACACAACAAGAAAAAATAGAAACAACTAAATATAATTTCAACAATAATAATGAAAATAGAATGAGTAAAACATAAACATTCTCTCAAGGCCTCGCTGAAGTTATATAAAATGATTAAATGTATGTTTCAAGTAAATTTTAGTTTTTAAATGAAGAATTTGATAAAAGATGAGGAAAAGAAGGCCTTGGAGTTAGGAAAGTCAGATCTCTACTGCTCACCTTATCTGGTTTGGGCAACACTTTAAAAATTTATCAAGTCACCCTATGTAATGAATGAAAGGCTTAACTAGTTCAAATAAGCAACACCCAGAGAATAAAATTAGAGCAGCATATTGGAGCACAATTTTTTTTCATAAAGATTAAAACTGAATAGGAGTCAAGATTCAGTACCATGAGAGTATGAATTTATTTCCATGTCATTAAGCATATGACATTAGGCCGTCATTTGATGTTAAGACAGTCTTTTACTATTTCTAATAAATTTTTTTTTCACTAGCTGATTAATATAGTATTCCCAAAAAAACTTCCCTAGAAGTTTTGAAAAGAAGAGCTCTAGGAAAATTAAATTTTAAAGAGAAAAAGAAAGGAAAAAAGAGAGTTCCTTGAGTAGATATTTCACTATTTCACTATTGGAATATTAAGAAATTAATCATTTTTTTTAAATGTTGATTTTGGAAGGAAGCAGTTCTATGCAAAATTCTATATATTTCCCAGCTATTTAGTTTTATGTGTAAACTAAATTTGGGAGGTACTGTGTTGTTTCAACTGTTCCACTGTTCACACAATGTCTCGTTAATTTTTTAGCATCTTTAAAAACAAAACAGAGTGCCTCCTTTTGTTAAAGCATCATGGTATATGTTTTTCTAATTGAGTCTTCTCCTCATATCATACATCATTTCTTCATTTTCTTAATAAGGTGTAGTGGATTTTCAGACCCTGGTTTCCAGTTTTTTGTTCACTGTAATTAGCACAGGCAATTGACAGTGAAGTCAACCTCACTCTTCCTTGTTGCATTTTATATTGCAATCTTAGGTTCATTATTTTATCTTGTGATCTGAATAAGGTGATGTTTTAGGAAATCATTTTAATTTCATGAATATGACATTTATAACTTAAATTTCATATACTAGTTAGAAACTACTTTCATTTATTTTTTTCTCCTTTTTAATTTTTACTCTTCCTTTCAATTATTGGTATTTTATAGTAACTTGGAGAAAAACAAAAAAATCAAAGCAACTTCTTAAGAGATAATTGCTTTGAGAAGAAAAAAAAAGCATATAACCCTTGCTCTGAGAAGAAAAAAAAAGCATATAACCCATTTAATTCTGAGTTGTGTTGTTTTTAAAGAGTTGTTGTTCTGGAAGTTGTGGTAAATGAGTATTTACTCCTAACTGCATAATCCTTTTTCATTTTTAGTCAGAGACACAACAGTGTTTTTGTTTTGTTTTTACTGAATAAATTTTTTCTAGTCTATGTGTTACTTTGCTCTGAAATACTAATGGTTTTAATTTTCTGTAATTTTTTTACTCTAATACAAAATGACAAAAAGCTTAATAACTAGAACCCAAAAACATAGAGTGACCTGCACAATTCCATTTCACATATCCTTTGGATTGTACATAAAATATGTTTGACTTGCTACCTCTGCTATGCAGAGGATGGACTTGCTCTGTATTCTGACCGAGTTCCTATTACCAAAATATCAGAGGAGCCAGAATCAGTTTCCTTTGAATTAACCAGAAGTGATTGAATTACCTGTGATTGTTTGGTTAATCAAACAATTCTAGCTAGTGATCGTTCTAACCGGTCTCTGTAGGATATATTCTCAATAACGTGTATTTGGTTAATAATTGGGACATCTTTGCAAGCACTTTGGATGGTTAATGGTTATTTTTCTAATTTCTTTTAACAAAAGTTAATACAATTCCCAAATGGAGTGCACTGATCTGAATAGTGAAGCGAACAATTTTATTTGGAAAACACTTATATGTATGACTATCATAAATGATATCATTAAACCTCCAAATCCAAAATCACTTTAAAAGTACATCAATTTTTACTTTTTAGATTGTCCCATATTCTTAAATGAATAAACATTACATTAGCATTGAAGATTAGACCTGATTATTTAAAAAATAATTTAAGTTTAGCTCATTTGCACAAGGGCATATCTGCCATTTACTGCACTTGAGGGAATATTTTTACTACAATATAAAAGGGATCTAAATGTTTCATAAAATTTACGTTAACTTGTTTGTATACATTTTATAGAGGGTTTAAAAATCTTTAACCATCGATTTGTTTATTCAGATGAAACAATTCAAAGGGCTTATTACTTTATTTAGTAAAACATGTTTACCGTGTCTTCAACATGGTCTGCAAAATGTGCATTCATTCATCAAGGTAATTTGTAGAGTAATAAGAAACAAATATTGCATACAAATCTTAAAGGTTGGCTTTTCCCATTTCAGTGACTGTATCCTATTCTTTTAGTGTTTAAGAAAACTCATTAATACAAAGAATAATTTTGTATTATTAGTTTTGAACATAAGACCAGCTGTTTATGGAATTCTTTGTTTTCAAACAAAAATGTTTAGTTGGAAAGGCATCTATATCAAAGAATCTTTTGGATAGCCTCATACTTGAAAAATCAATTCAGGATAAATTATAACTAATTATATATGTGTCTGATAGGAAGGTAATATGTGGTCATGTGTGGACCAAATTCCAAAGAATTTCAGAAAGTAGTAGAAAGAAAGGGATTGGTGTTTCAAGTACTTATATATGTGGAGATTGAATGTTGTAAATAAGAAAACAGGTGTGTGTAGGAGGGTTAATAACATCTTCTCCACCCACAGACTTCCTTAAGCAACAAACACTGTAGTAAGAAAGAAGTATTAAAGGAGCCTCCTTTCAAAATCTAAGGGTGTGTGGGTGATTAAGGGATAATTTTTAACACCTGCTATTCTTTCATAGTCTTTCAGTCATATTATAAGATAAGACCATGAATATTTTCCATTACTCTTAACAATTATTTCTGGATTAACTAGACTTTAGATAGATCCCTAAAAACAAAAAATAAGTCCAGTAAAATAACAACTATATTTTAACTATTAAAATAATTATAAATATATTATCCTGCTAGAATTCTGGAAGAATTCACGATTAAATTTTAGTAACATCTTATGAGAAGTAGTATGATAATGTCTGTATAAATAAAATGTCTCTAAGAGATACAACATAGATACAGTGAGTATATTTTTAATTCATGAGGTAAAATGAAGCACTGGGCCTACTTATACAATTATATAGTTTTAAGAGAATTCTTTAATAATTAATCTCTTTAATTAAGAGATTAATGTCAGATATGTACAGCAACAAATCAAATTAAATTTACATTCATTATTTGTATAAAGTCTGATTTTTATTTTAATAATCCAGATAATTGTTATTACGATGACCTTAATGCACAGAATCGGTTATAGTATGTTTCTATTTAATGCAAAATTGTCCTGTGCAAATTATCTTTGTATAATATTACTTGGATGTACATAATTAAGTCATTTGTTTCATATATACTTTGGATAGAACAAGAAATATTTACATTGCAACAAACTGTCAAACCTAGGCTGTTTCTGATAGGTAGATTGCTAAAAACTAGAAAACAGTATTGTAACAAGTTTGAGAACTTAAAAATTATTTTTAAAAAATTCTTTCTAATTTTCTAATGTGCGTCGTTTCTAATGTGGATTTGATGCTATTCAAGAATTAAGTCAAATTGAACAAGCCTCCTATAAACTGAGGACCATGGTAAGGTTTCTGGAGCTGTAACACTGAATATGACACAGTTCTTTACATTCAAGGAGATTTACATGTAAATTCTTTTCTTATCACACAATGGGAAAATTATGATTCTAATTATCAAAAGAGAAATAATCCCCTGTAGAAATAAATTGTTAAGTATACTATAAATAACAAGGAATTGAATATTCATTCCATAAAATATTCTTATATCAGGCTAAGTAATGTTTTCTTCCATGTTGCTATACCTATTCCCTTTCCCGACCTCGATCCGTACCTTCTCCACCTTACTGTCATGGTCAAGTTCTGGCAAGCACAATGTGCCTCACCATGTATTTTCTCCATTGGGTACACATTACAGCCAAAGTCTGACAGGCATCAGTTGTAAGCAACTTCATCTGAAATACTGATTCAACTAAAAAATTCTACCACGTATGCAAGGTTTGAGATTTTTTCAGGGCAATACATACGGGGAGGAAGCAGAAACTATCCTTGTGTTTGCTGTCCTACACCTTAGAGCTGCTCTTCTGTCTGGAGATGAGTTTATAGATACTTGAACCACAATTGAAATTTATCTCAGGTTTTCATGGAGTAGAATCCATTTTGCTTTCTCTATACCTCAAAGAGAAACAATATTGTGATGTAGTAATGGAATAGAGGTAGGATGAATGAAGATAATGGAAAATGAAATTGGAACAATATAAAAGAAGGAAGGAAACAAAGTGAGAATGATGGAAACTGAAAAGGGAGGAGAAGAAGCCTTTGTTACCAACATGGCTGTACTTTGTCTTCACATATGACTACCATCTTAAAAGTAACTTTTTTTCCCAGTAGAATGGTAATAATTGATTGAATTTCCAGAGAAGATTGCTTGGGAATGTGAAATGGATACCACAAACATTTTTTTCTGAATCACCCATTTGGGTTTTTAAAAACCATATCTAGAAAAATAAATGTAATCATTGTGTGCAGTGTGGTAGACATGGCTTTGGGTTAAGAATCAGGTAATTTGTATTCTAGATTTTTAATTGGCTTGAAGGATGCCTATCTGATTTTACTCTCAAGCTCCTTAGAGATTCATTTACTTTATTGGTAAAGGAGAATAATATCTGCTTATAGTAAAGATGGTTATAATAAACTAAAACTTACAATAAACAAAGAACTTTGGACTCCAAAAAATCAAAAATGAAATTAAAAGAATTTGTTACCTTTGCTCTTTTTTCCCATTTACTCTAAGAATATAATTTCTCTGAAGGGTTTAATTAGAAATTTGGATCTTTAAATTAGTGATTTTTAAGTTCATGGTCTAAAGTACTGATGCTAAGATAATAAGAACTCTACAAATCCAACCACAGTATTTAGAGGAGATAGCTAGCTCTGCACCTTGAAGGGGAGTGAAATCATAGTGTTGATATGAAAGGAACTGTAGTTCTATAAGATAAATAAGGGATAACGTTTTAAAATTCCAAACAGTAAATAATTCTTAAAACTACAATGGCAGGCATATTGCTTCCATAGAAATCTAAAAAAGAAGAAATAGGAGGGATTCACAATTTGAGGGATTCAGTATACTTACAAGGAAGAATTTTCATCAGGATGCTAAGCATTGCAGAGCTCTTCTAAGGGGATTTGAACTTTTTAGAAAGATTCTTTTAAAATAGATGGGAAGATTTTATAATAGTTCTGCTTGATGTCAGAGCATGAATTAGATAAATCCATAAGGATGCCTAACTCAGGTATAGTTGTTTGTAAAATGCTCTACGGTTTATAAAAAGCACTATCGTAACATTAACTTATTTAATCACAACAGCAATCTTTGGATGTGTGGATGATAATCAGAAAGAAAATAGCATTTTACCCACAATGCCAACAACAGTACATATGTTAACTAAACCAGTCCTTGAATTTTAAGAAGGAAGGAAACTATAGTCTACAAGATTACCCTACCTCTTGCAGTAGCTGTTTGCAACGTCTATATCAGACAGATCCCATAGTCTGTGGTTTATATAAATCATAAATCCTATCAACAATCATATGAGATTCATTATGCCATCTTCTTACCCCCTTCCCACTCTCATTTTTATTTCTGAAACCATCTATTCTATTCAGCGTAGTACTCAAACCCCTGTGGGTTTTTGTGGTGGTCTGTTATCTAAGTTAATCATACTCATCAGTCTATAATAGTTTGTCATCAATTCTCTTCTATTAATTTTCCCCTTCATCTGCCTTCCCTAATCCCATTCCTTTTCTTTGATAAGTATTCACAGTAAGGTATTTCATATACTTTTTTTTTTAAAGCTTAGTTAACATACATTACTTCACATAGTTACACATTGTTTTTCTTCTTGTGTTGATAACTTTTTCTTTTTAAAATTTATTTATTTAATTTATTTTATTTTTGGCTGCATTGGGTCTTTGTTGCTGCAAGCAGGCTTTCTCTAGTTGCGGTGACCAGGGACTACTCTTCATTGCGGTACGTGGACTTCTCATTGCAGTGGCTTCTCTTGTTGCAGAGCACAGGCTCTAGGTGTGCAGGCTTCAGTAGTTGTGGCACATGGTCTCAGTAGTTGTGGCTCGCAGGCTCTAGAGCACAGGCTCAGTAGTTGTGGCACACGGGCTTAGCTGCTCCATGGCATGTGGGATCTTCCCGGACCAGGGCTCGAACCCATGTCCCCTGCATTGGCAGCTGGATTCTTAACCACTGCACCACCAGGGAAGCCCCAGTATTTCATTAACTTTAACTTTAACTTCTTGGAGAAATATGATTGTGTGAGTAGCAGCAGGAACTGGTAGTTAAAAACACAGGCTTTGGAAGTAGACTCTGGGTTTCGTCCCGGCTCCACCACTTACTAGCTATGTAACCATGGATGTTACTTACACAGTCTTCATCTGTGATCCTTGCAAGGTTTCCCAGGAAGTAGACTCTGAGGTTGAGATTTGTACATTCGAAGTTCACTGAGTAGTGCTCTCAGGATCAGCATCTGTGGGAGGGAAGAATGTAGGATTGGGCAGATAGAGGAGGACTGGTGCAGTTTTAAAAAGCCACAGGAGGGCCCATAAGGAGCCCTTAATATGGGATGGCCCCTGTAAGTTGTGTTTAATCAGGATGATGGGGCTGGGCCTTCCCACCCCACCACTGATCACCACTGATGTGGGTGACCCCAAAAAGAGAGTGTTACCTCTGGCCAGGTGGCTCTCTTCAGCTACAGACTAGACCTGGAGAGGGACTCCGCTGTGAGCTGTCTGTGTACAATATTCCCAGCAGCTGAGAAGGGGGAAATGTGCATATTGCACCATGGCATCCTCTACGATCTGCAAAATTTAAAACAAGGAACAAAACAGACAAAATTCCTGCCCTTGTAGAGTTTATTTCTTGTGAAAAGAGCCAAACAGTAAACAAATAAACAAGAAAAAGTGTAGATTGTTAGATGCTGAGTGCCATGTAAGTGGGGAAAAGTGGGATAACGGAAGGTGGAGGGTTGCTAATATATTTGGGATGATCAGGAAGGCCTGGACAAAGATGAGGAGGAAATGAAGGAACAAACCTTGCAAATAAGCAAGGGAAGGGCCTTCCAGGAGAACTGCCATGCAAAAGCTCTGAAGCAGGTGCGTAACTGGGGTGTTTCAAGAAGATCACGGATGTTAGTTGGACTGAAGTGAGTGAGAGGGTACTTGGAGATGAGGAAGAGACATGGAGGTGGCCCTGCAGACACTCCTATGGGGTTGGGCTCTTCCTGTGAGTGAGCTGGGAGCCATTGAAGGTCTGGAGCATGGAGAATGTTGTGATCTGACTGGTGATTTTACAAGATCTGGGTTGAGAACGCACTGTGTTGAAGTAAGGGAGGAAGTAGGGAAGACTTCTGTAATTCAAAGAAAAAAGATAACTTTTTTTTGTCTGGTTTTCATTGCTGTTCAGGAGTCTGTGGTTTATTCTCCAGAGTATCCCTTGTCTATCTCAGATGTACCAGTCTGCTACCCATCTGACCACTGTCTATGGTCCCTTACAAATAGATATCTTAGGTTGTGCAGTAGTCGAATCCATTTTTTTCTCTTAAGGTATTTTTGTATTTAGGGTTTTATTTAAGATGTCCTTCTCTTGTTTTGGTATTTGTAAGCAAACAGAACATTTCAGGTATTACTGGACAGTATTTAATACATAGGAATCTCTCTACATGCTGCAGTGCATGCCAAATTGCATTTGAATTTTGTTTCAAATTTGGATATGAAAATATAGCTTTTTGTTTTACTGTACTAGATGTACAATACATATTGTAGCATATGATTTTCAATATGTACTTAACAAACAGCAATTTCATTTTCTCTGGTAAACTACATACTTGTTATAGCTTTGGCATTTAAAAAAAATCCAGGAGTAAATGGAAAACTATACATTTAAATAATGTCAGAATTCTGGCTCAATGAGTCAAACCAGAAGAATTATTCTAGTGACTTTCAGTTAGTAAACTGGTTCTGAAGATATTTTAGTTTTGCGTTCTTTTCTGATCTCTCTCTGAGAAGAATAAAAGGAGAACTAACTGGATTTTAAATAAGGCTGGACCTATGCTTCCAAGAACTTGTTTAGAGATGGATCATTAAAACAGGATCTATTCCTAATTAAATATTTATTTAATAAAAATAAATAAATAAATATATTTCTTATAAACTTAACCTTCTCCTCCATTTTCTCGCATTTTCCAGCTGCTTTCCTAACCCATTAATTCCATAGTTTGGCTGATTGGATGGCTATTCTGACATTACCTTCTGATGGTAAAGGCCACAAACAGAAAAATCAGTATTAGTGGGATCAGTTAAAGAGGGAAACCATTTCTAGTATGGCCTCTACACAAAATTCATATACTCTGCACATATTTGATCCTGGTTAAATTGAGAAATTTTGCATCATCTTGGAAGCATTGTATTAGGGTGAGAGTCATTTTGGACACACTGACCATCCTCTCCAGAGACTGTAGCACTAACAGAAAACCATGACCTTTGGCAAGCAGAATTTCTGACACATTGATTTAAGTGGTAGTAGTGGAAACTTGGTGAAGAGACACATTGAGCCATATAGTATCATCTTTCCTGAAAACTTCAAGCTTTCTGATGCAGTTTGAGATCTAATCCTTAAGGGTTGGAGAGTTTACAATGTTGAAGATTTTATTCAGTTACTCAAAAGACAACCATAATAGCAGCTTGAATGTGCTTATCTTTGAAAGTAAGTGTTATTTTTAAATATAATTAAAGAGAAATAGCTGACAGTTTAGAGGAAAAAAAAGGGAATTAGTAGTAGTTATTCTACTGCCTCTTAAATAGTGGGATGATATTAAACGGTTATATTCTGGAAGCTCATGTTCTCACTGCTTTTGAGGTCCATGCTGCCCAACCACGTTTAGGCATGGATTCAGGAAACACCCTTGACCTTTCATGAAGAGAGAGCTTCCTCACACCAAACTCTGCTTTGAAATAGAATGTGGCAGAGTTATAAAGCCAGTCCAACCCTATAAATCAGCACACTGTGCAAATTTTCTATTGTGAATAGTTCTCAGATTGCTATGTCCAGACCCTTCACCAATCCCCTATTTCAGTCCCTAGTCATCTCTTATCTGTAATATTAAAAAAAAGCTTCCTAACACATCTCCCTTCTTCCAGTTTTGTTGTCCTAAAATTTTTTCTTACTTGCACAGTCAGAATGATTTATAGAAAATACTTATCTGAGCATATCATTCCCCTGCTTACAACCCAACAATGGCTGGCCATCATCCTTAGAATAAAAGTCAGTCTTCACAGTAGGAGGTACAAAGACCTCCAGAATTGCTCCAGTACCTGCCTCTCCATCCTCGTCATTAATCTTCTTCACCTCAGAGTTGACAACTCCAGTGTACCTTTTCACTGAGAGTAGTTCATTGAGATACAACGTCAATAGATTTCATGCCTCTTTGCTTTGCTAATGCTCTTCCCTCTTCCTGAAACCCGTCCCATGCTTTTGCCTAAATATTATTCATCTTCCAAGACTAAATCAAGGATAATATAATCCAGCAAGATTTCCTTCAATCTGCTGATTGGACTAAATACAATTCTACTTTGTATCACCAATCTGATTCATTGAAATAGCCTGCTTGTCTATGTGCCTAGAGCTAATTATTAATACCCCTAACTGCAGACCACAAGGCCATGTGCTTAGTAGGATCTCATTAAATATTTGCTCTGCTGAACTAAAACCAACCAAAACAAAGTGTGCTTAAATTTTGAAATGTTTCTCTTCACATTTGTGTACTACAGTTTAAATTAATTGAAATTCTGAAATAAAAGTTAAATGTGAAGAGTTTTGTGTGCTAAAATAACTGTAGAATTATTTTAACTTAATAGAAAAGGACTAAAAAAGACAAAACAAAAAGTAAGAGAATGATCCATTCCACCAATAATAAGGCAAGAAGATGATATTCACAAGCCTAAAACAACTTCAGAAATAAGCACCTGCTTATCCAGGACCTAAAGAAAATCAAGGGAATCCAAGAGGAGCCTAGCAAAAATATAGGCTGCAAGTTTAAGCTAAAAGGCTTTGCATTTCCTTTGGATTTTCTATCAGTGCATGGCATCTGATACTAGTAATATCAATTTGTTCATTTGTGATTTACCTCATTCTCCTAAAAGTAGTGTGCAGAGAAAAAAAAAAGTTATTTTAAGATTCTAGTTAGTTTGTAGGTAATTGAGGTAATTTTGCCCTATGTGAATACTTTATCCCACATCCAAATTACTTATTAAAATACCAAATGACTTTGGCCAGAAAATAGAATCGTCTGGAAGTCCATTTGGTACCTTCATTTAATTTGACATTGAACCAAAAACAAAACAAAAAGAAAACGCTGGAAAAAAAAGCGTGTCTTTTCTGAGTTTTCAAGGAATTATAATGATTACCCCACATAAAATGTACTTTAACCATAGAATAATATTACTTGGAAAATAAAACACTGGGTATTATTTCTTTAGAAGTAGAAAGTTTCTTAATTTAATGAAATATCAAAGTAGAACCCTGTGAGCTTCAGCTTTCAGCTTATGAAATATGCAACAGTATGTGGAGGGGGAAAGGGGAGTCTCCATATGATGCCATGGAGATTCTAGAGGAAATGATTTTAAAATAAGTCACTGTGCTGTCATCAGACTGAAAGTAAAGATGCAACCAGCAGAATTTCATAGAACTGTGCCTGGCATGTAGTAGGTGCTTGATAAATATTTGTGAAATTAATACATGGTTGAGTGAACTGGCAGAGCAATGTCAGCTCCTACAATAGAAATTAATTGATGCATGTGTGAACCAGGAGGCCACTCTCCCATCTCCCAGTAACTGCTAACTATGGCCCTCGACTCACTTGAGTAGGCATCAGAAATACCATGAGATGTCATTCCTCAAGAAATCCACAGAATGATTCTATTTCTTCCACCAACTCTGAGTCACAGCTCTTCCCCACATCCCCATGCTCTTTTTTTTCCCATCTATTTCCCCCATGAATGAAACTGGAACAATATGGTAATGTTGCGCTCAGATATAAAAGAAGTTATTTATAAGTGATAAAAATGAGAGTTTGGAGAAACAAGATAAGAGAACAATCTGGTAAGAGAGGAAAGGACTTTTCAGTGTAAAATGTCACAAAAAGAGAGAAAGCGGCGATTTTCAACGTTTTGTGGAAAGAGATGTTTTAGTGTCCGTGTAAGGAACAAAAAATGTGGAATGTTAAATAGCTTCAGACTTGGGTAGGCTGTGCTAATGTTTTTTTTATATGTTCCAACTCAACATTTCTTTCCGTATTAACACAGCAAATATTTATTCATTTAGTATATTTCTCCCTCAATAGTTTCTATATCCCAACACATACATGTTTTGAGAAGAAAATCAAGAAAAAGTTGTTCCAGGCATAGAGTTTCTTCCTAACTCTACCCGATTTTTCTCACCTATGTACCATTTAAGGCTGCCAGAGGATATTTCATTAGGAAAAATAGATTTTGTTCTTGCCAGACAAGACAAAGGTTGAAATCAATGCTTCATACTGCTAAGTAGGAGATCTGACTTTTGAAATGTGTTCGGTAGAACTTGAATGCCTCAGGATGCTATTATACCGGAGGGTATCCAGTTAAGTGAAATGGAGAAATGGAGCATATTTTGACCCATTCTGAAGAGTCACAGATAGGGCGACTAACTTGCTCCAATTTGCCCAAGACTTTTCCAGTTTTCACATGGAAAATCCTGCATCCCAGGAAACTCCACAGTCTTGCAAAAACAAGGATGATTGTTCACCTTAATCACATAGGCAAGGCTAAGAAATCTTACAGTAAAGAAGCTTGCTAAATTTTGTTTGAACAATATTTTAAAAGAACACCTGACCATGAAACATTTTTCTTAAACAGATCTATTAAAAATCAAAGGAATTAGTAATCTGCGTTACACACTCTGGGAAACTCTGCTTCAACCCCATCCATTTGTCTCTTTGCCCCTGCAATCTCATTAGTGGTATTCTCTTTAGTGCCCTGTCTTGCAGGGCATATGGAAACCTTCAGGAATGATCTACTGATTGTAATTGCTTGAGTCTCCTTCTGAACCTTAGACTACTTAAGCCTTAAGCTGGAAACTTAAAAGAATTTCCATATAGAAAGTATTTCATCGCTTCGAAATCATTTTCTTTTCTCAGTCTCTTTCACAAATATTTACCTGTCTTAATGCAGATCTTTTAGGAATTTCTACAGGAAGATAAGGAAAATCTTTAAAAGATCTATATTCCAAGTTCTTTTCTTATTTGCTATTATGTAATTCTGGATGAGTCTTGACTATATATTGAGCAGTACGCATACATTAAATATATATATATATTAGTAGAGAGTTTGGGGGCTGCCATTCTATGACAACATAAGCATTCATGGAACTCTCCTCTGATCCCTCTCTCTGTAGGAATAACCATACCTGAGGGGAGAGGACAAGGAGATAAAAATGCCTAGAATGGAATATAAACCTTTTCAATATTTGGGAAGGGAGAAGAATTCAGATCTAGAGCCGCTTAGTTCCATTCAACCATTTTCTTTTTTAGCCAACAGTTCAAGGCTTGATATGGTCGAGCACAACCTATACTTGCCACCGCATCACAAACCAGTACAGGTGCCTCTTCCTGCACCTGCAAATTTGGTCATAGAAGGCAAAGCCCATTTTAATGAACTACAAAGGATTGGCTGAGTGGATTTATGAAATGGACTCCGTTACACTGAATAATGTATTTGTTTCAACAAAGACTTAAATTTTTCTAAATTAAGAGACTTTTTTTCTAACTTTTTCTAAGTAGTTTTCAGCTCTAAATATCTGAGAATTAAGAAGTACTATTTCTGACATTTCTAGCACACTGTATTTACTGATAATGCTGAGGGAGCATTCCTTCTGACAAAATTTCTAATTTTCGTAACTCTGGGACAAGGCCAAGCAAAAGAAAAATGCTTTAGCTGGATACTACTCCCTGAGGTTACTGAGAATGAAAAGGAGTAGCTGGAAAAATACTTCAAATAGTGTACTGCTTTTAGCTGTGCTGCTTTCAAACTGGGCAATTATAGAATCACTGATAGAGACACATCAGTGCTAATTTACATATACATATAATCACATGAATCACTAAAGTTCATATAGCTTATCTGTTCCAATAATTGACAAGCCCAGTGTAACACTCTAAAGACTGATTTATACTGTCTTTTATTAAGATGCTTATAATGATCACCTACTCTGTGTCAGGTATTTTATAGCCGCATAGTAAATACTTGTTATGACTCTTCAAGAAAGACATATCATCTCCATTTTCCAATGAAGAAAATAAAAGACACAAAGATTAATTTACTTATCCACAGCCATGTAGTTAGTGGCACAGCCAGGCTTTAAACCCAGGCCCCTGAAGCTCCATGGTTACTCTTTTCTCCACTGTTTCCTGTGTAGTCTGCCATATATTCAAAAGTCAGAGATTTAAAATGAAAATATATAAACTTTCATATTAAAATATATTAAATATTTATTAATTTGATTAAAAGGAGGCTGCTGCTGTTTAGTAGGAATTTTGCACTAATCAGAGAAACATCTACGCTTTTTGTTTTGTGTGATGTGACTTTGGCTTATGAGTCCTTTGCACACACATGCACACACATACACAGTTTTGTTTTTGTTTTTTAATTGAGAGCATTTATTCCACTAGCATTTATTGATAATACAGTACTTGCCTCTGTGTTACACTAAATACTCTCTTTATTTGATACCATGGCACAATATTATGCTTTGTGACAGTCATGTTTTAGATGCTTGAGATACAGAAAAAAAAGTCCCTGCTTGTGAAGCTTATTTCTAAAGGAAAGAAACAGGCATAAGCTGTTTCTTACAAATAAACAAGAACATTTCAGAGAGTAATAATTTCTTTTAATAAAGTAAAACAGGATGACATAATTCTGAGTGACTGGGTTTTATGGGAAGAGTGAGATTTGCAATGAACGCCTGAATTATAAGAAATGTGCACCAAGAACCCGAGGCAGGGTACTCAGAGCAAAGAGAAAAGCAAATGCCAGTGCCCTAAGGGAGACCTTAGTTAAACCCGGAAACAGAAAGAAGGTAAGTGTAGTTTGAGCACAGTGATTGAGCAGGAAGATGGTAGAAGAAGAGAATGGAGAAGTGATAAAGAATTTGGGTTTTATTTATAGTGTCATGGGAAGCGTTTGAAGGAGAGTAGTATAATCTGGCTTATATTTTTAAAAGACTGCTCTGGCTTCTGTGCGGAAAATGAATTATAGATGAAAAAAGAGGGGAAGCAAAGAAATCAGCAAAAAGGATTATTGTCCTAGAATAGGTAAAGATGGCCCTGATCTAACTAGGGTGGTGGCAAAAAAGATGGTGAGATGGCGACAGATATTCTGGTGTCCCAAGTCTACTCAAATTACCTTTCATTTCTTTCCATATTGGCATTGGTGTGAACAAAAATGTTATATGCCAATACAAAGAAGGATCTGGAAAGGAGAAGGAAAAAAGATAACAATCCTATACCTCATTTTGTGCTCTTGAAATTCTCCGTACACATTCAGCATGAATGAATATATAGGTTTACTTTTAAGACATGAAAATGTTTCATAAAAAGCATCATTTTAAAAAACGAAAGCCCATGCATTAAGCCTACTGTATTCATCTAAGGCAATTTTCTCAGACTTCAAGAGGGAAGCAGATTGATGTACTTTTGGGATTTTCAACCAGTGGCTTTTCAGTAAAGCCTGCACCTATTGATGTTTTTGTTTTTCATTTACCATTTTAAATTTATACCACTTAAGCATCATCACTGGTATGGCAGTAAAAGGTAAAATATAAAAATAGACAGCTCTATAATTTGGCTTTTAAATGGCTTTATGTATTTATATTCTATGTAGGATATGTAACAGATTGTGATAACAGAATCAGGTATAATAAAATTGCAGCCTTACAAATATAGCAAATATCATGAAACAGCTCCCTTCTGTTGACTCAAAGAGTGGGAGTCCCACTTCTTTCATTATATTTTTTTCTGTAACAGCTTATCACTAGCAGCACCTTTATAGCAATTCTCCTGCTTTGTCAGTGTGAATGTCCCCACAATAGCACTTTACCTATATTTGCCATCAATTCTTGCATTGGATTTTTTTCTCTGGAGACAACCAATTTGAGTGGCTTGAAATATAAAACTTATGGTTCCACCTTTAGTTTCCCATTTCACGTAGCAATACAGTGAAGTCATTTTCAAATGCAGAAAACCCAAGGCCCTCAGATAGACTTTGTTCAACCTCCATGGTGCTACTCCATTTTATTTCTCCAAAGCCCTTCACATGTGCTGTTAGAGGGAAAAATTGTACTATTTGTATACAGCATCACTACAATTAAGTTCTGCTTGTTACTACATCTGAAGGCAAGTGAGGACACCAGAGCATACTGATAGTGACAGACATCTAGTTCAGTCACCTGTCCACTTGGATGGGAGCTTAAAAGGTACTGTCAAATATTTGTAAGCATGTCGTTTGCATATTTCTTTCAGAGAGGTTATTTGAGAGTGAGTAGAGTTGTTTTCCTGTTTTGTTTTGCTTGGGATTGTTGTTTGTTTTTTTTTAATCTTGTTTAGCTTTTCCTCCTCTTCAACCCTAAACTGCAACTCTGTTTTGCTCTACAACTCACAGAAGGGATTCCTTACTGGATTCATGAAGTGGGAACAGTGTTGTACCAGTAGGGGGAGCTCATATCATGCCTATTTTGTGGGTTGTAGAAAAGTTACTTTGTAGGTTTGTGTAGTTAGGGTGGAGCTGTTTTAACTCTAAAAGCAACAAAGATTTTGGGTTGGAATAAAAGTTATTTCCTCCAATTGAAAAGTGAAAATTTGCTAAAGTTGTAAATCTCAATTACCGTGAGAGTTTAGGTGGCTTTGGTTAATGAATCTGCATGCTGTGGTTGAATTTTTCAGAAAGCTGAAATATGGAGACTTTATAACATGTTGAAAGATTTCTTTCTTGGTATGTATTATCAAGAAAGTAATACGTACATCTTAGTATGTATTACTTCTCTCCATAAATAGCAGACACAGCCCCTGATTTTAAGGGTTTTTGTTTGTTTGTTTATGACTATAGGTCAATATAAACATGGCAGGTGCAAGTGTGAGTGGCAGTGGAGATGGGGTTGAATGGATACTGCTTGCACTCTTAAACTTGTTTTTCTCATAAATATCTCTTAAGCAAGTTTGATTTGGGGCCATTTGCCTTTCTCACTAAACTGGTGTTAAGCATCGTCTGATGGGCACCAGGATCATGATTAGCTAACTTTCACCCAACTCAGTAAGGAAGCAGGGCCTGAAGCACCTTCTCCCACTCCTTTTTCTTCTGTAAGGTTGTTTTGACTGTCCTTTGAGTTGTCAGCACCCTTCCAAATGCTCTCTGTAATTCTGGAATCTCTAATATGTGAACATCAAGCCCCTCACTGCACTGAATGTACTTTTTCATTTCCCCTGTATTTAACGTGTTCACAGGAAATGCTTGTTCCTTACACTTTATTGAGCACCTATTTAAAGCCAGGCACTGAGCAAGAGACAAGAGATTAAATATCAAAGATGAACAAGACAGGTCTCTACCCACAACAAACTCATGATCTAGGCATTTCTCCACTTGGTGTGTTTGGAAGAGGATGGCTCCAAAAACTGTTTTGCTCATCAGAAGAAAAGGGCACAGTTGTCTCCAAACTGGTCTGAATGTTTGACTTTCAAACCATTCCTGACTCAAGCCAGTTGACTAATTGCTTACATTATGCATAACAAATTTGAAAGTCTTTGAATTTGAAAGTACACAATGCTGCATTTGGATGGACTTTACTTATGTAACCACTTCTGTCATACAATTTTCATCCAAGTGAATGTGTGATTTCACAGGTTGAATCTGTTGTGGAAACACTGGTGTGGAAGTGGCAGAGTGGGAGGGAGGAGCCGGGAGGAATGTGAGGGGGATGGGAAAAGGAGACTGGAAGATGGTGAAATGTTCCTGGGCATTTACTCTGCTTCCTCAGGGTGAGCTCCACAATTGTCTAGCAATCTTCTAGCAAGAAAATAACTGTCCTATGGTTGATAAGGCTTTAGCATGACAGAGTGATGACCCTAGACTGGATTCTCAGGTTTACATAGCTTTTTGGTTCCCACAAGGCAAAGCTCTTTTCTCCTCTCTCTTCAAAATAGACTTGCTTCTGCTGTCAGCACTGCTGCTGCTTATTGTTCCCACTTCAGTGCTTAATTATTATGGCATCAGTGCTGCAGCAGTGGCCTCTTTCCCTGTTCCTTTCACATTTCTTTTTCCATGTATCTTATCCTTCCTGACTTGGACCTACCTGAAGAAGCTGTTCTATAAACATTGTCAGTCCTGCACGGGCAGACTGACCATGGCCTTGTGTGGAGGCTATTATATTGTGGAATGCATGTAACTTCAACTTCAGGGCCCCTCACTTTGCACAGGCCCCTTCCAGGCCTCTATACATAGTTAAGCATTTGCGACATTGTTTTATTTTTTTCCACAGAAGTGCCACAAAATTGTATAAGCTCAGGCTCTACAGAAACTTGGGTCTGTCTCTACCCATGAGTTTTAGTAATCAGATCTTTGGCTTACTTTTCAATTATTGGGTTGGCCAAAAGGTTTGTTCGGGTTTTTCTATAAGATCTTATGGAAAAACTCGAATGAACTTGGCCAACCTGATATTTTGTTGTTTGCTGTTGTTGTTGTTTTGTGGTTCTGTAGGTAGATTGTTGCAGTGCTGGTTCTCTTCTTAATGAATGTTTTTAATTTGGCTTTTTGTTTTCCCAAGCAGCTTCTTAGTCCAGAGTTGTGTCAGAAGGTTTTCTAATAGAGTTTAATGGACTTTTCAACAATTCTGATAAAATATGTTATCTTAAATCTCTATCACTAGGAATTTTGATATAGATATCACATGAACGTATTCAACAAATTGCCTAGCATTTGAGCCAAATCAAATGGTGATATACACCATTAAGATGACTCACTCAGAGACTCATATTTCAGGCTCAATAGTGACTTTGAAACTAGGCTCCTTGCAAAATCTACAGGGTATTTTCTCAATTCCACTCACTTTGACCTCCTTCCCACATATACACACATATTTGCTTCCTCCTCAGGGGTCTAAGGCTCTCAAAATTTTAGAAGGCAGTTCCAGCAGGGTGCCCCTTTCTCAGGCAGTAATGTCACAGTGGAAAACATCCTCAGAATACTAAGCCTCTGGCAATCATAAAGTCTGTCTAAGGCATTGCTAAAGGAAATGGTGACCCAGTACTTCTCACTGGCCCTATTACTTTTTGTCATCAACCCTGGTCTCAGACAAAACTGAAGTTCAAGTCCTTGGTTTCGACTTCTAGGTCTCAAAAAAACCTGCTATGGCAAATGATTTTCATTCATTAATTCAACATTTTATGTATCAGGCACTTGTTTTGGGGATATAGAAATGAATAAAACAGACAATAATATTAATGTGGTAGTGAAGTTTAGTGGAGCAGGGCAGTGAGGTGAGAGAGGTTGAAGGATGAGGAAGGACTTTTTAATTATTTGGAGTATTTCCTTGAGGCAGGTCTACAAACTTTCAATACTAAGCAGTTAGAGTAGCCCATTGCTCAAAGGGGCTGCCATGACGGTTCTTTGCATTACCAAATTTTATTAGATGTTGGGTCCATACAGAGGTTAAGCTATACAAGACAGTAAACTGAATATGAAGTCATTAAAAATTCAGTTTTATGTTATTCTTTTGGGTGTCATGAGAGTAGCAAAACTAGCACATTCAGTTCCCTGAATCACAGCTTCTCATAAAGATGAGTCATGGTGAATGAAAGGGACCACATTTTAATGAACCAATCTGGTTACTGTAGCTCATCTTTGCTCAGCAGCAGACTGCCTAGGGAACAGGAGACAATCTATTTACCAAATGAAGAATTAGTCCCCGATGCCATCCTTCTGTCTTGACTCCCTTCTCAACATTATCTGCTCTGTTCCTTCTTGAATACACTCTTGCCTTGGGGATTTTCCTTAACTACAAATAATAGTAGCAGAAACAATCTTGATTATTGTGGTTACAATTCCCCATTTGGCATTTGTTAACAAATAAGAACCAAATATTTATTATGCATCTACTATGTTTACAGCACAGTGGGGTTAGGAAAGAATCTTATAAGATAATCTCTTCTCTTTGAAGAGGAGCTCATAGTCCTTTAAGGGAGTGAAAACATGCATATACGAAACAATCAGACCAAAAAGCATGATGTATAGTCATTCAGAAAGGAATGATTGATCAGATGGTAAGATGGTAGGTAGTCAGCAGGGAGAACCTCAAAAACAAGATAGGACATGAGTTAAACTTTAAAGTAGTTTAGGTTTTGAAAAATTTAGCATTTTTTTCATTTTCCAATTTGCTTTCTTTTTAAATTCACACACTAAACATTTCCTCTTGACACATGGATAGTGCACAATTATTTTTTATTCCTGGTTTCAGCTGATCATTTTATGAGTGGTTTTAGTTATTTTTCTAGCTCTAGGAGAGGATTCATACTTTGAATGCTTAGTTTTGAGTCTCTTACTGATTCTAGAGGTACTGAAGTGTAGAGTAATACCTTCTGCTGCAGGGAACTTTAATGGAGACAAAAAGATAGGGGAATAGAGTGGAGAAAAGACAGCCTCTTCAATAAGTGGTGCTGGGAAAACTGGACAGCTACATGTAGAAGAATGAAATTAGAACACTCCCTAACACCATGCACAAAAATAAACTCAAAATGGATTAAAGACCTAAACGTAAGGCCAGAAACTATCAAACTCTTAGAGGAAAACATAGGCAGAACACTCTATGACATAAATCACAGCAAGATCCTTTTTGACCCTATTCCTAGAGAAATGGAAATAAAAGCAAAAATAAACAAATGGGACCTAATGAAACTTAAAAGCTTTTGTACAGCAAAGGGAACCATAAATAAGACGAAAAGAAAACCCTCAGAATGGGAGAAAATATTTGCAAATGAAGCGACTGACAAAGGCTTAATCTCCAAAATTTACAAGCAGCTCATGCAGCTCAATATCAAACAAACAAACAACCCAGTCCAAAAATGGGCAGAAGACCTAAACAGACATTTCTCCAAAGAAGATATACAGATCGCCAACAAACACATGGAAGAATTCTCAACATAACTAATCATTAAAGAAATGCAAATCAAAACTACAACGAGGTATCACCTCACACCAGTCAGAATGGCCATCATCAAAAAACCTACAAACAATAAATGCTGGAGAGGGTATGGAGAAAAGGGAACCCTCTTGCACTGTTGGTGGGAATGTAAATTGATACAGCCACTATGGAGAACAGCATGAAGGTTCCTTCAAAAACTAAACCTAGAACTACCATATGACACAGCAATCCCACTACTGGGCATATACCCTGAGAAAATAATAATTCAAAAAGAGTCATGTACCACAATGTTCATTGAAGCTCTATTTACAATAACGAGGACATGGAAGCAACCTAACTGTCCATCGACAGATGAATGGCTAAAGAAGTTGTGGCACATATATACAATGGAATATTACTCAGCCATAAAAAGAAACAAAACTGAGTTATTTGTAGTGAGGTGGATGGACCTAGAGTCTGTCATACAACTGAATTAAGTCAGAAAGAGAAAAACAAATACCATATGCTAACACATAGTTATGGAATCTAAAAAAAAAAAATGGTTCTGAAGAACCTAGGGGCAGGACAGGAATAAAGACACAGATGTAGAGAATGGACTTGAGGACACAGGGAGGGGAAAGGGTAAGCTGGGACGAAGTGAGAGAGTGGCATGGACTTATATATACACTACCAGATGTAAAATAGGTAGCTAGTGGGAAGCAGTCACATAGCACAGGGAGATCAGCTCCGTGCTTTGTGACCACCTAGAGGGGTGGGATAGGGAGGGTGGGAGAGAGAAGCAAGAGGGAGGAGATATGGCAATATTTGTATATGTATAGCTGATTCACTTTGTTATAAAGCAGAAACTAACACACCATTGTAAAGCAATTATACTCCAATAAAGATGTTAAAAAAAAAAGATAGGGGAAGTTAGCAATTTTCAGTCTCATCACTATAACCATAGGTAATTTTTATGACTTGTGATATTCTGATATAAATGTGTTAAGGTAGATTTTGAATATATAATTTTCCACTGAGTATAGTATAATATTATTTTGAAGATTTGATAATAAGCTCCAACTGTGTGCCATGTAATGTACTTTTCTGATGGCTAAAATGCTGGCTAGTATCAGAGGTGGCTAGTTTTCACATTAAAAATGATACATCTAGATTTACAAACTTCTTGATACGTGGTATATTAGATGCATAATCTCTAAAACATATATCCAAATATCCAAATAAGGTCTGTTCTTCAATTTGATCCTTCATGGAACTATAATCACACTTGAATAATAATGCTATCAGTCAATAGATTTTCTAAGTCTGTGTTTTAGACTTTCTTAGAGAGCCAGTATACAACTGCACAAATTTCCTTATGTTATTGTGAAATCTAATTTAAGGAAAA
Organism: Hyperoodon ampullatus; assembly: GCF_949752795.1. Lineage (NCBI taxonomy): Eukaryota > Metazoa > Chordata > Mammalia > Artiodactyla > Ziphiidae > Hyperoodon > Hyperoodon ampullatus. The sequence goes on from NC_136921.1 coordinate 43,491,565, forward strand.
ATGACATTGCCCTTCTTGGTCACCTGCCTCATTCGTTCATAAGACAAACATTTGAATGGTCTTCCTACCCTCAGTGTTCCAGGCCCTGTGCCAGGGAGGCAACTCAGCACCAGTGTAAGAGGACAGGCAAGAGTGTGGCAAATGATTAAGAAGCCAAGGGCTGTCAGAGACAGAGGAAATGGCATGTAAATACATGGAAGTGTGGAACAGCATGGCATTTTCAGGGAACAACAGATGGTTTGGCATGACTAGAAAGTAAGATGCAGGGAGAGGAAGGATGCACATGATGCTAAAAATGTTATTTTAAGCCAGACAATGAAAGATTTTCTTAAGTTTAAAAAGACTTTGTATTATCAAAGATTTTATCTGTCCCTTTTGCCATAGTCTGGAAAGCTGCGTTACTTTTACTAAAATTTGAAAGATTCAGTACAGGAGGCACATATGGTATAGTTAAGCCTAGAAGTACAATATGTGGTATCAAAGTGATGTCTTCTTGTGAGCTAGTTATTTCCCTGTTCAGTCCAAATAATTAAGAAGACCACAGAGGGTACTGAAACTCACTTTTATGTGTGTTTTTTTTGTTTTGATACTTAAAATGCCTTGTTCTATTTAATTTCTACAACAACCTCATAATAGACATTCATCTCCCCATTTTACAGATAGGAAAACTGAGGCTCAAGGGAAAAAATGCCCAAGATTTCCAGGTTTCTAAGAGACAAAATCAAGATTCAAACATAGATCTGCCCATCACCAAGGTTAATGGTTTATACTGCACTGACACTTTTTCCTTAGTCAGGCTTCCTTTATATCATATTTGGATGTGAACACACTCTGTTCTGAAGGAAATTTAAATCCTAAACTGTCCCATGTGTCAGGAAATATTAACATCGATTTCCCTAAATCACAATATTTACATTAAACATTCTGGAGGTTGCCAGGGAGAGAATTTCATAGCTATCCGATTTTCAGCTTTCTATACAAACTGTATCTTGGCCCATTAATCCTCAAATTAGGGTAAAGAACAAATGGGAGTATTACAAAGTCTCTAAGTAAGATGAGGCTCTTGAGCATGACCTTAGGAAACGTCTCTTGATCTCAGTTCCTCGTCTCCAAAATGAAGGGTTTGGACTAACAACCTCAGGAGTCCCTTTGCGTGGCCTCAGGTTTCTGCACAGAGTCCAAAATAAATAGCATTTAATTCTATAGATACAGTATATGCTGTCTCAGAGGTGAGAGAACACTGTAGCTGTGATTATTTATAACTGCCAAATTCAGAATCAGATTTGAGAACTGTGATCTTTGTGTTTATTTTTAAGTACTCTCATGGCCTGCATATTTCTGGCATCTGTAGGATTTGTTACTGGTGATATACCTGGTTTATAAACAGAAAATTGTTCTTTAAAAACAAAGTGCCTGTGTTTAATTTTTAAATCAATGGAAATAAAATAATCAGGAGTACGTGGCATTGCAGAGTGCCAGTTACTCTGGGGAGGCAGTAGGTTGGAGGGGTTAAGGCTGCAGGCTCTGTGGCCACACTCCGTGGGTATAAGTCCTCGTGCTGTCCCTTCCCAACTGTGGACCTTTCAGCAAGTGAATTCCATGCTCTGTGCCTTCATTTTTTCATCTGTAAAACAGTTTCTGCCTCATAGGGTTGCTGTGAGAATTAAATGTGCCAGTGTATATATAGTAGCTAGAACAATACCTGGTCCACAGGAACATTCAGGAAATGTTTCTTGTTAGCATTTTTGGATAAGAGATCATTTATTTGAATTAGAGAAACTATAGAATTAATGGATGAAATACAAATATTGAAGGTAAACTCCAAGAAACCAGGGGTTTTTATATCTTTCTTTCACAGCTTTCTGTGCAACCTAAGTGCCTGGCTCAGATTAGGTGTTTCGTAGATATTTGTTGAATGAAACAATGGGTCATTTCTAGACAGTATTGAAAGTTATGTTATCCTGTTTATTCCAAACTTTCCCCTGTGTTTTAATGTTTCTTATGTTCAAAAGCATTATATCATATGCTATAAATCATATAACATAATGAATGATAACTAACAGCTTTAGTCTCTAGATTGGCTCCTGTTTCAGTTTCTTGTGATAGTGCAAGAAGAAATATCTGGAAATCTAAGATATCATGGAAACAATTTTTAAGTTTCATCTTTTTTATTTTTATTTTTTGACAAGTAAGAAAAAAATCAGACCTCTAGTTATTTAGCCATTTCCTGGGTCTTTGCAGTCCTCTTTGTGCAGTAGCTGTATTGGTCCAGCTGTTGCAGTGGCTACTTGGGCAGCTGCTGAGCAGCACTGCCAACTACTCTGGATGGTTTTAAACTGCTTTCAGATAGAAGAGCAATCCAGAAATCCCAGACATACTGATCCACCTCTCTTTTCCCTTGTCCAATTAGAAGCTATAACCTAGAAGCATAGATTCCAAATTCAGGATCCTACCCTCTGGATATGAACTCATGCTTGTTTTGAATAGTCTAACTTTGATAAAATCTTACATGCAGTCTTAGTTTTAATAATAATACTTCAGAATTACAGTCATGTAAACCAAGTTTTTATAGGATTTTCACAGTCTTTATCTTATTTTATTAAAAACCCATGCTTTCTTCTTTAGTCTTTCCTGTACAGACACTGTTCCCAAGTCACTGTTGACTTGCCAGAGTGACAAGGACAGCCACTTTAGTTAATGAAACTAAATTATTCCTCCCAGTAGGCTCTAAGTCAAAAACATGCTGATATTTAAGGTGACTTCCAACTTTATACTATTTTAAATATTTTATTATTGTCTAAATGACTTTGTTGGAAGCAGAAGCTTTGAAAAGAAAGAGATAGGTGCAGTACCAAAATCCGATGATTGTCATCCAGTGAGGTGCATTGGCCCATGAGAGGAACTTCACTTTTTGTTGCAGGAAGAATTATGGATATACAATTTAAAGTTTCTGGGAAGGGTATGGAAATTTTTGCATAAAGAGTTCATGGGCTTTCTGGCAGGAAAAAGACAAAAAGCTCCTCTAAAGCCTTTCTCCCCAAGATGCAAGTTTACAGAAACCTGTCAGAATGGAGGAAGGTGCTTTCCAAAGGCAGGGGTGGGAAGAGCAGGGAAGTTTTCAAAATCAGCTGCATGCAGGTGGTGGCTGCACTGTCCCCAGCCTCATGAGGATACTCCTGTGTTTTAGTAGACTGTGGAGGTGGAATCCAAGCAGACCCGACCTTCTGGAGACTGCCTGAAGAGACTCCAGACAAAATAGAGAAAAGAATATGACTGCTATCAGCAATATGAAGGCACAAAAAATTTAGATGGATTATTAAAAGGAGATTCTACTTTACTAATTGCCCCCAAACAAATGAAACAGAAGATAAAATGATAACATTTGTTAAAGTTGATACAAAGTTCTCTGTGGTCATAGGAAACACAGGCATCATTGAAGTATTTAGCTTCTAAATAGAAACTCTCAGCTATTCTTGATCTGTGTGATTCGAGGAATGAGTATCAGTTATGTCTAAATCAGAAATTTAAATTAGCGTGCTTATTACACTAATGTGGGAAGTAAAGTGTTCATGGTATTATGTCCTAACGTACTCAAGCCATACCCTCAGTCAGAACCATCTCTGTCTTACAGGAAGCTCTAACGAGCTCTGCTCTATCCATTAGAGACAGTTGATACAGCGTCATGTAATATTTAGTACCCCACGCCACGCTACCCTCCATGCACACCTACCATTTCTGGGCAAGACGAGTCACAAGCCCAGATTCTAAATACTGAAGTGTTAACACTGCCAAGTCAGGTCCCTTTTCCTTACAGTCTTTGACTCCTCTAATCAAAGAAGCCCAAGAGAGCCACTGGGAACACACAGAAAAATCTTCCCCACTTTTAAGAGCAGCCATGTCTCTAATCAAAAACTGTTAATGAAGTTAGCATTGCATTTAATTTCCTCTGCCTTCAAATTTAAGATACAAGTACAGTTTTATTTTCACCCTCTCCTCTACCATGAAAGAATATAAGCTGGTTTTGATAAAATTGTATCTAAAAATGAAAATGCTATTTTATGTTTATTTACTGATGGAACCTGTGCCAGCAGTTCTGGTGCCTTCCCGAGTAGGCATCAGCCATCTCATGCATATTTGAGTAGCATCAGCACTTTCGCCCTATTCGAGTATACAGTATTTCAAACATTAGAATGTATGTCGGCATCTGTGGCAGATCAGCATCTTTCTAAACAGAAAACAAACACTGCAGACAGTCTATAGTATGCATTTTTCATATCACAGGTGTTGCTTTCTCCCCCAGGAAATATAAGAACGGTAAATCAACAGATATTAGCTATGATGAGTTAGGATCTGTCTTCTGAATGATGATTTAAAATAGTCTCATTAAAATGTCCCGTGATTGGCAAAATACATGATGGTCAGCCTGCTCAATAGTTGTTGGTCTCTCATGGACAGAGTACAGTTGACACTGGCACCTGATCATTGGCCAGCATCAGTGAGTCTGCACAGAAGTGGTGATGCATCAACAAATATGCATTGAGAATTAGCTATTCATCAATACATTGGCAGATATGAAATGAATATATATACCAGGAAAAAATTCAGTGGAAGGTAGGATGCACAGTCATCTATGAAAATCCATGATTTCTCAAAAATAATACCCTTATTTAGGTATATCCTACTGTATAAAATGCATTCAAATTATTTGCAAGTGTTAGCATTAAAAATTATATGAACATATAATTTGGTTTAGTCTCTACCTTTTTCTCATATCTAAAATATATTTCTTTTATAAAGGTCTCGAGCAAAAACTAATTCTTAGACTTACAATTTATCAAAAGTAATAATTCAAATATTTAAATGTAGACTCTCCACTGACTACTGAAGAATTTTCTTAAACTTAACATTACTATGCAGTTTAAATGAGATATCAAATTAATATTATTATGCATAAGGTCCTAAATTGTAGGGTTCTAATGGAGACTGACATATGACTAGTTCATTCCTACTGTGCATGCTAATTAATTCACTCATACAGGGTTTTGATTAACTGTATTCTAAATATAGTTGTCTCTGCTTATAATAAAAGTTAAAAACAATTTTCAGCATTTCTCAACTTTTTAATGTTAGTGATCTGTAGGTTATTCCAACATAGTTCTTTTGAACATATTAGACAAATGCAATTGTTAGTTAATAACTCAGATATCATGGGCTTCCCTGGTGGTGCAGTGGTTAAGAATCCACCTGCCAGGGTTTCCCTGGTGGTGCAGTGGATGAGAGTCTGCCTGCCGATGCAGGGGACACGGGTTCGTGCCCCGGTCCGGGAAGATCCCACATGCCTCGGAGCAGCTGGGCCCATGAGCCATGGCCTCTGAGCCTGCGCATCTGGAGCCTGTGATCTGCAATGGGAGAGGCCACAACAGTGAGAGGACTGAGTACCACAAAAAAAAAAAAAAATCCACCTGCCAGTGCACGGGACACGGGTTCGAGCCCTGGTCCGGGAAGACCCCACATGCCGTGGAACAACTAAACCCGTGCACCACAACTACTGAACCTGTGCTCTAGAGCCTGCAAGCCACAACTACTGAAGCCCACATGCCTAGAGCCCATGCTCCGCAACAAGAGAAGCCACCGCAATGAGAAGCACGCGCACCACAATGAAGAGTAGCCCCTGCTCGCCGCAACTAGAGAAAGGTTGCGTGCAGCAATGAAGACCCAACGCAGCCAAAAATAAATAAATAAAATAAATAAGTTTATTTTAAAAAATCAGATATGATTAATGAATCAGATGACTCTGATTTTATTAAATAATTTTCCTTTTTACTAATCTATAAGCTATGCTCATTTCTACTAAAATAAGTATTTAGTGACTGTTTGCTATGTGCAAGCACCATACTAGCTACCTTCATAGATGCTATCTTTGGCAAGCTTTACAACTCCCAATAAGAAGTTTTGCAATTGATAAGTGTGACTCTGCTCCCTGAGGCCACTCATTACTTTTACAGCAGCATCAAAGCCTTTTTGCATGACTCTGTTGAATTATATGATGTCTTGGTCTCTCTCTTGCTTCACTTACCTTCCATGAGGTTAGAAATAATTCCAACAGCAGTGTTACCAAATAATTAGTGCCTATACAAGTGGAGAGAAATCTCTGATTCTAGTGCCTATTTTAGTCCTTTAAAAATGGTGGGCTTCCCTGGTGGCGCAGTGGTTGAGAATCCGCCTGCCGATGCAGGGGACACGGGTTCGTGCCCCGGTCTGGGAGGATCCCACATGCCGCGGAGCGGCTGGGCCCGTGAGCCATGGCCGCTGAGCCTGCACGTCCGGAGCCTGTGCTCCACAACGGGAGAGGCCACAACAGTGAGAGGCCTGCGTACCACAAAAAAAAAAAAAAAAAAAAAAAATGGTAAAGATAGGACGGTGAAGAGGTCCTATGGCCAATGGTTCTATCTTGATGCAAGCCTTGCATTTAGTATTTAACAACACAGAAGACAGCTCTTCACAGTCACTCATAGCCACCCCAGTGTTGCCCTTAGCTGGACAGTATGGGTCACTGAGTTATGCGTGAGATCAAAATTGTCAGCCATCCTAGTGCACTCAGTTCTTGATTATGTATGAATGTATTATTCTTTTGCAGGTAACACGTTTCTCCAGGTTACCACCCCCTAATTGCTATTATGGGACCTCCAGACCCCTTTCTCCCTGAACAGATCTTTCCCAGCTACTCTAAAAGCCCCTAAGGACCTGACTCACAAGGAAGTTCCTTTAAAAACTACAAATAGAACTACCATATGACACAGCAATCCCACTCCTGGGCATATACCCTGAGAAAACCATAATTCAAAAAGAGTCATGCACCAAAATGTTCATTGCAGCTCTATTTACAATAGCCAGGAGATGGAAACAACCTAAGTGTCCATCATTGGATGAATGGATAAAGAAGATGTGGAACATATATACAATGGAATATTACTCAGCCATAAAAAGAAACGAAATTAAGCTATTTGTAATGAGATGGATGGACCTAGAGTCTGTCATACAGAGTGAAGTAAGTCAGAAAGAGAAAGACAAATACCATATGCTAACACATATATATGGAATCTAAGAAAAAAAAATGTCATGAAGAACCTAGGGGTAAGACAGGAATAAAGACACAGACCTACTAGAAAATGGACTTGAGGATATGGGGAAGGGTAAGGGTAAGCTGTGACAAAGTGAGAGAGTGGCATGGACATGTATACACTACCAAATGTAAAATAGATAGCTAGTGGGAAGCAGCCGCATGGCACAGGGAGATCAGCTCGGTGCTTTGTGACCACCTAGAGGGGTGGGATAGGGAGGGTGGGAGGGAGGGAGACCATCTCGCAAGAGGGAAGAGATATGGGAACATATGTATATGTATAACTGATTCACTTTGTTATAAAGCAGAAACTAGCACACTATTGTAAAGCAATAATACTCCAATAAAGGTGTTAAAAAAAAAAAAAGAAAAAAAAGATTCCTGAACAATTACCCTCAGCCAACGTGGAACGTTTACCATTTTCATCCTCTTGGGCCCAACTCTCTTTGGTCATATCACTCAGAAAGCCAGGTGCTGGCCTTCTAGCTTCAACCCACTGGTGCTACCACCTGTTTGTCCTACTTTCAGGTCACACTATATAAACCCTCATCACTAAAGCCCCTCTGCTGGAGTGGGGAGAATGAGGCAGCCATGGCAGGATGGTCCCTAAGGGATGATACTTCCCAGCGTCAGAGAAAAATTTATGTGAGAACATTTTACTCTTTACTCTGCTTACACCTCTAATCTAGAGGACTATTCTTTGAAATTAACCCCCAATCATCTCTTTCTTGATTTTTCACTAAAAAACCACAACTCACCTTTCCCAATTTTCCCCTATAGTTCTTCAATCAGCATATTTGCACCCAGACAGATTTCAGATATCTCAAAATTAACATGCAAAAATGGAACACTTGGTTTCCGTAAACAATTCTCCATACAACAGTCATGGTGATTGTCTTAAAATGTTACCTGGGTCAATGGTTCTCACATGTTACTGGACATTGGAATCACCTGAAAAGCTTTTAAAAAATACCGGATGCATATGTACTTAACCTAGGTAAAAAGTCATCTCTAGGGGAGAAAAGCTCAAAGGAAATAATGGTGGAAGACCCACCTCATCCTGAATTTTCTAAAGAGAATGAAAATATAAACTCAATGTCTTAAATTCAGCCTATTCTACAAAGCATTGGAATAGTGACAAGGACTTGTACCGAAGACAGAGAGAGGCTGAAAAGAAGCATGCCAGGTGGGAGGTTCTTCCCCCTCTGCCCCTTGTTCCCTAGGAAGTTGTAATAGAACTGAATGTCAAAGGAAATTGTGAGGTACGTGCTGCTTGGACCACGGAGTGTGTGCCCAGGGAACATTTCCAATGGCTTGCGGGTGAGACACATTAGGAAAAATGACCCAAATCAGAAGAGAACTAAGAGTGCAGCAAAGACCTTAGGATGCAACGTAAAGGTGGCTATACCTGTTGTGTGTATCGCTGTGGAATCATGCACTGTGGGATACACCCAAATCACCCTGTGAGTGATGGCTTTAGTTTCTGTTACTTAGATTTGTTTCGTTAACATTGTAATGAGCCTTCAACTGGACAGTGTTGGGCTGAGCAAATGAGGGTATTTCCAAGATGTTGAATCAAAGCTTAAGTAAGACAAATGAAACTTCCACACTTGTTCTTATTTTCAGGGGATGGCCAACACTTGGCTGCTCCATTTATCCTTTGGTCTATGTAGGCCTATGTTTTATTGTCAGTAATGACAATTCCTACGTGTCACCATCCTTGTTTATGTATATTTTTAGACACAATTTGGTAACTGAGTTTCCATTAAGGAAAAAACACAGATGTCAAAAAATCAAAAAGATAGCGTAGTTCATTCATTTGTTCAGTAATTAATTTTTTAATTAATTTTTCAGCCATACATATATGGAAGAATAAGATACGTCTCAAAAATCACAATTTATTAATGTCAGCTATAAATAGTATATGGCGATGAAACATTGGCTTCCAGAGCTTAAGATGGGATTGTTCTATGGTCGACCTTCTGAACCAGTCAATACCAGGTGGAAGTTCTACCTAATAAGGCACCAAAATATTAATTTATTGTACTTGAAAGTTAGCCATAAAGTTATATAATATTTTGCTTTAATTGGACCATGTGTGTAGTCACCTCCTTTACCAAGAAATTGTATAGAAACATATGACGTTAAGTGTAAGATATACTTATTATGACGCTCTTCTCTCATTGGAACATGTGATTGCAACACATTTCATTGCAGGTTATTTACTGTTCTTCAGGGGTTAAGACTATAACCACCACTGTCATTACCATAAGCACTAATTTTGAGTCCAATTACATGGTGCACGTACAAAAAGAACTTCACCAACTAATCTCTTACTCTGAACTTCTTATCTAAGGCAATTTTTAGATTCATTGTGCTCTAATATTTCCTCCCCATCTTCTTTGTCCAAAGCTCCATTTCTTCAAATACTAAAAATCTCCCAGAATAGTCTCTAATAAGCCCTGCTCTCTAATAAAGAAAAGCCCAAATGAAGCTTGAAGGATGAAACAAGCATAATTTGAGCTTTTTCTTGCATTCCTCCTTCCTCTCCCCTCACCATGCTTGTCTCTCTCACTCTTGTATACACACCCACTCGTACATATTTTTGGAGGCAGAAGAGCACTGCTTGCTTTTTGTGCAAATTAAATTGCAAAAAGAAAAAAATGTTGATGTGAAGCTGAAATACACTCATCAGACTAACAAGTGCTTCTGGAAAAGCTTTCACTGAACGTCATCATGTGGAACTCAGGTCCCTTCCTCTCAGGGCCACACACATGAGGCACAGGACCTTCCAACCCTTCAAAGCTTGTTAGACAATAGGATTTGGAGGACAAATTAAAGGCCTGAAAATGGTAGTCACAAAGTAGTGGGTTGTGATCCTGGGAAATAGGGAAGAAATAAGCCATTCTTCTGTTCCCTCTCTCTTCTTTTTGTGGTTTTCTTGCCACTCTAAACAAGCTGGAGATGCTGCAGGACTTAGGGGCCTCCTGGACACAGAAGATAGTTTAAAAATACATTTGTTTAAAATTTTTAAAAGCCATCCGCTCTAGAATTTGTCTTCTTTTGAGGTAATCTGTTACACAGGCTGCTATAATTTGGCTTTTGGCAGTAACGACTAGTTATGCCAGAAACAGATCATAAATAATGTCTGGATAAATGCAGTGTTTTTATTCCAGAGGCAGCCAGCAGATGCTTTGTGTGCCCTGCTTTCTCTTGCTGACCAGATTAATTTTTGCACCATGCTTTTACTCTGTAATGCTTTGGAACAAAACAAATTTCAAATGTGTCCTTTGGACACTTGGACTTCCTCAGGTCACTCAATGTAGCATTCTTCAGTAATAATGAAGAGTAAACTGTCTTTTTAAAGGCTCTTCTGATAATCAGTGACTTAGCACACAGGTCCTCATAGGCAAGGAGATCAAAGGCAGAGTAATCAGTACTCCAGAGATGTTCTTCAATTGTCAAAATTCTGTAACATGTCAGGTGTGGGAAGAAGGACAATGCAAGGAAACAGAAACCTAGGGGAGCAGAAATCTCAAGTTTCTCCATGGACTGTCGCTCAAGTATATGATTATAATTTCTGATAACCTCGTCTTCCCCTTCTATGACATTCATGTAATAGTGGAAACTATGAAACCTTTCAGATCTAGTACCTTCTCCTCAGAATGCATATTATATCTGGACAAATAACATTGCTGCTTTCCCAAATGGAATAGTAACCAGACCTTAAAAATCAGAAAACAAAAATTTTCTTCTTGTTCTGATGAAAAGAGCAGAAGAGTCAGTGAAACTTGACCTTGAAATATAGCCCAAATGAATAACTAGGCAACCTGAAGGTAAGCATTAGCTTCAGTGATTGTGGGAAACATGATAAAGTTTCCTCTCACAACAAACAATTCTAAGCTCGATAGACAGGCTTTCCCTAATTGAACAGGCATTACCAATGAATTTTTATGAGTTTATTCATTCTGAAATTTTTCTTCACAATGCAGTCAGTTTAGTGTATTAAAATGTATATCACAACTGAAGCAGTTTTGTAAAACAGGCATTAATACAGTGGTGTATCTATTTACTCGTACCTTGATGATGTAAGGCAAAAAAAAGCAAACTGCTTACTGCTTGAAAAATCATAGCCATCCAATAACTAATGGTGTGGTGTTGGAAGAAAGGAAAATGCTTACTGGGATTAGTTGTAATGAGACGGAAGGGTAAGTTGAAATTGAATCAAGATGTAGCACAATTGGATATTAATTCTATTTAATGTTAGTTGAAAATAAAACGTGAGGGAAGATGACCAAAGTGCATTATTTGTCATTATAAGCCTTTAAAACTATTGTATGCTACTTCTAGCCTACAATGTATACTGAATATATGTATACCTTCTGTGACTTAGACTTTGCCATAACTATTAGATAACAGTCCATATTTTTAATACATTTACAAGAGTTCCTGCTTGTTTCTGTGGCTGCTGATACCAACAATAATGGAATGGGAAGCCCTAAGCTTTTTTAAAGGTGAAGGATGACCCCCAAGATTAGCAACCTAGAGTGGAGTCCAATTGTGATCTCTTTATATACCCATAGTACCTTAATGATATTTCTTAGTATGTTACTCTGGCTAAAAATTAAAACTGCATATGAGATCTTAAAAATTAAAATACTTATATTTTCTTTGTTCTAATTGCAGTTCCTCCTTTGAATTTCCCAAATAAAATATTCCCATGCAGCTTCAAAATAAACCAACATTGCTTAGCCTTTACTAGTCCATAAATGTAGGAAATAGTTCAAGGATAATCACCAAACCATTAATTTGGCATTGGATGCTCTTATGCAAGTCTCTCTAGCCAGTATTTTCCAACAGTTTGTTGGAAGAGTTTTTTTTTTAGATTTGAAAGAGTTGCTAGAAAATGTGCAATTGGAAAATAATTTACACATACAGACACACACACAAATTACAGGCTGTTGCTATGGGACTCTATAAAGCTTACAAATTCAGAAAATAGGATATTCACATTCTCTCAATGAATCAGAAATGTAGCAGGCCACATGACTAAGCAGATGACTAAGCACTCAGAAGAGCTTGCAAATTGGGCTGTAGGGAAAATGCTGTCATCAGACTCTAAAAATCTAACATAATTATCACTTAAAGAAAGTCAGTGTGGAAAATTAATTAAAATACCTTTTAGGCCATTAATTTTCTAGTTCTTAGATCCTGTCCTCCTTCCATACCCATCCTCTGTCGTGTTGTATCTAGCCCAATATCAAAAACATATCAAGTATCAGAGGAATGCTTTAAAAACCAAACCTGGAGTTTCTGTTATTATTTTTCCACAATATTTTTATTGGCCAGTGGCCTATCTTCTTCTGAGAATATCTATTTTTTTATAACTATAAAGATTTTAAAATTTCTTATAGTTGCTATAGGGATGGCACCTTGCATGCTGGCAGGATTTCGGTTATTTTATCTTGTGTGATATTTACATTTTTGCAAAGATTCATTATGGTCTTATTTTTTTTTTTTTTTTTTTTTTTTTTTTTTTTTTTTTTTTTTTTTTTTTTTTTTTTTTTTTTTTGCGGTATGTGGGCCTCTCACTGTTGTGGCCTCTCCCGTTGCGGAGCACAGGCTCCGGACACGCAGGCTCAATGGCCATGGCTCATGGGCCAAGCCGCTCCGCGGCATGTGGGATCCTCCCAGACCGGGGCACGAACCCGTGTCCCCTGCATCGGCAGGCGGACTCTCAACCACTGCGCCACCAGGGAAGCCCTATGGTCTTATTTTTATATCCTGCTTTCATGAGCTCATTCTTCCAAATGTGTCCTGATAATAGATAGAGAAGTAAACATGCTTTGTTTCATGTACCTGCTACCATTTGGATGTGGGGCCTTTTCAGTTAATCAGTTCACTTAAGCAACTGCTAATTAGCTTTTCCATTTTTTCTTCTCTCTTCAAAGGACTCCCACTTCTAGAAGTGCCACACTGACAGAATAAGAGCAAAATTTATATGGTACTTGTTTCTATCCTGCTCTCTATTCTAAGTTCTATAGGTAAAATCAAACATTTAATCATTGTGACAAACATAGAATATATACATAGAAGAGAACTGAGGCCCAGAAGAGATATTCCCATAAGGTTATGTAAGATGAGTGTTTGTCCTTTTTTATCAGATGTTGGACACGCTACTTTAAAAATGTTAAAGTCATTAACTGGAATCACTCTGATTCTAAGCATAATATAGACTTTAAAAAATGCTACTATCAAAAAAAGAAAAAATGTCACTATCAAGTTCATATAAAAATGAATATCTTATTTGAAAGAAAAAATATCTTAAAAATTGGCACTATGCATTACCATATTCTTCTCTATTGCTTTCTCTTTTCAGCTTAGCATTTTATAATAAAATGAAATACATATGTATTTAAAGGTTCATATATACAATGATAATAGATGCCATTCTTTAGGTATTTTATAGAATACATAATCAGAAGTGTAGATACATACATATGTATTTTCTAATGAAAAATGTTGGTTCAAAATTAAAATATGTAACTTTCAAAAAGGTCAAAATCAAGTTCCTTGTATTAAATAATGTTAATGTTAAATAATTAATAATGTTAAATATTGTTAAATAATTCAATGTTCTATGTACCATGACTAGCACTATATATATATATGTATATATAGAACATGAACTTTTACAGCCTTAGAAAATGGGTTTTGTTCTATTAAAAATGTTTATCTGATCCCCACAAAGGGAAAATTTTTCAGAAAATCATACCCATTTCTTTCAAGTATTTTAACTCATAGTGATATTTACTAAAAACCTCTCACATTTGTTATTTTTTAATTGCAGAAAACTCCCAAATCACAAATTAGTCATTATTTGGCCTTTAATTAATCATTCTATCATATGAGTTGACATTGACAAAGTAAAACTAGAAATAATCCCACAAATGAATATGATCTTTAATGAGGAATCTGTATATGTTAAACTACCTACTTATTGACATGTATATGAGCATTATTTTCTCTGAATAAAGTGACCTTAAAAACTAAATGAGAGCAAAACAATTCTGCATTTATCCTTATTACATTTAAATAATTTACTTAACCTTTTGTCATTCACTGTTTCTCACTTGAACAAAATTCAGGGTATTATCATATCAACCTTGAAATATACACACATACACACACATGAACATGCACACACACGCACATGAACATGCACACATATATATGTGTGTGCACACACATATATTAATTCAGTCAACTTTATGAATGTTTACAAAACAAAGGGTTGAATCAAGTTAAAAGAAGTATGGGAAACAATTCAGTAAAAATACTTTAGGAAGGGTGACAGGTTAACTAAAAGAGCTAAAACTAAAAGTGGCTTCTATCTCTATTCCATCACTGTTGGACAAAGAGAATGTGGTACTCAGAGAAAATAGAAGATGGAATGGGAATAGAGGGATGGAAATGTGTAAAAGCAAATTTTTTAAAACGTCAGATAAGTCCACTTACTGATTCTCTGATATCATGCCCTTGATAATTAGGAAAAATTAACTTTTCATTTTAATATTTCTTAAAACACAGAAAAAGGAGGAAAAAATTTCCCAAGTGATATTTAACAAGGGAAATCAGAAAATGAGGAGAGTGATGATGGTAGTGACAATTTGGGGAGGACTATAAGCCTTTATGAATGAGAGTTTTCCTTGTTCTCCTTAGCATACATGAACAGAATTTTTTTAAAAATAGGAATTATATGTTTTTCCTACCAGATAACTCAAGACTTACAATTTTGTAAGTGTTTTGATATCAACCATGGTTTCAAAAGATTCCAACATACGTGTAGAGTCATTTTTTAATGTAACTGCTTGAGTAAACACCTAGTAATGGTTAAGTGGAATATAGACCTGCCTAAGAACAGGACATAATGAAGTAAAAAAGTCAAGTGAAATAAACAGCTGTGATGTACATATGATTTTTCATTCTAAATTAAAGGTGACTATAAAAGAATATCACTAAGAAAAGCCTTTAGGTTTTCTATCCTTTAAAGAAACCACTTGATAAATGCAGAGAATGCTACAGGAAGGTGCTTCTACTGTTCAGAAATTAGCGAAAATTTGTGGTTGTCATGGGGATACTTAAATTACAGAAAGAAATAAATCAGAAAATAATGAATGTAATTAATTTTTCTTGAAGTTCAGCTGATGCAAGGTAAAAGGATATTTATTATGTGAATGTCTAGCCACCCGTGATATTAAAAAAATGAATACCAATTTTGCAGTATATGTAAATTAGACAAATTTTGTCATTGAAGATCACAGAAAATACAAGATAGAGTTACTCACTGATGACTTTAAATTTTTCATGTGTTTTTACATAAATAAATACGTTTATAAAAGTAGAAGGCTGATTTTTGTTACTTTTGGCATTTTTAATAGGAAAAAAATAAATCAAAGTAAATTTAATAGCCCATATACACCAAAAGTTATCTGATGTGTAAAAAATTGCTGTAATACTGAACAATACATCACATCTTCAGGAATTTGAGCAGTTTTCAAGTGCCCAGCTTTGCTACTAACTCTCAGAGAAATAACAGATCTGGATTAGATTAGAGAAACAGATCAGGCAGATAAGTGAACAACATGGGTATTTTTTTAAAAATTGACGGAGTAATAGGGATTGGTAAGGTCCATGGTAAACTAAAGAGTTCATGCCTTGTCTAAATGAGCAAGTTAATTTCTCTAATACTTGCCCTGCATGTTTGTATCCACACATGCTAGATTTGATTTTCATGGAAATTTGGATATCTAGATTTTTATGCAATAAGTCCTAATTTTTAAATGTGGCCAGGTGAAATCATCTAGTGGGCCACAGAAGAACTACTGTCAATAACTGGTTTGTGACCTTAGAGGTTTTCATATAGAGTTGTCTTTAATAAGTAGGCTAAAATCTGACCAATTAGGGAATTAGTTGGTTGGACTCATTGCATTTTCTCAGTTCTGGATTTATGAATATGAAATGGCCTACTGTGTTTTATCAGTGGTGGCTTTTAGTAAATGATAACTCCTTCAGTCTGTAGGTGTAAGTCTTCCTTTCATGAGGCCACTAGATCTCAAGTGCACACAATAAATCCCATCTATCAGTTCTTGCATTCCATACCATTGATGTTTTTG
Organism: Hyperoodon ampullatus; assembly: GCF_949752795.1. Taxonomy (NCBI): domain Eukaryota; kingdom Metazoa; phylum Chordata; class Mammalia; order Artiodactyla; family Ziphiidae; genus Hyperoodon; species Hyperoodon ampullatus. The sequence continues at coordinate 43,507,861 of NC_136921.1, forward strand.
TTGTTGTTAACAATAACTAAAAAAAATTCTAGTTCACAATGGAAGTTTAAATAGGTTCCAATCAGAGAATGTACTATGTGCTAGTCTCATCATTTGTCAATCTTTAGACAGAATTTTCAATCCAATAACAGCAAGAAACCACTGTCTTTGTGATACAAATTAATGTACACTCAATCCTTCATGGTTTTAGAATAAGAAAGATAAAGGTGGTATCTTCAGTGTTATAAAATATATATGATTTTCAAACCAAAAGTCACCACATTTGACCCACTGAAAAGTGATTCATTCACCAGAGTTATCTGTAGATGCCAGAGTAAGTTAGTTTCTAGGACAGTCCAAATTTTCAATCTACACGTAACAAACACATGATACCTAACATTTATTTAATGCTTCAACTTTACAAATTACATTCTTTTACAAGATCCAGATATAATAATTTGATCCTAGATATAATGAAAACACACATGAAACTCTTCCTTTCTCTCCTTGACTCTCCAGAGAGGGTCTTTCAAATGTATCCTAATGGATTACTCTCTTATGTTTCCTGGGAAGACTTCATTGCCTGAAAGTTAGGGCTGTGTTTCTGGCTTATATTATCACAGTGTGATCATATGTACTGGATTCCATACCATTTTTTTCAGTTAGTTACATGTGCTCTATAAACCTGTGAGGATTAACAGAAATGTTTTACATAAAGGACCTCACATAGTGCCCTGGAATATAGATGATACTCAGTAAATACAAATATCCTTAGCTGCCTCTGTTTTAGCCACCTTCTTTCCAAATGCACTTATTTTGTTAAACGTACCCGTAAGCCAGTTCCTGAAGCAAAAGTCCGATCATGGTAATTGTACACTCCAACATGTGCTATGGATTCTTCCTGCCTCCAAAAGACAGGGCATAGCTTCAGAGACCCTTTCTGAGCCTCTTCTCCATTGCTTCCTCTTTACCATCATGTTTTATCCAAACTGAACAGCTGTCTATTTAGCTTCTCTCTCAGGTCAGTATCTTTGCCCCAATTTCCCATCTACTTGGAATTATTTTCCTACTGCTTTTCCTCACTATTTATATCTGACAAAAATCTTACTCATCCTTGGGGCCCAGTTCAGCAAAGTATTTCCCCTTCCTTACTAGCAGAGCACTGAGTGGCTCAAATCACTTATTTATAAGTGTTACAGCCCTAAAATTAATGAAGTACACACCTTAGCTCTATTATAAGACCACAGGCATGTTTAGGATAATGTCTTTAACCATTCACTTTGGTATACCCCCAAAAGTGGGAGGTTGCCTTCCACATAGTAAACATTCAATAAATATTTATTGAATTGACTTGGTAGAAACCATAGGAGCCATTATGATGAGCTTCCTACCCAATTCAGAAATCCCCTCTATACCTTCCCCACTGCCTGGCTTCTGGTAGAAATATGTGGAATCTCATTACTTCATGATATAGTCTTTTCCCTTGTGGGAAAATTGAAATGATTAGAAAGTTCTTTCTTGTTTTGACCTGAAATGTTTTCCTCTTCTTTTTACCTTGCTGTCAGCTCTTCCTGTGGAATTTAAACATTAAAAATTTCTCATTTCCCTCTTCCACATGGCAACGTTTTAAATATTAATATAGTGCTTACCTTAGTCATTCTCTTCCCCTGTTAAACCTCACTTACCCCCGACTCCCACGTTCTGGTTTCCTAATATGACACCATTTTGGTCACCCTCTTTTTAAATGTTACTTATTTTATCATTTTACTTCTTTTAATGAGGAACCTAGAAAAGGGCAAACTGCTCTGTGAATGATCTGACCAGTCCAGGATGCACTGGAAATATTATCTCCCTAAGTGTGGACCACGATCCTGCAGTTTAGCCTACGACATTAGCAGCCAAATCATGTGGTTGGCTCATAGTCAGCTTCAACAAAAAACAACCACTTAGGGCCTGCTATCTGCCAGGCACAATAAGGCCCTTCCACATATGTTATCTCAGTGAATGTGTAGCTGATTAAAGCTCCCAAGTCATTGTCACACAAATTGCTGTCAAGAAAAGATCTATCTTCAACATGTGTAATTGCTATCCCAACACAAATCTAGGATTTTTCATTTATCCCAGTTAAATTTCATTATTTTGGCATTGTCTCATTCCTTATCCAAGTTAAATTTCATTATGTTGGGTTTGCCTCATCCCTTTAGCCTGTCAGGATCAATTTATATCCTGTTTCTGGTGTCAAAGATAGTAGTCAGTTTTCCCAGCTTCGAGTCAACTACATAGTTGATAAGTACATGATTTAGTCTTCAACTAAGATGCTGATAATTGATGGAACAAAGCCAAGGAGGGAAGCTACCTCTCTAGAGTCCATTACTGATTCATAATTAGAATCCATAAGGTAGGGCTCTTTGATATACCTCCAAATTCATCTAAATGTTCTAGCATTTATTGCACATTCTCTGTCATAGCTACAAGGGCATCATGAACTTTCTTTAAGTGTCTAAATTAGAATATGAGAGAAAGCCCATGAAATATGAGATTGGCGTGGTGTGACTTTATCTGAGTGCACACTTGGTGTTAAATGTTTGTTTATTTATTCATTTATTTGTTTATTTGGTTTCCATGTTCACCACTTACTAGAGGGTCCAAAGTGATAGTCTGACAATCCTTTTATAGATTTTTTCAAAGTTAATAATTGTATGACAAGTCTGTGGATTCCACACTTTGATTTTATCCATTTTTGAAAATGGGGTCATTTGCTCGTCTCTAATCTTATGGGATTTCCTCTATTCACCATCACTTCCCAGTGATTACACAGAATGATTTGTTTCACAACCTTTCAAATGCAATTCATCTGTGTCTGGACTTGAGCATTCATTTAAAAAGGCTAAAAGCTCTCATAATCTTTGCTTTTATTTTGTGCTTCAATTACTTCTTTACAATGCTATCCTGCCTAACGTGAAGATAATTCTCCCAGTGGAGAGAAGTGGAAGCAAACACCATTTTACCACAGTTAACGGTATATTATTCTTCCCAAACAGTGATCATATCCATCATTTAAAAAACCTTTTTTACTCTGATATAGTATTCATATCGTATTACACATATTTCATGCACATTTAAAAGAAAACTCTTTAGTGTCCTTAGTATAGGTAAGAAATATCAGATAGTTCAGCCTCTTGGTCCTATTCTTAAAGATTGTTGCTTCTCTTTTGTATTCGTCTTTGGTTATATGTTCTTCCCTTCATATTTTGTACACGTTTCATTTAAATCTGAGCTCATCAGAAGAAAGAGAGCCTTAAGCAACCACGCTGGTTTCCTTGGATACCAGTTCTTTATTTTCCTCATCAGTATTATTTGTGATTGTATTATCAGATCTTCAGTTTTTACTTTCCACCTCCTTTAAATTTTCTGGCCACAGAACCCCCAGGGGAACTATGGTAGCTATTGCTTCTTAAATTGTTCTTTGATATAATTTCCTAAAAACTAGGGTATGCTTTAGTAGCCTTTTCTTGATGACTAAAATGTCATGGATGCTTTCTCTAAAAGTTTCCATTATTTCAGATTCAAGAATAATCTCCTCTTTGCTGGTAAAATTAAATCAGGAATAAAAATTCCCTTCATTGTTTTGTCTTCAACCTGAGGAATGTTGTTTCAGTAAGACAGCACAATTTTCTGATACCCTTTATTGGAGAAAGGGCTTTCTAGTAAATGTCCAAGTGGTTGAATTTCCCACAAGTTGTCTCTTTTAACATCTGTGTGATTTGTGTAATACAGAATCAGCATCATGTGTGAATTCTGATCCTCAGCCCAGACCTACAGTATCAGAAATTCTAGAGGTGGGTCTCAGCAGTCTGTGTTTCAACAAGCCCTTGAGATCATTCTTCTGCCCACTAAAGTATGAGAAGCTCTGTTGTAAAGCATCATCCACATCTTCTGACTATGAAGCAATGCAGAATATTATCCCTTAGTCACTTATGTTGATTCAGATATTGTCTACTAATGTCACATGTTTACAAGCAGATGTACATCTTCTTACCACATGGTAGAATGTTCCTGCCCTTTTTTAAAAAATTAATTATTAGCTTTGTTTTTATTATTTAAAAAAATTTTTGGAGTAAAATTGCTTTACAATGTTGTGTTAGTTTCCACTGTACAATGAAGTGAATCAATTATATGTGTACCTATATCCCCTCCCTCTTGGACCTCCCTCCCATCCCCTCATCCCACCCATCTAGGTTGTCACAGAGAACTGAGCTGAGCTCCCTGTGCTATACAGCAGCTTCCCACTAGCTATCTGTTTTACACATGGCAGTGTATTTATGTCAACCCTAATCTCCCAATTCGTCCCACCCTCCCCTTCCCCCACTGTGTCCACATGTCTGTTCTCTACGTCTGCGTCTCTATTCCTGCCCTGCAGATAGGTTCATCTGTACTAGTTTTCTAGATTCCACATATATGCGTTAATATACGATATTTAACAAAAATGAACGAATGGAATCTGCCTTTTCTATTGATTTATTCCTTTTGAACAAGCAGTCTTCTATATCACAGACATAGTTGAATCCCAACAAGTATTCTGATACTGGTAAGATAATTCAACTTGTAATATTAAATTGCCAGTGTTTCCAAAAAATATGTTACCCGTCAGGCTCAGTGTATAAGTACATAAATATCTGAGGCCTTTCATGTAGTCTGACTCATTCAGGATTATTTACTCCTGAGAACTTCTTGGCACTGTCTCCTCTACTGGTCTTGCTTAGACCATTATCACCACCTTATACCTGCTCTCTCTACTCCCAGACTCCCCTCACTCTGATCTCTTCCTCTATGAATCAACCTGAAACACAGCCCTAATTATACCAGTTCCTTTTTGGAAATTCTTTGTTGGTTCTGAACTCCTCAAACTGGCATTTGAGGCTCTCTGTAATACCACTTCAACCATCCTCTGCAGAATTTCATTTCATGAACCCCTTCTTCATAGCCCACATTCCAATTCAATGGAACTAAGTTTTGTTCCTGGGACTTACCTGCCCCCAGGCCTTTGTTCATGCTCTTCCTTCCTCTTGACATGCCATTTACCTTCATTTTCTTGTTATAATCCTTACCTCATATCTCTGGGGTGCCCCACCCTCATGAATCCTTTTCTGTGTAACTTGGTTAGATGTCATCTCTCCTCCTCTTCCTCTGCTGAACACCAATGGAACATAAAACGTTGTATTTTAAGTTCCTGATTTCATACAACTTTGGACAATATATGATTGGGGATTTATCATACACCTCTATTAAGAAGGGGCATCTGAGGCATCCTTTACCCTGAACAATATTTGTGGAATTGAAATAAATGTCATGCTGTAGCAGTTCATTTTATCATTTCTTCTAGGCATTTTTTTTCTTTCCCTTTTATTCCCCTCCTAAAATTTTCTCAAAGGATATACGTAATTTCAAAGTGCCTAAACAGGAAATCAAGGGCTTTGCTTGATTTGAAATTCAAAATTATTTGAACTTAGTGATTCAATACAGTAATGTATTACCTTTTTGATGACTGGCCCCTTGAGTATAATGTTCTTTTGATAAGTCTAAAGTTAATTGTTCACCTTTGAATGACTTGTTTCCAAATAGAAATGGTAGAAAATGTTAATTAAAAAAACTTGATGTTACAAAAATGACATAATAAATGTGTGTGTGTGTGTGTGTGTGTGTTTGAGAGAGAGAGACTGAGAGAGAAGGAGGTGGAGGAGAGAGAAAGGGGGGGAAGAGAGAAGAAAAAGAAAGAATTCACAAAGAATGAGTTGGCCATATGGGTCTTCAATCTTTCTTTCCCTTTCTGTTAGTAATACCACTAACAAACACTCAATTTAAGATGAAATGTGAGCTAAAAATATAGGAAAATAATTCTTTTATTCTACACATGTATAGGTAAGTGGTGGTTATATTATAAAAATTATAAATTATAAAAAATGATTAAAAATATACCATGTATTTGGACAGTATGTTGTAGAATCGAGAGGTTTTATGAATCATAAAAAAAGCAAGATATGAGGAAGCTGACTTCATGAAAATAGGGGAAAAGGCTTAGCAATTAACCTTAAGATGAAGTATCTTTCCTTCCTTACCATGATCAACTCATATTTAAATATTTTTATGAAAATGACTTGTATTTAACCTTTTATGACTCAGAGAGCCATTTAGTTGTAATTATAGCTAATCCAATTAAAGATGGATTATAATAACTGCTAAAGTAATAGATCATGAAATACTGAGTTTAATTAGTAGACTCTATTTATTTTGAAAAAAATGAAAAAGAATTTTTAAAAATATTATGTGAAAACTCTTTAAAATTTTAGTCTAAACTTAAAATTGTGGAAGTCCCATTATGTAAAAAAAAAAATCTTAAAATAGAAGAAACACAAAAAGTAATGGAATAGTATGAAATTTTGAGAAAAATTTGAGTTCCAGTTTTATATTTTTTGAATTTAAATTATTTTAAACCCTTAATCTTGAAAGAAAATATTAGTAATTTTTAAGTTCTTCTTTCCCCAGAAAAATTAATATTATTAATATATCTACTGAAATAATAAAAATGGTACAATAATAATAATAGTATTAAATACAATTTTACTTTTTCCAGATTATAGATCACAGTGTAACACAACTAAGTCACATATAGACATTTTGTATGTATTTGCTGCATATTTAGGGAAAATAATGTAGTTGCAGTTAAATTAGGGTAGGTGACCTATGTTGGCATCAAATGTAATATTTTAATGTTATGTAGTTAATTTTTTTAGAAGAGTTATGTCAACAAATGTGAATAAAGGAGACCTTTTTAAAAAAATTAATGACTATTGGTATGGCAAATAATTACACAACTGAAATTAAAGGACTGTTTTATTATGTGCATAAAATAGATTATACAGTGTGGTGTGCCTTCATCTTTCCAGCTATTCCTACAAACATATTAAAAAGGGCTTCATTCCAATAGATGTGCACATTAAGATCAAGTCCTCAGACTGGGAAATTGTGGAGCAATATAGGCAAATCCCTAATAATAAATGTCATGTTTTCTTAATTCTGTGTTATAGTATTTTCATATTTTAACATTTTTGAAATCAGGATTCATCTTAAAATCGAAATGTAAGAACAACTATGAGGTTTTCAAACTCTTGTTCCACTGCATGGGGCATTTTTCAGGGTGATATGAGCTAAAGTATAATATTAAAATGTTTTCCTCTAAAAGCGTTCTTATTCCTTGGGTAGCCCAAGAACTACCTACTTCATGGCCAGAATGCATTGCTCTGAGGATAATGCCTTTTTTTTTTTTTTAACAAGCTGGTAAAAAGTGTCAGGCTATTTCACTCTCTCCTTTTATAAACTTGCCACTGGGTTTTATTTTCAAGATGACTAGAGGTACCCAAATCAGAGAATTGGTAGACATTAAAAAAATAAATAAATAAGATCTAGAATATATGATTGGAGAACTCAAGGAGCACTTCTAAGGCCTGCATGAAGATCCCAAGATTCCTAGTATTTTATTCATTCTTGGTCCATCCAGGTAGACATATATAAACTGGCACCAGAGGTAAAATACCTAATTTAGGTGCCTCAGACCAGAACAGGTTAAGATTACTCTGTGCTCAACACACACATATGGGACACCCAGGAATGTTCCAGGGGAAATATGTGGCTCTTGAAAGAAGTACTATGGCAATTATGTATCAGATACAGCAATCCCCCAGAATGCACCGTCTGTGCTGTATGCTGGAGAGTTCCATTCCCTCCTGGGGGTGCCGAAATGTGCTGCTGCATCACTTAGAATGGAAATGCATTTTCTGTGAGTAACAACCTCCTATGAAGAAATTACTTTCTCCTTAAGCATTTGGAAGCTGCTGAGCAACCCATAATCAAGGTTTTCTTAATGTTGTTTTAAACAGACCCATTATCAGAGTTGCATCACTCTGAAAGCTTCAGAGTTCATTACATTATTAGAAAAAAATTAACGTATTATACCTGATAAGCTTCTAGCATATTCAAAATCTTGCAGCCTTACTAATGCTGACTACCCCAGCACTTTCTTTCTTATTAAAAGTGAGTTGCACAGAATTAAAATATGCTGTTTGTCTACTTTTTTCTTGAGATAAGGCAGCAATAGTTAACTTGTTCTGAAGTTAATTTTCTATCTGTAAGTTCAAGTATTTTTAACATATCTTTTCTATTGTTAAAATATATCTGATTGTGCAATAATTTATAAAGGAAAACCAATTTGGGCATGTTTATAGTAGATAATATTAAATGTAAATTTGAAGGTTAAAGTGATTGATTAGAATATTTGTCAGTAATCTAAGTAAAAACTAAGAATATTATTATATTATGCTAATGCTGTATTGCTACTTCATATGTCAGTTCTCTAATATTTTTAAAGTTGAGTTAGAAAAAATTTTTTTAAATGTATAGACATTGAGTAAAAATAGTACTTTTAGCTTGCTGAAAATAGGCATTATCAGAAATGGCAAATTTAAAAAAAATTGTGACAGATGCAATTTATTTGGACTTAAGTTTATTAAGTGAAAAGTTAAATTTATATAAAAGCCTGAAAACTGAAATGATCTGAAATCTAAAGTAACAGTGGAGAATCAAGGTTGGAAATATGAATCATATCCTTACACAATTCCATGCAGGAGAATTGTGTAACTTTGCGTTAGGAAATACTACCAAACAGCCCAGACCTCTGTATCTCAAAACTTTAAAGAGTTGCCAAAGAGTACATACATATGGCATCACCTTTAAAATTAAAATAAGGTTAGAATACAATCAACAAGTTCCTACTGTATAGCACAGAGAACTATGTTCAATATCCTGTAATAAACCATAATGGAAAATAATATGAAAAAGAATTAATATATATGCATAACTGAATCACTTTGCTGTACAGTAGAAATGAACACAACATTGTAAATCAACTATACTTCAATAAAATAAATTTTTTAAAAAATTAAGATTAGAAGGATGTAAAAGTGTAAAAGTGTAAGTTGTGTTGGGTAGAAAACGTTTCTAGTAGTTTTAAGAATTTTTGCTAAGCTGAGAGTCAACTATTACAAGGAAGAATAACATACAAATATAAAGAGATTATAACTTAAAATGCCCAGGATTTCTTGAACTAGCATATTTAAGACTTAAAAGGATTGGGCTTTTCAATTAATGTAAACCAAAGTTAAAATTATAAAATTATACTGTTGCCCCATTTTTTACTTTAGACATGGCCCACTCTACACTTGTCATGCCTTAGCACAGCACTTCAACGTTTGCTCCAAATAATTGTTCCATGCTGGCAAGCCACTGATTTCTCCAAAACAAATAGAAGGACTTCTAATCTATTTTAAACAAATAAACAGAAAACTGCATTGTTGATTCTCAAATGTTCCCCAAATGTATAATCTTTACATTTTGGATTTAGGAAAGAAAGTAGGAGAGAAGGGAGGAGGGGTAGCACTTAAAGACAGAAGGGAAAATATTTTAATGCCATTAAGAATTCATGCCAATAACAGCTGTGAATTAGGTGGCTTGTGATACTCAATGAACCTTGTATAATTTGCTGTATTGTTAGTCAATATGTGGCTTTCTGTAAGCATTTACGGAATTATACCTTGGTGAACAATAAGGTCCAGTAAATTTTTCTTTCTCCTTGATGATAGAGAATCATTTGGAAGTCGTCCTAGGCAATGGCAATTCCATTAGTGCACTAGATCCTCCCAAGACTGAGGGAGGAGCTGCAGACTCTGTCAGAAAGCCTGGTGGAGGGAAGGGTCACTTGTCGCTAACAATCTCATTTGTGTACTTAGTATTATAGTTGTCAGGGTAAGAATGCTTCGCTGACACAACACATAACTAAATATGGTAGTTCTAAGTTACTTAGCAAAATAACAAACTTCAAAAACCCAAAGTGAGAATTACTTTGATATTTATAAAAATAAATAAATACAGTGGAGAAGTGAATTGCCCAAAGTGGGAAGAGGGAACAGCAGAAGTGTTTCTTTGTAGCTGGAAGGTAGCTCCACATAGCGAAAGAGGACAGGTTTTGGAGTCTCACCAAGCTGGGAGGAAGTCACCCAGCCTCTCTGAGACTCAGTTTCCCTAACACAACTGTAAGGTGAAGGCACCAACATCCTGAGTATAAAACACCAAATAATTTGGGTGTTAGTTGTTTTTCCCTCCTTCTAGTTGCAAGTGTGTCTTTTCCTTTCTCTCAAGTGTAATGAGTATGGCAATATCTAGAGTATATCAAGCTGTGACATGAAACCTGAAAAGTGCAGTCCATGTCTTCAGTTTGTGACTAGCAGTTTTAGTTGTCACCTTTTATTGTCCTCATACAAATCCTGATGCATTTTTTTCTCTGAAATATATCATACAGTATCTTCATACAAATAATTGAATGTATTTGAGATATGTGAATAATTTATAAGATTTTCTCTGTTATCCAAGCTGTCATATAGACTTGGCAAATGTATTCACAACTGGGAACATTTCCATGGAAAGAAATGCTAAGTTATTCAGATTGTACTTTTTCTCCATCACCTAATTAATTAGCACAACATATTAGGGACTCATTTTATGTATAAAGTAATATTCAACTAGTCATAATGAACAAAGATTAAACATGTTTCAGAAAGTGGCTTATAAATACCTTATTTTTTGTTTGTTTGCGGGGAGGGAGAATGTTGATTCTTTTTCAAATATCTGAACAATCAACCAAATTTTTCCACTTCTATCGGGATTTTTGGTAGATACGTCCATATTTATTGGTATTTTTTAAAACAAAATTTTTATTCAACTCACTTTCTCTAAAGTACTTTACTTTTGTCTGAACTTTAAATAAAATTAATATTTGTTTTAAAAATTATGATGGATACTTATTAAAATTAGAGCTGTGGTGAATTTTTTCAACTCATAGATGGACTTTCCTTATATAATAGCTTGAGAATAATTTTATTTATCTTACTTATTTGCCTATCTCTTCTCGGCTACATATATTTTAAGACCTGACTTCTAGTTTAAAATAATATTTAGTTCAACCAAAGACAAGGAGGAAAATTTCTCAAGTCTTTAAGACATGCCAGTTTCCACATGTTTCCCCTTCCAAGTGAGAAAATTTAAAAAAAAAAAAATTTGTACTATATAATTTCACATACATGATGCCGTTTGGGACAAGGAATGGTAGTGACTCTTTCATGGTATGCTTCTCCAGTTAATCAATGCCTCTTTTATGAGAAGTTTGTTCATAACATCTTTTCAGAGGATATAAGACTAGCTAATGAGGAAGAGTTAATTCTGAGTATAGTATAGGTAAGAAATAAAAGGGGCACTAATATGCAATAGGCAAAACAGTCCTAGAGTGACTAATATCTAGTCTTCAATAGGAATGGCTTGTTGGGCCATGAGGACGGGTTAGGGGAAATAAGGAGGCAGCCATGACTGTGACAAAATCTGAAATACTGGAAGAATATGTCTGTGTTTCCTCTTAGTTTTATGGTCAATATGAATTACTCTTCTGTCCTTACGTGTTTAAACTCCATTTGCCAGGTGTCAGCCAAGAAACCCATTTTCTACTTGCTTATTCTTGTTTTCTGTCATTTGAAAATTTTTTATAAGCGTTCAGTCTGCATCTCTGAGGTTGGCTACATAAATTTGAAATACTTGCTGATCTTATCCATCCAGAAGATCCTGGCAGTTTCACAACTGTGTAGGGAATCCAATTATTATTCTCAGGAGTACTAATCTGACCCAGAGAAGGTGCAGAGCATTCAGACCCACAGAAGAGAGAATGCAACATCCATCACTCCTGCCAGCCTTTGGTCAGGTGACCCACAGAGCCCCATTAGAATGTCTTCAATAGGGAAAAGCTGGACTGCCTCCTTAGGTTAAGAAAACCTGATTCAGTTTATAACAGCTAAGGCAGGGGAGATGAGAAAGGGATGGATAAATCAGTTCAAATGAAGCCATAAATAGAAAAGCGTGTGAGCGCTCACCCCTGTGGTCCTGTACCTCCTCCAACTTGCAGACTAGACATTCATTTTCATAATGATTGCAGTCATGCATGTTTATCTTAAAGTGGTAAGGGTCAGGTGAGTAAATTCAAATGCTGCTGGATGAGATGTATTACCCAGCAGCACTGTAGGCTCAGACTCCTTCAGTTAGGAAAGAGTGAAAGGTGTATTTAGAGGAGCAGCTGATCAGTTCTTGGCAGGTGGAGTACTGCTGAAGTAACAATTTGCAGTAGTTTTACACTCCTGTCAGTGCCAGTTGGCAAACTAATGGAGATGATGGAATGAAAGAACAAAATGTCACAACAGAAAGGAGTGAGTTGAAAATTCAAACATTTTCTTATTTCTCATAATCCTACTGATTCAAAATTAAATCAGTCTACAAATGAACCAACTCGATATTGAATAAAAGGCAACTATCTGAATGATTTTTTTCCGAGTAGGAAAATCGATTAACATTCTTGTAACCACTAGCTTGTTCAAAGCATCATGATGGTTTGTAATAACTCAGAGAACTAGTTTGTAAACAAGAATATTGATTTTAAGAGAATATGTTTTAGTTGAGAATAGCAATTGATACAGACATTGAAACCTTACATTAAGGAATCCCTTGTAGTGGTATAGCAGAAAATCAGTACCAAGGTAACAAGGTCAATTTTAAACTATTATTTTCTTTTTTCTTTTTTTTAATACATCTTTATTGGAGGATAATTGCTTCACAATACTGTGTTAGTTTCTGTTTTCTAACAGCAAATAATAATAATGCTAATAATGTATCTCCTAGTTGTCCTCCTAATATGATCATGTGGATTTACTATATAATCCTTGCCTCTCACTACAACTGCACAAGGAAAACCAATTCTGTATACATGTTATAAGTCATGTTTTAAACTTCAAAGATTTAATAAGTGTTGTTGACTTCCCATGATTCAGTCAATTATAAGTGTTTTTGTAACTCAGAGGAAGTACATCAGTTTTTGACTGCAGAAGAAAATGTAAGTTTATTTATCAAAACAAATGAGAGAAAATCAAATTAGCACATCACATCAGAAGTTCAGCACAGGATAACTAAATGTGAAGTAAAGATGCTGCCAACTATCACAAATATCACCTCAGTAAATACACTAAAGAACAAATCTTTACTTCAGAGAAACTATAAAACAGCAGCTATTAGCACATCAAGAATGAGCAAGTAACTTGCCAAAGGTTGAAAAGTAATTTTCTTCTTAGTATAATTTTATGTGGTGGCTTATTCAGTTTTCTCCCATTTGGTATGAGGGAGAAGTTGTTTTAACATTCACATGGAAAAATAGATAAATAGCTTTATCTATTGCATGGCTGCTATAAAGCTCAGAGCCCAATTTGTATGCCTTGTTATTACATATACATCTTAAAATAATATACATTCCCTAATATTATTTCTGGATTCCAATCTGACTTTTATACCTTCACCTTGCATTTTTGCCATGCTGTTATGGGTTTTTTGTTTTTTATTTACAAATGATTAAATCTCATTGAATAAGGCAAGCATATAGTTCTATCAACCTATTAAAATCTGATAGCGTTCTTTTAAAAGATATATAAAAAAAGGATACTTTCATTTCTATGCAGTGTTTATGTGTATATTCATTCTGTAAAGGTAATCTTCTGATCTCATTATTCTACACTTAATTTGCCTTTGGACCAAGCAGATATATACAGTTAATTTCATGAACAAACTCAATTTCATCACCTATTGACCACAACAGAAGCCATACAGTGCAGTACTGTGCACTGGATTTTAAAAGGACTATAAAAATCACACAATTCTTTGGCAGGACTTAGCCACTCCAAAAGGAGAAATGCCTATCCTATTCTTAAGAAAAGCTGCATAATTTACCATCTGATTTTTTTTTCCTGGAATTTAAAATAAAGCTGTTATATTGGCAGAGTCCAAATTCCTCTGACATCAGTTCTAGCAGAGTGGAGGTTAGCTGTTATATGCCAAAATATTTCTCTTGTATATTTCCGTTAAAATGAGTCCTGTTGCTAAGTACTTTCTTTTAGCCCTAAGGAAATCAAATTCTGTTTATGCTTTTTCACTGGAGAATAGAGGGGTTGGCGTGGACTGGGGCCAGATTTTATCATAGCTGCATGGTGAATCTTTTTTCAGGGAACATAGCTGTTGCCACTTCATTCTTCTTATCCATCCATTCCACATAATTTGCATATTTACCTGTTGAATGTTTTTAAAACTTTTATCATCATTATCATGGGAATGTTAATAGGAAGAGGGAGGAAGGCTAAAACCCTTAGTGTTGTGTAGAAGCTTGCTATTCAAGTGTGGTCCTCCAGCCAGGAGCATCACCACCCCCTGGGTTCATGTTAGAAATGCAGAATGGAGGCCCCACCAACTGAATCAGAAGTTGCATTTTGACCAAATTGTCCAGGTGATTTGTTTGCACAGTAAAGCTCGTGAAGCCCTCATTCCAAAGGCCACGTCAGTCTAGCCCCATCTTGCCTCTCCAGGCACATCCTCCCACCACCGCCGTTCCCTCCTTCCACATTGCTTCCACTGGCTCTCATTTTCTCTGGACACAGAAGGATTTTTTTCATGCCTCCAGTCCTGTATACAAAGGTGGTCTCTTTATCTAGAATTTCCTTTCCTGACTTCTCTGCCTAAGAAACTATTACAAATGCTTTATGACCAAGTATCTTCTCTTCTGGCATTTCTTTTCAAACTATGGCGTCTGATAAATCACAATCAGTTGGTTTTCTCCTCTTTGCTCCTATAGTACCTTTACATATTTCTAACACTTATCATATGCTGACATGTCTTTTTCCCTCACTATACTGTTTTCTTTTTTCCCTGATACCCATTAGAATTCAGATAACATGGTAGGCCCTTGACAAATGATTGTTCAAGAAATTCATGAAAGAATGGACACTATGAGGTTCTCTACATCTTGCTCAAAGCAAATAAAAACAATAAATATTTACTGTGGGGCAATTTAAATGATTACCTTTGATATCCTTTAGAACAGGGAAACCGCAGTCCAAAATCTACAATTCGAGGGCGAAGTCCAGCCCTCAGCCACTGTGATTTAAGCCAAGTTGGTTTTAGGAATTAGCTTTTACTGAAAACTTGATAATGTCTCTTAATAAATTCAAACTAAAATTACAAGGCAAAGAGCATCTATGTGTGCAGCTTACACTGCTATAAAGTAATTTCGAGAACAACTAATATTGTTTGAATCACAAGTAATGTCAAGCTGCTTTAGACAATCCTGGTGCAAAGTTAAAGTAAGAAGTATGATCTTCATTCCCACACATATCTGCAGTGGATATATTTTATGAGCTCAGACTACATTCCCGAAGCACTTTTCAGGCCTTGATGCAAGTGCCAAGGAAATGTGCATATTTCAAAATGCATTTAACTGTGCAACTGAGGAGCTTCCACCTAACCTTCAACTGGAAGTCATTAACTTAACAATTTAAAGACAAGCTAAAAGGCAAATACCAAGATGATCTAATACAATTCTATAAATTCCTTCCAAGCAATAAATATGCTCAATTGAAACCGTGTGTTCATGCATTTACATCAGTATTTGGCACTACCTATGTGGGTGAAAAGACATATTCAAAGAAGTAATATATAAAATCACATTACAGAAAAACATTTGCAATTAATTTTGATGATAGAGAACTTTGGACCTCAGTTAAGCAAAATACTATCTCCCTCCCCCCCAAAATTATATTTTCTCACTAATCTGTATTACACAAAACCATACACAATTTTTATTATTATATTTTGAATTTCATCGATATAAAACTTGTGAAAATTTAGTTTCTCTCTGTCATATAAGTACCCGCAAAATGTCCTTGATTTTGCCTCTTGGCCTATGATACTAAAATATTTACTATCTGGCACCTTACAGGAAAAGTTTGCTGACCTCTGTTCTAGAACCAAAGACAGAAAGGATAAACATGTTTTCACTTATATGGGAAATCTACGAAACAAACCAACAAATATAACAAAACAGAAAGAGACTCACAGATACTGAGAACAAACTAGTGGTTGTCAGAGGGGAGGGGGTGGGGGGATGGGCAGAATAAATGAAGGGGATTAAGAGCTACAAACTTCTAGTCATAAAATGAATGTCACAGGGATGTAATGTACAGAATGGGGATATAGTCAACAAAATTATAATAACTTTGTATGGTGTGTAATCTATAAAAAATTGAATTACTATGCTGTACACCTGAAACTAATATAATATTATAAGTCAGTTTATGCTTTGATAAAAAAATGGGTAACAAATCAATATTTAATAAGTCTGGGACTAAAGTGTAGACAATTTCACCAATTTAGAAGTTATGTTATCACGTAGTATGTTTACATATTTCCTAAATAATCTTGGTAAAATATATAACAAAAATATGTTTTTAAAGATGTATTTGAATTATTTCCTGAGAATAGTCACCAGGTTTAGATCAAATTTACTTTATAAACATTTTAGATCTACTGTCTAAAGAAACCTAGTCTTCAGGGAATTTATCTCTTTCAGGCAGTAAATTGTTATAATTTTTTAGAAGCTGAGCCTTCATATTTAGGTGTGCTGAATAAGCCCTCAGTTCCTGAAACAACTTACATAATTAAACTCAGCAAGTATCTCTTCACTGTTTACTGTGCGTCTCATCATATAGAAGCATTTCTGAGCGCATGTCAATGGCTCTTCAGAGCTGGAGAAAGTGGAAAGGCGTTTTGCTTCACCATGACTTGTATATAGCCCTTAAAGACAAAGCAATTTTCTGTGTTGAAACTTTGATTCTCTTAGAGCAATTACAGTGGAGTAGTTAGGTCATTCCTGAACTTTTCACCACAAAGCGGTTGCCTGTTAGAAACCCAATCTCAGAGAACTTGTTCAAAAACTAGCCGTCACTCTAGGTAGTCAATTCAAGAGGATCAAAGGAATCTGTTGGCACATACATCTGTTATGAAATGATCTCTACTCTAAACTTTTGGGTACAAATCCCTTTATTTTGATTAGAACTGTTGAGTTGACAAAACTGAGACTGAAAATGTTCATAATCTTTAAGGTGTAAGTCACAAAACCAAACTACTCTCTAGTTGATTAGTTTTATTCCAATTCTATACTTTATCAGTAGAAACCAAGAACTTCCATTTACTTCAACCCTTTTTAATTCATTGTTTTTCCTTTCCTAATATTCTATTTGGATCCCTGGTTTTCTTTAAATAAATTGTCATTTCCCTCCATTTCAATAATCTTTCAGTTCTACTTAGAAACTAACCTATTACCAGTATTTTTAATTTTCTTATGACAAGTTATGTGAGTATATACCAACTTAACATTAAATACTTTTTAAGTTTACTTATCATTGAGTTGAATATAGGTCTCAGAAATAAATCCTATACCATGTATAGTTTATGAAAATTATCTTTAAATGTAGCTTTTCATAACTTTGAGAGAGCACTGCACTTTTGTAAGATTTCTGAAACACGTAAATTTTTTTACCACCTCAGATAACAGCCATTCTCTGATAACTCCCATCAGTTGGAAATCATAAAGTCTTATTTGTTAAAAAGTAGTTGGTTTTTAAAAATCACAAATATCAGAGCTAAGAAAAAGAATGACTTTTTTTTTTTTTTGCGGTACGCGGGCCTCTCACTGTTGTGGCCTCTCCCGTTGCGGAGCACAGGCTCCAGACGCGCAGGCCCAGTGGCCATGGCTTACGGGCCCAGATGCTCCGTGGCACGTGGGATCCTCCCAGACCGGGGCACGAACCCGCATCCCCTGCATCGGCAGGCAGACCCCCAACCACTGCGCCACCAGGGAAGTCCAAGAATGACTTTTTAAAACCACAAAACACTTAATTGGGAATATATGTAGTAGCACTTATTAAAATGGAGCTGTTACTTAATGATGAAAGTAAGAAAAACACTTATTTTTTCAAAAAAAAAACCTACAAAAATAAAGTATTGTTCTGAATGACTGTTGAGACAGATGTTTGATCTCTGACATAAAAGGTTTACAAATTCTTATTAGCAATCATAAATAACATGCTGTACTGAGATTTAGCATTTTTAATAATTCCAGTCTTCAAGTAAGAATTGATTCCTTCATTTCTTACATCATAGGGAGTAATCTTAATTTATATCAAAATATTTCTAAAAGTCTCACACAGATTCAAACCAGCTTTCAGGGAATACTTTCTTAGAAAGAAGTATTTTGAATAAAATCATGTAGCTGTTTTGTCAATCTGTTCATATCAACAACAAAAAGTAAAAAAATATTTCCTTTATGGTCATACCCAATGACTAATATCAACATATAATACAATTTTAGTAAAATATAGTAACTTAACTGAATATTCATTGAATTGATTCATTCATTTATCTTCATTTTGCTTACAGAATAACATTCAGAATTCTATCAGGCAAGTCTTGTGATTTACTTTATTAAAAGTATTATTAAATTAAGCTTACATTATATTTTAAATTTTTATTTAACCAAATGTATTCTCAGAATTCAAGATTAAATATTATACCAATAAAGTAAAATTATCTTCTACAAAAATAGGTAATATTATGTGAATTTTATTTTCACATAACAAAATAACTTTTGGATTAAGGACTATATTCATATTCTCTGCAATCTGAGCTGTTTGTTTGATATTTGCTTTGGGGTTTTTTATTTTTTGTTTTTTAATATAAAATATCCGAAACTTAGTACAGTCAGCCCTCCATATCTGTGAATGTGGAATCCACAGGTGTGGAGGGGCGACTGTATTATGCCATTTTATATAAGGGACTTGAGCATCCATGGATTTTGGTATCTGCAGTGTGTGTGTGTGCCAGGGGTGGGGGAGGCGGGGGTGAGTGTCCTAGAAGCAATCCCCATGGTTACTGAGGGATGACTATATTGGTTAAGGGCTATAACACACACACACACACACACACACACACACACACACACACATTCCAGGCTTGACCCAATATTGTTCTCAGGTAAAAGAGTATTTCTAAACAGATTTATTGGGACTTCCCTGGTGGTGCAGTAGTTGAGAATCCGCCTGTCAGTACAGGGGACATGGGTTTGAGCCCTGGTCCAAGAAGATCCCACATGCCGCAGAACAACTAAGCCCTTGCACCACAACTACTGAGCCTGCATGCCACAACTACTGAAGCCCATGTGCCTAGAGCTCATCCTCCGCAACAAGAGAAGCCACCGCAATGAGAAGCCCACGCACCACAGCAAAGAGTAGCCCCCGCTCACCGCAACTAGAGAAAGCCCACGCACAGCAATGAAGACCCAGTGTAGCCAAAACCAAATAAATAAATTTATTTTTAAAATAAATAAATAAAAAATAAACAGATTGATTGTAGAGGTGAAGAGCCAAATTTTAAGTTGGGCAGACCCAAGTTCCAATCCTTGCTCTACACCTTATCAGTGATGTGCCCTATTCTGAGCTTCAATTGCTGTCAGTGTAATGAGGATGATGATAATAATATTGATACCAACCTCATTAGGACGTTATAGACAAACAATAAAATGAAGTGTCTGGGGAATATTAAGTACTCAGCAACTGTTAGCTACTATTAATGTCACCTACTTTTGAGCAACTGCCCATATTAAAATCACTATTTCAGAACTTGTATTATGTTCATTTCATAAGTTCACTATTTATTGAAAAATATCTTTCATTTTCTTCTACTATTTTTAGGAATGCTAATTTTATTTACTGTCATATGTTTTTGGATTTTTTTTTTTTTTTTTTGCGGTACACGGGCCTCTCACTGCTGTGGCCTCTCCCGTTGCAGAGCACAGGCTCCGGACACGCAGGCTCAGCAGCCATGGATCACAGGCCCAGCCGCTCTGCGGCATGTGGGATCTTCCCGGACCGGGGCACGAACCCGCTTCCCCCGCATCAGCAGGCGGACTCTCAACCACTGTGCCACCAGGGAAGCCCTGGATATTTCTTTATTAAGAAATTTCTTTTCTCTTAATAGAAATGGTATGAAATAAATAAAGCAGTTAATCATATTAAATCAATTCTAATAAGCTGTTTAGATTGTTTTAAATACATATGACAGGGCTTCCCTGGTGGCGCAGTGGTTGAGAGTCCGCCTGCTGATGCAGGGGACGCGGGTTCGTGCCCTGGTCCGGGAGGATCCCACATGCCGTGGAGCGGCTGGGCCCATGAGCCATGGCCGCTGAGCCTGCACGTCCAGAGCCTGCACGTCTGGAGCCTGTGCTCCACAACGGGAGAGGCCACAACAGTGAGAGGCCCGCGTACTGGAAAAAAAAAAAAAAAAAAAAAAATATATATATATATATATATATATATATATATATATATATATACAAAACAAAACTATGTTCTATTATTTGTGCATCCATTTACTTTTCATAATCATAAGACTGGTATTAATTTATGTAAATTAGTTTTCTTGTTTAGTGTTAGCATATGATATATGATAACTAAGACATTCAAAAATGTATGAAAATGATTAATTTTTTCTATAGCACATTATAATTTACCTGAAAAATATCAAGATGAGAACTTTGTCTATGCAAACTGTCCAATTATTAATCTTTTCAGTATTAGCAATCACTGGTAAAAATAAGAATAATAGAACTGAAATAATAATTCTGACATTTGCTACATTAACAGTATTTTTTTCAATAGTACATAAGCTTAAACATTTGAAATCAACAACTACCTTTAATAAATTGTAATATTAATTTTAAATGCTCTTATATGACCTTCAGCATTAACAGAAGCACATGAAATTTGTGGAATGTATATTTTTAGTTATTATCCAAAAAAGCTACATATATACAGAGTAAGAGACAAAGCATCTTAAAAAGAACTGATTCAGCTATGTTCAAAAGAAACAAGTAACAATGAATGAGAAATTAATACAAAGGGATGTGCAAGAATTGCAACAAATCTTAAAATTCCTTTTATAACAAGTTAGCATATAGTAAATACTTAATAAGTTCTATATACCCTAGAGGAGGCAGGAAGAGATAGGCAAGATTTTAGTCTTGAAAGGTAAGAGAGATGTTTAGACAGAAAAGAAGAATAAAAGTACAGTTGGATTTTTATTCTAAAGATGAAGGATATCAGCTAAAAATGAAAACAAGAAATCTCCCTCTACCTCTAGGTACCAACTTCCTTTTCTTCTCTTGTTTAAAATTGTCTATACTTTCCAACTCTACTAATTCACTTCTTACTCACCACTCAACCCACTTCAGTTTGGTTTTCTACCTCATCTTGCCACATACACAGCTCCCTATAAAGGTATCAGTGACTCTGGGTCATGAAATCCAATGGATATTTTTTAGTCGTCAGTTTGACTGCTTAGAAGGAGGTGACTCCATTGATCTCTTAGTCTTTGAAAAGCCTGTTTCTTCAGTTTCCATGACTTGCCTAGTCTAATTTCCTCTTATGGCTCTGACAGCAACTTCTCTGTCTCTTTTGCTGGCTCATCCTCATCATCCAGGCATTAAATATTAGAGTTCCTCAATGGACAGTCACAGATTCTCTTCTCTCCTTTTCTGTCTTTTCCTTTCATCTCCATTTCCTATTTTAAAATTTCCCCCTAAGCCATATCACCTATACCTATGATGTTTTTTGTTTTTATTAGTTTCTGCTTTATAACAAACTGAATCAGTTATACATATATATCTGTTCCCATATCCCTTCCCTCTTGCATCACCCTCCCTCCCACCCTCCCTATCCCACCCCTCCAGGCGGTCACAAAGCACTGAGCTGATCTCCCTGTGCTATGTGGCTGCTTCCCACTAGCTATCTACCTTACATTTGGTAGTGTATATATGTCCATGACACTCTCTCACTTTATCACAGCTTACCCTTTCCCCTCCCCATATCCTCAAGTCCATTCTCAAGTAGGTCTGTGTCTTTATTCCTGTTTTACCCCTAGGTTCTTCATGACATTTTTTTCCCCTAAATTCCATATATATGTGTTAGCATATGGTATTTGTCTTTTTCTGACTTACTTCACTCTGTATGACATACTCTAGGTCTATCTACCTCATTACAAATAGCTCAATTTCATTTCTTTTTATGGCTGAGTAATATTCCATTGTATATATGTGCCACATCTTCTTTATCCATTCATTCTATGATGGACACTTAGGTTGTTTCCAGCTCCGGGCTATTGTAAATAGAGCTGCAATGAACATTTTGATACATGTCTCTTTTTGAATTATGGTTTTCTCAGGGTATATGCCCAGTAGTGGGATGGCTGGGTCATATGGTAGTTCTATTTGTAGTTTTTTAAGGAACCTCCATACTGTTCTCTATGCTGGCTGTACCAATTCACATTCCCACCAGCAGTGCAAGAGTGTTGCCTTTTCTCCACACCTTCTCCAGCATTTATTGTTTCTAGATATTTTGATGATGGCCATTCTGACTGGTGTGAGATGATACCTCATTGTAGTTTTGATGTGCATTTCTCTAATGATTAATGATGTTGAGCATTCTTTCCTGTGTTTGTTGGCAGTCTGTATATCTTCTTTGGAGAAATGTCTATTTAGCTCTTCTGCCCATTTTTGGATTGGGTTGTTTGTTTTTTTGTTATTGAGCTGTATGAGCTGCTTATTAATTTTGGAGATTAATCCTTTGTCAGTTGCTTCATTTGCAAATATTTTCTCCCATTCTGAGGGTTGTTTTTTGGTCTTGTATATGGTTTCCTTTGCTGTGCAAAAGTTTTGAAGTTTCATTAGGTCCCATTTGTTTATTTTGGTGTTTATTTCCATTTCTCCAGGATGTGGGTATAGGACGTGCTGTGATTTATGTCAGAGAGTGTTCTGCCTATGTTTTCCTCTAAGAGTTTGATAGTTTCTGGCCTTACATTTAGGTCTTTAATCCATTTTGAGCTTATTTTTGTGTATGGTGTTAGGGAGTGATCTAATCTCATACTTTTACATGTCCCTGTCCAGTTTTCCCAACACCACTTATTGAAGAGGCTGTCCTTTCTCCACTGTACATTCCTACCTCCTTTATCAAAGATAAGGTGACCATATGTGCGTGAGTTTATCTCTGGGCTTTCTATCCTGTTCCATTGATCTATCTTTCTGTTTTTGTGCCAGTACCATACTGTCTTGATTACTGTAGCTTTGTAGTACAGTCTGAAGTCAGGGAGCCTGTTTTCCCCAGCTCCGTTTTTCGTTCTCAAGATTGATTTGGCTATTTGGGGTCTTTTGTTTTTCCAAACAAATTTTGAAATTTTTTGTTCTAGTTCTGTGAAAAATGCCAGTGGTAGTTTGATAGGGATTGCATTGAATCTGTAGATTGCTTTGGGTAGTAGAGTCATTTTCACAATGTTGATTTTTCCAATCCAGGAACATGGTATATCTCTCCATCTATTTGTATCATCTTTAATTTCTTTCATCAGTGTCTTATAATTTTCTGCATACAGGTCTTTTGTCTCCTTAGGTAGGTTTATTCCTAGATATTTTATTCTTTATGTTGCAATGGTAAATGGGAGTGTTTGCTTGATTTGACTTTCAGATTTTTCATCATTAGTGTACAGGAATGCCAGAGATTTCTGTGCATTAATTTTGTATCCTGCTACTTTACCAAATTCATTGATTAGCTCTAGTAGTTTTCTGGTAGCATCTTTAGGATTCTCTATGTATAGTATCATGTCATCTGCAAACAGTGACAGCTTTACTTCTTCTTTTCCAATTTGGATTCCTTTTATTTCCTTTTCTTCTCTGATTGCTGTGGCTAAAACTTCCAAAACTAAGTTGAATAAGAGTGGTGAGAGTGGGCAACGTTGTCTTGTTCCTGATCTTAGTGGAAATGGTTTCAGTTTTTCACCATTGAGGACAATGTCGGCTGTGGGTTTGTCATATATGGCCTTTAATATGTTGAGGAAAGTTCCCTCTATGCCTACTTTCTGCAGGGTTTTTATCATAAATGGGTGTTGGATTTTGTCAAAAGCTTTCTCTGCATCTATTGAGATGATCATATGGTTTTTCTTCTTAAGTTTGTTAATATGGTGTATCACATTGATTGATTTGCATATACTGAAGAATCCTTGCATTCCTGGAATAAACCCCACTTGATCATGGTGTATCATCCTTTTAATGTGCTGTTGGATTCTGTTTGCTAGTATTTTGTTGAGGATTTTTGCATCTATGTTCATCAGTGATATTGGCCTGTAGTTTTCTTTCTTTGTGACATCCTTGCCTGGTTTTGGTATCAAGGTGATGGTGGCCTCATAGAATGAGTTTGGGAGTGCTCCTCCCTCTGCTATATTTTGGAAGAGTTTGAGAAGGATAGGTGTTAGCTCTTCTCTAAATGTTTGATAGAATTCTCCTGTGAAGCCATCTGGTCCTGGGCTTTTGTTTGTTGGAAGATTTTTAATCACAGTTTAAATTTCAGTGCTTGTGATTGGTCTGTTCATATTTTCTATTTCTTCCTGATTCAGTCTTGGCAGGTTGTGCATTTCTAAGAATTTGTCCATTTCTTCCAGGTTGTCCATTTTATTGGCATAGAGTTGCTTGTAGTAATCTCTCATGATCTTTTGTATTTCTGCAGTGTCCATTGTTACTTCTCCTTTTTCATTTCTAATTCTATTGATTTGAGTCTTCTCCCTTCTTTTCTTGATGAGTCTTGCTAATGGTTTATCAATTTTGTTTATCTTCTTAAAGAACCAGATTTAAGTTTTATTGATCTTTGCTATCGTTTCCTTCATTTGTTTTTCATTTATTTCTGATCTGATCTTTATGATTTCTTTCCTTCTGCTAACTTTGGGGGTTTTTTG
The DNA here is from genome assembly GCF_949752795.1 of Hyperoodon ampullatus. NCBI lineage: Eukaryota > Metazoa > Chordata > Mammalia > Artiodactyla > Ziphiidae > Hyperoodon > Hyperoodon ampullatus. Next base: position 43,532,683 of record NC_136921.1, read on the forward strand.
TTCTTCTTTCTCTTATTGGTTTAGGTGCAGCGTCAGGTTGTTTACTCGAGATGTTTCCTGTTTCTTAAGGTGGGATTGTATTGTTATAAACGTCCCTTTTAGAACTGTTTTTGCTGCATTCCATAGGTTTTAGGTCGCCGTGTCTCCATTGTCATTTGTTTCTATGTATTTTTTTGTTTCCTCTTTGATTTCTTCAGTGATCATGTCGTTATTAAGTAGTGTATTGTTTAGCCTCCATGTGTTTGTATTTTTTACAGATCTTTTCCTGTAATTGATATCTAATCTCATAGAATTGTGGTCAGAAAAGATACTTGATACAATTTCAATTTTCTTAAATTTACCAAGGCTTGATTTGTTACCCAAGATATGATCTATCCTGGAGAATGTTCCATGAGCACTTGAGAAAAATGTGCATTCTGTTGTTTTTGGATGGAATGTCCTATAAATATCAATTAAGTCCATCTTGTTTAATGTATCATTTAAAGCTTGTGTTTCCTTATTTATTTTCATTTTGGATGATCTGTCCATTGGTGAAAGTGGGGTGTTGAAGTCCCCTACTATGAGTGTGTTACTGTCGATTTCCCCTTTTATGGCTGTTAATATTTGCCTTATGTATTAAGGTGCTCTTATGTTGGGTGCATAAATATTTACAATTGTTATATCTTCTTCTTGGATCCATCCCTTGATCATTATGTAGTGTCCTCCTTTGTCTCTTCTAATAATCTTTATTTTAAAGTCTATTTTTTCTGATATGGGAATTGCTCTTCCAGCTTTCTTTTGATTTCCATTTGCATGGAATATCTTTTTCCATCCCCTTACTTTCAGTCTTTATGTGTCTCTAGGTCTGAAGTGGGTCTCTTGTAGACAGCATATATATGGGTCTTGTTTTTGTATCCATTCAGCCAGTCTGTGTCTTTTGGTGGGAGTATTTAGTCCATTTACATTTAAGGTAATTATCAATATGTATGCTCCTATTCCCATTTTCTTAATTGTTTTGGGTTCGTTATTGTAGGTATTTTCCTTCTGTTGTGTTTCTTGCCTAGAGAAGTTCCTTTAGTATTTGTTGTAAAGCTGGTTTGGTGGTGCTGAACTCTCTCAGCTTTTGCTTGTCTGTAAACGTTTTAATTTCTCCATCAAATCTGAATGAGATCCTTGCTGGGTAGAGTAATCTTGGTTGCAGGTTTTTCTCCTTCATCACTTTAAATATGTCCTGCCACTCCCTTCTGGCTTGTGGAGTTTCTGCTGAAAGATCAGCTGTTAACCTGATGGGGATTCCCTTGTGTGTTATTTGTTGTTTTTGCCTTACTGCTTTTAATATATTTTCTTTGTGTTTAATTTTTGACAGTTTGATTAATATGTGTCTTGGTGTATTTCTCCTTGGATTTATTCTGTATGGGACTCTCTGTGCCTCCTGGACTTGATTAACTATTTCCTTTCCCATATTAGGGAAGTTTTCAACTATAATCTCTTCAAATATTTTCTCAGTCCCTTTCTTTTTCTCTTCTTCTTCTGGAACCCCTATAATTCGAATGTTGGTGCATTTAATATTGTCCCAGAGGTCTCTGAGCCTGTCCTCTGTTCTTTTCATTCTTTTTTGTTTATTCTGCTCTGCAGTAGTTATTTCCACTATTTTATCTTCCACGTCACTTATCCGTTCTTCTGCCCTGTTATTCTGCTCTTGATCCAATCTAGAGTATTTTTAATTTCATTTATTGTGTTGCTCATCGTTCCTTGATTCACCTTTAGTTCTTCTAGGTCCTTGTTAACTGTTTCTTGCATTTTGTCTATTCTATTTCCAAGATTTTGGATCATCTTTACTATCATTATTCTGAATTCTTTTTCAGGTAGACTGCCTATTTCCTCTTCATTTGTTAGGTCTGGTGGGTTTTTATCTTGCTCCTTCATCTGCTGTGTGTTTTTCTGTCTTCTCATTTTGCTTATCTTACTGTATTTGGGGTCTCCTTTTTTCAGTCTGCAGGTTCATAGTTCCCGTTGTTTTTGGTGTCTGTCCCCAGTGGCTAAGGTTGGTTCAGTGGGTTGTGTAGGCTTCCTGTTGGAGGGGACTGGTGCCTGTGTTCTGGTGAATGAGGCTTGATCTTGTCTCTCTGGTGGACAGGTCCATGTCTGGTGGTGTGTTTTGGGGTGTCTGTGACCTTATTATGATTTTAGGCAGCCTCTCTGCTAATGGGTGTGGTTGTATTCCTGTCTTGTTAGTTGTTTGGCACAGGGTGTCCAGCACTGTATCCTGCTGGTCGTTATACCTATGATTTTAATTGTGATCTTTTGTATATGCTAATGACTTCCTAATTTATATCTCTGGTATACAGTTCTTTGAGGTTCAGACTTGGACATGTAACTGCCTACACAACATGACCATTAAGTATGTCTCAAAAGTGCTTAAAATCACCTACAACCTAGTATGCCCAAAACCAAACTAGTTATCTTCCCATACACAGACATGCACATATCAAAATCTGGTTTTCCAGAGTTTCCTATTTGAATTTAATTGTGTAATCCAGAAACTTAGAAGTCATTATGATATTTGTTCCTCCCTCAAACCTCCCAACCATATGCTATCTAACATCAGGTAACATAGACCTGGCACTCAAAGTCTGTCTTGAAGCAGTCTACTTCTTCCCTTCTTCATCATCTCTAAGAAAGATAATATTATAAGGAAAATGTTCATTGAGTCCAGAGACATCTTCAATAATTAACCATTTACTTGGCTAACAATTTAACATGTGTAGTTCAAGTAGAAGTGGTTAGAAATAAATGCAATGGGGATCAATATACTAAAGAAAAAAATACCTTGATGGGATGGGAAATTGATAAGAAATGGCAACCAGCAATGCATCAGTATAGCAGAAAGGGATTTGCAGAGATTCAGCCTTCAGTAGACTGCATGTGGATCGAATATATGGCTCTATTGATTTTTTAAAAGCACAATATAGGATTCATAAATAAAAATACAGTACATGGACTCTCATACTAATTATTTATTATACGTAACTCTCACTGATGCACTTATATATAAATGTAAACTATATATGACATAAAATTTGCCATTTTCACCATTTTTAAGTATACAATTCAGTAGCATTAGTTATAATCAGAATATTGTGTAACCATCACCACTTTCTATTTCAAAAACTTTTTCATCACACTAAACAGAAACGCTACCCATTAATGATAACTTCCCACTGGTAAACTCTAATCTACTTTCTGTCTCTATAAATTTGCCTATTCTAGATATTTCATATAAGTGAAATCATATAATATCTGTCCTTTTATGTCTGGCTTATTTCACTTGGCATAATGTTTTCAAAGGTTCATCCATGTTGTAGCATGTGTTAGACCTTCATTGTTTTTGTATAGCTGAATAATATTCCATCCATATGTGTATATCATATTGTGTTTATTTATTCAGCAGTTGAGGGCCACTTGGATTGTTTCTACCTTTTGACCTTTGAGAACAATGCTGCAATGAACACTGGCATATAGGTATCTGTTTGAATTCGTGGTTTCAGTTCTTTCAAGTATACACCAAAGAGTGGAATTACTGGGTCACATAATAATTCTGTTTAACTTTTTGAGGAATCACCAAACTATTTTCCACAGCAACTGTACCATGTTGTATTTGTGCTTGCAGTGTACAAGTGTTCCTCTCATTGTTACCTTTTCTATGATGGTATGAGTTTAATGCTTAATAATTTAGGATTGCTGTAGATATTTTGTTGCAATTGATTAACAAAGATTACTAAAGAATTTACAAATGAAAGTTATAAGGCATAGCACAATGACCTGGAAAAATGTTTTAGTCTAGAGAGGACTATGGGATTATCTAACATTCATTTTTATTACAAAAAGATTTATATTTTAGTAAAGTCCTGTCCTTCATAGAAATGGATTACACTAACAACCCATGTGATTATGGTATGCTATTCAAATTGTTGATAGGATAATCAAAAAATATTTCTGATTTAGATACTTTTTTGTGTGTCCAAGCTCCATATGACCAAAGGTACCCATTTTGAGCTTGCTGGCTAGAATAGTAACCTGTTTGTGGAGATGAGCAATCTCCTGCTAGGAAAATCAATTTAAAAGGTTGACCTGTTTGAACTAGCTAAGGTAATTGATCACATATAATGGATGACTGGCTATCTATTTGCTTTTTTTTCCCTTCAATTCCAGAATGACAACAAAAAAAGAAACTTAGTTTATAACAGATAGTCATAATGTCATTATTAAACAGAAGTTATCTGTTTTAATTATTTTCTAAGAAAGAAGTCATATGGTTTCTATCTTTGGTGCAGAATCAGAGAGAGAGAGAGATTTATAAGGCAAACAGAAGATGAACAAGTGATCTCTTAATTTCCCTTGTTGCCTGGTGATTCCTTGACTATCCAACACTACTAATGTATTGACACAATTTTATTTGGAATACAGAAATGTAAAGTCTTATTGCAGCATACGCACTCATACTGACATATGTGGGAAAGTCACTTGAATTATTGTATTTTGGAAATTGACATGTATTTGGGAAATTAACAAAGACCTCAGTGTCTTGTAAACATAGAATGAATATTTTGTGAATGCGTGAACACTTTCCAAGTCCACAAAAAATCTTGATCTTTGTTCTGAAAGACTGTTTTTTCAGCACGTAATATCATATAAATTGGGCAGTTCTGCTTTAGAAAGGCTATTTTTACTAATTACGATTCTTAATTTTCCACAAATGATTATATCTAGCATAAGTATTTGCACTTTCGTGGTAAGATTTAGAACATTAAAGTAAATTTACGAATCTTTAAAAAAAAAGTCTGTAGTAAGAGAACAAAGAATTTCCTAGGTACTTTATTTGAAATAAAGAAGGAAGTGCTGAAGATTTTTTCCCCTTTTACTTTTGTATTAATCTATCGAGATACCAAGATTTTTTTATTCTCCTGTGATGCTGAAGCACTCAGAATCTTGAGCTTAGTTGATCTGTACATGAGCTAACAGTCCCTTGATCCTAAGTGTATTTAACCTTAGTATTATTTATAATTAACATAGATAATATTTCTTTACTCAAAGGCTTTTATTAGCTCCCTAATCAATAGAAAATAAAGTCCAAACACCTTAGCCTTTTTTTTTTCTGAATGTTTGGAACTTGTTGCAACTCCCTTTTCAGCCTTATATTTCACTCTTACTTATTAAATATTCAATATATGAGACAAACCATACGATTCACTCTGCTTTATTCCCTCCAAAGTGTTTCTCATCTAATTCCCACCCAGTGGCAATGCCTAACTCAGGATTCATCCATAAAAGTCCAACCCATTCTTCAAGTCCAACTTCAAGGTCAAATGCCATCATCTCTATTAAACTTCTCTTGGTTCACTAGATGGGAAATAATTTCCACTTCCCTGCTACTGTGAGATTATATATCACTATTGACATAATTCTTACATTTTGTCTGGAATTATAGTTAGGTTTTATATGCCTTATTTCTTCTTCTATTTGTAAGCTCCATGTGGGCTGGGGCCATAGATTCTTCATCTTGGAGTTTCCCAAAGCAATTAGAAAAGTGTCATGCAGACAGGAAGTAGTTATTATTTTGAATTGAATGGAATTCACATCCTCAAGTGTAGATTATAAAAGATCATTTTAAGAAGGGTAAAATTTAGGGCTTCCCTGGTGGCACAGTGGTTGAGAGTTCCCCTGCTGCTGCAGGGGACCATGGCTGCTGGGGTAAAATTTATTATTCATTAAGTAAAATAATTAACAAGTAAATTAGTAAATCATGGACCTCTTTTGAAAATGATATAAGCTAAGTAGTGGCAGCACTTCAGGAAAGGAAGAAACATAGATGGTGGATTTCTTAAAATAACTTTTTGGTTTTATTATCAAGTTTATTGATAATCATATAAAATAATGAGAAGCAAAAAATACATAAGAATAAAATACTTTTACCTGCAATACCGAAGATAGCCTCAGATATACCAAGTTACATTTTTAACACCCCAAAGGGGAGCATAGTTTATATATTTTTCTGTAGTTTATGTTTTCCTAATAACACTATGTATGTCATTATGTGCCAGTTATTTCTGTATCAATAAATATGATTTTATTTTTAATTGCTTTCTTATCTATATAACCCCCATACTTGAACATTTTGAGTCCTAGGGTTTGTTTTTTTTTTTTACTACAGCTAAATCACTTTAACTTTCATTCATGTGATTTAAATGTTATGCTCATCTTAGTTTCTATTTCCTAGAGACAGAATTGTCTCACCTAGGACATACGTATATAGTGTTAAAGCTATCCATATGCAGTAATAACTTTCCCTTCAAACTTTTTTTCTTTTGCTAATTTCTATTGGCTACAGTAGTATTTTAGAGTGCCCAATAGTGACTTCCTTAACCATCTTTTTTCTGACACAAGCTGCATTCTCTAAAGTATTCCTCAAAATTGGTATATGTCATAATTCTTGTCTGCTTGGAAGACATGCGATGAAGTGCCAGCTAAAGAAAAAGCCATTGGATTAATAATGTAATAACGTAGGTTCTCCTTTATCCTATATTTTCTACGTATCTGAAGATACATGTTTTATAGTTAGTTGTATTTTGACCCACTAATGGCAGGTAGTAAATAGTAACTCAATATTGCAAATTCAGTAATGCCAATTGAATTAAAGAAGCATGCCATTGGCTTTTAGTATTCCAGTTCTGGGGTTATATTGCCTAGTTAAACTGTTACCTGCCGTTTATCATTGTGTGATATTGGGCCAAATGCCTAACAGGTCTTATCTACTGTTTCTGTACCCACAACATAGAAATAATGAGGGTACCTTCTATGCAGGGTGGTTGTGAGGGCTAGATTAGATAATGCATAGAAAACATATTGCCCAGGGCCTGCCACCTAGAAAATCTTCACAAAAATAGTAACTGTTATTACTTTTACCTACAGTGTTTGGAAAATAGCTGCCTAAGATACAGGTTCATTACTTGATAGATATGTTCAGTGAACGGTTTTGTTTATTATAGAATGATACATTACTTCAGGGAAGGAAACATGCAAAAACAGTATTAAACTTTATACTGTATACTTTATACTTCAGTAACCCTTCATGAAATACATATATAATCAATCTATCTCATGAACATTAAAATAATTTGGTTAAAAAAATTGTGTCATTTTGGAATAGGTCAAATGAAAAGAGTGTGTTGCTCAACATTACATCAATTAGACTTCATATGAATATTTAAAGAATTCTGGTAATAATTCATGTGATAAAATACAAAAACAGTCTTTTCAATAAATGAAAAGTTTACAGGTCAAATCTCTTCACGATATTCATAGATAATTTTTTGTCTTGAGTTAACATGAGATAATAGTCAGGGTTACAATTTCACCTATAACTAACTTAAAGAAATAAGACAGGTAAAAAGAAAAGAACTGCCTTTCATAACACAAATATAGAATTAAACTGTCAAGACTTGAAATGTTCAATAACTACATGTAGAGTAAGATTTTTTTTAATTCAAATAATTTTCCTTGAATTTGATAGGAAGTGAATGTATTGGCCAGAAAATTGTGACAATTAATTGCAGAATGACTGAATTTTAATGAAAGGCTCTAAGAAAAAAAAATGATGAAATGAATGTGCTGTTTGCTTTTAAATCATTTATGGTTGAATAATTTATGTTATCTTTAATTCATCCATTTAAATTATCCAAGATGAACACAATATGAATAAAAGAGGTTTAAAATTGTCAGGTTTTTGCATTAAAATGTTTGCCAATAACAACTTTCTGGGGTTTTTTTATTACTATTTTAATGGTTTTATAGATTGCAGTACAAGTTAGAAGACTAAGATAAAGTACATAATATAACGTGTTTGCAGCGATCTAAATATTCGACCTACATCTTCAGACATTAAAATAAAATCTCGTGTATAGGTAGGTCGTGTGTTCGCTCAAAGAAAACTAACTTAACTGGAAATTCTTCTGATTATCTCCCCCAAATTTGGCTCTCCCTATTCTCCCCATTTCTGTCCAAAAGCATTCTCCAGTTGTTCATACCCAAACCTTTGGAGTTTTGCCAAAAAACCTTAACTTCTTTTCTGTCAAACCCCATATCTTAACCATCAGTAAATCTTGTCAGAAGCTACCTACAAAACATATCCAGTATACTTCTCACAAACGCCTACTGCTGCCACCCTTACCCAAGCCACCATCATTCTCCTGTATTCATAGTCTCTTTCTCCCTCTGATTATCCAGGTAGTCTCTTACTGCTTCTCCCTGCTTTGGCAGTTGCTTTCCTACAATCTCCTTCTGATAGAGCAGGCAGAATGATCCTTTATAAATGGAAGTCAGAATGTGTCACTCTTCTACTCAAAACTCCCAATGTCTTTCCGTCTCACTCAGAGTAAAAACCACAGGTCTTATAAATGAACTTCACAGCAGTATAATGAGCTAATTAATCCATGCTACATCTCTGATTCTATCTCCTACCACTCTCTTTTTTCCTCATCTCTTTCCTCAAACACCCCAACCGTGCTCTCACCTCAAAGCTACAACAGCTCTGCATATAAAATAAAGACATAGAATTTCTCAGTTTCTTTCTCCTTCTGCTAATGACCCCACCATTGCTTTGATTCTCACCAACAGAACCCTGGAACCCGGCTCTAAACGCTAACGGACTGACTGCCTGACTCAATACATACAGTAATTGATGATTCATACAGCACTCTGCTAGGTGTTTTACTTGCAGAGTTGAAAGCAAGATTACCTCCTTAATGAAGCTTCTATACCATTAAGAATTAGATACGGGGTCACAACTGAGGTTTTGTTAATATATAATTGGCAAAAGATCCAGACAAAATACAAAGGTTAAATCTGACTCCTCAGGGAACTGGAAGATTACTGCAGTTCTGAAATGGAAATCAGACAAAGATCAATTATTCTAAAGACAACACATGACGACACAAGTCTGAAGGTGAATCCAAAACGAAAAGGCCATATGCTGGCCAAGAGCCAAGCATAGGCGGGACAGGATTTGGGGGGAATCTAATAATCATGCCTTTTAGCTTTTAGTTAGCCATTCTGCAATGGTTAGTGCAAGAATAGAGGTCACATTTGACCAGCTCACAGATCCCCTACTCTTCTGTTAATAACCATTTAGTGGTATTCCATCTCACTCACAATAAATGGCATAATCTCCACGTGGCATGGTGGCATCTAAGGCCCTACAGAAGGTGCACTGACCTCAACCTCAGTTTCCATGTTTTTCTCCGTCTTCCCTCTGCTCCTGCTACACTATCTTGCAATCCTTCAAACGGAATTTAGAATGCTCTGCCCCCCAGGTACCTCCACGTCTCTCTCTCCCTCATCTCTTTAAATGTTTGCTTTAATGTCATCTTTTTAAGAAGTAAATGGAGGCTTTAATTTTGTTTTTTGTTTTTTATGTGGTAATAGTCTTTTACTGCATGAGTTTCAAGACTGTGTGTGTGCTGTTTTGTGCACATTTCACTGACATGCTAGTATTATTTAACATTGTAATTCCTTCTAATGTTTTTAGATCAGCTGCCCTAAAACTAAATTAAATTACATTTATTGAGCCTTTGCATGTGCCAGGTACTGTGCTTTCTGCTTTATATGCAGAATTTCATTTATTCTTCCAACAATTTAGAATAAGCATTATCTCAATTTTATTGAGAGAGAAACTGTAATTCATAGAACTTTGCCTTGCCTATGGTTGACATAATACTTGTTTTCACGGACCCAAGTTCCCTCTTCAGATATTTTCTTTAGGTTGACTAATATTTAATTAGGAGAGAGTGCATTCTCCATGTGGAACTAGATTTCTAAGTGAGAAGACACCATTTGTATCCTCAGATGTTTATTACAGCCTAAGGTACTGCCTGGGACACAATATAGTCTAGTGACTCAGCATATCTGCATTTGAATCAGAACACAGGGGTCCCTATTCTAGCTCATCCGTTTCCCAGCTCTGCAGGATTTCCCAGTGTCTAGTTGTGGTTCTTCTGTAAAAGAATAGTACCTAAAGCAGCATCCAAACCAATGAGATTTTGAGGTCACATTCTAAGAGAATGCATACAAAATTAGGTACAAAAATTGAATATTTATTTAGAGGAGAAAAGAAAGCATAGCAAAATACAAATTTAAGATAGCTGAAAACTACCTCGAATATTATAAACTCCAGAAAAAAAAACCCAGCAATATTCTTGTTTTATGCCTAATAGTCAAAGTGACACAACTTAGGATTGTTGGAAAATAGCTGGAGTCAGACTCTCCTGGAAGCCCAGGGATGAGTCAGGTCTTTCTGGACACAGGTTTCCAGTGGGCCACTGTTCCAATGCAACATCACACACAAGATCAGGTTTTCAGCCTCCAAGTCAATCAAGAAATGACCTTGAAGTGTGCACGACATAATACTGGTTTTAAGCAAAACCAGTCCGCTGTAGGCACTCTCTATATGTTTGCTTAATTGAATTAAATTTGAATTAAATTGGGTAAGGCTCGTTCCTTTGTATAAAATATGAAGATGTTTGTTGAATGTAAAACTTATTTTTTGGCTATTTTAACGCAGTTCCTAACTTTGACAATAAAAGTGTGAACAGAACCATAATTCATTATTAGGCTAACATTTCTTCTTTCTGTGAGTATTTGTCAATAATTTTTGGCCATGACATAGAGTGGTGTATATATTTGTAATATACTTGAGTAATACCTATAAAAACAGTTCAAAAAACTAAAAGCTGTCTAAATTTTTTCCATTAATCAAACTATGCCTATTGAAAAGCACTATTGAAACAAAATACACTGTCACTTTTAAGGTGGAAAAAAGTGATAAAATTGTTATAACTTGATGAGGGAATGCAGAGGCATGGAGGTAATACCCTACCTAACTTCTTATCCAAGCTTGATTTGTATTGCCAATGTGATCTGGAGAAATTCACTAAATACTTTTGTGGTACAGATTCCTTAGACGCTGAAGGAGCCAGTGGTTTTAGGTCTTCCTAAAGAAGTTGGGGAAAACAAATCTTGAAATGAACATACATGTCTGTGTGCTTTTAGGACCTGAATCTGTTGGGAAGCAGCACAGTCTGAAGCATATGATGCAATTCTACATACCAAACTGAGAAAATTTGGTGGAAAACCCATTTTCCCTGAAACAGCCTTTGAAGCTGCCAGTAATTAATTTGATATAGTTGTTAAAAAACTGAAGCCAATCTCTCTAAGTTGTGGGGCTCTGTATGTGAGCCATCTGGAACTATCAGATAATCAGGACAATTTAAATTATGCTTACATAATTGTGAATAAGAAAATTCATTTTGGTCTGAGTTCAAAGGTTTAGGAAAACAGAGCATAACCAATCCAAGAAAGTCTGAAACACAGCAATAACGAGAGATATGCAAACCAGATGCAAACACATCTGGTTCGAGTTTGTTTTTTTTAAATAGATCTGAAAGCTGTATTCCTAATGTCCTAGGCTTCCCAAAGAATTAGTTCATGGACTTATCTTCAAGGAATGACACTTAACTAGATATTATCTGACCCTAAAAAGGAAACAAATAAAACAGGCTTGTTGACTACTGAAAAATGCAATTTAACTATGAACATTACTCAAGGCTTTCTGTCCTCATTTCTAGTGAGAAGAAAAAATAGCATGTGTTTGCTCTATAGAAACAACTGGAAAATTTGAAAGAAGGGAAGGAAAAATAAGGAAGGAAGCCTGTATTGATTTTTGCTCACTTCTTAATGTAGAAGCCCTGTAGCTCTTACCTGCTATCTTTTAAGAATATTAAGTGAGTGCTAATGTAGTTTTAGAAACTTGACATTATTGAGAATTTCAAAAATATAATACCTCTGTTTTTAAAAACCAACTCATACTTAAACACAATTTCATGCCTGTTCTCTATAACTGAAATACTCTGAAAAATTCAAATCAATTCCTTTTCAATGACTAAACTAAATAATATTTTGCCAAAGTTTTTCTCAATACTTACTCTAAACAAATTTTGTATTATTCACTCAGATACATACAATGAGTTATGAGGATCAGCTGGCCAAAGACAGGCTTTTAGAGAATTCCATTCTGCTACTCTTCATAGGGTTGCCATATGCCCAGAAGAAAAAATCTTCAGAATTTGAAATTTTATGGAACTGCCAACTTAGCTAATTTGTCTTTATTTTTCAAATTTTACTTTTATCACCCAGTTGAGAGAAGAGCAGCAGACTGCCTCTGCCTCCAGCTCAACTGCCCTGCTATAATCCAAACTGGATAACAGGGTAGAACCTTGGTTCTACCTTATTCTTAAAATTCTCCTGTGTAGTCAGGAATTATCTACAGGGAAAACACTTGATTTCTTAGCACTTTGCCTAGTCTCATTTTAACACTTGACTTATCAGATAATGAAGAGAATTTTTTGGAGCAAATTGTTTTAATTCTAAATGACAGGCAAATTAAGTACTTTAAAAACATTGATTTTGTATTGACCAAATAGTTCAAAAATTAGCATAACTAAAAGAGAAAAACATATTTTTTTTTCTACACAGGGAAGTCAGATTTCCAGTCAAATAAAATTTAGACTGAGAGTGTTTTTGCTCAGTAGAATATGACCTTGCATTTGATACTACTCACTGGGTAGAAAGTCACTTTGTTTTTTAAAGACTGTATGTTAGTGTTTTACCTTATTCTGCTGGTATGGTTAAAATCAAAGTTAGAGATTATTATTTTGGGGGGCCATTTCCTATCTTAAAGCATTAACAAATGGTGATATATGGTACTAAATAGCAAGCACAGAATGATATACATTGCACACTTGTATTTGGTTAATTGAGTCAAATGTACTCATTTGCCAATGCTTGTGACCTTTATTTATCTTCCCTTTCCTCTAAGCTGCTGTTTAAATGGAGACTATCATTACCACTTTGGTGAAGTCTAAATGTGATAGCATATGTAATGGACCTAGAATCCTAGCCTTGCACTTTCTTCACTTCATTCAGACAACTTTTAGGCTAACATGAGCTCTGAAAGTGAACGTATTTTTGCATAATCCAATTAAAAATAAAAACATGAGAACTTTAAGAGATATTAACAATGGAGGTCAAAGAACATACAGTGAAGTGCAGTTAAGACACGATGACCTGCAATTGTAGTTACTTCTGCTCCTCCACAAGGAGAAAAAACAGTACTTAAAATTGCAATGAAGATTTATTCCATTTTGGTTAGATTAAAAATGTGCAGTCAAGTGCTTTTTTCTCCAAGAGAAGAGTGTAAGGTAGGTCAGTTGAAGGTATCTGTTGTATCTTAAAATATATTTGAAATGTTTGAGTGAATTATTGTCTAAATTGACAGGTGATTCCTATCCAAGCTAACAATATATTTCTGTTAGCATAGCCCAAGAGGGACTACATTAAAGAATATATGCTCTTCCTAGGCTCTGGCTGAGTACATAAGAGGATATAATACATGAATTAGGAAACAAATACACTGGACTTATAACTAAATCCACATAATTCCATTGTGAAATGTCCTTACTTGCAATCCTTTGCAAAGCATGCTGTGCACAGTGTGGTAAGTGTGCTTGTAATGAACAATCAGGGAACTTCTTACATGGAGAAATGCACAGGCAATTGTTTTAAAAGATCATCTCAATAAATAACCAAGGTGAAGTCAACATGATTTCCTTAAATTGTTTAAAAATGTATGTGCCTAAAACTATTCTGTCTACAAAATTTAGTGTATACACAAATCCAAAAATTCTTTATTAAATACTATATTTGTATATACTAATACAAAGAAATAATAATATTAAAAATCAATGCAAAATATACTTGTGTTTTTTAGAACACTTAAAGACCTCAAATTTGAAGATATATCCACATTTTAAAAGATATTTTTCTTTTTATAATTTTCAAAGTAATGAGTACATTTATAAACTGAAATTAAGTTAATAGGTATAGAGGATTAATTTGAAAGAAATCAGTCATGCATGGAATATTTTATGATATGCAGAATGAGTATCTAATTTCTAAATGGCCTAAAAAATAAGCTCCTAAAATGGTTCTTAAACCATTAAAAAAAATTAACCTGTCTAATAAATACAGTCACATTTCTGTTGTTTTTTATTAATGCTTCATCTACATTTATGTCTATAAAATTTTTAACTTCAGTTGAAAATCTCTTCATGTAAAAAGTCCCAACTGTCCTTTGGAATGAATAACACTCAATTAATATTCCATTGATTCCATTGTTAATGGACGACCAAGTCACAGCCTGAGCAGAAGAGAAAGTTAGATATCAACTGCTTCCTCTTTCAGAGCAGTAGAACACTCATCCAAATTCCATTTTCTGTGTTCTATGGAACAGTGTCTCCAAATCCCATAATACCACTTCTCCTCATTATGAAAACCTCTTCACAGTTTACATGGTAAAAACAGAAGACTAAGCCATGACAAATGCCTAAAGCAGCTTTTCAAGTTACTCATATGAACTATGAATATAACTTAACCTCAAATTATGGATTATGTCAAAAACTATGAAGCATATTTATCTTACATACATTTCATTTGTTGGTTGTGGTTTCTAAATATTTTGACAGTTGATTATTTAATTTTATGTTTAAAGTAAGTTATGGAAGACTTTTATTCCCAGAATGCAGGAAGCACTATGCTTGAATTTGAAATCCTAAATTGAATACTCTGGTAATATCTGACTTTGCCATTAGCTTATCCCCAGTATTATTGTGGAAAGTGTTTTGGTCTCCACCTCTAAAGTAAATTAGTGATAAGATTCTCTATATCATGAGGATTTGTGTTGTTATTGTTGTTCCTTGTCTTTTTGTTTTAAATAATTGTTTTCTATATTTCTTTTGCTGCAGGAAAAGTGTTGGGTTTATAGGGTGGCCCCATAACTTTATGATGTTAATTTTGCCATAAACATGCTTGAAAATAAAATTAGAATAAGTGTGTGACCTTATTTGTCAGTAAAAAGCACACTTAGAATTTATTTTCAAGGCAAGAAGGATGACTGTATATTTCTCTCACTGAATTCCATGATGTTGGTATTTCAAAACTTCCTTAAGGCCTTACTACCATGCCATATACATAAAATGATACATGCGTGCATGTAGAAGAAAGCCTGTATCTTGCTAGAAAGGTATATTTCCATCCATTTCTGTCCTTCTTTGGAATCAATTTTTATTTCCTTTATATTTACAAAATATTTCACCTTCTCCAATAAAAATGGTACTGAAAGTAACTGAATTATATCCCTCTTTAATATAATTAAAAATTGTAATTGATCATTGAGGGTTTTAGCTCAGTAGCAAAATAAGCAGCAAGTTCTGAGCCAAAATAATAAACTATATATAATCAACTCTGCTGATCTCTAGGGTTTTAGTTGTAAAATATCATCAGGCCAGACACTAAGCCTCAAAGCAAGGCCCTCTTTATGGCTTCAGCTGTGTCCCCTTATTCAAGTTACCTTCCATAACTCCTGCCTATATAGAATCTGAAGGGAGAAGCTTGAGAGGACTCTCCTGTGTATAGGGAAAGGAAAGCTGTCTGTGGGTGACTCAGAATCACATGGGGAAAAAAATTAGATGAACGGAGAGTAAGAAAACAATAGCAAACCTACTCAGGACATAATATAGGCAAGAAAGGAATGATGAGGCAGATAATTGAACATGGCAGACCATCAGTGGTTGTAGAGAACCAAGTATATTTGAGGAAAGTTCAACCCTGATGTTTAAATTCAGCTTTTGTGATCAAATGTTGTGCTTGCATGAATGTTTAAAGTCTGCCTTACTCAAGTGAATTTACCATGAGCTTCTAGGAATATGAAGGACAGCAGAGACTCAGTTTTGAAATAGGCATAAGTGGTTAATCTGGTAAAACTCAGAGAAATATGTTGACTCATTATGTTTGGAAAATCACTGGGTTCTAGAAGAAAGTGCATCCATTTCTGTTGCTAGTGGGATGTTAGAATACAGATTTTTCAAAAATTATTTATTTAAAGCAAAAATGCGATTAATAGCAGTGAGTATGAAACTTGATTATGGCAGCTTAATTCCACACCCCCGTATATGCATTAACTAATGCCAACTGATGTCCACACAAATTATGAGCATGCAAGAAAAACTAATTGTTCCACATTATTTTACAGTTATTATTGATTACTGTGCCCTTTGCAAATCAAGACAGAAATAGAAAGTATAATAATTCTTAAGGATGAATTTAACACTTACTAGAGGGGAGGAAGGATATTTCCAAATACTTTTTAATTACATATTAAAATCTCAGGATACATTTAAAGGGCTTCAACTGAGTATAAATAAAATCTGGCTAAATTTTAGAACATGATCTCTAATCAAATATATACTGATTTAAGAGGAGACCTCTTTTCAAGTTGAAAATTGTTTCTTGTTTCTATCAGAGTAGCATCTTCATCAGCTACAAATAAAGTCAAGATAAGATTTGAAATGGACATATCAACCACACACACACACACACACACACACACACACACACACACACAATTATCAATACTAAGAATGTTTGCCCCTGGCTGTGCTGTAGAATTTTATTTCAAATGGTGGATGTTCAAATGCCCCTTGAGATGTGTTTGGGTCAGTGCCTTTGGAACTGGACTTATGTTACATTAAAGAAACACAGGAAGGCTGAGAGGCTGAATTACACATTAAAATAAGAACAAAAGCAAAGTAATGTGAAAAGCGGTATAATAAAAGTCATATAATATGAAACTTTTATCTGTATCCTGAGCTCCAGTTCTACCTCATCTTCTCAGTCTAAGCAGACCTCATAAACCTCAACCAGAATACAGTTTATCAACATTCCTCCTTTTCAAAAGATTATGTAAATAAAGCAGATAAGCTTCATTCAAGCCAAATTAATAATAAGTACATTCAAAAGTAACTGCTTGGAAGATCAAAGGTCAAGACACTTGAATGTGCCATGTAGAGAATTACCATGATGTACTGCTAATACCATGAGTCTAAAAACAATCCAGGGGCTTGGAAAAACAAAACACATCAAAAACCTAGTCTTAGGCTTAATGCTTGTGTCCCTAAGACCAGCCCCAACATATATGAAAACCCAGAACTTTCCATCCCTTCTTTATCATATACTTTTCTTTCCCTTTTTCTTTTTATTCTATTTCTTTATTCTTTTTATTGCTGTTTATTCCTCCTAACTTAGAGTCCTCGGGGTTTAAATGTGATCTGAAAGACTTCCACTGTGGGTTTAAACTCTTAAAATTACTGCAGTTGATCTAGAAATGACCAGTAGGGTCTAATTGGCTGGGTCTACATGTCATCAAATGGTAAAATTTACTTGGAGATTTCTGGCACAAGCTCTTGTCTGAGTCTCATCTAACCACTGCTAAGGAAGAGAATAGAAGTGTTTTTTGTGCTCTTGTGGTTGAGGTCTTGGAATTCAGATTTGGAACTTATATCCAATGATTTCTTATTCTATTTTCTGCATGTTCAGTGATGGCTAGTTCTTAGAGATGAGGAACACCTAGCCTTCTAATATCTGAAGAGAGGTGAGATGTTATTTGGGAACAGGTGAGAGTCTGGAAGTACCAACTGAATACTTTTTTATGGACAGAGAATTGATAATAATATAGGAACAGAATTTGAGACTTATTCTAGAAAAAAGTTATTGAACTAGGTCAGATGCTCCCTCCAAAATAAATAAATAGCACCAAAATATCACTCTCCATCTCCTTGTCTTGATTTATTTTTCTTACCACCTACTGTATCTAATATCTATTACTCCATTTCTTAGCATCTATTCCTTCCTAGTAAAATGTGAGCTCCATGAGAACAGACACAGTGCAGGGAGAGCACATGCCTTTAAAGTGATTTTTAGTCTGTGAACAAATCAGGAAAAGGAAGAACAGCTCAACAAACAGCAGCGATGTGCATCTGCTCAAGAAAGGGGCAGCTGGAGAAAATATCAAGAGAAGTTTTCCAAGGTAAACCCTCTATTTTGGGGTTTGTATTGGTTCCCTATTGCTGCTGTAACAAAGTACCACAAACCACTTTCCCAGCCAAACTTCAATCAGTGATAAAAATGTTGGTCTTTGGGAACATTGAAGACTTGTAAAAAAATATGGAACGTTCTTTTCTTGACCATTTATATAGTCCCAAAATTCTTCTTAAAATTCCAGATAATCTATCAATTATCTTTAAATACCACACATTTGGTAAATGTAAATTACCACATGTTCATATACAAGAATCTTATATATTTGAAAATAAATATACAGAACCCTGCATATTTGAAAGTAAATGAAGGAGAATATTCAAGAGAATTACTGAGTAGCAAAGTCAAACTTGATCTTGATTCCACTTTGTTTTCAATCAGAAATAGGAGACAGCACCATACAGAATACAACAGGAATTGTCATTACAATAAATATCTAGCCCACCATCCAGGAATATCATTTCTTGTAACTGAGCTTTAATAACAGAGAAGGAACTGAAATTGAAGCTTCAAATCCTGGGCAAGTACGTGGATTTCAGATGTTTAAATTTCTGATGAAGAAAGCAAGCCATATGTTTTTAAGACTAACTTTTAAGAGAAAGTAGTCACACTATCATAAAAAAACAAATTATTCTGAAGAGGTAGTAATACACACTTACTGGAAAGAGAGCGAGATTTCAGGACATAGATGTCACTGGACTTTAGGAATTTTTCCCCCATTTTTTTCTCCAGTGTTTTGATACTTTGGCATGAAGTGCACATAGCAGTTCATGGTTTTTAACGAGTTGGAGAATTACACTGAAATTCAGTACTGTGATAATAACCTCCAAATTAATATTTTCCTTCGGATAAATTGCAACGGAAAAAAATCTAATCTTATTGCCCATAAAGTGACATAATAAAACCAGAATGCCAACTATAGCGTGGAAAATTCTCCCAGCAAATGTTACAGAGACCATCCACTTTCCGAGTGTTTGCTCTTCGTGTTTAGCTATTAAAATAAGGGTTTAATTTAAAATGCATGAATAAGCTTCTTACTAGATTGCAGACAAGCAAAGGAAGTCAATATTTTTTTCTCTTATTTAGAGAGCTAGCTGATATTCTATCCTTTTCTCTTTTTCATGCAATTACAACTTTCGTAGGTGACATGGGGGTGTGAAGGTGGCAGTTAGGGCAGAGGAGGAGGGTGTTGAGCATACCTGCTCAGTAACTATGCCTCTGTCCTAATCACCTCTGTGGTTTCCCTGACGTTTCTGCCCCTATGTGACTTTTGCTTAGGCTGGGATTTATAACTCTGTCATTCAGGAAGAGGTGTTTGAGAGGAGCCATTAAACAACCATCAAAGCATTAAACAGCTACACACGCAAAAACCGACCACAAGTACTGCCACAAGCTGGTTGCAGAGAATCCCTAAGCCTTGCAGGAGGTGTGATACTACTTAGAGGAGGAGCCTTGGGAGCTGGGAGTTGACAACAATGTCCAGAGGACTAGAGGTGAAAGAACACACAGCTTGAGCGTGTGAGACAGATGCTGCTTTCTTGCTGCATTCACCAGCTCCCACGTGTAATATTTTCTAACACATTAACAGAGCATTAGCGTTCGTGGCATGCTTAGTGACAGGAATAGAACCATGAAATTGGTAATGTCTTGCCAGTTTTAAAATGTAGATGAATAACTTCTTGTCAAAGCGATGAAATCTTTCTTATCCTATAAAAAGAATCCCTGTATAACTAATGAGACCCCTGGGCCATCATACCTGCTCTGTTCAATTTCTTACACTAGTTTGGCTGTTCAACTACCTGTAGTACTTGGACTATGGAGATAGGTATTTTCAGAATTGATTAACACTGTAACAAATTCACATACGAATGCTCACATCTGAGTTGCCTCCTGGATATGATGGGCAAATGTGATGTTATCATCTTTAAGCTATTCCTGGTATTTCTACGTCAATTATCAGACTTCCCTGACTCTTCTTTATACAGAAAACATGTAAATTAGCTTATGTCACACATTGTGGAGGGAGAGTCTGGGGATGGCAAGGTGTCAGAGAGCTGCCATTTTGACTGATTGTACTCCTGGCAACTTATTGTGATAATAGATTGCTTTCTATTATATCACTGCATTTGGCTGTGATGATATTTAACTACAGAAGATTAAAGACATGTCATGATGCCAGGGAACTTTATGAATGGGCTAGTGCATTTTTGTCTCACTTAAAATTAGCAAGCCAGAGCAGAAATAAACAATTCTGGGAAACTTCAGAGTCACTCCACTAAAGAATGCACAATTTTCGTCTCTCAGCATTTCCTTTAATTGTTGAGCCAATAAATGTTTACCATTTACTCTTTATGTGCTAGCACTAGGCTAGGCCCATGTAGAACACTTTGCCAGAAACATGATCCCATCCTTAAAGATCTGCTAGTCAAGTTTATATAAGGCAACATAAAGACAATACAAGATAATACATACTAGTTCTAATTTGCTTGCTACAAAAAATAAATGTTATCTACAGAAAAGAGAAGCAGATCAGTAGAAATAAAATTATATAGAACAAGTGGATAGTCAACTAGTGGATGAATAGAATTTTGTTAAGACAAAGGAGAAAAGAAGGTAACTTTAGATAGGGAGATCAATGCATGGAGGAAGAACATAGTTATGCACGGAACAGGTGAGGCCAGTTCTTAAGCTTAAAGGTTACCATGTTCTAGGCATTGTTCCATCTGTTTTACATGCCTTTTCTTGTTTAATCCTCTCAGTAAGGTAGACATCATCATCCCCATTTCACAGAGTAGGAAACAAAAACTTAGAGAGGTTCTACGAAGTCACACAGCTTGGAAGCAGAATAAGTTGGACTCAGACCCAGCTTGGGCAGGGCCAGGTGGCATGTGGCCTGAGAGGAGCACAGGGCACATGGCGGGCACATGCAGGCTCAGTCTGAGTTGGTGGCCTTGGGAACCCAGAGGTGGACCCAAATCACAGATGCTGTTTTTGGGGGGGAAAACGTTCAGGGCTATCTGGATATGGAGAGAGGCAAGGGGGTTGTCCAAGAAGACTCTATGGCATGGTTTCGACCTGGAAGTTGAGTGCTGACTCTGAGACTCGCTCAGAAAGAGAGGGGGGCGTCTCTTCTCTTAGATCCTATGTTCTTCAGAGTTTTCAAGGAACTTCAAGAGCAGGATTCTTTGCCACTTAGAGTCCAATAATCAGTCATCCCCACCTTTGGGAACAAAAAAGGCTGAGGTCGTTGGTCCCTAGACTGCTCACCTACTTCTTCCATCAAAGTAACTAGGTCAAGAAGGAGGAAGAACAGGTGAGTGGAGGTGGGGACAAAGGCCTTACCTGAGCCTAGAGGGATTTCAAAAGAAAAGGAAAGGAGGTTAGGAAAGACTGTGCTAGAGCCCAGGGAGCAGGAGTTTTGTCTAGATACCCTAAATTCAGTGAAGAATTGGAGCAATTCAATAATTCAATCTCCAAATCTCACTTTTGCCTTGGTTTTTCAATACGTATGTTTTTTAAACAAAAATCTACTGAGGGCCTACTGTGGTAAGTCGCTAAAGGGATACAAATATAAATCAGACATAGATCCTACCCTCCAAGGGTTCATTAGAATTATGATACCACAAACTCATAATTAACCTTTCAGCCAAGGTGAACGTGATTGAAAGCCCAAGTTAGGGGCAAAGTGCTTCAGAGTTCAGTAGAAGAAGACTTACTTCAGGAAGAAGGGGCAAGGGTAGGTGGAAGGCTAAGCATAAGAAATATTTTAAAGGTGGTATTTGAAATGTATGTGATAGGCTTTGGGCAGAAGAAATGGTAGAAGACAGAAAACCAGTTTTTGGCAAAAGCAATAGGATGAGTTAAAAGACTGAAAAGTGGGAAAGTGTGACATATGAGTAAGAAACAGTCCTTGGTTTTGCCTAGAGAGCACTGGGGACATGAACATTTCAGAAAATATCAGGATAATTGATTCAGTTTTGTGCTCTATTCTGCATAGCTGTTGTTTCATTCAAAGCAGCTGACGCTGACACCACCAGTAATGTTATCAGGGTCAGCTTGCCCTGACCCAAATGTCACTCACTGTTTCTGCCAATGAGGTGGAATGAGACCCCCTCTCTTTGTAAATTCTGCAGCCAGATGTGGTCTGGAAAAATGCAGGCACTCCATCCATGAACCATATATCGCTATGGCTGGAGGACAGATAGGTCCTGGAAATAGCGTTAATAAAATGTGAGCCTCTGTTTTCCCACTCCCCCTTCCATCTTCCATGTCCCTTCACGAACTCAGTCCCTTCTTACCTGTGGGGAAAATTTAGCCTCCTTGTTAGGAAAAAATCTTATTTGCTTTGAACCAATAGCAAGTTTCTGGAGGTGATGGAATTGAAGTCCCAACACCTATGTTGCCTGGCAGAACCTCTACAAGGATCTGTTTACTCATTGTTGAGCCACAGACAGAAAAACCCACCACAGAAACACTGCTGTTCCTTAGTGAATCAGGAAGCTATAGGCATTTGAACCATGCTGGAATGAGTTTGTCTTTTCTAAATCAATGTTCAGCTAAAGGTGAGGAACAGGAACTAATTGTATGAACTATTGCCTCCCAGCATTTACTTCTTTATAAATAAATTTTGTGGGGTTTAATAAACAAGCTGTTTCTATTTTGGGTTCAAACACACAGCTTAAATATCCGATGTGGAAAATAATGAATGATTAAAAATATGGTTTTATTAATAAAGATATTAACAGAGGAAGTCAACAGACATCATACAGGGATTGAGTCTATCAGAGATGATATAAAGAACTTACTCTGAAATATTATTTGTCAGTATCACACTTACTGTACGTTAAACATAGCCAAGTTTCTAATATAATCTTTAGTCTCTTTCATTGCAGCTAGTTATAACGGATCAGCTCCCTTCTCGTTTCTTCTTTAATTTCACTGTGGTAACACGCTTGAGTGAACACAGACATGGTTCATTTAACCAATTTGGCACTATGCCTTAGGTTTATTAAACAAACAAAGATTTGATGGGCTGTCTCTAAACTCTAGCCCCTCAGGTAATTCCTGCAGCTGTAGTATTGCTCCTAAGGTGACTTTTCACTCTGCTGGTGCTGGGACTCAGGATACTGTGAAAGTAGAATCCATACACTTTGGGACCAATGTTTATTCCTTAGATTTCTCTCCTCTTTTTAACCTGGATATTGTCTTTTCTCTACCTAACTACTTCACAACCCTGCATTTTATTGAATAGAATTATAAGCTGTTTTTTCTCAGAGTGTTGCATATACTTCCTTAGAGCCTTAGAACATGGTTGGGTATTAAATATTTTGTAAAGTTAGGAAATGAATGAATTATTGTGTAGTTTTTCCTAATGAACAAAGTCTTCCTCATTGACTGATTAGCTGGATTTTTTTTCCTTAAGTTCCTGCCCAGAGTAGAGTATAACTATCTATCTATGAGCTCTCAGATTGGGAATTTAGTTTTATGTGTAAGGTGGAATTTTTTGGGTCAAAAAAATGTATGTTTCAATTTTTTTCTTCCCAACTCCAATCTAGCAAATGATACCTCAATTTTTATTATACATATGTTACATTAAAAGAAAAATTGCTTTTTAATATATTTTTTCTGTCATGTATAGCACCTAGGTAATAAATTGCAGCAATATATGCTAACAGAGTAAAACTATTTCAAGGCAAGTGTCTTTGGAGGTTGCATACAGACCAAATACAATAGGAGATATAGTCCAGAGGAATAAAAGACATGTGAACTTAAGGTTGCTTGTCCTTTGCTAGGAGGTGTGTCCAATTCTGCATTAGCTTGGCACCTACCACAATGTAGACGGATCATAAGGTTTGATCATTACTATGAACATTTTTTATAACCCAAACTTATAACCCATGAATACCACCTCATCTCTCAGCTAACAGTCCTTTCCCCTTTTGGGAGTGTTACCAAGGTGACACATACTACAGAGGATGTACTACTAAAAAGACAAGAATTGCAATAGGAATATTTCATGGGCAACCAGGTTGTAAGCAGTGTCCATAATCAGTAATTTGAAATAAATCTACATAAACCTTGACTCAAGATAAAACCTGTTTGTTTGTTTGTTTTCCAAAAGAAACCAGGATAAATTACAGTATAATTGAAGTTACCTTTACTCGTGTATGATTTTTGAACAACAACAAAAAAAGCTCGATGTACTTTTATACAGCTTTCATGATGACTCACTGATACTGCACAACAATTATGAAGGCAAAAACAAACCAACACATAACTGAATGTACCAAAAACTTAAATGTTCTTAGTTATGGATAGATACCAATGAATTCTATAACCAGTAACTTGTTAAATAATTCCTTTTATTTTCTGACATCATTGATGATTTATATTGGCCAAAGGTGCAGATTTAACCAAAATAATAATACATTTAATTTGTCATATGTTAACTCCTTTGATCTTTACATTGGCCTGTGGAATTTGATAGGGTTCGTTTTCCTAATGAGGGAACTGACACACAGGAAGATGAAACAATCTCTTAAAGATCACAGCAGCCATTTTCAATGGCTCTGCGGCGCATTTGGGAAATGGATCCTGTCCATAGGAATAAATCCTTTGAAATGCAGAGCTCTCTGGAGTGCTAACTGCATGATGAGTGAATGCTGTGAGAAGATGGTAAAAGTCATGCCTTAAGAGCTTTGTGATCAGATTCATACATTTGCACCCTAGATTTCTCTGATCAACTTTGTTTACTGAATCCTGAAATTACCTTCTTAGTGTTTTTTTTCCCTGATTCCATGAGTTCACCTTCTCCCTACCTCTAGGGATATGGATTTTCCCTTCATATACCTCTTTAATATGGTTATTAGATATATGTTGGAATGGAGATGGAGCCAAGCGTACTGTTTGGAGATCTGCATTCTCCCAGTTTACTTCTCATATGGCTGCCAGAGATGGGATTCCGCCTTGCCGTCTCTCTGAACAAAGCCTTTCAGCTGCTGTCAGTTGTTTTTTTTTTTTTTTTTTTTTTTCAGTACGTGGGCCTCTCTCTGTTGTGGCCTCTCCCGTTTTGGAGCACAGGCTCTGGACACGCAGGCTCAGCGGCCATAGCTCACGGGCCCAGCCGCTCCGCGGCATGTGGGATCTTCCCGGACCGGGGCACGAACCCACGTTCCCTGCATCAGCAGGCGGACTCTCAACCACTGTGCCACCAGGGAAGCCCTGCTGTCAGTTTTATTTAAAGAACCCACAATGAGTGATGCCTGACTATGTGGTGCTATTTTATGTGCAGAAAATCCTAGGGTGCACAAGGAACATATAGCCCTGATGCCTTGTTTATCTCCTTTTGGTCTCACAGAGTTGGTTTTCAGCTACAGGCTGCCTCTTTCTACCACTCCATCTCAATTTACTGAGGAACTGTGAGCTCAAGTAACTTATCCAAAGTCACACATGAGTGGCTTACCAGAATTCATACCCCAGAACTGTCATGGTTCCTAAATCCTTTATTATGAGCATTATACCATACCATCTTCCAGGTCTCAGTATTAACATCATGTAAATTTATTCTCCAGCATGATTCATTAAAATGAAAATGGACCATTTTCTCTGATTCTTCAAGCACTTCAGAAGAAGCGTTACATCCTGAATACAGATTTCATTTCTGAGAAGGAGACAAGAAAAGAAGTTAAACCTTTACTTGTATCAGAGGCTGGTTCAACTTAAAAGTGCTTTTATTCCAGTTTTTGGTTTAAAATATTTAAAGGAAAACCAAGCAGTATTAAGGTTAAGCATAGCTACAATTGCATGTTTTTGCAGTAGGTAAAGCAAGGAAACTAAAAAGTGCCTGTAATTCAGTGGCAGAAACCTAATGAATCTCCTCTGGATTAAAAGTTAATGTAAAACTAAATAAAAAAATCAACTTGTGCTAGACACCCACTCATACATTTTAAAATAGTTTCTGTCATCATAAACTACATAGCATTGATTCCCTTTTTTGGTGGGATCTCAATTTCTGTTTAAATAGAGAATTAAAATGACAATAAAGTAACCACTTATAAATATATCCCGGTACAAAATAATACCACAAGAATTTAAAACTCAACATATAAGTGTGTTTAAGATTACAGTCAAGAGGTAGAAAGGTGAAAATAAAAATGGAGAAATTATAAATTGTGATTTTGTCTTTTTCTTCTCTTTCAGTAAGAGTCCTACTCTGAATCCATTCTTTATATATATCTATGTATATATAAAGAACATTCACTCTTCTTTCACATACAATTTCATTATTCTCAGCAAAAATCATTTACAATTATAACACCCGCTATGTGCAACGCATCAGATTTGACACTATTTGGGTAATAAATATCATCTCCTCTCTCAAGGAAGTTATAATCTGATTGTAGAACAGAGGATACATTTAATGATACAAGCTTACATCATTGATGCAAGGAAGAGCATGCCAAATAAGTGGCACACACAGTAAATAAGATGAGAAATAAATAATGGTAGAGAAAAAAAAATGAGCCCAACCAGAGCAGAGGCACAAGAGACAGTGAGGGACAGTGAAAAGAGCTTGACTTCAGGATTCCAATGGACCTGACTACAAATCCCATCTCTACCACTATTAGTTGTGTGCCTTTAAGCAGGACTTTTAACTTCTCTGATTCCACATGTATGAATAGGCATGATAATACCTAGCCCATAGAGTCATTTTGAGTATTAAATTAGAAAGTGTACATAACTACCTACTCCTGGGCTTGTCTCTTAGTAGAAGCAAATCAGTGGTAACAATGGTTCTAGTGGTGGTAGTATTAAGAGCAATTTTGAAACTCCTGGGACCAGAGCCTGGCATAGAAAAGGCCCTGAATGAAATTTAGTTCCCTTTTCTAAGTGCTCTCTTTACTTACAATACCATCTAATTCTCTAATTGCTTGAGTTAGACCTGAATGAAAATAGATCGTAGAAGTTCAGAAATGGAGACAGACATTTCAGATGTGGATAAAGAATGAACAAAGTCAGGAACTTGAAGATACAATTAGGGCATTCAAGAAACAATATACTGGATTTTTTTTTTTTTTTTTGCAGTTTTTGCAATTGGCTTTTGAAAGCTGGTGCGCTATCTAAACCCTACATGTGGTAACCACTATGTAGAGGATTTTTTTCCTACTGCTTTTTGATTTTGAAACAACTTTTCTGTTAAAGCTCTCTAAAAATCCCGCTAGGGTAGACACGTTCCAAAATGCAGGAAACAACTGATAAAATACAATGTTCTGTTCAGCATTTTGATATCTTTTACTGTCTTCTATTTTTATTTCATTTAAAACATATTTTAAGGTTAAAAATAAACCATTACACAAAGTGATAAAAAGCGTTTTTTAGGGATAACAGTTTGGGAAAATGCACCAAAATAAATACCAGATGGAGTAATGATGACCCAGATCTGACTATTGAGGAAGGTCATTTGTCTATAGAAACCCAGTTAACATGCAAAGTAGTTTTAATAAAAACTTATTCTTGAGTAATGATAATTGGCAAACATACATATAGGAGAAAGTTTATCCTCACAGATGGTACAGGGAACACAAATGCAATAACTTATGATAAAAAATGTAAAAAAAATGATAAAAAGTGATAAAATGTTAGGAAAGTTTCAATGATGTTACTAAATTCATTTGTTTTTAGTAGCATTGGAATTTGGATGATTGTTTTAGAAAATCATAGGAGGGAGATGACAGAGAGGGTCATATTTAGCGTGCTAACTCTGACTTTTTGTTTAACTATAGTGACTGCTGGGAGCACTGTGCTCTAAGAATTCTAAACCACATGGGGTCTTAGCAGGAAAGAGCACTAGACTTGAATCGAAACATCTGCCATGGGTAAGGGCACAGCAGTAAGAAGTAAAGATAAAAGATTTTCAAATTCTTTGATTAAAAAGACTCCACTCCTAAGCACATGTTTCAACACAAGAAAGAAATGAGGTATTTATGAAGGTATTCATCACAGAACATTATGTAATGGCCAAAAAAAAAGGGCAACTTCAAAAGCAAGTAAAATGGCTTAATAAATTATGATGTCTCATCATTGATTCTTATGTATTAAAAAGTATAGTTTTAAATATCACATAGAAGACTTTAATACTTTCTCCATATAATATGCCCATAACTAGGACTCTTCTGCCACTGAAATCAGTTTTGTATCATCTCCCTCCCGCATGGCATTTTTTGTTATAGTTATGATGCCCTGATTCTTTTGAAAGGAAAGCCTGATATTTTGTCACAGTTAATTGTGTAGAAATTAAGTTTCAGGTATATGAATTTAACAAATTGTCACGTCATCAGGCCGATTATTTAATCTTTCTTAAATTAGAATTAATATGACTAGAAAGAAATGACTTCCATCTTATGCCTCTTTATAGTGAAATTTGCTTATTAAACAAAACCTCAAACTACTTAAGAGCGAAATGTATTTTCTTGCTTTGCAGTTCTTGGCTCAGCATTAAAGCAGACAACGATTTTTGCAAAGAAATTTTTCAGAAAAAGCTTCAAGACTAAATTACAAAATATACTGAATTTCCTACAGCTTTGTGGTAAACCAATAAGCTGTGTACCAAGATGCTGCTAGAAAAACAAAGAGCATCACTTTACCCTTCCAGTTATTTAAATATGTTTTGGATAAGCCCTAGTATTGGGCTGAAAATACCTATCACAAGAAGTTCTTTTTTTCATTCTTCACTGTGTGTCATAACAAAAAATTCTGCTCTTACAACATTCCTATTTTAAAAAAATAGTATATTCAGGTAGCACAAATAAAATTACAAAAGGTAGGGTTTTTTAAGATTTGCTTGTAAATATGACATCTGTTTGATCAAATACTTTGCAAAGCATTATGTGTAATGAAAAGCAGATGAGAATTTGGCAAACAAGTAAGCTTTGGACTGTATAAAACATTGTCTAAATGAGCACAGGCTTTGGCTTTAGGGTCAGCAAAAAGATTATTTTATATAACTCAAGTCTTTATTGCTGTCAAAAAAGAAACCCATGGAGCAGCAAAACTGGTCATTTAAATTGATATGTATATAATCTGTGCAGTTGCTGTGTATCCAGAAATACCAAATTGACTTACTTTCTCTACTTCAACACAGGGCTCACAAAAGTGTTCAAGAAATATGTGCTACATAAGTTCCTGAATTAACTTAAGTAACTGATATAATAAGTAACTGAATTAACTGTAGAACACCTATGTGATGGTAAATGATTTTGTCATAATATGGTCTAGTTGATGTGAGTTAATAGCCCTATTTTATAATAAGTTACTCTCTAGCATATGCAATCATTGTTTAGCCATTTGTAAAATTATCTTTGTTCCCCCAACCTCAAATCCATCACTACCATCATCATGGTTTTGTGTAAGGTAGAGGCCAGTTCTAAAAATAATGTTAAGATATATGTTTTAGATTAAGGGAAGTTAATAAAGTAGACTTTATACTTACCATCGTATCTCAAGTTTACATATTTTTCTATCTTCCTAGTCAGTGTTTGTGCAACGTGATATACAAGTACCAAGCAATGAAAATACTTTAGGTCTTATACAAGTACCAAGCAATGAAAATGCTTTAGGTCTTTAAAAGTTAATAAACAAATGATAAACTTAGTTTTAGAAATCTGTTCAAAGCTTAGATGAAGAAATAACTGAGTTGTATAACATTTGGGAAGGAAGGGAAAATCATTTTAATCTTGATCTTTTATTTACTCATGTATATATTAGCTAGGGCCTGTCCCCATAACATCAAGACACAATAATACAGTGGCTCCAAGGATACAGAAGTTTATTTTGCTCCCACATTAAAGTACATCCCTGAAGGACAGACGAATAGTTCTGCTCCACATGATCATTCAGAGACCCAGGTTTTTGCTAACTTGTTGATCTGCAGTCCTCTGAAGCAGGATCGGCAAACATTTTCCATAAAGTGTCAGATGGTAAATATTTTAGGCTTGGTGGGCCATATACGGTTTCTGCCACATATTTTGCCTATTTTTATTCTTTTAACAATGCTTTTAAAATGTAAATACCATTCATACCTTACAGACCATACAAATAGGCCACAGGTCAGCTTTTGCCTATTGGCTATAGTTTGCTGACTCCTTCTTCAAAGGATTTTCCTGCATATTAGAAGCTCAATCAATGCCACCTCGATGTGCCAGCTTTCAGGAGGAGGAAAACAACTGAAGTAGAAGGCAAGCAATTTCCACTTAAGGAAGTGAAGCAGTAGTTATACATGTCAGTTTCAGTCATATTCTGGTGCCAAGAACTTGGACATATGGCCATCTAGGCATAAAATAGGCTGGCAAATGAAGTCTCTAAGCAGATTCCCACATACCCTGCAAAGATTCTATAACTATATGTGTCAGTTTGGTCCTCTGGGAAGTAGACGCCAAGACAAATTTAGGAGTGAAAAAGGTTTATTGGGGAAGTGAAAGATAAAATGTAGAGGAAGCAGAATTGGGCTGGGAAAGTCCACAAACTGTGATGCAGAGCTGATACTTGTGAAAGTGGATAGGAAGGGAAGCAGTATTGGGCAGAGCAAGCCTGCAACCAAGAGACAAATGTGGCAAAAAATAGGTCAAATCTATGTGCATCTCCAGAGTAAATATTTCACATTAGTGGAGCCTTATCTTGGGCTGGAATGGCCAGACCCTAGTGTCACCACCATGCTCAGTATTTTGCTGTGGGTGCACGACAAGTAAGTCACCTGGGCTTGAAAGCTGAGGTGAATCTTGAAGTCACTGACAGCTGGGGGCTCCCAACTAACTGCATATCTTTCAGCTAAATGGCACGTTCTTTCTTGAAATCTGAGTTGGGTACCTCCATAGCTGCCTTATTGTGTACAAAGGGAGAGTGGATTTAGGGAGCACTAGTAGTTGACACAGTATATGTTACTCATTAGTAGAAAGAAGAAAGAAGTATGGATTTAACCACTGAATGAAACCTACTAAATCTATCAAGAGGGGTAGTGTCTGCAGAAATATAAAGGATCATGAGACATTACCACAGAAACTATATGCCATAAAATGTACAACCTGGAAGAAATGGACAAATTCTTAGAAAAGCACAACCTTCCGAGACTGAACCAAGAAGAAATAGAAAATATAAACAAACCAATCACAAGTACTGAAATTGAAACTGTGATTAAAAATCTTCCAACAAACAAAAGACCAGGACCAGATGGCTTCACAGGCGAATTCTATCAAACATTTAGAGAAGAGCTAACACCTATCATTCTCAAACTCTTCCAAAATATAGCAGAGGGAGGAACACTCCCAAACACATTCTATGAGGCCACCATCACCATGATACCAAAACCAGACAAAGATGTCACAAAAAAAGAAAACTACAGGCCAATATCACTGATGAACATAGATGCAAAAATCCTCATCAAAATACTAGCAAATAGAATCCAGCAGCACA
This sequence comes from Hyperoodon ampullatus, assembly GCF_949752795.1. Classification (NCBI taxonomy): domain Eukaryota; kingdom Metazoa; phylum Chordata; class Mammalia; order Artiodactyla; family Ziphiidae; genus Hyperoodon; species Hyperoodon ampullatus. Next base: position 43,564,168 of record NC_136921.1, read on the forward strand.
TTAAAAGGATCATACAACATGATCAAGTGGGGTTTATCCCAGGAATGCAAGGATTCTTCAGTACATGCAAATCAATCAATGTGATACACCCTCTTAACAAATTGAAGGAGAAAAACCATATGATCTTCTCAATAGATGCAGAAAAAGCTTTTGACAAAACCCAACACCCATTTATGATAAAAACCCTCCAGAAAGTAGGCATAGAGGAAACTTACCTCAACATAATAAAGGCCATATGTGACAAACCCACAGCCAACATCATCCTCAATGGTGAAAAATGGAAACCATTTCCACTAAGATCAGGAACAAGATAAGGTTGCCCACTCTCACCACTATTATTCAACACAGTTTTGGAAGTTTTAGCCACAGCAATCAGAGATGAAAAAGAAATAAAAGGAATCCAAATCAGAAAAGAAGAACTAAAACTGTCACTGTTTGCAGATAACATGATACTATACATAGAGAATCCTAAAGATGCTATCAGAAAACTACTAGAGCTAATCAATGAATTTGGTAAAGTAGCAGGATACAAAACTAATGCACAGAAATCCCTTGTATTCCTACACACTAATGATGAAAAATCTGAAAGAGAAATTAAGGAAACACTCCCATTTACCACTGCAACAAAAAGAATAAAATACCTAGGAATAAACCTACCTAAGGAGACGAAAGACCTGTATGCAGAAAATTATAAGACACTGATGAAAGAAATTAAAGATGATACAAGCAGATGGAGAGATATACCATGTTCTTGCATTGGAGGAATCAACATTGTGAGAATGACTCTACTACCCAAAGCAATCTACACATTCAGTGCAATCCCTGTCAAACTACCAATGGCATTTTTCACAGAACTAGAACAAAAAATGTCACAATTTGTATGGAAACACAAAAGACCCCGAATAGCCAAAGCAATCTTGAGAAAGAAAAATGGAGCTGGAGGAATCAGGCTCCCTGACTTCAGACTATACTACGAAGCTACAGTAATCAAGACAGTAGGGTACTGGCACAAAAACAGACATATAGATCAATGGAACAGGAGAGAAAGCCCAGAGATAAACCCATGCACATATGGTCACCTTATCTTTGACAAAGGAGGCAAGAATATACAATGGAGAAAAGACAGCCTCTTCAATAAGTTGTGCTGGGAAAACTGGACAGCTACAGATAAAAGAATGAAATTAGAACACTCCCTAACACCACCCACAAAAATAAACTCAAAATGGATTAAAGACCTAAATGTAAGGCCAGACACTATAAAACTCTTAGAGGAAAACATAGGCAGAACACTCTATGACATAAATCACAGCAAGATCCTCTTTGATCCTCCTCTTAGAGAAATGGAAATAAAAACAAAAATTAAAAAATGGGACCTAATGAAACTTAAAAGCTCTTGCACAGCAAAGGAAACCATAAACAAGGTGAAAAGACAACCCTCAGAATGGGAGAAAATATTTGCAAATGAAGCAACTGGCAAAGGATTAATCTCCAAAATATATAAGCAGGTTATGCAGCTCAATATCAAAAAAACAAACAACCCTATCTAAAAATGGGCAGAACATCTTAATAGACATTTCTCCAAAGAAGAAACACAGATTGCCAACAAACACATGAAAGGATGCTGAACATCACTAATCATTAGAGAAATGCAAATCAAACTACAATGAGGTATCACCTCACACAGGTCAGAATGGCCATCATCAAAAAATCTACAAATAATAAATGCTGGAGAGGGTGTGGAGAAAAGGGAACCCTCTTGCACTGTTGGTGGGAATGTAAATTGATACAGCCACTATGGAGAACAATATGGAGGTTCCTTCAAAAACTGAACATAGAACTACCATATGACCCAGCAATCCCACTACTGGGCATATACCCTGAGAAAACCCTAATTCAAAAAAAGTCATGTACCACAATGTTCATTGCAGCACTATTTATTGTAGCCAGGACATGGAAGCAACCTAAGTGTCCATTGACAGATGAATGGATAAAGAAGATGTGGCACATATATACAATGGAATATTAGTGAGCCATGAAAAGAAATGAAATTGAATTATTTGTAGTGAGGTGGATGGACCTAGAGTCTGTCATACAGTGTGAAGTAAGTCAGAAATAGAAAAACAAATACCGTATGCTAACACATATATACGGAATCTAAAAAAAAAAGCGTTCTGATGAACCTAGGGGCAGGACAGGAATAAAGATGCAGACGTAGATAATGGACTTGAGGACACAGGAGGGGGAATTGTAAGCTGGGTCGAAGTAAGAGAGTGGCTTGACATATATACATTACCAAATGTAAAATAGGTGGCTAGTGGGAAGCAACAGCATAGCACAGGGAGATCAGCTTTGTGACCACCTAGAGGGGTGGGAGGGAGACGCAAGAGGGAGGGGGTATGGGGATATATGTGTATATATATCTGATTCACTTTGTTATACAGCAGAGACTAACACAACAATGTAAAGCCATTATACTCCAATAAAGGTGTTAAAAAAATAAGAAGGGGTAGTGTCACACCTCCTCTGAGTTTGAGCAGCATTTATATTTTTTTTCCTTTTTTCAGACCAAAATTCATGTAGTTGATAATAGGGTCTACTTTATTGTCAAATGTGTGATTTTTTTTTTATTTATAATCTGGCAGTACATGGAATATAGTTTTCAGACAGTGTGGTGAGAGAAGCTGTTAAATGCAGACTCTGAACATTTTGCTGTTTATTTTCTGGAGCTCATACACTGGAACCAGATTCAGTTTAGGAAAAAACACTTAAATCATATTTTGAAATACAATGTTTTGTTAAGTCTCTTTCTTATAAGAAATTGAAAAGTATGCTTACGTGGGTGTACATGAATATAGCCAGACTTGGAAACATAAGTAAGCCTAAATATCCATGATACTGTTCTGTGTCCCCTCACACATCATTATGTAATTGACATTCCTCATTCTTGCTCTAATTATTGCCTGATCTAATGATCAAGAAGTAGAGAAAAGACATCTTTGCAAGGTTAATAAGCCATCCAGAAAATTAGATTGGCATGATCAAACCTTAATGATTATTATTTCTCATTATATTAGATCACCTGTAAAGTTTGAGGAAGAAAAAATAAATTGGCATCATTGAGCAATTATACTTGTAGTTTTCTACAGTAGATTTTACAGATGATCACCAGTTTTGAATTCTTTTCATATCTAAAACCAGAGATTTTTTATAACTTATACTACCATTATTATAGTAATCAAAGCTCATTTATTTGATCATCATCATAATGGAGTACTTGAGTCATTTTCTCCTTTGCTAATTGACAGTTGGTCAGTTAAGAGGTGCTTTTCACAGAATCTTCCATAACTTGAAGAGTTTGAAATAGCTTCTAATAAATGCCTGAGAAGCTCCTCTACGTTCTTAAGTGCATTTGCTAAAATTCCCAACTGCTAATTTCCACCTTCTGTTCAGGAAATGCCTTTGTTCTGCCATCTAGCTGCCTTTCTTGCTTTTATCTATCTGTCTCAAGCATTGTAACCCTACTTATCAGTACAATGACACATTATCATTTAGATATCATTTTCTGAAGCCAGATTTCTCTGAAAAAGAAAACAAAATGCAAAGAGTGGGCAAAGGGTCAAACTGAAGCTCAGATTGGCGCATGTGGAGAATTGGGAGAGGTGGACTGTGGTCAGAAGTCTCAGCCTTGAGCTTGATCCTCACTCGCACCCTAATTACACACCTAGGTACTTCCTATGCAGACTTTTTGGCTCACTGGCTGCTTCCTGCTCACCGTATGCTACATCACCATCTCTGGTGGGACTCCCCAGAACCCAGATTCCTCAATATCAACATCCAGTTACACAAAATTTGTTCCTTCAATTTCATTCTCCCCATCACTTCCTGATAAGGTGGTGGTCGTCGGGTAGAGAGAATAAATTGGACTAAATGAGTAAATGAACCTGCTGATTTTCAAATGAGACAACATGTGGTTTTAAAGTATCCAAAAATGTTTAAAGATATTTTCTCACAATACAGGAATACTTCAGAAATATTGCGGGTTCGGTTCCATCCAGATCACTGCAATAAAGCAAGTCACACGAATTATTTGGTTTTCCAGTGCATAAAAAGTTATGCAGTCTTTTAAGTGTGCAATAGCATTAAGTGTAAAAAACAATGTACATACCTTAACTAAAAAATACTTTATTGCTAAAAATGCTAACCAACTTCTGACAATGCAAAGTTGCTACAAACCTTCAATTTGTTAGAAAAAAATATGCAATATCTGTGAAGTGCAATAAAGAGAAGCACAGTAAAACAAGATATGCCTGCACTCTGATCTCCATGATGACAGGAACTTGATTTAGCTCACTGCTTTATCCCTATTACTACTAGATACAATGTGTTCAGTAAACACTACATATTAGTTTCTCAAATATAACAAAGCAATATGTACATTTTAATAAAGAAATGTTATAATATACCCATAAACATTAACTTTAAAAATTACATTTTTTGTCTCGGCAAGATCTATTAAGTGTTTTTTATTCAACAAATATTTCCTAAGTGCCATACCATGTGCCAATTAATATGTGGGTGCTATGGCACAGAGCAAAATAAAAAACCAGCCAGTGAGCCAAAAAGTTCTTAGCCACAGAGAAACCATAGAGGTAGTTCCTTCCGTCTTTCTTTCCTTCTTTCCTTCCTTCTTTCTTTCCTTCTTTCCTTCCTTCCTCATGTACAGAATACACAGTCAACCTATAAAGGATAAAATGACATCCTCAGTATCTCCCACGCTATTTGAATTAATCTGGAAAAGTTACCAGTTGAAATCTCCTTTTCACCAGCTGAGGATAGCTTCCTCAATGTGTATTTTAGTGTTTAAAATAAACATTTTGCAATTAGGGTGAAATATGTTAGTGACGGCTGCAGAGACTGAAGGCTTCTATTTATTCAGATACCCATTTATCTCCAAAATATCAAGGTAATGGCAGATCCCCAGCTTATCACCACTTCTAGGTGTGAACACGGAATTAAATCTCTCTATGCCTTCAGTTTGCTTTAATCTCCCTTCTCAACCTGTTAGTACTAATGAGAGGCCTGCTGCTGTCAGTTGGGAAGATAATTCTTCAGTCGGAAATTTTTAGCCACCAAAAATCAAATCAATAATATTCTGCTCAAGGCTCCTATGTTGTCTCGGTTTACATTCACATGGCTAAGTTTATGTATGGAACAATTAGGTCCCCATGAAAAGAAAACATTTTTGCAAGGATATATGCTAAGTAGTATGTATATATTAGTGCTGTTTTCTAGGCACAGTAACTAATCTCAGTGTATGAGGTAGGCATGCTAACCCAAACTATAAATATAATTGGTAGCCAGAGCTTTGGACAGAGGAAGAAAGAATGTTCATTAAAAGCACATTTACTCTATTATGCCTACTTCTGTTCATCTAATCTGTGAGCTTCAAGCCACAGTAATACTGGTTCTCATCAGGATGTTCAGAGACTAAATTAGAAGACAGCTATGTTTTGGGCACTTGAGAGGTTTTATTAATTAAGAATTTCTGTTATGCTTATTTATAATCAAGGGACATTATATACAAAAGTGACACACATAGTCAAACCACACAGGCAGGTATCATGGTAAGATATTCTCTCCATTTCATTGGAAGATGAGAATGAGAGTCATGCCACCTCTTATTCTATATAAGTTGAAAGACTCTAAAACAAAAACACTGGATTGGGAGGATCGATTTGTGAATACTATTATATGCCGTACTTGAATTATGCATCTTTCTAGAGAAGTGCTCTAAACGTTCCGTGCTGAGGAAAATGTTCCATATCCACCCTGTCCATTACAGTAATCACTAGCCACATGTTGCTATGAATTTCTTGAAATGTAACTACTGCGACTGAGAAACTGATTTTAAAATTTTATTTAGTTTTAATTAATGTAAATTTAAATAGCTATAAGTAGCTACTGGCTACTATATTGGACCACAAAGTTCTAAAGTATTTGATTTCTAATTTTTAAAAGACTTGTTTTTTACAGTCAAAATGTAAAATAGAGCTTTCAGTAAAATATTAACCAAAAATATATAAAATAAATCTAGCTTCATCATCATATCGACAAATATTTATAGAATATTTAAAGATCACCCCACCAAAGTGGATTTTCTATGTTGCCATAAAATTCCTCCAAGAAGTTTAGAGACAAAACTCAGTACATTTCCAGCTGTCTTGCCACCACATCTTCCTCAGCACATCAGGATTTTGGAATTTGTGGTTTAAAATGTTAAAATTAATATAATCTTTGCTTGAGCAAGTCAAACATTCTCAGAACTAGTAGCAAAAACTTAAGACAGGTTGAGACTCAGGTTTGCATATGCCACATCAAGTGACATTAACTTCTCTACTGGCTTATTAGAAGAAAGATTTGATGTCTGGAAGCAAAGACATGAGATTACTATAGGCTCCCCCTCTTTTCACCAGCCAACTATTTGATTTATTTGATGAGTGATCTCAGACAACCCTCTCAGGCACTGAACCATCAGAGAGTTATGTTGCCAGGTGATAAGAAACCTTCAGAGATACCTAAATCTTCTTTTACCACTGGGAGTTTTATCTTTTCTGGAATAAAGAACATTTTTATGTATGATGTTTCTATCCGGATAGCCATAGGAATATTCAGAAAAGATTTACAGCTTTAAATCAAATTCATACTGACGAGAACCTTAAAACTTCATGAAATTTACTGAGAACATGTGAGACAACGCCTTATTTTTATTTGTTTCTTATATTTTGTTTCCCAAAGATTGAAGGAGCGGCTAATGTATTATACATTGAGAAGTCCATTAATCTTTTGATTAGCCTTTGTTTTCCTGTATTTTCCTTAGAGACAAATGAACAAATGAGGAATGTACTTAATATGATCTCTGGAGGAATTATAGATATGTATATTGTATCATTTAACAGATGCACTAAACTAGTACGTTTTTTAACATACATTTCTATGCACCAAGAATGCAACTGGCTTCTTAATTTTATTGAAGTTCTTGAACTGAATTTTATTTTTAATCTAATGTGTCTACCGATTATATATCATCTTGGGTTTTTTTAGTAGAAGCTAAGCCCAATTAATTTATTTAAAAAAAATTGAAATCCTTCCCAGTTACAGTAAAAGTGATGTGAAACCCACTTTAAAAAAACATATACTATGTGAGTGACACTCTTGGCTGTTCTATCCCACCCACAGATCTCTCTCCCTATGCAGAGGCTTTCACTAAGGAGACTTCATTGTTTATAGTTTATTCACCTTGCCCTGTGACTCTGCCATGTGTAGCTGACATATAATAGAAGCTGTCTTTAAAACACATCTTCCCATTTAGAAATTCTTCACCCGAATATTTTTTCCATTCCTTTGCACTAGCCCATATGTACACAAACAAATCACTGCCTCAGCCGTCTGACCCTCTCTTAAGAGTGAAGTTAAGGTACTTGTTTTCTTGAAATCCCTTTTTAGGCAAAGGAATGTAATTAACAACCTTTCTCTGTGACCTGCTTGTCAAGCTGTGTGGGAGCAGAGGAGGAAGGAAACTGTTGTCATGAAAGACAGCCCATGTTTCTGAAGGAATTTAACAACCCGGGAAAAGTCGTCTTCGTTTTGATACCTGTATTTGTGTTGGTGGAAAGTAGTTCTATATGGAGGTGGTATGATGCAGTAAAGATAGTATTAGTCCCTACATACTACCTCCATATTTAGGAGTATTTTGAAAGAAATGGTGTTTAGTACATTGTTTCACCACCCCCTATCTCTTCCATTTAAAAAATCTGTCGATACCAGTGCTTGTACAGCTGCATAATTCCGTAACAACGGTGCTTCAGACACAACACAAAGAAAAAGCAATTGAGTTGCTTTTCCAATTAGTTGCTATATATCGATGTTTCACAAGACTTAGTATTTCTTTTCATTAACATTTTCTTTGAATCACACTACCCATTTTTCAAGGGAAGAAACTTCTATTCATTTTATCGGATCTAAAAATACAAATATGCATGAAGAAATCTAAGCGGCATTGGGGGAAAATGAAAGCAACAGTACAGAATGTTGTGTGGGTATGAATTTGGGCAGGAAGCAAAATGTGCTTTGAGATAGGAAAAACATGTTTTTCCATTTGGGGATACCCTGAATCAGTCACAGTCCAACCTTCATGTCAAAGGACTTTAAGGCATTAAAAGCATGCATGTGAACATAGCTTTTAAAATACCAATAATTATCAGGAAATAGTTCCTGTATGCTCTGAAACAGTAAAATTAGGCCTATTTAAGGATACAAGAATTTATTATATTCTTGCACTTTTTGATAGTTATTATCAATATTAGCTCTAGTGAAAGAGTAAGATTAAATTGTCTTAAATGTTTCAACAATTTTCTCTTGTCTTCCACCCAGTGGCAGCATAACACCCCTCCAAACCTTATCTATTGCTGCTCTACTTTCCCACCTCAGGCCATACATTTCTGGCTTCCTACTGTCATTTTCATACTACAATCAATGCAGTCTGGCACTGTCACTCAATAAACCACTTCTTATTCAAAACTCATGCTATTTGCTGATACCACCTTTTCCCCACACTTTTGGTATAACCTGCTGAACTTCCCATTACTTCCATTTTTCTCAATAATTCGGCACTTGGTTTACTTTCATATATTCTATTCCAGGGTAACCATCAGTAGTTGGGTACTTGGGAGCTGCTGGTGAGTTCCATCAACACAATGGAACAGATGGCATCCATGCCTCTTAACCTCATCCCCTGACATACTCTGGTTGTGCTAGGTTATGCAAGGTTATGTGGTAGTAACAAACATTCCCCTAAACTTAGTGGCTTCAAAGAATCAAGGTTCATTTCTTATTCTCACTCCATGTTCACCGCAGGTTGGCTGGGCGAGATACTATTTGGGGGCAGCTGGCTCTGCCCATTGCAGTCACTCAGGGACCTGGACAGAATGGGCAGCTATCTTGAGCATTGACTTTCTACCTGCACCCAGTCCATCAGTAAATATTGTCAATTCTCTCTCCAAATTATGTGCCACATCTGACTGCTATTTACTATCCCGCTGTGATAGCCTCCTTTTCTGGCTCCCTTTCCTGCCCATCTTAGGCACCCTTCAGTAGTAGGGAAGGTCTCCAACTAGCAATTAAATCCTCTAGCCTGAATTGACTCGTGTCATTTCCACTCAACAACTCATTAGCCAGAACTAGTTACATGGACTGTTCAACCACAGGGCATCCAAGATATGCAGTCTTGCTCTGTGCCTGGACATTTTAATGCACAACATTAATAACTATCAAGGGTGTATCTGATACTTCTTCTCAACATTGGCCCCATGGTTCCTCAGTCTCCTCAAATTCAGTTTAGCTGTCTAGAAATGTGGTCACACCTTGTTATTACCTAAAAGTACAATAATACAAAGATCTGGAATTCTGAAACTCCCCTCTCTGACCACTACTTTCTGTCATTTCCCAAGCCCTGTGCTAAGAATGGATATAAAAGCAAATGAGACATATGAGTTGACCTTGAAAAATTCTCAGGACAATGGAAGAGTCAGGAAACCTCTACAATGTGAGACATTCTGAGAATGGGCGGGTGTACAAACCAAGAGCCCAACACAGACCAGGGATGAAGGAAGAGGGTGAAAGATGAGGACATCTTTCCTGAATGGTGTGATACTACTGTTGAATCTTCAAGTTAGCATCAGAATTAGCCACAGACGTGCCACTATAGACAGTGGAAACAGCATGTGTAAATGCCTGGCAAAGTGACAAGTAGCTATCAGCATAAAGGGCATGCCAGGGGTGCTAGAGATGAAGGTAGAGTGATAGGTTGGGGGAAAATCATGAAAGACTTTGAATACAGGCTGTGGATTTTTATCCTGAATGTATAGGGAAACTTTGAACTAAACAGGATTGTATCATTATCAAGATTTGTGTTTTTAAAGTATCGTTCAAGTTTGCTTATTGACCAATATTTCATAGTCATTAGAAATACTTCACTGACCAAATTAAATGGACAATAGCAAAGCTTTACAAAAATATGTTTTTTATTTTGTTATTAATTCCATAAATGAAACCCACAATGTTATAATAATACAAATGTTTTGATCTTTTAAAATGTTTCTTTCTTGGATTTATTATATTCATCCTTACGTTTTTACTTATTCACCAAATTAAATGATATTTTTATGCCTGAGAATTTTAGCATATATGTCCTTCAATATTATAATTTTTAAAACAAACATTAAACAGTAGTAATAAGCTTACAGTCCCTGTTAAACCTAAATCTTTATGGTTTAGGATCACCAGCAAATTTCCCCAAAACTTGAAGAATTTTTTTTCCAAATCTGCAAAAACAAGGAAATTATTTTAGTTCAAATTATCATACAATTCAGGCATAAGGCATGTAAAAATGAAAGGTCCATGAATCTTGATGACACTATAAATGAAAGTGGTTTGGGTTTAAAAACTTAAAGTTTAGAAAATCAGTCTCATTATGAAATTCTAAATAGGGCATTGTTAATTTTTAAAAATTTATCTCTTTCTATTTATTTCTGGAAATCCTTGGCAATCTAATGGTGATAAAATTTTCTCTAAAATCCCATGCAATTTAAAAAAATCTAGATGTCTTTTCCACAATTATTCATTCCCTCCACTTTACAGTTTTAGACTGAGGTAATGGTTCTGTAAAGAAGTCATATTGATTAGCTTGAAGTCAATTTCTAACCTATTCCAGCACTCCAGCTTCCTTAGACCATTTTGTGGGTTTGGTTTGGTTTTGTGTTTTCTTTTTTCCCATTTTGTGGAAGATGTTCATGTCTTCTTTCACATTTCAGATTGGATAGTTCAGACCTTTTTATCCTTACTTTTGACTGTATATGTTTTCATTGCTTTCTATTGTTTATGTTGCTTCGAAATAATATAGGTGAAAGCACTTTTCCAGGAGCAGGGAGTGAAACTGAGCATAGTGGAGCCACCCTTGCATGGCTGCTAGTGGGGGCTGATTCCAAGATGGGGCATCACAAGAAAGGTTTTCAAGAGTGCTAGGGAATAGGTCATAAGTTACAGATTTAAAACCAGAGCTTGAGAGACAGCTGTAGACTGGAAAAAGGAATAACAAGAGTAGCCAAATTCCACCAATCAGAGCTAATAGGCAGAGGGAACTTGTAGAAATAAAACAGGGTCTCTCAATATAGAACAAGTAGGGGTGGAGAAAAGAGTGTGGCTATATCTAACCCAAGACTGAAACTAATCACAAATACTGAAGTCCAGCCCTGACATTCTTCCCATTATTTTGGCTACTGTGATTCCAAAAATTAGGGACTGGATCTTTAATAGCAAAAATAGCCTGGAAATATTATAGACAATTCAGAAAAATTACTGCTACAAATACCAATTCTATGAAATGCCTTGACCTCTTAAAATTGACTTCATTATTACTGCTGCTCTTTTATTTTGTTGGCCTATTTATATCAATAAGTTATATATTTAAACAAGTCTTGATCTTTATAAGTTTTATTTTTAAGTCCCATTTAGACTTGGAAATTAGACTTAGATGAGTATGTTTTTCAGGCTTTACAGTGAAATCCAATGCCCATAACAGGCAAGTAGAAAAAGAAAATGTAAAGCTCTTATTTTATTCTTATCTTCATCAATAAGAACAAAATGATCACTTTAGTGCTTTTTTTGTTCCAAGATCCAGTGTACTAGAGCAAAGAGCCTAGAGCTCTTCGGGAAATTTCTGAGGTGACCTATCTGAGACTTCTCATCCACTTCTTACCTGCTCCTCCCTCAATCCTTTTAGCCCTTCATATAAGAAACCAAATGAGGATGTTTTGGTGCAAGGCCTCTTCTACAAGTTTCTCAATATTTTTATTTCTCTATTTCATTATGTTGTTTTGTGATTCTTATTTCTCTGCTCCCTCAAAGACTCCTACTTCAGTATCACTATAAGGCCACTCACAAGGACCAAAAATTCATGTTTGTGATGCCCAGGCTTGGACTTCCTTCAAAGATCTTTCTTACTTGGAATAAGATAATGAGTTTACTTCAACTTTAACCCTTTCTTAGTGTTAACACCTTAGGGTGACAGAGCAATTTAGAGGGTGCAAAGCACTTTCACATGTCCTCCTGTTTAATCTTCACCACAGACTGTGAGCAAGCAGGGCAGGCATCTCATTTTACAAATAAGAAACCTGGGGATCAAGAAAAGACTCTGGGCAACCGAAATCCAGCTCTCCTAGCATTACCCCTGAACTTTGCCTATCATGTAACTGCCTTTAGATTACTTCATGTCATTTTCAATTTTAAATGATATGATCAGATTTGCATTTCAATAAGATACATGGGAGATATATTTAAGAGAGGCAAGTTTGCAAGTGCAGAGATCAGGTAGTTAGAAGTTTAGGCAAGTATGATGAGGATCTGAACTAGTACTGTGGTGATGGAATGGGAAAATAGGAAAGAAACATGACATGTAAGTTGTTACCAGATTGCAAAGCCCCTCTACCAAAACAAACATTAAGTAGGTTAGAGTTGACTGTATTGGCAATTTAGTCTTTGATGATTCAAATAAAACTTTCTATATCACAAAATGCCTTGAAGTTATCAATACCAAAAGTCATGTACTAATGACATACAGAAGTGCAAGTTAATAAAGCTATATCTTTGTTATCAGAGATTTACTAATTAGAAGAATTAAACACAAAGTTGGAAAGCAACAAATTAATGTTGGAAAGACTTAGAAAGACTTTGGTCTTTCTTCATTCACATTCATTCCCTTATATTTCACATTCTCTTCCTATCACATCCTCTCAACTGATAACCATTCTTTTGAGTACAAATACAATACAGGCAGTAAATGCAACCAAAAGAGATCTATTTCATCCTCCCCTTTCCAGTGTCACCTCCTTCCTACATCTGTACCCACATACTCTGCCACCCCTCCTCGAGCAGAAGACATGTTTGTACCTCTAAGACCAAGCACTGCACCTGTTTGTAAACCCGTCCCTTCTCAAGGACATTGCTTCTGTAATTATACCCTTTATCTTCTGCATAAATTTGTTCTTTTATGCACCATCATTTCTCTCAGCATGACAATGATGCTTCGACTCCATCCTTCCATAAAAAATCCCTTTCTTGACCGTACATCATTTTGCAACTAATGCCTCATCCTCTGTTTTCCTCATCACAAATCTGTGCAAAAGTATCAAGTACACTTACTGTTTCCACTTACTAACTCTTAGTCTTTTCTCAATATCCTCTAATTGGAATTTGGTACCCTCTGTGCTTTACAGTAGCTCATTCACCCCAAGTCAGTGTTCATCACTTACCAATAAAAAATACATTTCTCACCTTTTAGGCATTTAATATGGAAAAAATTTAATTATTTTTATGAATTTACATAAAATGATATAAATTAATTACACTGAGAATAATAAAAGTATTTTTGCATATAATTATCATACGATTGATACAATAAGAGTTTCATGAAGTCTTGGCATGGTAACGTTCTCGGATGAATTCTGCCATGCCTGATATCAAGCTGAATAAGTTTTTTGTCCTTTCTTCTTTCCTTCCTTCCATCCTTCGCTCATTTCTTTTTTCTTTACTTTATTGTCTTTCTTCTTTTTTCTAATCAACTGAGTATCTTCCGTTCTAACTCAGATAGGACTGAGTGAAATCAGTCAGACTTAAATGATAATAGAATTTTGCTTCAACATAGTAACATTGTATTAATCTCTTAAATTTTTTAAGCTGTGCAGAAGATAAATTATATGTGATTTCTAAAGAATCTGTGTCAAGCTCTAGTAAACTAGCTTAATTATGAAAAATTAAATTTTCTGTGATGATCTCTTCTTTTGAGTGTTTAATATAGAATTACATTTGCTCAGTCATGAGCTTGGTTGTTTTAAACCATTTTGTGTAAGTGTAATTTCAGCCTTCCTTTAGTTTTTTGGCATTTAAACCACTTAAAAATTATCAGTGGGTTTGTACTTCTTTTAATTAAAAAGAAGCAAAGATAATGAATATCTTTCCCAAAATCTGAACACATCTTACTGCATATGGCACTGATACGCATATAAAATTAATCTGTGTTAGTTTTGTAAATATCAGATCAAAATGCTACTTCTTTTTGTTTTAGCATTTCAATAATATGATGTAACAGTGTACTTGTTATTCACATGACAAATATCACATTTTAATATGAATAAAAAGAAAGTACTTATTCTTATTTTTCTTTAAAGTCATTGAGGTTTCTAGGAAAATGTTGGAAAATGTAAAAGAGAACATGACTGTAACTCAAAAACAACAACTTAGAATTGTCTGAGCCTCTAGGAACTGTCAGCAGCTTCCATCATTTAAATTCAACTTACATGTGGGAGAGGCATGTGAGAGGTAAAACTGGTATACAAAAGGCAAAATAGACAAGTTGTACAAATTAAAGAATGGAATGGAGGGTTTTGATTTAAAATTTTCTTCCTATTCTTTAAGTGGAATTTTTCCTTCATCAGAGGATAAACTCAAAAGTTCAGCTTTTTGGTGAGAATGAGACAGTAATGTATGTAAGTTATTCAGAAAGAAAAATTGCTGTTTATAATTTTATAATCAAAGTAACTTTAGTTACAACAGATATATTGAATGGTATCACTGACAAATCCTTTATCTATGTAAATAAAGTGGAAAAAATTACATGCCTACCAAGGCATGTTTACTTTGTCATCTTACCTATTTAAAAAACAAAAACAAAAAACACTGACTACTGGATTGATATTGACTCTAAAATACAAAAAAGAAAAAATGCATTCTAAATTTTGAAAACTTCAGCTTAAGGTCCATATAAAATTTGTGTAAATTTATTTTTCAACTTTGCAATAATTTAAATGAGTGTAGAACCAGTGTCTATGAATCATATTTAAGCTTAGAAATCTCATTCTTTCTGTTGATGCAATCTGATTGTTTCAGGGACCACCTACTTTATTTCAGACTTGGTGCACAGGGAGGTTTCTATTTATGCATATTTTTAAAACATCTTTATTGGAGTAAAATTGCTTTATAATGGTGTGTTAGTTTCTGCTTTATAACAAAGTGAATCAGCTATACATATACGTATATCCCCATTTCCCCTCCCTCATGCGTCTCCCTCCCACCCTCCCTATCCCACCCTTCTAGGTGGTCACAAAGCACTGAGCTGATCTCCCTGTGCTATTCAGCTGCTTCCCACTAGTTATCTATTTTACATTTGGTAATGTATATATGTCAATGCCACTATCTCACTTTTTCCCAGCTTACTTCTCCCCCTCCCCATGTCCTCAAGTCCATTCTCTACATCTGCATCTTTATTCCTGTCCTGCCCCTAGGTTCTTCAGAACTTTTTTTTTTTTTTTTTTTAGATTCCATATCTATGTGTTAGCATATGGTATATGTTTTTCTCTTTCTGAATTACTTCACGCTGTATGGTACACTCTAGGCACATCACCCTCACTACAAATAACTCAATTTCATTTCTTTTAATGGCACAGTAATATTCCATTGTATATATGTGCCACATCTTCTTTATCCATTCATGTGTCGATGGACACTTAGGTTGCTTCCATGTCCTGGCTATTGTAAATAGAGGTGCAATGAACATTATGGTACACGACTCTTTGTGAATTATGGTTTTCTCAGGATACATGCCTAGTAGTGGGATTGCTGGGTTGTATGGTAGTTTTATTTTTAGTTTTTTAAAGAACCTCCATACTGTTCTCCATAGTGGCTGTATCAATTTACATTCCCACCAACAGTGCAAGAGGGTTCCCTTTTCTCCACACCCTCTCCAGCATTTATTGTTTGCAGATTTTTTGATGATGGCCGTTCTGGCTGGTGTGAGGTGATACCTCATTGTAGTTTTGATTTGCATTTCTCTAACGATTAGTGATATTGAGCATCCTTTCATGTGTTTGTTGGCAATCTGTATTTCTTCTTTGGAGAAATGTATATTTAGGTGTTCTGACTGTTTTTAGATAGGGTTGTTTGTTTTTTTTTTGATATTGAGCTGCATAACCTGCTTGTATATTTTGGAGATTAAGCCTTTGTCAGTCGCTTCATTTGCAAATATTTTCTCCCATTCTGAGGGTTGTCTTTTCGTCTTGTTTATGGTTTCCTTTGCTGTGCAGAAGCTTTTAAGTTTCATTAGGTCCCATTTGTTTATTTTTGCTTTTATTTCCATTTCTCTAGGAGGTTGGTCAAAAAGGATCTTGCCGTGATTTATGTCATAGAGTGTTCTGCTATGTTTTCCCCTAAGAGTTTTTTTTTTTTTTTTTTGGCGGTATGTGGGCCTCTCACTGTTGTGGCCTCTCCCTTTGCAGAGCACAGGCTCCGGACGCACAGGCTCAGAGGCCATGGCTCACAGGCCTAGCCACTCCGCGGCATGTGGGATCCTCCCAGACCAGGGCACGAACCCATGTCCCCTGCATCGTCAGGCAGACTCCCAACCACTGCGCCACCAGGGAAGCCCTCCTCTAAGAGTTTTATAGTGCCTGGCCTTACATTTAGGTCTTTAATCCATTTTGAGTTTATTTTTGTGGGTGGTGTTAGGGAGTGTTCTAATTTCATTCTTTTATCTGTAGCTGTCCAGTTTTCCCAGCACAACTTATTGAAGAGGATGTCTTTTCTCCATTGTATATTCTTGCCTCCTTTATCAAAGATAAGGTGACCATATGTGCATGGGTTTATCTCTGGGCTTTCTCTCCTGTTCCATTGATCTATATGTCTGTTTTTGTGCCAGTACCCTACTGTCTTGATTACTGTAGCTTCGTAGTATAGTCTGAAGTCAGGGAGCCTGATTCCTCCAGCTCCATTTTTCTTTCTCAAGATTGCTTTGGCTATTCGGGGTCTTTTGTGTTTCCATACAAATTGTGACATTTTTTGTTCTAGTTCTGTGAAAAATGCCATTGGTAGTTTGATAGGGATTGCACTGAATGTGTAGATTGCTTTGGGAAGTAGAGTCATTCTCACAATGTTGATTCTTCCAATGCAAGAACATCTGCTTGTGTCATCTTTAATTTCTTTCATCAGTGTCTTACAGTTTTCTGCATACAGGTCTTTTGTCTCCTTAGGTAGGTTGATTCCTAGGTATTTTATTCTTTTTGTTGCAGTGGTAAATGGGAGTGTTTCCTTAATTTCTCTTTCAGATTTTTCATCATTAGTGTGTAGGAATACAAGGGATTTCTCTGCATTAATTTTGTATCCTGGTACTTTACCAAATTCATTGATTAGCTCTAGTAGTTTTCTGGTCGCATCTTTAGGATTCTCTATGTATAGTATCATGTTATCTGCAAACAGTGACAGTTTTAGTTCTCTTTTCTGATTTGGATTCCTTTTATTTCTTTCTCTTCTCTGATTGCTGTGGCTAAAACTTCCAAAACTATGTTGAATAATAGTGGTGAGAGTGGGCAACCTTATCTTGTTCCTGATCTTAGTGGAAATGGTTTCAGTTTTTCACCATTGAGAATGATGTTGGCTGTGGGTTTGTCACATATGGCCTTTATTATGTTGAGGTAAGTTCCCTCTATGCCTACTTTCTGGAGGGTTTTTATCATAAATGGGTGTTGGATTTTGTCAAAAGCTTCTTCTGCATCTATTGAGAAGATCATATGGTTTTTCTCCTTCAATTTGTTTAGATGGTGCATCACATTGGTTGATTTGTGTGTATTGAAGAATCCTTGCATTCCTGGGATAAACCCCACTTGATCATGTTGTATGATCCTTTTAATGTGCTGTTGGATTCTATTTGCTAGTATTTTGTTGAGGATTTTTGCATCTATGTTCATCAGTGATATTGGCCTGTAGTTTTCTTTTTTTGTGACATGTTTTTCTGGTTTTGGTATCATGGTGATGGTGGCCTCATAGAGTGAGTTTGGGAGTGTTCCTCCCTCTGCTATATTTTGGAAGAGCTTGAGAAGGATAGGTGTTAGCTCTTCTCTAAATGTTTGATGCAATTCGCCTATGAAGCCATCTGGTCCTGGGCTTATATTTATGTATATTTATACTGTTTTTTTGTGTGTGGGTTTTTTGTTTTTTAATTGAATTATATATGATTTACTATGTTTCAGGTGTGGAGTAAAGTGATTCAGTTATATATATATTGTTTTTCAGATTCTTTTCATGTATAGGTTATTACAAGACATTGAATATAGTTTCCTGTGCTATACAATAGGTCCTTGTTGTTTATCTACTTTACATATAGTAGTGTGTATCTCTTAGTCCCAAATTTCTAGTTTATCCCTCCCCACTTCCCCCTTTAATAACCATTAGTTTGTTTTCTGTCCGTGAGTCTATTTCTATTTTCTCCACACCCTCTCCAGCATTTATTTGTAGACTTTTTGATGATGACCATTCTGACCTGTGTGCCGTGAAACCTCATTGTAGTTTTTATTAGCATTTCTATAATAATCAGTGATGTTGAGTATCTTTACATGTGCCTGTTGGCCATCTGTATGTCTTCTTTGGAGAAATGTCTATGTAGGTCTTCTGCCCATTTTTTGATTGGGTTGTGTGTTTTTTTGATACTGAGCTATACAAATTGTGTATTTTGGAAATTAAACCCTTGTCAGTTTTATTGTTTGCAAATATTTTCTCTCATTCTGTAGGTTGCTTTTTTGTTCTTTTATGGCTTCCTTTGCTGCATATACTATGTTTAATGTATATACTATGCCTAATTTAAATGGGACAACTTATATATCTGTCAAAGTGATGTGCTAGAGCTACATGGAGAATAAAATGGGAACTGTGAATAGACTGGGAAAGGTAGTGCTATGTTGGGAAAAAATGAAAATATAATAGAATAAACATGGCTTAACTATTGCAGAATATATGCTAATATAGAAAAGAAATAGTAAGAATTTCAAAGGAAGATCTGGAGACAATTAAAAGCAGATCTAGGGTTGAATAGTAAAGCTACCAAAATATGAGGTGTGGAAAATGATGTGAAAGTATTTCCTTAGAATTCATTAATAACATTAATTCATGTCTTATTAGCCATCTTTCACTAGGTAAAGCTATAGTTACAAACGACCTCAAAACCTCAAAGGCTTACAGCATCAGTAAGTGACATAATTCTTGCTCCCATGGCTGTGATCAACTATGGCCCTGCTCTATATATCTTCTCATTCTGGGATTGGTTGAAGAAACAGCTCCTATTCTGGATGTGTCTTCTTTTATGCAAAGGGAACAAGCAAGAAAGTAGAAATCCACATTTTGTCTTTTATATATCTTCTCACTTCCACTGGCATTTCAATGGCAAATACAAGTCATAAGCCTATCAGTGATATCATGGAACTTCAAGTCATATGGCTATGGAGAGGAACGTATAATCCTTTTATTGGGAAAATAATCCAATCTACTATATGTGTCATATGCCAATAGTGTCTTCCATGGAGAATGTGAGACTATACATAAGTCTTGAAAAGTTAGAGCAAATACAGGTCAGCAGCTAAATAATTATTTAATGATGACAGGAAGGAGTCTCCATTAGCACTGACATCTCTGGCTTTTTTCCTTTGAAATTAGAGTAGGATGGATGTTTAAAGTAAAACTAATTTTCAAAAGGAACATGAGTTTTATAGAACAGGTAGAAATATGATATATGACAATAAGAATGCAAAGGGTGGACTGTGGTAATTAAAAATATAGTATTTTAATAAAGTTTTAAAATTGTTCATGAAGTAATAGATTAGGATAATTTGAAGTTGTATATTGTAATCCTTAAAGTAGCCATCAAAATAACAACCCCAAAATATAACAAAATAATTATTAGAAGAGATAAGACAAAATAAATACCATAGAATATTTGATTTTCCTTAAAAAATGGCAGAAAAGGAAACAGAGGAAAACAAAAATATTAGCTAAATATGAATTAAACACCAAGTTGGTAGACTTAAAAACAAACATATCAATAATTACATTAAAGTAAATGGACTAAATACCCTGATTAAATGTAGACATATTCAGACTAGATAAAAAAGCAAAATCCAACTATATATTGTTTACAAGGAACACTCTTTAAACATAACTTAATGAACAGGTTGAAAGTAAAAAGATAGAAACAATAAGCAAAAGAAAGCTGGTGTGGTTATCTGAATATCAGAACAAAGTAGACTTCAAGATGAATAGTGTGACCAGAGTGTAAAGGGGTGCATTTCATAATGCTAAAGGGTCACTTATTAAAGAAGACATAAGACTACTAAATGTTTATAAACCCAATATCAGAGCTCCCAAATACAAGATGAAACAAAAGAACAAAACAAAAGAGAACTAGAGACAGTTTTACTGTCACCAGTAGAGATTTTAGCACACCTTTCTCAGTAATAGATAGAACAATTAAACAAAAAATCAATACAGTTATGGGTGATTTGGACCATCAACTTAAGCTATTAATATTTACAGAAAATCACTCCCCACAAGAGGTTACAACTTCTAAGATGCACATGGAATAGTCAAGAAGATAAATCATATTCTGGCCCATAAAACACAAGTTTTAATAAATTTCAAAGGACTTAAACCTTTGTAAAAGCAAACAAACAAACAAAGAAAAAGAATATTTTCTTTAACCATGATGGATAGATCACCATGAATGGATTTTTTTATAACATCTTGAACATGAGACATAGAGCTGTCAAACTCCAGAGAGATTTGTTTCAAAGCCTGGACAATCAGGCTGAGCTCTTTTCAATACTTCAGACTTTTCAGGACTTCAAAACAATTTACTCTTGCAGCTCACACAATCTACTTTTTTTTTTTTTTTTTCCGGTATGTGGGCCTCTCACTGTTGTGGCCTCTCCTGTTGCGGAGCACAGTCTCCGGACGCGCAGGTTCAACGGCCATGGCTCATGGGCCCAACCGCTCCATGGCATGTGGGATCTTCCCAGACCGGGGCACGAACCCGTGTCCCCTGCATCGGCAGGCAGACTCTCAACCACTGCACCTCCAGGGAAGCCCCACAATCTACTTTTTATTTCAACTCTCATCCAGGTTGATCATTTGATTGAATTTTGCATTGGGGGGGTGGAGTAAAAAGATATAAAAGTCTTCCTACCTAAGTCTAAAGTCCTTTGAATTTAGTGGAACCTTATGCTATGTTTATTACTTTCCTTTTAATGTTAAGACCTTGAGTGGCTCTTGGAAGCCTGCATTTCTCTGTGTCCTTAAGACCACACAACTCTTTTGTATATTTAAAATGATTCCCAATGAATTTTGGATATTTAAATTAAAGATAAATAAAAATAATGTACCTTTGAAAACCCTCAAATATTTGGAGGTTAAAAAATACACTACTAAATAATCCTTGGGTCAAAGAAGAAATCTTGAAGGATATTACAATACATATTTTCACAAAAATACATGAAAACACAACATATTAATATTTGTGGGATGCAGCTAAAGCAGTCTTTAGGAGAAAATGTACAGATTTAAATACCTATATTAGAAAACAAGAAAGGTATAAAATCAAGCACTTCTTCCATTTTAAGAAACTAGAAAATAAACTCTAAGTATATAGCATAAAGGAAATAATAAGAGTAGGAAGCAATAAAATAGAAAATTTAAATAGCCTTGTATAAAGAAATGAAATAATAATACCAATCCTCCACAAACTCTTTCATAAAATAGAGGAAGTAGGAACACTTCCCAACTCATATCATGAGGTCATTTTAACCATAATAATAAAACAAAATAAGAACAATACAAGAAAAGAAAATTACAGCCAGCATATCTTGTGAACCTTAGACACAAAAATACTTACCAAAATACTAGCAAAAGAAATCCCGATATATATACAAAGGGTTATATACCGTGATCAAGTTTGACTTTTCCCCAAAATGTGATGTTGGCTTAACATATGGAAATCAATCAACATATTTCACCACACTGACAGGTCAAGAGAGAGAAATCATGTCCACGTGGTAAAAACAAAGAACCCCAACCTCTACTTCACGTTATGCACCAAATCCAATTTTAGATAGACCATAAACTTAAATGTAAAGTAAAATTTTAAAATTAATAAAAATGGGGAATAGAATAAAGCATAGAAGAATATCTTCATGAGCTCTGAGTAGAAGACTTCTTAGAAATGACAAGTCATAAAAGAAAAAATTGATTTCATCAAAATAAAAATTTCTGCACATCCACAAAAAAAAACAAAACACGTTCAAGAAAATAGACTGAGAAAATATATCCCAATACATGTATCTGACAAAAATTTGTACCTAAAATATAGTAAAAATTTCTGTAACTCAAGAATTTTTTTAAAAAATGAATCAAACACCAAGTTGGGAGACTTAAAACCAAACATATCAATAATTACATTAAAGTAAATGGACTAAATACCCTGATTAAATGCAGACAGATTCAGACTAGATAAAAAAGTGACATTCCGCTATATATTGTTTATAAGAAACACACTTTAGACATAAGTTAAGAAGCAGGTTGAATGTAAAAAAGACAGAAACAATAAGCAAAAGCTGGTGTGGCTATCTGAATACCATAATCCCACTGTGAGGTATTTGTCGAAGAGAAATAACTTGTGTGCACAAAAAGTCTTTTACAAGAATATTTATAACAGCTTTATTCATAAATATTCAGTTATTGTTTCCAGACAGTAACTGGAAACAACAACATGTACTTCAACAAGAAAATGGAAAAATAAGCTGTGGTATATTCACTCAATTGGATACCAAGCAATAAAAAGAAATAAACCACTGATACAGGCAACTACCTGAATTCATCTTAAAAACTATGATGCCAATTGGAAGAAGTTGAACACAATAATTACATATTGCATGATTCCATTGATGTAATATTCTAAAATAGTCCATCTGTGGTGACAGATCGGATTACTGACCAGCCTATATGTAGAGACATAGTAGTGGTAGGGAAACGGCTGAGAAGGGCAGAAGCAAACTTTCTGGAATGATGGAGTTGTTCTTTGTCTTGGCATGCGTTCCTCAAAATTGACTGAAAGATATGAGCATTTCACTGAATGTAAATTTTAGTGAAAATTTGAACCAAATAAATGACATTGAATAACTGTGTTTGAACATTATATTATTTCATCATGTTTTCAGAAATAATATAACATAGGTTAGGAATATTATAAGAGGCCCAGGAGGCATTATAGTGAATTAGGAAGAGAACTGGGCCCAGTGGGAGGGCGCACCCACTGATTTGGGCCAGAACAAGGTCATGATAAGGGAATTTTGGTAACAATTTTCCGGATGAAACCACGAGGGCAGGGAGAGTTCGAGAGAGAGGCAATTTGATCATCTCTTATAATGCTCCAATCCAGAATCTTCTTAAAGGGATTAATTAAATCAGTTTTAACCGTAGGGTAGCATATTAGGTGTAATATGCTTTCAGGAGCTCTGCCTCCCTTGCTCCTCAAATTTCCCTCAGTCACACGCTGAAACCTGTTGTTTTAGAATAAAGGGAAATAATTCTATTTTTACTTTACAACTCAAAATAAAAGTCTTAAAATGCAAGTGCACGGTTAAAATAATACTTTAGCATAAATGAATTTCATTCCTACATAATCAGCGGATGAATGCAAATAATTAAGCACCGATCCTTCCTGTTTCTGATACTGTAAAAAGAACAGGAAAAAGGAACACTCCTGTTCAACACATACTTTCTGAGCATCTAGCGTGTGCTAAATCAATAGTGTTCAAGCTTTTGTGACTGTGACCTTTAGTAAGAAATGAAATTTACATTGCAGTGCTGGATGGATATACATATGTATAACTAAAACAGTGTTATAAGATAAAACCTATACTTGCTAAATAAGATGCACTCTGTGTTTTCTATTCCAGTATATTCTGCTTCATGTACACAAAAATGTTTACAAAAATGCTGATAGTGACCCACTGACTCCATTGCACTACCCACTAATAAATTGTGAATTGTGATGGGAAAAATGTAGTGTTAACCTTGCTACTCAGAATGTGATCTGTGGACCAGCAGCATCAGTTACACCTCACACTTACTGAATCAGAATCTTCCTTTTAACAAAACCTCCAGGTGCTTCCTGTGCACTTTAAAGTGACAGAAGTCCTGTGCTAGACATTCACTGCCTGAGGAAGATGTTTAGGCCAGAGGAAGTCTTTTCAGTATTGTTTAGGGCAGAGATTCTTAGGGATGTGTTTTTTAAAGTATACATATCCAAGCCTCGAGCCTACAAATTCAGTACCTCCTAGGATATCTCAGGGCATTTACCTAAAAAACAATACATAAATGAACAAACCAAATCTACCAGAGCTTCTGAGCCCACTCCTATTTAAGAATCTTGGTCTATAGTGTTAAATGAAGCAGTGTACTGATTTGTTTGTTTTTACAAAGGTGCAAATCTGTGCTTCAGGAAATATGGAAAGATTTTACTTTATTTTTCACTGTGATTGCTTCACATTTTATTCCCAGAACGTTTATTGATAGAGGTTTTGCTACTGCTACTTCTGGGTTTACTTCTCCGTGTGGGAGAATTTCCAAACATCTCGAGTCTACCAATAACTGCCCTTTTATAGAAATGTAATGTGACTTCCAGTAGAATTATTATTGTTAGTTTTGCTGAGGTAGCACGATTCATCCCCTGGATTACTCCCAGTAGATCCCTAACCAAGGATCCCTGCTGCGAAAGAAGATAGGGCCGCCCATAAATGGCTATAACTGTTCATTAAGGACCTTCCCGTTGTGTTAGAATGTTTCCTGAGTGATGGGAAGTTTTAGTCTAGAAGCTGCTAATCTTGCTAACACTAAAAGGCTCTCTCTCCCATTAACAGCTTCTGTGTTGTATTAATAGTAAGAAAGTGATAAAGAGATGGACCTCAGCTGTTCAGTACCCCCTGAGGTGAGGTCCCCAGCTTCCTTCTTATCCCATAGTCCACTCTAATGGTCTTGCCTGTATTAAAATAATAGAGTGGATAATAAGTGCTGTCTATTTTAGCAGAGTCTAAAATTCCTTCTTCTTTCTGGGGAGGAACACCATTTTTTTAGACTTCCAATTTTAAAACTATACCATCAATACTTTTGCAATTGAAGTTGATCTGTTTAATTCATAACTTTTTAAAAGTGCAGTGCAAATCAAGTACAGGGGAAAAATTTTGCTTTGGAAAAAATAAATCTCTCTGTCTTTCCTGGAAAAGCTATAAAATAGAGAACTCTCTTAGAGATGTCTTGTTCTTTTTTTTCCTCTGGTAAATCAAATCACTCATTTACACAGCAGTAAATTGGAAAATCAAGGAATAAAGACCTTTGCTTTTGTAAATATTAATAACTCATGTTAATAGACAAAGAACAAATTATGAAAATATAATATTAAAATAAAATAAGTAAGGTTAAATTTCTTAGGTTTAGGGTGCATGTTAATCAATGATGTTTTGTTAAAAACGTTATCTTATTAGGCTTCATAATGCTAGGAGCCAATGCCATACTTAATTGCCTCTGTTCTTTTTCTACTGAAAATGCATAACCTTTTGCAGTGCACTTTTTAAGGATCTCTTGATTTAAACACATGTTTTTAGTATATAAGATGTCCATGGAATAAGGTTATCTATGCAGTACTTAGGTTGTTGCAATTTTTCATCTATAAGCAAAACTATTTTTGCTTCCAACTACATATTTTTTTAATTGGGTAAACAGTAATCCATCATCTCAAAAGTGTTGCTCAGATTTTTATTTCTTGAACTCAAATACTAAAATTTTTTTCTCGACTTACACTATTCTTTCCTGATTTGAAAGCTTAATTTTATAATTAGGCTGTATATAGTATATTTTTACACTTGCAATTTATGTGTATAAAAAGGACCAATATCAATAATCATCAGTGACAGTATATATTTTTTAAATGAAATATATGTTCATAGCCTTCATAGAAGAAATCACTATGATGAGCTCTGTGCAACATTTATGTAAGATTCAAGAAATTACTGTAAAAACCAATTAAAAGATGTTTTCTAAAAACACAATTAATATATTTTTCCTTATAAGTACTTAGCATCTTGGGGGGGGGAAGACATATCTAAAAAGTCAAGGCTGCCCATCTAAATTTTTTTAATTATGTATTAAAGCCTTTGAATGAAAAAAAATCTATAATTTAAGAATGAGAAAATGTCAAGTATTTTTTTTATAGACACTAGGTTTTTCCTCTAGGCAAGTAACAATCTAAATCCCTTTTAATTAAGTAACTTTCATATGGTCTATTAGCCAAACAATTTTGATAAATCCAGTACACTCTCGTTTGTTTTATTTTTCTTGTAAAAAGAATTATTCACCACATACCAATGGCTAGCATATTATTGTTAATATTCTTCAAATTTAGGGAAGAAGGGAGCCGAATATGATGATCTTTATGGAGCTCCAATAGCAAAGAATTCCATTGGAAAAGTAGTAGGTTTCATATAGAATAGTCTTGAAGTTGTTGGTATTGTGCACACTTACCTGAATTCTTTTTGTTCCCTTTCTTCTGTCCTATAGTCCATGAAGGCTCAGGAGAAACCAGCCAAAAGGAGACATCCACCTGTGATATTTGCCAGTTTGGTGCAGAATGTGATGAAGATGCTGAGGATGTCTGGTGATGTGCTATTTTATTCTTTTAAAGAAAATAATGACAATAATTAATTTATTTTTACTTTATCAATTATTTGCTAAAAGAAGACATTTTCAGCAGTTTTTTTTTTATCCAGTTCTCATGGGGGTAAAAAATGAGGGCTACAATAACAGCAAGGACTTTCTGAAGCCGAACTAAAAGTTGGGTCAGCCAAGCAGCTGCCCAGGGCATTACTTGATAAGGTACAATAAGATATCACCGAGACCCCCAAATATTGTCAATATTAAGAGATGGAGAGAAAAATCATACTTATCAGAACATCTCTCAAAAAGCATGGTCAAGAAACAATGGATAGTTGCTAATCTGCTCCTAAAATGGTGGATCTGGGCAACTGCACAGATTTTACTTAAAGGGTATGCATATGCACTTCCATAGCTGAATTAGGGAGATGGTAGGGCAAGGAATAATCATTGAGCCACCCCATAGAATCAACTTCTCCCTTCACCCAAGCAATATTCAGCTTCTCCTGTAAAGATATGCTGAACAGATTATGAATAATATTCATATTTGAATGGGTCCCAAAATGTTAGCCTTCTAGGGCAGCCATGTGTATTGGTCCTACCCTGATCTCATACCTAAAGTGAGCAACCCAAAGGTCTCTGTATGGCATGACAGTGGAAAGAGGCAGACTCTCTTTCTTTCTATCTCTCTTTCTCTCTTTTACACACATACCTTTCAGAAAAACAACGAGGTGTCCTTTCATTTTTTTTTCAATATGCAGACTGTGTTTGCCTAGAGCAGTTAACAATCATTTTGATCAAAGTAGGTAAGGGAGTAAATCTTAAATGTTCTCACCACACACACAAAGTATTGGTAATTATGTGAGGTGATGGAGGTGTTAGCTAACACTATGGTGGTGATCACATTGCAATATATAAGTGTATCAAACACGTTGTACACCTTAAACTTATGCAATTTTATATGCCAATTATATCTCAGTAAGTTGAGGGAAAAACACAATCATTTTCATCAGACTTTTGTGGGTGGAGGGGGCAATTCATCTAAGAAACAGAAAGAAAAAATTAAGGCAGGATAATTTTGGCAAGAATGAAACAGGCTGCACTTAAAACATTTTAGAATATTTTTGAATGTAGATTAAATTGAGGATTCCAACTGAGCAAACTGAGATTCTCAGGGTAAATTGACTAGGTACTTACAATAAACACTGCTATTGACTAGCCACGTGAAATAGCCACCCATTAATAAAAGCAGATATCAGTAGGATTTCCATACCTGTTAAACATTTCTAGCCAATGGTCAGCTAGGAGTCAAGTCAGGGAGTGTATGCACTGGTTTGACCATCTTGAGGTAAACAGACATATGTTTTCTTAAGAACCTCCTGGACATCTTAATGGCTGATGAACTTTATGGTTCCCAAACCTGGCTGGGAATTTTTAAAACACATCGATTCTTTAGTTCCATGTCAAAATTAATGAATCAGAATTTCAGAGAAGTGAGGCTTAAAACTTTACTTGTCTAAAACTCCCCCAGATGGTTGTATAAATACTGCTCTAAGATAAATGACTGACTCAGAGGATCTTTCTCCTCCCTAAATGCTTTAAGGCTCTGTAGAGTCCTAGTCATTATATATTAAGACACATTGATAAGAAATGTATCCTTAAAATATCTTGTTTTAATGTTTGCTGATGACTACATCTGTAGCTCAACTTTATTTTTAATGCTCTGTTATCTTGCTGTCAGCTATTTTACTTTTTAAAAATTCACATGGGTCCTTAATTTTTTCTTAAGAATTTTCCATTCCCCACTCTTTAATGATCACCTTTAAGTGACACGGTTTCAGTTTACAACTGCAAAGATTTAAGAACTGAAACAATAATAGCAGATAAAAATTACTGATTTCTTACTATGAGCTTAGTCTATTTGTATGCATTCTTTTTTTTTCCTCAGTTATCTTCAAAATACCCTAGAGTAGATCCTATTATGATCACTTTACAAAGCGGAAACTGAGTTTTAAAATGTTTAAGTGGCAGAGCCAAGATGAAGATAGTAAAAGTAAAAGGTGAAAGTAGCTAGAGGATGTTAGCATAACAATTCAACCAAAGATGCAATTAAAGTATTTCTTTCCTGTCATGTCTGGAATAATGAGATGGCCAGATTGCAGGCAGCTTAGATCCAGTGACTGAAGACCTGCAGGGTTAGAGCTGGTGACAAGAGAGAAGCTTGCAGCAGGCAATGGGAAAATGTTCAGGCAAGCAGTGTCACTCCTGGTATTCTAGCAAAAGTTCAGATCTCTGGTATACAGGACAAGGAGATTTGGGCAAGGTGAGTGGCATCAGAAAGATTCAACAGCCATGGGTACTGGAGTTAGGAAAAGAAATTCGGTTACAAAGGGAGCAAGGAGAAGGATAAGGCAGAACCTCAGTCATCAAGGAATTGGAAAGCTAATCAGGGGCAGATACTGGATAGATACCCACCTACCAGAACTGGTGTACAAAGCCAAGCCTTGGCTACAAAAGGCTGGGACAAGCCCCTAGATCTCAGAAATAAATTACAAGGTCAGAATGAAGCCAGCAGCAAGGATGACTGGTTGCTGAATCAGTTAGCTTTTGGCTAGGACATCTTGTATGCCCCCAGCCTAGAGATAAGATTAGTTCCAAAATGCAGAATAAGGCTGAACCTCCAGATGGGGCTAAGTGGCCATAGCTGTGAAGATTAGAGGGATGCAGGGGGCAGGGAGCCAAGAAGATCATTATACTTCCCAGGCAAGAATGAAAAGTTGTTAGCGTTCAAATAAAATGTACTTAAAATGTCCAATGTAAGCAAAAAGGAATGGTGCTGAAATGATAAGCATATTGATTTTCATTTACATAAATACCTTTGCACGTTAACATACTGTATTTAGTAATGGCCATGAAGGGCAGACTGGAAACAGCTGAAGGACACAAGAATAAAGCAATAAATGAAATTAAATAGTCATGGAATGAAAGAGGCTATAAATTAAGAAGCAATAGGGGAGGGATCTGACTCTAGTACTAGTCAGCTGAATCAGCGGAGCTTGATGTGCTATTGATTCTGGATGAAACCATGGCCAGGTCCTCTCACAAACATAAAATACTGCATATGCTATGTGGGAACAAAGAGTATAAGTCAGTGTTTAGTTTTATTTTTTCCCTTGACATTAACTAAACTACAATTTTATGCATACAAATTCCTCAACCATACATTATGAAATAATAACAAGATGTGGATAAGTAGTACTGAGAAATAATGTTAATATTGAAACAAATGTAAAAGATTAATTCCTGATTTTTCTTTAACCCTAGCCTAAGAAATTAATATTTTACATTTTACCACAAGGGGTAAATCTAGCTATTCAAAGATGTTCAGGTATTTTCTAGATGAAGGTAAACCTTTGTTAGAATTAAAAAGCCAGCACACAATCAGCTTATCTTGTTTTCATAGTTAGATGAGTTTTTGAGTCAAGAAGCAAGGTACATTGGACACGGGAAAGAAAAAAAATAATAAATGGGGGAAGGGTAAGGAGAGTAGAGGAAAAGGAGAAAAAATAATAGAGGATGACATTGATAAACCATGATACTAATAATGTAAAATTAATGCCTTTATTTTGAGAAAAACAGATGGTTTATAAGCTTATACAAGCTCCTCCCTTATGTTCTATGATTTCCTTTCAAGGTTTTTCTCTTGCCTTTTTCTTCTTCTTATGGAGAACATCAAGGCTCTAGAAATAAGAAAATGGTCAGATTTTCTCAATAGGAAAGAAAGACCATTGCTACAAAAGATTCTTCAGTTATAGATATTTACCTATGTGTAGGAAAGGATCATGCTTTCAAAAGAGAGTTAAAAGTCCACATGGTAAGTGGTCCACACCACAGATATATCCACTCTCATATCAAGGCATCTCTTTATTTAGGATGGACCTCAAAATAATTGGAACACCAGTGCAAAGGGATATACACGCCTATTTATGGGGAAAGGGTTAAAAGGCAAAGAAAAGAAGGGCTTAAAAGATAGTTTCTCTTTATATCTAGACTGAAAAAAGGTCAAAACTAATATATTTATACATCAAAGAGACTCTCAGATACCTCCTGCCAAGTATAATTTATAAAGAAAAAGAAAGGTTTCTAAGTCAAACGTAATAAATTTGACTCATAGCAAAGTAATAAAGCCCCATCTGACAGTACTGGGAATACTAACTTATGATTTCAACAAATATTTCTGATACTTGCTTGGTTTTAGAAACAGCTTTATATTCCCTTAATTATCTTACCTGATAAATTATTTCGGTAAGTCCAAAGTAGGTCAGTAGTAACTCTTTGCACTGGGAACTAGTCCTAAGAAGTAATTATCCTAGAACTTTCTGTTGGTCCTGTCAGTCAGAAGTAGTTCAGAGCCCTGGGGTTGATACTTGATTTAATATAAGAAAAGAGCAAGTTGATAGCTGGGTCTGATCATAGAAATGACTGGGTATGAAATTGGCTGCAGGCCTAACATTTCCAGGGTATCAAGATGGATCAAGGAAGGGAGCACAGGTGTAAGAGCAGATACAGCTGGGTGACAAATGACATAAAGGGACAACTTAAATCATTATGTGTATTTGCTTCATATGTATGCTTTATAGCTCCTGTGCCCATTTTAACTTTGCTCTTGTATTATTCTCAACATGCCACTTAGGCACCATTAACGAAATCATATTGGCTTAAATGCTATTAATTCCTCAGTAGTCATTCATTTTGTCTTTGAAAGCATTAATAATGTTTTCCAGTTTTAGTGCATCACATCCTTGTGTTTGACTGCAATTGTAAGAGAGGAGAAAAGCAAAGTAGTTCAGTAAAAAGAGTTCAGAAGAGAAAATGAATGGGCATCTATTTTTTCCTTTATTTCATTGATGTTCCATAACTGAAACAGGGTGTGAGATTTGGCATTACTTTTGTGAGCCTCTCTTACAAAGACAGTTTAGTGTGAAGTCTTTAACATCTTGCTCCTTTGATCTAAGAAGTCTCCTTGTCACTAGGAAGACTGTGTGTTGCTGGCATCATTCCCACCTTTAATGCTTTTTGGACTGTAGAGAATCATGAATATTTGAAGTGGGGCTATGGTCAAGGATGATCCTTGGCACTAGATTTCACCATACATATAAGCAAATTAGGCATCAGTATTGGGTTATGAGTTTGATAGGGAAAAATAAGACACCTCTGAGTCTTAAGATTTAGAAATGATTTTTTAAAAACTACTACTGGTCGACAATAGAACAAAAAAGATTGTGTTGCAATTGGAAAGTTTCCAACTGTTTTCTACTAAGTAAAAAGAATATAATTGGGGGTTGTATGTGGGATCTAAAGAAGAAGATGCTGATTAGTCACAGAATTTTACTGAACTACGAGTTCATTCTGTCTTCCCCTAGGGTGT
This sequence comes from Hyperoodon ampullatus, assembly GCF_949752795.1. Lineage (NCBI taxonomy): Eukaryota > Metazoa > Chordata > Mammalia > Artiodactyla > Ziphiidae > Hyperoodon > Hyperoodon ampullatus. The sequence goes on from NC_136921.1 coordinate 43,596,221, forward strand.
TTTCTTTATATTGATTTCCTTTACTCTCTTGCCTTAGAACTGTAAAAGCAGTTACCATAATTAGGACTGGCTTCTAATGTGAGTTTACTCATGGAGAGAATAAAACACACACACACACAAACAGAAAATAGGTCTGTCTAGTCCAGAAAATCTAAGGTTTTGGTGGGTTGTAGGTTTTATGATAAAACCTTCTTAGTTCTAAGACTCCTGTCGTTAAGATGCTGCCTCCCTCAAATTGCCTTTCCTTCACCATGAAGACAGTGTTGTCGCCTCTGAAAACTGCCATAGTGTTGTCTGTTTGTATAGATGGAGTCTGAAGAGTAAAGACATCTCTCTTTCCTTTAATACTTCCATTTGCCCAGAAACTTTTTCCAGAGAAGAGGGCAATATACAGCTTCTGCTGTATATTTGGGGAAACACACCTCTTTCCACTCCCATAATTTCAAGAGAAAAATGCTGACATTTATAGCAAATCTATGGCTTAATGTAAAAACTTGAGTTTGATTTTATTTCCTTCTTTTATGTATTTATCCACCTATCTTAAACAAGAAAAAATAATTTGTACTTTTAAAAAATTTCACACAATTTAGAAGTGCAATTATAAATAAGACTAGTATTTGTAACATGGTCTGTACAATGGTCTGTGCCTACAAATGCCATGTCTGTGACTCAGACTTCCCTCTGCCAATAGCTGCCAATAAATAGCCAGGTCTACAAACTGAATCTAAACACTTTAAGTGTTACTTAGAAAGATGAATAAATAACGATGCCACTTCAAATGCACAGCAGGCCATTCCAAAAAAAGACAAACAATAAAATATACAACGAACCCACCCTCCAAATTTGGGTTGAGCTTTGTGAAAAGTAAGATTTTTTAAATAAAACTGAAATTTGAAAATAAATCATGGTCTTTCAAACAAAGACATACCTCAGGTCTTCTATGTACTGGGCTACTTTACTTAGAAAGGAATTGGATTTTCACATAAGTTCTGAAGAGTCTTTTGAATTTTTCTCAGTAATTATGTATGCCTCAGCTGTGCTAGTTATCACACAATGATTAAGGAAACTTAATTAGGATGTGATGGGTGCAAATGTGGATCTGGTGTAGAGTATCGAAAAATACAGGAATAAAATATTGAAAACTTTAATACGTTTTATATGTTTTTGCAATTTTTATTTAGCTCAGACAGTAGAAATCAGGTAACTTCGATTTTATATAAAAATAATGAAATATTACATGAAGGCAGAACAAAGGAAACAAAACTCCAAAGCATAGATTGTATTTCTCCCACTAACTTAACTGTTTTCATTACTTGTTTCTCTTTTACCTGCTTGTGTAGACTATACCCTGCTACTCCTGCCTTACTTCTGGTGCTCACTCACCAAACTCTCACCCACAATTTTGTGTTGAGTTTTCTAAGTCTCAGTTTCTAGTATATTCCGAGTCAGAGACTCCTGTGCCTTAAAATCAGGAAATACACGCTCCATGTTCCAACATTACAACATAACATCCCAGTCTCAGAGATAAAAACATGAATCTCATTGTGATCATCAAAAGATGACAGAATTTTCACAAGCATGTGTTTCCTATGTGGCAGGTACCATGGTAATGTTTACATTCATGGAGCTATTTAATCCTCCTGCTAATCTTATGAAGTTAGATACACTAATAATTCCCATTTTACATGGAAGGAGACACAGAGAGGTTAAGCAAACCACCCAAAGCCAAAGAGTAAGTGGAAGAGCTAGGATTTGAACCCTTCCAGGCTGACTGCAGACACCATGCTCTTAACCACCACTCATTGTCTTCTCATATGTTTAATAACATAAATTATGTGTCTGCATGTGTGTGTGTGTGTGTGTGTGTGTAGCGTGCATTAGGTGTATACCATACACGTATGACATGTTGGATGTATTCAGTACAGACTTTAACACTTTTTTGTTGTTGAGATAGAAAATACAACCACTTTGTGATAAAGTCTTCCACTAACAGGTTCACATCACCTATGATGTCCTTTGAAATATTTTTTTCCCATTAGATATATACACCTTATTTTTTGCAGACTGTGTGGATTTTATGTGATTTTTGTAGAGGTATCGAACTATTATCTATGGAGAATATCCTTATGACTATATGTGTGCCCAGTTAGGTTGAGAAGGTTATTAACTATGAGGTTGCAGAGAAGAGACATATCTTCACCAAAACCTGGTTCTTTGAGCTGTTTCAACTTCAATTTGCTTGTTTTGAGTAAGGCAATAGCAACTCTGATTATGAAACAGGATAAACATTATTTATATTTATAACTAGTGATAGGCTTTAGATTTTTATCCAGAAAAGAGGCATATAACATGGAGAGTGGCCATTATAATACTCCCCCTTCCTTTAATGCTGGTGCCACCACTAGCAATATTTCAAAGGGCTACGCAAAAGGCAGAGGAGCATTGGGGAACCCAAAAGAGCACGGGCACTGCTCAGTAAGCCATTTGTTAAGAAAGGTGGGACTTCATTCCTCAGTATCTTTGGGAATAGCTGATGGACTACATGCTCCTTTCCAAGTGGTAAAGGAAGGTTTATTACAAATGCATATTCTTGCTACAAGAATAGAAATTATGAGGGAAGAAAGAGAAAAAGAAAGAGGGAAGAATCACCAAATTAAATGGCAAATAAATATGGCCCATATGCCAGTGGATTTTAATCCCTATCTTAGTACAATGCTCTGCTATATCTTTTTATTTAACACTTAAAAATATAATTCCAAGCCTCTTATTTCCCAATCTAATGTATGTTTTAATGGTTACATTAAAATGGAATTTGCTGTGGCTTTTTCTGATTATAAAAGTTGCACGTTTATCATAGAAATTTCAAAAGCCTAGAAATATTACAATGTCATCCCACCATTCCAAGATAATTACCATAAAATTTGGAGGTGTGTCTGTGTGTGTGTGTGTACATGCACATGTGTGTGTATGTATTTTTGATGAGTCGAATCATATTTTATATATCAACAAAGCCTCTCTCTTGAAAATTTTACTTAACATTGAGGTTGTGCTTGGAGATTGTTACAAATGCTAAACAAATTTATGAGTAATATATTTAGATTTGAACATAATTTCTGTGGGCCCAAACTCTAATTATTCTTTCAAAATTTTTGCCTTTCTCAAGACACATGGAGTTGAGGGCAGGGTCCTAACATTTGCAATCTAAAGAATTTACCAAAACCTAAATCCCCTCTAAGTCTACCTTAGACATTTTTCTTGGTTAACTCCAAGAGGTTACACTGTATGTGTACTGAAAACACTTCCTTTGTCTGTATCCAGAGCATTCATAATAAATAGCTTTCTGAGGTATAAGTATTATTTACTGAGAAAGTGTCCTCCCACAGGTGTTTTAAATTGGGTAGAAACTGCTCCTGGCCTTCAGTGGTTTACTCCCAAATAGTAATATACTGTATATGTTGGTTCATCTAAACAACAAATCAGCAAGCAGTCCTCGGCAGCCCACATCAGTCTGTTCCAGAAATATGCCCCTATAAGCAGTATGTGTAATATCTAATAAGTGATTGAACAAATTATAAAATTATATGCAACATCCAATTGAAAAATCAATACTGCTGAAGAACTAAATGCTTATTATAGTATAAAGAAGAAAATAAATAAAGGAAACAAATATGTTTTTTCTAGCTTCCCCCCAATGCAAAGTAAAATTAATCAGGAGTGGGTCCATTCATCCCTTCACTACTAAGCTATGAATGAAACATAAGAACTCAGGACTATGCACTTGGGACAAGTGATCTTCTGAAGTTTGTTTACCACAGCTCTTTTTTATTCATTGCAGTCTTTTCAAAGTCTTTACATAATAGTTTACTCTGTTCTCTGAACTCATGCTAAAATGAGCTTTCTATAATCAAAATTGTATTATTCAGGGTAATAAAAGTAATGCTAGGTTCCAACTAATCATAAGTGCCTATAATCAGCAGATATCAAAAGATGTACATCAGGGAGAAGTGTGCAACAATTGGGGAAAAAGCAAGAAATGAAGTAAAATATTATCTTCACTTTAGCAGAAATTAGTGATGTATTTCTGTTTAAACATTGATATGTACATAAATGTGATACTTTAAGACATTCAAATATAACATCAAATTATCAATTATGACAAAGAAATTAAAATATTATATTTGAATGAAGTATGCAGTTTAATTTTAATTGAATATGTTTTTCCTTCTCTAAAAGATTTGTTGATTTGGGAAAAATAAAATACAACAGATATGCTTGCATTACAGTGACATTGGATGGTCAGACTTGGGAGGGGAAATAAATAAAAAGAAGCCCTGTATTGATCAATATATCTGTACCTGACATTTTTGTGTATTATTACATGCTTAGGAGATATGTTATGGTATGTTTTACACTGAATTCATAAGTCTTTTAACAATTGTCTTTTGTTGGAGAAAGTATTTCCCTTTTGAGATGCACATGGCCTTAAGGGACAGCCAGATGAAAAGGGAAACCTTCTAACATATTAAAACCTAATTCTTTTCAGCCTACTTTCTCCTCTCCTTCGATCCTCTGGTATCTCTAGGATGTAGTTAGGGCAGGTAATGTCTTCATTTGACAGATAAATACACGAAGCCCCTGGGAATTCCCCGACGGTCCAGTGGTTAGGACTCCATGCTTCCACTGCATGGGGCATGGGTTTGATCCCTGGCTGGGGAACTAAGATCCCACAAGCTGCACAGTGTGGCCAAAAAAAAAAAATACATGAAACCCCTGAAAGGTTAAGGGTAATCAACATGTAGTAAAGGGAAGGGCTCAAGTGATTTATGCTACTATCACATCAAAGCTACCCAAGAGAGATTTTAAAAAGAGAGAGAGAAAAGAGTTGGTATGACATAGTGGAAAGACCACTGGGTTCAGAGAAGTGAGGTCTCATCTTGGATAAAATCACATCATTTCCCTTGGTCTCTGTTTTTTTTTTTTTCCTATAGATGAATTAGATTACATAGATAATTAGATAGATAGATAGATTTACAGTAATTTTGTAATACAATTCACATAAAGCTCATTCATTTAAAGTATACAATTCAATTGTTTTTAGTATATTCACCAAGTTGTGCACCCATCAGCACAATCAATTTCATAATACTTTTATCACTTCAAAAAGAAACTTGTACGCTTTAGCAGCCCCTCCCCATTTCCTTCCCAAGTTTCCCTCCTCCATCCTTAGGCAACAACTAATCTACTTTATGTCTCTATAGATTTCCTTATTCCAACATTTCATATAAATGGAGTCATTCAACAGGTGGTCCTTTGTGACTGGGCTTCTTTCACTTAGAATGTTTTCAAGGTTCATTGTATCATGTATCAGTATTTCATTTTTTGACTGATGAAAAGTATTTAATTGTGTGGCTATACCACATTTTGTTTATGCATTTATCAGTTAGTTGATGAACATTTGGGTTGTTTCCAATTTTGGGTTCTGATGAATAATGCTGTTATGAACATTTGTATACAAATTTGTGTGTTTGTATATGTGTGTAAGGTACAAGTTTTAGTTTGGACATATGTTTTTACTTCTCTTGGTATATACCTACGAGTAGAATTGTTAGATTAAATGGTAACCTCATGATTAACTTTTTGAGACACTGCCAGACAGTTTTCCAAAGTGGCTGCACCATTTATATTTCTAGCAGCAATGTATGAGGATCCAAATTTCTCCGCATCCTTGCCAACACTTATTATTACCATCTTTTTTAATAATACAATCCAAGTGGGTATAAAGTGGTATCTGACAGTGGTTTTGATTAACATTTTCCAGATGGCTAATTGTGTTGAATCTCTTTTCAGTGTGCTTACTGATCATTTGTATGTCTTCTTTGGTTAAACATCTCTTCAGATTTTTACCCATTTTTTAACTGAGGTATTTATTTATCACTGAGTTGTAGGAGGTTTTTTTTTTAATTGTAGGTATAAGCCTCTTACCAAATATATATGATATGCAAATAGTTTCTCCTTTCTGTGGAGTTGTCTTTTCTCTTTTGTGGCAATACCTTTCAAAACACAAAAGTTTTTAATTTTGATGAATTTCAATTTGTCTGTCTTTCGTCACTTGTGTTTTTGGTGTTACAACTGGGAAGGTTTTGCTTAGCCCAAGGTCACAAAGAATTACTCCTATATTTTCTCCTAAGGGATTTATAGCTTTGGCTCTTATACTTAGGTCTCTGATTCATTTTGAGTTAATTTTTTATATGGAGGGAGGAAAGGGTCAAGAATCATTTTTTAACTTGTAGATAATCAGTTGTTTCAACACCATTTATTGAAAAAACTATTCTTTCTCCATTGAATATTCTTGGCACCCTTGTAGAAAATCAATTGACCCTGTATGTGAGGGTTTATTTTTGAGCTCTCATTTTATTCCATTGATGTATATGTCTATCCTTATGCCAGAATAAACTCCATTTTCTCATAGGTAAAATATAGGAAATAAGGGTGTTGGTCTAGATAATGTCCATGTTTCTTTTGAATTCAAACATCACCTAAGATAGGAACAGAATTACTGTGAGCTACATAGACCTACTTCACAAGCATCCCCAGTGGCCCCAGTGGCATTGTTCCTCTTTCCTTTTCAACCTAAAATTTTTACTATCAGTTTTAAATTAGAAAAGATGGTCTATTGTGTCCAGAAGGTAGCATTTACAACTCTGTATTTTAACCCTCATGCAGAAATAAGATTTTCATACTGGCTAATCATCTCTTTAGAAAGCACAGAAAACAGGAGGCTCTTCAAAGTATATGAATCAGTGGTGGCAAAAGGGAGAAATACAATGAAGTTATTTAAATAAGAGAAAAAATTCAAGAATTTAATAATAAAACAATGTTGAGGAGAAGAAAAAAGGAGAAAAGTAGGATAGAAAAAGTAATTTTAAAGAAAAATCAAACTAAGAGAATATGCTAAAACCATATTTCTGAGTATCCCTGATTCAAGGTAAGGAAGAAAAAGAATAATTCTCATGATGTAATTAGAAAAGACACTACTAGTTCATCAAAAGATACTTTAACAAGTTCTGAACTCCACAAGGATTTATACTCTATGACTTTAATAACATTTTGAACAAAATAAAATACAACATCCTTGATAACTCCCTTATAAATTATACAAAATTACTTATATTGGATCTTAATGTAATGTATTAATGATAAAATTCTAAAGTTGTGAGATTATATCTGTACAGGGGATTCTCTGTAAGACCTGAATAATCATATCCAGATATGTTATTGTTATGGTATTTGATTCAGTGCAGGGTTAAAACAAGATCGATGGCCAATGTGTCTGTTAGTCTTTTTCTCTTAATTATTGTTATCTCAGGCAGAGATTAGGCAGAACTCCTAAAATATTTCATGAGTTTCTAGGATTATAGTTCCCAAGTACAGACAACAAAACTAAGCAGTTGTTGAGAGAGAAATTATTTGTTCAAGCAGCAGAGAAAGGAAGAGTGCCAGGTCTTCAGATGGTCCTAGAAGAGTGTTTCTTGAACTGTTCTCTGATTTACTCTAAGCCATTTATGAACAAATTGGAAATCAGATGACTCGGTTTGTGACAATAAAGTGTCATTTCCTTATATCATTTTTTTCTGTAAATACTTTATTTTACTATTAATTAAGAATAAAAGATGTGGTTGTTACACAAGTTCATGCAAAGTGGGAAAACACTGATCAGATTTTTAAGACAAATATCCTAGCTTTGATCATATTTAGTTAAAAGTTTATAAGTAGAACTGAGAAGCAAAGATAAAAATATGCAAAACAATAGCAATATATCATAATATAGAGCCTAACAATTATAATTATGGGTTTAGAATACGACATGTGACTTAAGAGATACAGTTGCTTATACAACTTCCTACTATCAATTCTGCTTTTTCTATTTTCCCTCAGATAATCAATATATAACCAATGATTTGCTAGATATATTTGACTCTATATTTTTTAAATCTTCATAATGGGATTTGTAGTCCTTTATTAGTATAATCAAGCTTCTGGGAATTTTAACCCACTTACTCATTGATTGCACCTTTTTCCCCCAAATTTTGTTTGTCCCAAATCAAAGTGTAGTTTCAAATTAATATCTTGTACCGCAGTGTTAAAAGAGAAAAACATCTTTGCACTAAGGATGAAACAACACATGGTAATAAAGTACAGTGCACGAGGTCAGTAGGCCTGCATTTTCCTTTTTTCTTTTTTTAACGTTTTTATTCGAGTATAATTGCTTTACAATGGTGCGTTCGTTTCTGCTTTATAACAAGGTGAATCAGTTATACATATACATATATCCCCATATCTCTTCCCTCTTGCGTCTCCCTCCCTCCCACCCTCCCTATCCCACCCTTCTAGCTGGTCACAAAGCATCGAGCTGATCTCCCTGTGCTATGAGACTGCTTCCCACTAGCTATCTATTTTACATTTGGTAGTGTATATATGTCCATATATACACTACCACTCTCTCACTTTGTCCCAGCTTACCCTTCCCCCTCCCCATATCCTCAAGTCCATTATCTAGTAGGTCTGTTTTTTTTTATTAGTTTCTGCTTTATAACAAAGTGAATCAGTCATACATATACATCTGTTCCCACATCCCTTCCCTCATGCATCTCCCTCCCTCCCACCCTCCCCATCCCACCCCTCCAGGCGGTCACAAAGCACCGAGCTGATCTCCCTGTGCTCTGCGGCTGCTTCCCACTATCTATCTACTTTACGTTTGGTAGTGTATATATATGTCCATGCCTCTCTTTCGCTTTGTCACAGCTTACCCTTCCCCCTCCCCATATCCTCAAGTCCATTCTCAAGTAGGTCTGTGTCTTTATTCCCGTTTTACCCCTAGGTTCTTCATGACATTTTTTTTAAATTCCATATATATGTGTTAGCATACGGTATTTGTCTTTCTCTTTCTGACTTACTTCACTCTGTGTCTTTATTCCCGTCTTGCCCCTAGGTTCTTCATGACCATGTTTGTTTTTTTTTTTTTTAGATTCCATATCTATGTGTTAGCATACAGTATTTCCTTTTCTCTTTCTGACTTACTTCACTCTGTATGACAGACTCTAGGTCCATCCACCTCACTACATATAACTCAATTTAGTTTCTTTTTATGTCTGAGAAATATTCCATTGTACATATGTGCCACATCTTCTTTATCCATTCATCTGTCGATGGACACTTAGGTTGCTTCCATGTCCTGGCTATTGTAAATAGAGCTGCAATGAACATTGTGGTACAAAACTGTTTTTGAATTATGGTTTTCTCAGGGTATATGCCCAGTAGTGGGATTGCTGGGTCATATGGTAGTTCTATTTGTAGTTTTTTAAGGAACCTCCATACTGTTCTCCATAGTGGCTGTATCAATTTACATTCCCACCAACAGTGTATGAGGGTTCCCTTTTCTCAACACCCTCTCCAGCATTTACTGTTTGTAGATATTTTGATGATGGCCATTCTGACTGGTGTGAGATGATATCGCATTATAGTTTTGATATGCATTTCTCTGATGATTAATGATGTTGAGCATTCTTTCATGTGTTTGTTAGCAATCTGTATATCTTCTTTGGAGAAATGTCTATTTTGGTCTTCTGCCCATTTTTGGATTGGGTTGTTTGTTTTTTGTTATTGAGCTGCATGAGCTGCTTGTAAATTTTGGAGATTAATCCTTTGTCAGTTGCTTCATTTGCAAATATTTTCTCCCATTCTGAGGGTTGTCTTTTCGTCTTCTTTATGGTTTCCTTTGCTGTGCAAAAGCTTTGAAGTTTCATTAGGTCCCATTTGTTTATTTTTGTTTTTATTTCCATTTCTCTAGGAGGTGGGTCAAAAAGGATCTTGCTGTGATTTATGTCATGGAGTGTTCTGCCTATGTTTTCCTCTAAGAGTTTTATAGTGTCTGGCATTACATTTAGGTCTTTAATCCATTTTGAGTTTATTTTTGTGTATGGTGTTAGGAACTGTTCTAATTTCATTATTTTACATGTAGCTGTCCAGTTTCCCTGGCACTACTTATTGAGGAGCCTGTCTTTTCTCCATTTTATATTCTTGTCTCCTTTATCAAAGGTAAGTTGACCATATGTGCGTCTGTTTATCTCTGGGCTTTCTATCCTGTTCCATTGATCTATATTTCTGTTTTTGTGCCAGTACCATACTATCTTGATTACTGTAGCTTTGTAGTATAGTCTGAAGTCCAGGAGCCTGATTACTCCAGCTCCGTTTTTCTTTCTCAAGATGGCTTTGGCTATTCGGGATCTTTTGTGTTTCCATAAAAATTGTGAAATTCTTTGTTCTACTTCTGTGAAAAATGCCAGTGGTAGTTTGGTAGGATTGCATTGAGTATGTAGATTGCTTTGGGTGGTATAGTCATTTTCACAATGTTGATTCTTCCAATCCAAGAACATGGTATATCTCTCCATCTATTTTTATCATCTTTAATTTCTTTCATCAGTGTCATAATTTTCTGTATACAGATCTTTTGTCTCCTTAGGTAGGTTTATTCCTAGGTATTTTATTCTTTTTGTTGCAATGGTAAATGGGAGTGTTTTCTTAATTTCACTTTCAGATTTTTCATCATTAGTGTATAGGAATGCAAGAGATTTCTGTGCATTAATTTTGTGTCTTGCTACTTTACCAAATTCATTGATTAGCTCTAGTACTTTTCTGGTAGCATCTTTAAGATTCTCTATATATAGTATCATGTCATCTGCAAACATTGACAGCTTTACTTCTTCTTTTCCAATTTGGATTCCTTTTATTTCTTTTTCTTCTCTGATTGCTGTGGCTAAAAGTTCCAAAACTATGTTGAATAATACTGGTGAGAGTGGGCAACCTTGTCTTGTTCCTGATCTTAGTGGAAATGGTTTCCATTTTTGACCATTGAGGATGATGTTGGCTGTAGGTTTGTCACATACGGCCTTTATTATGTTGAGGTAAGTTTCCTCTATGCCTACTTTCTGGAGGGTTTTTATTATAAATGGGTGTTGAATTTTGTCAAAAGCTTTCTCTGCATCTATTGAGATGATCATATGGATTTTTCCTTCAATTTGTTAATATGGTGTATCACATTGATTGATTTGCATATATTGAAGAATCCTTGCATTCCTGGGATAAACCCCACTTGACCATGGTGTCTGATCCTTTTAATGTGCTGCTGCATTGTGTTTTCTAGTATTTTGTTGAGGATTTTTGCATCTATGTTCATCAGTGATATTGGCCTGCAGTTTTCTTTTTTTGTGATATCTTTGTCTGGTTTTGGTATCAGGGTGATGGTGGCCTCATAGAGTGAGTTTGGGAGTGTTCCTCCCTCTGTTATATTTTGGAAGAGTTTGAGAAGGATAGGTGTTAGCTCTTCTCTAAATGTTTGATATAATTTGCCTGTGAAGCCATCTGGTCCTGGGCTTTTGTTTGTTGGAAAAATTTTAATCACAGTTTCAATTTCAGTGTTTGTGATTTGTTCATATTTTCTATTTCTTCCTGGTTCAGTCTCGGAAGGTTGTGTACTTCTCAGAATTTGTCCATTTCTTCCAGGTTGTCCATTTTATTGGCAAGTAGTTGCTTGTAGTAATCTCACATGATCCTTTGTATTTCTGCAGTGTCAGTTGTTACTTCCCCTTTTTCATTTCTAATTCTATTGATTTGAGTCTTCTCCCTTCTTTTCTTGATGAGTCTGGCCAATGGCTTATCAATTTTGTTTATCTTCTCAAAGGAACAGCTTTTAGTTTTATTGATCTTTGCTATCATTTCCTTCATTTCTTTTTCATTTATTTCTGATCTGATCTTTATGATTTCTTTCCTTCTGCTAACTTTGGGGGTTTTTTTTGTTTGTCTTTCTCTAATTGCTTTAGGTATAAGGTTAGGTTGTTTATTTGAGATGTTTCTTGTTTCTTACGGTATGATTGTATTATTATGAACTTCCCTCTTAGAACTCTTTTGCTGCATCCCATAGGTTTTGGGTCATCGTGTTTTCATTGTCATTTGTTTCTAGGTATTTTGTGATTTCCTCTTTGATTTCTTCAGTGATCTCTTCGTTATTAAGTAGTGTATTGTTTAGCCTCCATGCGTTTGTATTTTTTACAGATTTTTTCCTGTAATTGATATCTAGTCTCATAGCATTGTGGTCAGAAAAGATACTTGGTATGATTTCAATTTTCTTAAATTTACCAAGGCTTGCCTTGAGATCCAAGATATGATCTATCCTGGAGAATGTTCAATGAACACTTGAGAAGAAAGTGTATTCTGTTGTTTTTGGATGGACTGTCCTATACATATCAATTAAGTCCATCTTGTTTAATGTAACATGTAAAGCCTGTGTTTCTTTATTTTCATTTGGATGATCCATCCATTGGTGAAAGTGGGGTGTTAAAGTCCCCTACTATGATTGTGTTACTGTCGATTTCCCCTTTTATGGCTGTTAGTATTTGCCTTATGTATTGAGGTGCTCCTATGTTGGGTGCATAAATATTTACAATTGTTATATGTTCTTCTTGGATCGCTCCCTTGATCATTACATAGTGTCCTTCCTTGTCTCTTGTAACATTCTTTATTTTAAAGTCTATTTTGTCTGATATGAGAATTGCTACTCCAGCTTTCTTTTGATTTCCATTTGCATGGAATATCTTTTTCCATCCCCTCACTTTCAGTCTGTATGTGTCCCTGGGTCTGAAGTGGGTCTCTTTTAGCCAGCATATATACAGGTCTTGTTTTTGTATCCATTCAGCCAGTCTATGTCTTTTGGGTGCAGCATGCATTTTCTTTAATGGAATTTAGTTTAATTCTATTTGTGCTGCCTAACACTGGCTGTTAGGGTCATTGTAGAGAACTATGGATATTGAAAACTATAGCCTTCAAAGTTACTAGTCAAGAAGGCTTTCTTTTTAATGGGAAATAATACAATGGACACAAGTATCTTAACTATAGAGAAGAGCAGTGTCAGCATGAGCTGGGATAATTAGGTTCGAAAGGTTTGAAAGAATAATTTTAAAATAACCACTAAGCACTAGTGAACACTTACTTTGTGCCCTGCTCTCCTCCAAGAGTTTTGCATTCATTAATTCATTTAACATTAACTGGAACACTACAAGTTAGGTACTAGCATGATTCCAGCTTTAAATAGGATGGAACTTAGTCACAAAGGTTTTAAGTAACTTGTCTAAGTTTATTTGGCTAGCAAGGGTCAAAGTCAAGCTTTGAATCCAGATGCCAACTTGGGGAACGGTGGAGAACTTACAAGACTCAGAGGAGTTTTCCAGGTATAGAGAAGGGGACACAGATAAAGAAAGGCATGTTTAATTAGCATGGAAGTCAAGTACACAATCTCATTTCATTCTTCACAACAGTGTGGTGAGCTAGGTATTATTTTCCTCTATTTAGACACAGGATGGAACTAGTTTTGGGGAGGTAAGTAACATGACAAGTGTATGTTGCTAGGTAGGGGCAATTCTTGAATTCAACCTCAGATTTTTCTAAGATAATTCCAAGGTCCATGCACTTTTCTTTGTTTAACACTAGAGGGAAGATGTTAAGGTAGAATTAGGTAGTTAAAGAAAGGAATAGCTTATGACTGAGAATGTGTGTAGTACCTGAAGAGCTAGAAAGGTACCTGTAACCAAATGATTGAAGACTTAGTTGTCAAGTATATTAGGATAAGTAACACTAAATGTTAAAACAGATAAATGCTAAATTTTCAGAGGTATAACACATGCACACACACACACACACACACACACACACACACAATTTATTTCTTGCTCTCATCACAGTTCAAGGCAAGTGTTCCTAATCAGGTAATCTTACACATGGTTTGTTAGGAACCATATCTCTTTCCATATCATGGGCCTGACATTCCTTAAATCATTAAGGTCCTATTCATTTACTTAATAGAAAACAAAAGAGAAGGAATGATCATACATGGGAGTTTTTATCGACCAGTCTTGGAAGTGGCATTCCTCACTTCTACATAGGTCCTTCTGGCCAGAACATGTTACACAGTCAAAGGAGCATTAAGGCGAAAGAACCCAGTAATGAAGTTCGGTAATTGTCGCTAAAAGAGAGAAGGATTGGAACCAAGGAAGCTGTACAGTAGCAGTGTATATTTAGGTAGTACATGTGATGTATCACACTCTGCCTCAGCCTTGGCAATACAGTGTATAACACAGACCAGGTCCACACCTGCAAATAGCTTACGTCCTGGGGAGGTTCTGGTCCAAGATCGTGACATAGACATCCTGAGAAGAGGAGGGGGAGATAGGTGATATAGAAATAAACAAGTGAGCAAGTAAGATGCTTCCAGATAATAAGTTTTAAAAAAAAAAATACAAGAGTTCTGAACAACAACGTCCTGGGAAAGGGGGATGTTATTTAAGATTGGGTATTTAGGAGATGCCTTTCTGAGGATTGCCATTGGAGTCAAACAGCAAGCAAGGACCAGCCATACAAAGATCTGTAGAAAAGGAATTCTGAGCAAAGAGAACCTCTGGTCCAAAGATACAATAATGCTGACAAGCTTGGTGTGCTGAAGGAACTGGAAAAGATTAGTATGGCTAGAGCCCAGAAAATAAGAAAGTCTTAGATGAAATTGAAAAGGGCCTTGATCATGAAGATTCTAGTAACCTTTAATGGAGTGAGCTGTCTTTATTCTAAGTATGCTGAGAGGCCTCCAGATGTTTTCATCTGCGAGTAATTGATTTAGTCACCTGCCATCTCCTGGAGGCTTACTAGACCCTTCCAGAACATCATCATTGCCCCCTTCTCCAGATCTCAGAGCATTTTCCCTTGTTTCAATCCTATCAGTACCTAGTTACCCCAGAAATATGGATACGGGATTTCCTCAACCAGAATGTAGCCTCCTGGAGAGCAGAGACTTATATTTAATTTGTGGCTCCCTCGGTAACAAGCACAGTTCCAAGAAAGCACTTAGGTCCAGTATAAGTGCATGCATAAATGAATGATGAATAAATAAATGAAGGAGGGAATGAAAAATAGTTAAAGGAAGAGAGAGCACTATCCCCTTGACGTAGAGCCTGCAACATGCTTCTCACTTTCACTATGTCATTTGATCCACACGAGCACAATGGGTGCATGGGGAAGCATTTGGCAACTGCACAATTATGAGAAGCAAGACATTAGAAAAAGAGTCAGAGAGAAATGAAGATTTTGAGGCTGAGTGCTGGGAAGAATAGTGGAACAACTTTGGAAATAGGGGTTGGGAGGTAGAGTCAATTTGGAGTAGGGGAGGAAGGTGGTGAGAGAAAGTTATGTTCTGATTCAGCTGACAAAAGGCAGAGCCAAGTGCAATGCCCAGTAGGCAAATAATTAAAGGTTAAGTTGTGTGGTACAGACAGAAAGAGCTGCAGGAGTTCAGAGGACTCTAATAAAGAAAATGGATTTGGGGCTGAGGAATGAGAATAGACACTGGGTAGCCAAAAGTTAGATTGCTGGGCAAAAGGACACAAAATATTTACTGCAAATAACATGAGACTGGAAAGAAAGGGCAAACTAAGTAATGGAAAATAGAGAGATATCAGGATATTTTAATTAAGAGACAATAAATTAGAAAGAGACCAAGGAGGGGGAACCCTGAAGAACTGCTATCCTCTATTTGTTTAATTAAAAGATAAAATTACTGCCCTGCTGCTCACTGAACATTTCTGATTTCCCACCTCCAGAGTAAGGGAAATAGGTCTACATTACAGATTGTACTTTTGGCTCCCTTGAAGTTGGGGAAGCTCATGTAACTAGTTCAAGACCCTGACCTGGGGCTGAATATTTGATTGCCAATACACGACTCTGCAGTGTTCTTTCCTCTTTCTGGCATCGTAACTGGCACTGTTCAAGTAGGCGCCTGCTTCGTCATCCCAGGTCCTTGGGTGACACGTAGCATGAATAAGAAATAGATCTCTCTTGTTTTAAGCCACTGAGATGTAAAGGTTGTTTGCTGCTGCAGCATAACATCATACCATAACTGATGAATCCAACATCAGTGAGAAAAGATAGATTTGGAGTGAGAAAGACTCTTGATCACAAGTAGTGGAGAAACTGAGTTGTTAAACAAGGCACAGACACAGGTTGGCAAATGATAACTGACTGCTATAGTCTGAATGTTTGCGTCCCCCTGCAAAATTCATATGTTGAAACCCCAAGATGATGATGGTGTTAAGAGGTCTTTGGAAATGATTAGATCATAAGGGTGAAGCCCTCAAGAATGAGATTAGTGTCCTAACCAGAGACCTTAGAGAGCTAGTGCACCCCTTCTGCTATGTGACATTATAGCAAAAAGATGGCCGTCCATGAGAAAGTGGCTCTCACCAGATACCAAATCTGCTGCTGCCACGATGTGGGACTTCCCAGCCTCCAGAACTGTGAGAAATAAATTTCTGTTGTTGATAAGCCACCCAGTTTATGGTATTTTTGTTAGAGCAGCCCATTGACTAAACCCATGACTAAGACATTGACCAAGCTTCTAACCTGCTTATCCTCAAAGGCCTTGCAACGGCGTGGCCCTGGAAACGCAGCTGCAGGTGAGTTCACCCACTCATCCATGCTTCAGCCAGTGAAAAGTAGGATAAGCCATCTCCTTCAGGGCCTCTGGTCAGCTCTCTGAGTGCTGGCTGTGTCATTCTCCTTGCCCCCTCTTCACAGCTAACATGAGTTAGGTTGACTTACCTGAGGATCAAAAAGTTGAGAGGACAGCTAGTGGGGCTTCCAGATCTCCAGTTCCACAGTGCCTATGACAAAGGTGAGAAAAGAACCAGAGATAATCAGAACCAAAAGTATAAAGTAGAACAACTTATAAACAGCGAGAACAAAATGCTTGATTGGCTTCTGACAAGAAGGATATATTTAGGAAGATAAAACCAAGCTTACAAGAATAAAGCAGGAGTTGATTTTCCATACGATGCCTACAAATATAGGGACTAGTAAAAGGAAAAGAGATGTGCAACATATTAGTGAATATTTTTTTCCCATGGAGGGATGAGGAGGAGGGTGAAAGGGCAAGGAAATGAATGTCTTTTTTAGCTCAATCTTTGACTACTTGTAGTGACCTAATTTTAGATTTGAGGAATTATACTTAAAACTGTATTTGAGATAGTGTTTTTAATATTTTAGATGGAATTCTAAGATTCATTGTGGACTTTAAATAAGAAACATTTATCAGTTTTTATTTTTAAAACTCAAAATCATGTTTTTAAAAAAGAAAACTTTTTTTTTCTTTTTAAAAGAGGAAAGCGGAACAAACTAGTAAAACTCATTCTGTTAGCAAATTCGTTTCACAAGAAGAGAATTCTCACTGCCTAACAAAAAGGCCCACCAGGGCAGATGCTCAATTTGCCATTGAATTGTACCTAAATCACATGTGTGTTGATCACATTATATCAGTCAGAGTCTAACAAATCATTCTCACTTTACTCATCAGCCTTGAACCAAGAGTTCAAATCCTGCTGATCATATTTTAATAGACAAAGACATGCTTTGATAGATGGATGGATGAATGGACAAGTATATGGATAGATTTATATAATAAGGCAGCTTCATGTCTTGAAACAGCATAGACTTTGTAAAACAAACCTGAACGAAGGGCTCTTGTGCTTAAAAGCCGTCTAATTAAGAGCTCAGATCAGATGCTGAAGTCAGACTGCCTTAAATTTTGGTGCTGCCATTTACTCCTGTGTGGCCTTCAGCAAGTTCCTTAACCTTTCTGAGTCTCCACGTTCTCATCCATATAAGGAGAATTTGAATATCTATTATATGAAGGTGTGTGGAAGATACATAATAACTATTGTCATTAACCTCAGTTTTCTTTGAATTTCTTATTTAAAATCTTGTATCTCAAAAGTGTTTCTCTTGCCTATATTATAATTTATTTCTCATACTGTGATTTGGAGGAATGTCACTCGTTCTCTCATTGTTGGTGACCTGTAAGATGTGTCCTAGCTTATCTCAGAAATTCTTCTTACGTCTCCAAAGCATCTGTTTAAATAAGCCTCGACTTCCCAACCTGGGGGTCTGGCGACGGGAGGAGGAATTCCTAGAGAATCAGACTTTGAAGCCTAGTGGGATTTGATTGCAGGACTTTGACAGGACTGGGGGAAACAGAGACTCCACTCTTAGAGGGCAAAGTAGTGTGCACATCGGGACCCCGGGGAAGGAGCAGTGACCCCAGGGGAGACTGAACCAGACCTACCTGCTAGTGTTGGAGGGTCTCTTGCAGAGGCAGGGGGTGGCTATGGCTCACCGTGGGAACAAGGACACTGGCAGAAGAAGATTTGGGAAGTACTCCTTGGTGTGAGCCCTCCCATAGTCTGTCATTAGCCCCACCAAACAGCCAAGGTAGGTTCCAGTATTGGGTTGCCTGAGGCCAAACAACCAACAGGAAGGGAACCCAGCCCCACCCATCAGTAGTTAAGATAATTAAAGTTTTATTGAGCTCTGCCCACCAGAGCAACAGTCAGCTCTACCCACCACCAGTCCCTCCCATCAGGAAACTTACACAAACCTCTTAGATAGCCTCATCCACCAGAGGGCAGACAGCAGAAGCAAGAAGAAATACAATCCTGCAGCCTCTGGAACAAAAACCACATTCACAGAAAGATACACAAGATGAAAAGGCAGAGGGCTATGTACCAGATGAAGGAACAAGATAAAACCCCAGAAAAACAACTAAATGAAGTGGACATAGGCAACCTTCCAGAAAAAGAATTCAGAATAATGATGGTGAAGATGATCCAGGACCTCGGAAAAAGAATGGAGGCAAAGATCGAGAAGATGCAAGAAATGTTCAACAAAGGCCTAGAAGAATTAAAGAACAAACACACAGAGATGAACAATACAATAACTGAAATGAAATCTACACTAGAAGGAATCAATAGCAGAATAACTGAGGCAGAAGAATGGATAAGTGACTGGAAGACAGAATGGCGGAATTCACTGCTGTGGAACAGAATAAAGAAAAATGAATGAAAAGAAATGAAGACAGCCTAAGAGTCCTCTGGGAAAACATTAAATGCAATAACATTCGCATTATAGGGGTCCCAGAAGGAGAAGAGAGAGAGAAAGGACCAGAGAAAATATTTGAAGAGATTATAGTCGAAAACTTCCCTAACATGGGAAAGAAAATAGCCACCCAAGTCTAGGAAGTGCAGCGACTCCCATACAGGAGAAACCCAAGGAGAAACACACCGAGACACATAGTAATCAAATTGGCAAAAACTAAAGACAAAGAAAAATTATTGAAAGCAGCAAGGGAAAAATGACAAATAACATACAAGGGAACTCACATAAGGTTAACAGCTGATTTCTCAGCAGAAACTCTACAAGCCAGAAGGGAGTGGCATGATATACTGAAAGTGATGAAAGGGAAGATCCTACAAACAAGATTACTCTACCCAGCAAGGATCTCATTCAGATTCCATGGAGAAATCAAAAGCTTTAAAGGCAAGCAAAAGCTAAGAGAATTCAGCACCACCAAACCAGCTCTATAAAAAAAGCTAAAGGAACTTCTCTAAGTGGGAAACATAAGAGAAGAAAAGGGCCTATAAAAACGAACCCAAAACAATTAAGAAAATGGTCATAGGAACTTACATATCGATAATTATCTTAGACATGAATGGATTAAATACTACAACCATAAGACACAGGCTTGCTGAATGGATACAAAAACAAGACCCATATATATGCTGTGTACAAGAGACCCACTTCAGACCTAGGGACACATACAGACTCAAAGTGAGGGGATGGAAAAAGATATTCCATGCAAATGGAAATCAAAACAAGGGTGGAGTAGCAATACTCATATCAGATAAAACACACTTTAAAATAAAGGATGTTACAAGAGACAAGGAAGGACACTACATAATGATCAAGGGATCAATCCAAGAGAAGGTATAACAATTATAAATATATATGCACCCAACACAGGAGCACCTCAATACATAAGGCAACTGCTAACAGCTATAAAAGAGGAAATTGACAGTAACACAATAATAGTGGGGGACTTTAACACCTCACTTATGCCAATGGACAGATCATCCAAAATGAAAATAAATAAGTAAACAGAAGCTTTAAGTGACACAATTGACCAGATAGATTTAATTGATATTCATAGGACATTCCACCCAAAAACAGCAGATTACACTTTCTTCTCAAGTGCACATGGAACATTCTCCAGGATAGATCACATAGGTCACAAATCAAGCCTCAGTAAGTTTAAGAAAATTGAAATCATATCAAGCATCTTTTCTGACCACAACGTTATGACATTAGAAATGAATTATAGGGGTAAAAAACACAAACACAAGGAGGCTAAACAATATGTTACTAAATAACCAAGAGATCACTGAAGAAATCAAAGAGGAAATCAAAAAATACCTAGAGACAAGTGACAATGAAAACACGACAATGCAAAACCTATGGGATGCAGCAAAAGCAGTTCTAAGAGGGAAGTTTATAGCTATATAAGCCTACCTCAAGAAACAAGAAAAATCTCAAATAAACAATCTAACCTTACACCTAAAGGAACTAGAGAAAGAAGAACAAACAAAAGCCAAAGTTAGCAGAAGGAAAGAAATCATAAAGATCAGAGCAGAAATAAATGAAATAGAAACAGAGAAAACAATAGCAAAAATCAATAAAACTAAAATCTGGTTCTTTGAGAGATAAAAAAAATTGATAAACCATTAGCCAGACTCATCAAGAAAAAGAGGGAGAGGACTCAAATCAATAAAATTAGAAATGAAAAATGAGAAGTTACAACAGACACTGCAAAAATACAAAGCATCCTAAGAGACTACTACAAGCAACTCTATGACAATAAAATGGACAACCTGGAAGAAATGGACAAATTCTTAGAAAGGTATAATCTTCCAAGACTGAACCAGGAAGAAATAGAAAATATGAACAGACCAATCACAAGTAATGAAATTGAAACTGTGATCAAAAATCTTCCAGCAAACAAAACTCCAGGACCAGATGGCTTCACAGGTAAATTCTATCACACATTTAGAGAAGAGCTAACACCCATCCTTCTCAAACTCTTCCAAAAAATTGCAGAGGAAGGAACACTCCCAAACTCATTCTATGAGGCCACCATCACCCTGATACCGAAACCAGACAAAGATACTACAAAAAAAGAAAATTACAGACCAATATCACTGATGAATATAGATGCAAACATCCTCAACAAAATACTAGCAAACAGAATCTAACAACACATTAAAAGGATCATACACCGTGATCAAGTGGGATTTATCCCAGGGATGCAAGGATTCTTTAATATATGCAAATCAATCAATGTGATACACCATATTAACAAATTGAAGAAAAACCATATGATCATCTCAGTAGATGCATGCAGAAAAAGCTTTTGACATAATTCAACACCTATTTATGATAAAAACTCTCCAGAAAGTGGGCATAGACGGAACCTACTTCAACATAATAAAGGCCATATATGACAAACCCACAGCAAACATCATTCTCAATGGTGAAAAACTGAAAGCATTTCCACTAAGATCAGGAACAAGACAAGGATGTTCACTCTCACCACTATTATTCAACATAGTTTTGGAAGTCCTAGCCATGGAAATCAGAGAAGAAAAAGAAATAAAAGGAATCCAAATAGGAAAAGAAGAAGTAAAACTGTCACTGTTTGCAGATGACATGATACTATACATAGCAAATCCTCAAGATGCCACCAGAAAACTACAAGAGCTAATCAATGAATTTGGTAAAGTTGCAGGATACAAAATTAAAACACAGAAATCTCTTGCATTCCTAAACACTAATGATGAAAAATCTGAAAGAGAAATTAAGAAAACACTCCCATTTACCACTGCAACAAAAAGAATGAAATACCTAGGAATAAACCTACCTAGGGAGACAAAAGACCTGCATGCAGAAAACTATAAGATACTGATGAAAGAAATTAAAGATGATACCAACAGATGGAGAGGTATACCATGTTCTTGGATTGGAAGAATCAATATTGTGAAAATGACTATACTACCCAAAGCAATCTACACATTCAATGCAATCCCTATCAAATTACCAATGGCATTTTTTACGGAACTAGAACAAAAAATCTTAAAATTTGTATGGAGACACAAAAGACCCTGAATAGCCAAAGCAATCTTGAGAAAGAAAAATGGAGCTGGAGGAATCAGGCTTCCTGACTTCCGACTATACTACAAAGCTACAGTAATCAAGACTATATGGTACTGGCACAAAAACAGAAACACAGATCAATGGAACAAGATAGAAAGCCTAGAGATAAACCCACGCACCTATGGTCAACTAATCTATGACAAAGGAGGCAAGGATATACAATGGAGAAAAGACAGTCTCTTCAATAAGTGGTGCTGGGAAAACTGGACAGCTACATGTAAAAGAATGAAATTAGAACATGCCCTAACACCATACACAAAAATAAACTCAAAATGGATTAGAGACCTAAATGTAAGACCAGACACTATAAAACTCTTAGAGGAAAACATAGGCAGAACACTTTGACATAAATCACAGCAAGATCTTTTTTGATCCACCTCCTACAGTAATGGAAATAAAAACAAATGGGACCTAATGAAACTTCAAAGCTTTTGCACAGCAAAGGAAACCATAAACAAGATAAAAAGACAACCCTCAGAATGGGAGAAAATATTTGCAAACAAAGCAACTGACAAAGGATTAATCTCCAAAATTTACAAGCAGCTCATGCAGCTCAATATCAAAAAAACAAACAACCCAATCCAAAAATGGGCAGAAGACCTAAATAGATATTTCTCCAAAGAAGATATACAGATTGCTGACAAACATATGAAAGAATGCTCACCATCATTTATCATCAGAGAAATGCATATGAAAACTACAATGAGATATCATCTCACACCGGTCAGAATGGCCATCATCAAAAAATCTACAAACAATAAATGCTGGAGAGCGTGTGGAGAAAATGGAACCCTCATACACTGTTGGTGGGAATGTAAATTGATACAGCCACTATGGAGAACAATATGGAGGTTCTTTAAAAAACTAAAAATGGAATTACCATATTATCAAGCAATCCCACTACTGGGCATATACCCTGAGAAAACCATAACTGAAAAAGACACATGCACCCCAATGTTCATTGCAGCACTATTTACAATAGCCAGGTCATGGAAGCAACCTAAATGCCCATCGACAGACGGATGGATAAAGAAGATGTGGTACATATATACAATGGAATATTAATCAGCCATAAAAAGGAATGAAATTGGGTCATTTGTTGAGACGTGGATGGATCTAGAGACTGTTATACAGAGTGAAGTAAGTCAGAAAGAGAAATATAAATATCATATATTACCACATGTATGTGGAACGTAGAAAAATGGTACAGATGAACCAGTTTGCAGGGCAGAAGTTGAGACATAGATGTAGAGAACAAACGTATGGACACCAAGGGGGGAAAGCCGCGGCGGGGTGGGGATGGTGGTGTGCTGAATTGGGCGATTGGGATTGACATGTATACACTGATGTGTATAAAACTGATGGCTAATAAGAACCTGCTGTATAAAAAAATAAATAAAATAAAATTTAAAAATAAAATAAAAATAAAATAATAATAAATAAGCCTCAAATCTTAACACCTATTCTCCTGAAGTGGGGGATGGTGGAGGGCGTGAAAGCAATCAAGCCAATTGTTCGGGATTGTATAAATGAAATTAATGTTTTGCCTTTTCTTTTATACTTCCAATATTAGTGTAGGTGTTAAATAGATTTTTAAAACCGTGTAAATATGTTAAAGAGTTTGACCAAGAAAAATCATAGCATCTTGTATTCTTAAGAAAGTTTTTGTTGGAGCTTCCCTGGTGGCTCAGTGGTTAAGAATCCACCCGCCATGCAGGGGCCATGGGTTCGAGCCCTGGTCTGGGAAGATCCCACATGCTGCAGAGCAACTATGCCTGTGTGCCACAACTACTGAAGCCCGTGCACCCTAGGGCCCGTGCTCCATAACAAGAGAAGCCACCGCAATGAGAAGCCCGCGCATCACAATGAAGAGTGGCCCCCACTTGCCGCAACTAGAGAAAGCCTGTGCACAGCAACGAAGACCCAACGCAGTCAAAAATAAATTAATTAAAATAAATAAATTAAAAAATAAAGCTTTTGTTGTTGTTAGAGTGTAAAAAAAAGTTTAACATAAATAGCAGTTTACTGCTATTTAAACAATACTGTTTATTGATTCCTTACTGAATCCAATGCTAAATAGTTTACAATGATGTTTATGTTTAATGCTCAGAAAGATCGCACAAGGGTTGCTATCCTCATCTTGCCAAAAAGGAGCCTGAGGCTTAAAGGGTTACAGCGTACCCATGTCATGTCATATGACTAGAAAGTGAAGTGAAGCAGGATCTAAACATAGGCAGGCTGGTTCCAGAGCCCAGGCTCCTTACTACTACACTAAATTGCCTCTCAAATAATCATAGTGTGTTAAATCCATCTGGACGGGACCTTGGAGATCATATAATCCTGTCTCTTTGTATTACTGCTTGTAAATGTAAAAGTAGAGAGAAGTTAAACGATCTGCCCAAGGTTATATACTTCTGTCTTTTCCTCAACATAATACACTCTCGTTTGAAACACATTTCTAGGATTTATACAAACTAATGGCATAGTCATGGTGTTTTTTAATTGAATACCAATAAAAGAGTCATTTCATCTTGTTTTTCTATCTCATGCCCGTGAACAAAATGTAAAACTGTATTGCAAAGCCAAGAGTCCTTATCTTCACTAATAGCCTGCTTTTTCATAGAAGGAGGAAAACCATCCTTAGGCTGAGTCTGTTTAAAATGAAATAAGTGTGTGGTCATTTTCCTGTGAAGAACATCTCTGAAGCATTAAGGAGAAAGATGTGCTGACTGGCCTTCAAAGTCATGTAACTTTAACTTACAGCCAACACATCAACTTTAGAAAAGTACAATCTCTCCTACACAGCTAGTGTTATGCATTTTATAAGGTCCCCCATATCACTTCACTATAGTTCCAGCCAGAAAACCAGTGGGGCTAAAAATGCTTTGCCTTTTCAATAGGCAAACTGATTTTGTTTTTAACTTTAAATTTTTTTCATTTGATCAATTTTTACTCTTTATTCAGACACTAGAAGAGATGTTTACAAGGATGTATAGTTATCTGAATGAGCTTCTGATTTTAAAGTCAGGGATTATTTTTCTTGAAAGTTTAAGAAAGGGGTGACTTCTGCTTTATACAAAGCCAGAGAGCAAGAACAACTCTGGATCATTTTCCTTGAAAACTACATACCATGACTGAACACAATTTAAAATTCCATCCATTAGATAAAATTTGTTAAAAGTTCTGCATAAGAGCTTATCTTGGTCTTTTACCTAAAGGACTAGCTCCTTCACTAATTTTTTAACCTTAGTTGAGTTACTGACCCCTCTGAACCTCAGCTTCTCTACCTATAAAGTGGGAGAGATAACTGTCCACCCATAAAATTTTTATAAAGGTTAACAGCTCAGCTGTATATAATAAAATGTTTAAGATGATCCTTGTTATTCAATAAATATCTGGTGTTATCTTTGTGAGTTCAGTGTTCAATTACCATACATTCATCTAGTCCTGAGGCTTCAATTGCTACCTTTAGGCATATGATGGACAAATATTTTTGCAGGCCTGACTCTCATGCTCTGAGTATTTATTCACTCCTTTAATACGTATTTATTATCAACTAAGTGTCAGGTGTTGGTCTGGGTGCTGGAGTTACAGCAGTGAACAAAACAGATAAAAAGATCCATTATTGAGCTTACTTTCTATTAGGAAAACATGATAAGTAAGTAAACATATATATAGTTTATTAGATAAGTGCTCAGGTAAGAAAAAAAAAGAGCGTACAAATGACATAGGACTTATTAAGACATTTTGGACAAATGTTAAGAAGTGAAGCATGAATATTATAATTTTAGATAGAGTGATCAAAAAAGGCTTCCATAAGAAGGCAACATTTTTGTGAAAGTGTGAAGGATACGAGGAAGCAAACCCTAGGGATATTAGATTAATTTTGTCCTATATCACAACAGATATTTATTGAGTACCAACCATGTACCATGTATTTTAGGTATCTCTTTCACTCTATATGTCTAAATTTAACCCATCATCTTCCCTCCCAAACCTATTACATGTGCAGTGTTTCTGGCACCACTGTTCTTCTAATTACCCAGGCAGGCAATTAACTGTGTCATGGCTGATGCTTCCTTTCCATCCCCCGTCCACACACAAGAAGATCCATCTATTCAGCAGCCAAGTCCTACAAAATTTACCTCTACAATTCTTTCCTGTCTATTCTTTTCTGTTTCTGTTGATAACCAGTGTATTTCCAGCCCATATTACCTTTACCTGGACTATTTTAATAACCACCTAGCTGGTGCCTCAAAGCCCAGTCAATGGCAGTCAGTTCAATCTCCACATATGTCAACGGGCTTGTCAGTTCACAGTTCCAAAATCTTCAACAACTCAGTGGCTCAATAGTATCCAGGCTCTGGGTCAACTCACTCAGATTTTCTGGGCCTCCTCATCATTGAAACGGTGGTTACAACATCCTGTTCTTTCAGCACAGTGTCCAAGGTCAGAAAGGAGCAAGCTCTGCCTCAATGAAAACTTACACATTGCCATGAACACCTGCAACAGCAGATTTTTTTTATTGCCATGGCTGTGTCACATGTTTGCACTTATAACAATCATGGGAAAAAGGAAGCCCAATTAACATGCACCCCCTCAATACACACACTTCCAATATCTGAATAGAATCAAGGATTCTTTAGCAAGGAAGGAGAGCAAGAATGGCTTTTGGATTGACATCAAATAATTTCTGCCAAACCGTTTATTGCATAAGCTATTGAGTATGATATTCAAGCCTTCTGAGATCTACCTTCCCGAGATTTTCTTTCTACAGCATGCTCTAGCCAATGTGTGCTCTGAACTCTCCCATCTCCATGCCTTAGGTCAGTTGTTCTCAATGTGTGGTCCAGGGACTAGGATATTATTTGCCTTTTTCATTCTCATTCTCACGCAAATGCACAGTGGAGTTTTCCAGAGGCGACTTGATATGTGTTATCCAACAATTTCAATGCAGAAGCAGGCATTAGAATCTAGCGTTCTTCTATTAAGCCAAACAATGAAGGGATTTTCAAAAATGTACACATTGCCATTCTTCTCATTAAATTTATTTTTAGAAAATATACTTATTTTTATAAAAATATGTTAATGTCAATATGCAATGCATATATTGTTTTTAAATGAAATAAATACAAAATTTTTAATGCCTGTTTTACTTTCCAGTATGATAAACATCAATAGATATAATTTTCATAAATAAGAGCTCTCTGAGGTCCTCAATATTTTTTAACATTACAAAGGGTTCTTGAGATCAAAAGGCTTGAGAAGTGTTGCCCGAGCCCAGATTACACAGCCTCCTCTACCTCAAAGCTGTGTCCTGCATCACTAAATGCTTATCACAAAAGACATGTCAAATGATCTTCCTCAGTCCTTAGAAGCTCTTATTCCACTGAATCCCAGTGCATTCATTTTCTATGGCTGCAAAAGAAATTACCCCCAAATTTATCAGCTTGAAACAACAATATTTACCTCATAGCTTCTGTTGGTCGGGAATCTGAGTGTGGCTTAGCCATGTGCTTCTGACTCAGGGTCCCTCCCAAGTCTGCAGTCAGGATGTCAGTTGGGGCTGCAGTCGTCTCAAGGCTCAACTGGGGGAAGACGAGGTCCACGCTCACTCCCATGGCTGCTGACAAGACACGGGTCCTTCTGCGCTCTTGGCTAAGTCTCCTCACAAAATGGTAGCTTGCTCTCTACCTCAACCCCCAGAGAAAGATTTCACATAGAAGGGGAAAGAGAGAGAGACAGCGAGAGAGGGGGAAAGAGAGAGAGACAGCGAGAGAGAGAGAAAGAACGAGAGAAAGAAAGATTGAAGCCAGGGCCTGCTGTTTGTGGGACCCAAGGCAAAAGGAAAATGTAAAGTCCGTAATTCAAAAAGCAGGAAAAAAGTTCTATCAGAAGCTTTTTTCCTTTCTTTTGTTAGTCTCTTTCTTCAGTTGTCATGGTGATTTTTATTTGCTCTGTCATTCTGAATAGAGAAAGGTTAAATTTTTTAATTATTAGCATGACTTTTACTGTTAATTTTTATATTGTACAAAGCCAGGTTTCAATGCAAGTGTAAGAACATTAAATCTGTATACAGAATCTCTACAGGATCATACTTTGTAGCTCATACAGGCACATACATTTTGTTCCTTCAAGAACAGTAGAAACTGTTGCATAAAACTAACTCAAATGTTTTTAATTCATTGCTTGATATTTACACATTGTGCCAACCCTCTCTACCTTCAGTGTACTGATGAGTAAGAAAGGACTGAAAAGAACAGGAACTATGGGTTGTCTTTTCTCTTTCTTATCAAGTCATAATTTTTAGCACCAGTGGCTGGCTAATCCAGAAAAGTAACATGAAAAAAATATATGGTAGAGTTCCTTGGTCATTCATCGCCTTCTTCATATCTGCTAAAAAAAGTTCTGGGTTGAAAGGAAAGGACATCTTGTCGGGCTGTCAGGGCCTCCACTTACTCAATTGTAGAAGTAGCCCATTTACTGCGTACTTGCTTTGAGTCTCATGAGCTCCTATGAATCACAGACTCCTGTGCCTATATATATTGAGAACACCTATATAGGAATGGGGTGGCCGAGAAAGGAGGCAGACACACATATTGAATCTACCTCTTCTGCTCATATGCACACTCCATTGCGTCACTGGGCTCCGCTTATGAAATTCAAAGATAAAATTTCAGGTTGATGACTGACAGCAGAACATTAAACCAAATGCAGGTCCCTCTGTGGGCAGTCCACATGCCCATGAAGTCAGCCCTGCCCACCACTTTTGCTGTATTAGAGGAGAGTTGCTGGGTCCAGCCCATACTCAAGTGGAGGGGATAACACAAGGGCATGAATACCAGGAGGCAGGGGTCATCAAGGGCCATGTTAGATGCTTCCTACCTCATCCAATATCATTTTTCTCTCTTGATTTATTCCTTTCTTCCTTGTACGCTATAGTTATTTTCGTGCATATTATCTTAGTACTGTACTTGATGGTAACCTCCTCAAGGACAAGGTCCCTGTCTGATATATATCCTGGCACTCCTTTGTCTTATATAATATGCAACACTTAGCAAGCCCTGAAAACATGCTTATGGAATGAGTGAATGGATGAATGAATAAATGATGCAATGGGAGTTTGATTTATATTCTGATGAGTGGTCTTTGTTAAAAACAATCAGTATGAGAACCTGACCTTCATATTTTCCTCAAGTGTTGCCAGATCTTATGACTGACTGCCTTTATGATTTCAGATTTTTATCTTTCCACAAACCACATATTCTAATTTCTCTTTTTACCCCTTTGTCGTGAACTGTCCTCTCTTCAAGCATAGGTTCTTTCTGACCTCTAAAAAATCTTATTTAGGTTATTGTCATGGGTGAATTATTGTATTTGAGAAGAGAATTAATGATACAAAAGACAGCTGGAGCATATCTGGAGAAACTGTTCCATTAGCATTTACATTTTTATTTTGGGCAGCATCAAAATGGCAGGGGAGCTACGCCCTTTTAATGGTTCGCACATGTGGTCAGGCATTGTGTGAGCAAATAATGCTTCCCAGAGCTTGTATTCAATTTTCAGAAAAAGAAAATAAAAATGAGCAGAAGCCTTTGTAGATCTAAGCATTTTCTTCAGTTTTCTTCATTGGTCTATCCCACAATGCATAAGCTTTCACTTCCAGATCTGTTTCAAGGGTCTTTTATAATGACAGAAGCTAAGTCTTTGTTTCCAAGGAGCAGAATACAAAATGCATCAGTGTGCCATTTAAGAAGAACTATTCTGTCAATCTTATTTATGCACTCAAGATAATACAGTGTTTTTAAAACAAGCTGGACCCAGCCTCTGCCTGTTTATTCAGTATAAACAGAAGCATCCCTTTTGACGTTGTAAGGACAGGGTGTGTGCTAATTTCACCAAGTAAAAGCCACGGCACTTGGCCATAGAAATCCTTGTCTAGAGCAGCCTTGCCGCTTCACAATATTGTGAAAGTGCACATAAAGGATAATATGGTGATGCACATCAAATATTAATATGCATTGACACATAGTCATCTCTTACAGCAGCAAAGTGCCCAGACTGAGCCGGGTTATGAGTAGGGCTATGCCTTCTTTCACCTTTGTCTTCACACGTCAGCCTTCCCTCCTCTCCTACGTCAAAACAAAACACTCTGTACCCTTACCAGCAACTCCAAGGAAGTGCTGGCAGCACAGTAACTGGTGTCCTCATGTTGGCCTATTTACGTACAATAGAACACCTATCAGCTAATGTGTGATCAAGAGAGGAATGGTATTTATTGTTTCGGATTTATGATACTGTGAACTGAGCAAAAGTGAGAGCCACGCAAGGGATTGGGAAAGGGGGGCAGAAGTTCACAAGCAATGTATATTTATTTCTTTAGCAACTTCTCACCAGCATTTTAGCGATAAATGCATTGCAGTTTTAACATGTTTCATGTAAGAATGTATGAATAACCAAGCAACAATTCAACTCTGTAGTTCAGAAATAAGTGTTAGTTAAATAGTTCAATCGAGTATGTATTTTTCTCTTTGTACAAAGCTACAAAAGCAGTTGTGCTGCAGCCATTTGCTGCATTCAGACCTTCCTCCTCCCTACTGTGTATCACACCCCCTCGAGCAGGCACCCATCCCATATCCTGTTTCGTTTTAGACTAGTACCACCCCTAGATAGGAAGGAAACACTAGGAATCTGTTTATGCATTTCTAAATCTCCCAGTTTAAAAAGATATATGCCAAAATCAGTGTACTGCTTCTAGACAGATTTTTCTATTACTGGGGCACAACTTCAGACCTCTTCCCAGGGAAAATGCAAGTACTGAATTTTATACCCCATGATAATATGTTCAAGCAGAAATTTTGCTTTCCATTACACAGAAAAACATTTCTATCCTTTATAACTGTGCCTGAGTAAGTTTCACCAACTTCTTAGATTTGAACTGTGCTGTTTTCCATGTCTTCCCCATCCAGCAGTTTTTTTTTCTTTCTCCAACAAAAACCCTGTATCATAATGAAAGTCCTTCCTGTGTCCTGTGAATTTCTTCCTCAGATAAGACCTTACCCAGCACCAGCTTAACTAGTAACCTCACACTTGATCATAGGCACATCCCTTATCATCCCTGCTCAATAATTCAAAAGCGCAATAGAAATGCTTTAAATTGAAATTGAACCACCATTAACAGTCCTAGAAAAGTAGGCATCATTCAAGCAAAACAACCATCAGCACCCTCTTAGTCACCAACTCAATGCCCAACATAGCTGGAAGTCTGGATTTCTCACTGACTGCCACTGCATTTTCTTCAGATCAATTAATTAGTCCTGACTGAGTAAACTTCTGATCACTTCCCTTCATCGGGACATTAGTGTATTTCCTTTACATTAGGCAGTAGTATACCTCATCCCTTCCCTCTTTTTTCAGACTTCTCTGCTGCTCATTAATTTTCTCACAGTCAACCAGCCAGCTCTGCCCCCTGTGGTTATAGGAAATTATCCATGCAATGAACCTAATTTAGAAAACTCAGCTGCATAAAGAAGCAGCAACATTATTCTTCTCAGAGTCCCATCTATGTTTACTTTCATGCTGAAGCTTCTCAGTGGTCACTGACAAAGAAATAGATACTGAATTGAGAATCTTTTTGCAGAAGCCATTGGACAACTAATAAAGAAATCTGATAGAGTCTAAATTAAGTGCTTAAAAAAGCAAAACTCTAGCATCCATCTTCCTTATCCTTAATGTGGAAAGACTCGTATAAAACACTGACCATATACTCTGAGATTATACATTTTAAAACTTGTGTCTTTAATATTAGAAAATATTAAACAAAATTTACAATCTGCTACACACAATTTACAATAGGTAAATTCTAACTCAAATTTTGAAGTTTTACTATAGGATAACTGTTTTGAAGTTCTGTTCAAGAACTGCCAGTGTTCTCCACATGCCTGACACAGCTCTATGGAGTATGACACTAACACTGAGAAAACATTCCACTTAATTTGATACATTTCACAGCTTCTCTTTGATTTTACTCTTGAAAAGACAAGAACCTACCATATTTATTAATAAATAAATATATAACAAAACACTGAAGGGCACTCATGATTTTTTTACAGACTGCAACCTTATGCTATATTTAAATTGAAATAATGTGTTGGCTTATTATAGTCTGTGTTGACTTAATGCAAATTGTAGCAAAATGAAGAG
Organism: Hyperoodon ampullatus; assembly: GCF_949752795.1. Lineage (NCBI taxonomy): Eukaryota > Metazoa > Chordata > Mammalia > Artiodactyla > Ziphiidae > Hyperoodon > Hyperoodon ampullatus. The sequence goes on from NC_136921.1 coordinate 43,628,612, forward strand.
CAGGAAGTATCCATAAAATAGAATTCCATTTTCGTGTTTATGATAAATCAACTATGGATAACCTTTATGTACGGGAGATATATTCAAAATTATCCCATGAATAAAGAAACATGGGAATATTGTATTTTTGCAATAAATACATGTATAAGAGATATTTGACTGTCACAAAGTATATCTGTAAGCTGGTCATGCTTTGATCCCAAATTCTTCCCCTCTGCAGTGTTCTTTCACAGAATTTCAGAGGAAAGACTCATTTTATTAATCTTTCTTTAACATCCTTCTTAATTACTTTGAAATGTGTGATTATCTTTAATCATTGAGAGTTGCTAGGCCTTCCTCCAACAAGTATAGTCTGTCCCAAATTCATGTAATCTAAGGATAATAGAAACATCACTAAAATGGAGATTATAGATGTGGTGAGGGGAAAGATCTCCCAGTTTAATATTGTGTCCAGCTAGCAAAGCTAATGAAACTTTTCCCCACTAATAAAACAACTGGAAATATAGATGGATGTTAGATAGATAGATAGACAGCTATTTTTTTAACGATCAAAAGCTGCAGATATTTTACTAACTAAAAGACTAATAAAATGGAATTTTAAAATGAGATCAACATTACCAATTCTTTGCCTGAAGAAACAAAGACTACCCACCGCTACATCCAGCCTGTTTTGAAAAACATAAGGACAAACCAGTCAGAGAACTGGGTGGCCTTCTCTCTGTAGATCAGTGATGCTTTCGTAGAAAGCCAAAGTGCTGCTATGCCCCTCTTCTTTCTCATGATCACCTCTCTCTCTCTCAATGTGCAGGCAGAAACCACAATTCCTAGCATATAAGTAGGCAAGAAGTGGGGATACCATCAGTTGGTGTAGTTCCCACAAAAAAAAAAAAAATGCCACAGGCAGAGGAGGTGGCATACAGGGAGAGTCATGGATGCTGGGCATATCCATGATTGTTGATTTTTGTGTCTGAATCTATTCAAAGTGTCTTAGAGAAAAGGTGGGAAGGCTGTCTCTTTTAGATAAAAACCTAGGTACTGGGGCCTCCCTGGTGGCGCAGTGGTTGAGAGTCCGCCTGCCGATGCAGGGGATATGGGTTCGTGCCCCGGTCTGGGAGGATCCCGTGTGCCGCGGAGCGGCTGGGCCCGTGAGCCATGGCCGCTGAGCCTGCGTGTCCGGAGCCTGTGCTCCGCAATGGGAGAGGCCACAGCAGTGAGAGGCCCGCGTACCACACACACAAAAAAAAAAAAAAAAAAAAAAAAAAAAAAAAAAAACCTAGGTACTGGACATTGGACTAGGAGATGTGGCCATCAACCCAGCACTCAGATGCAGACATGAAAAAGGAGTATGTAGACGTGAAAAAGGGCAGAGAATAGGATAAATCACAATCTACACACTTTGCATATTGGCAAACTAGTTTTAGGTAAATCAAGACATGTTCTAAAGATGAAGAAGCAAGCCAACAAACCAACCAAAAGAATTCCCAACATCTTCTCATTTTTCAGACTCTATAACATAGGGAAATCCAACATAATATTTAATTTGCTCATTGGGAGATATCTACATCATTTTTATTGTAATGAGATCAAGAATCTAATGCAACTAAAGCATTTGGCTCCTGGCAAGTAGTAAATCTGATAAACAGTATTATTATTGATAATAATAATAAAACAGAGAATCAAAAACTGCTTTCTTGACTGTAAATGAATAATTCCCAAAACAACTGAGTACAGATTAAAAGAAAAATTCCCACTCCACAACAAGAGAAGCCACCGCAATGGGAATATCCCACATGCCACAGAGCAACGAAGCCCGTGCTCCATAACTAATGAGCCTGCGCTCTAGAGCCCACGTGCCGCAACTACTGAAGCCTGCACACCTAGAGCCCGTGCTCCTCAACAAGAGAAGCCACCACAATGAGAAGCCTGCACACCACAACAAAAAGTAAGAGTAGCCCCTGCTCGCCCAACTAGAGAAAGCCCATGTGCAGCAATGAAGAGCCACTGCAGCCAAAAATAAAAATAAATAAATAAATAAAAGACAAATTCCCAGGCAGAATCAATGAATTAGTGAATACATGCCCACTCCAGACATATCCCGGAAAATGTTTTTAATCATAAAAATAGAAGAAAAAAAAAAAAAAACCCTGAAAACATCCAGGTAGAAAGAGACAAGTTACCTACTCCCTCAAAAGGGTTCAATTAAAAAAAAAAAAACAGCGTTACTATGAATGTTACAGAATTAGGGATTTTTTTATAGGAATAAGACCTTATGCATTTGTGGGAGCTGCTGAAGAAGTAAGAAGTCTGCTGCTTCTGTATCTGGTGTTGGCCCTGATAGTGCTATAGGTCAGCAAGGGCACTGGTCAGGAAGAGAAGCTGGGTATGAGATAGGGAAGACAGCAAGGACCAACTGGAATGCACCTCTGCCACTCACAGCCTCCAACCTCAGTGATGTGGGTAACTTGCAGAAGACGTTGTTACCTTTTATTATGGAGCTGCCTACCCACTGGCTCAGGACTCAGAGAAACCGATGGAGGAAATCTAGTGGGAGCTTGAGATGCTGCAGCCTCCACTGCTGCCCCATAATAATGAAGTGAGGTACCAGCAGATCAGCAACAATCACTGTGGCCTGCAGCTGCTTCTGGTGCCTTTTATGAACCTTCACAGTAAAATAGCTGCTGCTTTATTTCCAGCTGATTCTCCTGTGGCCCAGAACCAATGCGGGAAAGCAAATTCTGGGAAATGTAATTCCATTTTTATTCCAGTAAATTTCATGTAATTCCAGTTTATGTGCCTGCAAAAGAACAAAATGAGAATAACCTCAGACTTCTCCTCTGCCAATTTAAATTCCAGAAGACAGTGGAACAGTAACAACTGAATTAGGAGAGAAATAAGCTATGAGCTAAGGATTTAGTTCCTGTATTAGTTATTTTTTTCCTGTTTGAAGACATCTGTCATCTTCAGCTCACTCAGATTTTCAGAATGTTCTTAGGCTTCCCACACCTTCATCTGCCATTGTTCTTTCTCTGTTTGCAGTCCTTTTCCAATAGCTCAGTGTTACCATATACGATGATGCTCCTGGGGCAGTTCTCCAAACTTCACACTTCTACTTGTGTCTTATCACTCTTAGTTATGGTACATGGAGTACTGAATCTTACTAATAAAATTTATCTTTCTATCTTTTCTCTCCATTTCATGTTCAGCCACAGTCATCCTTTAAATCAGCTTCTGGTATACTATGGTTCTTTCAATCAGGGGCCCATGTTTACCACAAAATCAAGAGCTAAAGACAGTCTTTAGGTCATCCAAGCTTTGTTCATTAACAAAATCCCAGGCCCTCTTGAGTATTTGCCTTTTTGATCCCAATTCCTGCCCTGCTTTTCTTCATGTGGTTCTTAAACTTTGTTTCCCAGTTTGTCACCGTATTTACCCCACAAATTATAGATATCTATAATGTATGTTTGTTTTTATTTTTATCCTCTTTAAATCAGTTAACTTAACGTATAAGTTAAATACTGAATTTTAGGAGGAAAAAAACTAGCAGATTCATTCGCTTCGAATTACAATCAATGAGATGCCTCAGCAAGATACCATTAATTAAATCTCCCCTTTTTAAACTAACAACAACAACAAAAAGAAAATAGAGTATAAATCAATTTTGTATGATTTTTGTTTGTCATATGAACTTTGATTTGTATAATACTAAGGCTTAGCTCTTTCTTTGGTGTCATTTGGGAGCTGTATGGAAGCTTTCCTCACCAACGTTCAAATAGTTCTGACTGCCCGCTGGTAACAAACAACTGACAAATTCAGTTTCATTTTCTACTTAGGAAGTTAAATTAACAAAAATATTCCTAAAATATTTATATCCTCCAGGCAAACTACCCTAGGTAGTCAGCCTGCAGTCCCCATGCCTTATCTGTTGCTCCCATTGGGACTAACTCCGCCACCAGGAAAGGACTCACTCTCCACGACCCTGCCCACTTGGAGCAGATTCCCAGGATGCCCTCATTTAATCCTTTTTTCAGACCAGACTTTGAGAAACACTATTGTGAAAGACGATTTATTGTATATTTTCTGGCTGATCAACAAAGGATAAGAACTGCTGAGTCTGTTTTGAAAAATGATAGTTCTCTGGGCACCCAAAATGTTTAATCTATTTTGTCCTTCAGCTTTTACCATATACTCTCATTTTTCTTTCTCTTCAAAAATTTTTTCTTACTTTCTACGCTTCTTTAAAGAAGTAGAGAACTCTGGAACCTTCAATAATCAAAATTTCTCTTTCTTCCCTTGACATCCTGCTTCACCCTATTTCTTCTAAGAGTCCTGTGATCAGTCCTCCTGGAAAGTGACTGGTAAAATAAAAGGAAGTTGAGTAAGCAACCCTTCCAATCCCAGAGTAGGATTAGTGCAATAATATAGAAAGAAAGACAGCACCTGTGTTTGGAAAGATATAGCCTCTCTTTGAGATACGAATGAGGAATATGTATTCTTGAGCTTTCTAAAATGCTTTTACAACTTGAGATGATCAGAAGATAAGAAGATAAATGCCTAAAAATGCTATTTAATAGATAAAGGACAGGAGTATTACACATTTGAGAGGTCACTTTAAAACGGAACAAAAGTTAAAAAATAAAACAAGACATATATTTTGCCCTTTAAGTGTTAGCATACAATTCAGTATGCTGTTGAGAGCACAGGGATGATTGCAAGTCAAATGAAGGTTATGTTATAATTGATACTCTGAATTGTTAAGGAGAAGCAAAGGTGAAATAGAATGCTTTTTATTATTTCTTTTGTTGAAATCTTATTAAAAACTTTTAATGGAATGCAAACTAGAAACCATCTTCAAGGTCTCAAGTTAGGTTAGATGTGCAGCCATTAATAGTATCACTTAATATAAAGCTTTTTGAAAATAACTTTCCCAACACAGACATGGGCTAACATGTTTTCTATCTTCTTTGTATTTTCTTTGCTATTTCAGAGAAAGTTTTGAGCCCAAACAATATAAAGTATGATCATCATAATCAATCCTGATTCTGAAATATAGCTGAAAATCTCTGGATTACAATTTACACTCAAAAAATAAAAACTAGTAAATAAATTTAGCATTTTAATTCAATGGTTCCCAGTCATGCTTAAATGTTCAAACAGCTGAAAATTTATGACTTCTTTGCAGATTTCCATGAAGTAATGATATTTTAATTGAGTTGAAGGAATTAGGAAGAAATTCACCTGCAGAAATATGACAGTTTGTGTATGTATGTAAGTCTCTACATGTAAAAAGTAATGATTCATAACATATACTTGAGAATTAACACATACAAGGTTTTGTCTCATTTCTTATGTGCTCTTGGCTCATTCATTTTGTCAACTTATAGCAGCACATGCCACTAGACAAATTGAAGAAGCAATGAAACAAAAAAAGGGAGGGGTGTAGGAGAAAAATTTACAAATCAGAAAAAAATCTTTTCTGTTTTTCTTAAGAAATTGGAAAAAAAGCTGTTATTATTTTATTTTAGTGACAGAACATCTTGATTGAGCTCCCAACAGAATTGTTTCCTAGAAGCAGAGTATGAAACCTACTATTTTAGTGTGTATTTGTTCAGACACATTTCCAAAAGAGAACACTTTATATGAGCAAGCAAAAATAGCATAATTACACCAAGTTTCTTCACATTATGAAAAGTGAAGGCCTTTAAAATAATTTTCATCATGTAAAACCAATTCCCCATGTAACATTCTGATCATTTTGAACACAGTTTATATATTATTCTAATTATTTGACTAACCTTGTCTGTCCTATTGAATCACCATCTAACAACTTCTCAATGCCCTTTATTCTTAGTAAAGAAAAATGTGCAAACTTTAATACAGATATGCTATCATGAAAAGCCAATGCAAAATACAAGGACCCTGAAGAGAAAAAAAGAAACAAAGACAATATTTATAAATGCAATATCTTGTGCATGTTATAATCATCATTTCAGAGGAAGGAAGCAATTCTGAAAACAAATTTTCAAAGCTATTTTTACGCTAACATTATTTTTTTCTAAATGTACACCCATTATGGTAGAGTTATCTTTTCCTTCCTTAAGTTCAGAATTGTCAAAGTTAATTTCCTGGTATGCAGTGTGCCTTTATTTTTTGTTATTTAAATGGTTTAGCTAAAGTTAGATTAGAGTGCCCATTTGTTTATACATTTGAAGGCACTGTGAGCTGAAAAGGCAAATTCTATATAACATATCCATGTGAAGATCCTCCCAGTACTTCCAACAATGCTTCTGATGAAGTGCGTTCAGTAATTTATTAATACTTTTTATGCTTTAAGAGTTCTAATAACGAAAGTTTTAAAAAAGGTCTCATCCACTTTGGGTGACTCTCTTATACTGAAATCAAATAGTTGCCAGATGATCGTTAATGTAAAAAAGAACTCATTAAACATAATATTTTGGGATAGTAATAGTAACCATCTCCATAGTGACAAGCAGTGAAACATCAACCTTCTAGATATTTATTTACTTTTGTTTATAATACAATTTATTTTTATAAATAAAACAAAAGTAAATAAGTATTAGCACGACAATTTCACCAGTGTTTTCCTTCCAGAAGAATTATTTCCAAGAATATTTTGCCTTAAAATAAATACCAAGCATTATAGTGATGTTGTGGGAATGTGTGTAAGGGAGAGTCACAATATTATGTAATAATATTACTATTACTGCCCTTAAAAGCAATTGGTTTGATCACATAGATACAGTGAATTAAGTAATAAGATCTTAGCATATCCTGGCTACTTCCTAAGTGCAGCAAAGTTAATTTTGCTACCTTAAAATACTGCAAATAAACTAAAAACATAATTTGTCTAAATTCACAAAAAAACTGTAATTTTGCTAGTTATGAGTTTTTCAAATTCATGACTTTGAAATGTTTAAATACTTAATTATACTTTTGCTGCATGAAAATATATTGGATCAAAGTTTCACACAGAAATCATCAGAGGGCTTGAATGGGGAAGGGCAAGAGAGGAGAAAGGAAAGAGAAGATCTAGCACCACTCCCACCTCCCTGCATCTGGCACTGCCAAGCTGCAGGATGCCAATTCAATAGGACAGAGTCAATCAAATCCCCTCTTGAATAGCGATTGAAGAAAATAAAATGAGAGGAAGAAAGACAAGTACACTAGATTAAATGCTCAAAGATAAGTGCAAATCAATGAAAAATGCTTGCAAAACTGAGAAGGAAGGAGAACCAGGAAGTGGATATTTATGGTATCTTAATGTGTAAGGGTAAAAAGAAATTAAGTGTACTAAGGATAAGCTAAATCAAAGGGAAAATGTTGAACCACTTTAACTTTTTGCTGAGTAAAAAGTCCAACACAGTTATATAGAATTATTTTCCTGGCTATCTCAAATGACTTTACCAGTTAGAAAGAATATCTGTTTATTGACAGAGAATAGAAACCTAAGGCTCAGAGAAACTAGAACTGCCTGTAACAGAGCTTGCATTTTTACAGGCTCCGATAAAACTTATCGTCCTCATGGAATCAAATAGTACAAATTCCCCCAACTGGTGTCCCCCTCTAGTCCCTTGCTCTCATCTGTCAACAAGTCAGAGGTTTGATCTCTCAGATGAGCTTGTCATCTTAGGCAGCAGGAAAGTGAGGAGAGGAGTAGGTTTGCTGAAAGATTAGGGTAAGAGGTGAGAGAGAGTATCAATCCTGACCCCTAGGCTTCTGGCTTTCCCACTTGGTTAATGTAGGTGCCAATTACTGAGGTGGGAAAACCGAAATAGAAGTACATTTCTGGGAAAAGAGCAAGAGTTTAATTTTTAAGGTTAGTTGACGGTGCCTAGGAGGCACCCAAGTGGGTGTGTCAAGTAGGCAGTTGGATTCTAGTGGTTGAATTCTAGTGGATGCTAGGCTAGAGAAACCAATTTGAGCTTGTCAGACTGAATAGAAGAGGTTGCCTAGAGAAAGACTATAAAGAGAGAAGAATGGGGAAATTAGGACTGAGCTTTGAAGAGCACCAACTTGTAGAGTGTGAGAGAGAGAAAGAGACATTAAATAGGTTGAGAAGGGGAGCCAGAGAAGTCCAAGAGAAACCAGGAAAAGTGAAAAGAAGCAAAGAATGGTCAACAGAGTGAATGCTCTAACAGCTGTAATCAGGTCACTCAGGCCTCATCATTTCTCCTCTGTACTGATACGTGGCCTTTGAACTGATCTCCCTGCTTCCAGTCCCCATCTCTCCAGTCCATTCCCATCACTCCTGTTACACTTCTGCTTCCATTCTTCAAAACTCTCTGAGCCTTCACAGTAAATTTCAATGTCCTTAGCAGGTCCCATATCTGCCTCAGGATCCGGTCCCACCTCTTCAGCCTCACTCTACTACTTTCCTGGCACACCGGGACCTCCAGGTCTACTAAGCCACCTGCAGCTCCTTGACCAAGGCTTCATGTCTCTGTGCTTGGGCACAAACTCTTCCCTCTTGCTGGAAGATTTATTTGTCTCCCACACCTGTGCCCAACCATGTCCTACTCAACCTTCATTCCTCCTCTGCGAAACCTGGACACTCAACCACGCCCAAGCTCAGTTAATCTCAGCCTCGCCTCTGCTTCTAAATCAGTTCTTTGTGATTAATTTTTGTCCCTTGCTCTTCACTCTAGGTAGCGTCCTGTTCACCTCTGTATCCCCAAAACCAGTGCTTCCACACGTTAGATGCTCAGCACAGATCTACTGAATAAATGACTGAACGAATGAGTACACCAAAATTCTGCCTTTTGTAATTTCTTCAGAGCTTTTGGCCATGCTGCTTTATTGTTACTTATTTGGAAGACGTAATATTTAGAAATGCTAAAGAAAATATAACTTAGCTTCTTTTTTTCTTCCTCCAATTGAGGAAAGCACCTTTTGGACTCTGAACCTCATTCATTGGCTGAAATAGAGGAATGTCCAATTTCACTGAACTTCTAATAACTAGCTTATAAAAGAACATAGGGGAAAGTATGAAAGGCTCTGAGATGGACTCACAGGATCCTAGGTATATTTCACTGATTGAGAGCAGGGTCTCAGGCTAGGAGTGAGTATCAGTGTTTCACAGTTCATGTCTCAGCTGATGAGGCATGGGATTAAAATGATATTTGTTATTTGATTGAGTGCCATATGCAGATAGTTTCCTAAGAATTTGGGGTTACCATGGTCAACGGTAGTGTTCAAAGTGATTCCAAGAATAAATAACCTTGACCAATATAATCTAATTATGAATTGTTAATAAACAAAGGTAGATATGTATTCACTAGGTAATTAGACTATGTTGAATTGAAATGAGTCATCCCATTCAGTTCCTTGTAGCCTGATACCTCTGTATATTTCTAATACTTTTTTTCTAACAGAGTTAATTTAATCATATCTCAATTCATGGGATTCTGTCATGTTTGGTCCATGCACAAGTTCTTTCTTATGATGTGGCCACCCCTCCAAAAATTGGTGGCATCATCATTCTCCATTTAAAGTAGTCTTTAGAATTTATAAGTTAAAAGTGAGTATTTTCCAGTGTGACTTAAGGTCTGGTATAGATATATTGGCTCATTTCTGTACAGTCCTTATATTTAGCGAACGTTCATTTTCAGTGTCATGTCCTGTGAAACTTTTTATTATCTCTCACTGCAAGCATATACTGCAGTTAGGTTAGGCTGACAGAGTGATTGCTTGAACTATGGCACTGTGTTATGGTATAGTGAGACAACACCAACATTTTGTGACACTGGCATTATGCTTCAAGGAAAAAAGAATGGACCCGAGTCTCTCAAGCTGACAGCTCTGGTTCCACTTTTCCTGTATATGATACCAAGTAAAAGGGTGTGTACCTTCTCATAGAAAGGAGACATCTTCTAAATGTCACACTTATTGTTCAAAAGGCTTGAGCTACTTAAGTGAACACCATTGTTTTCTGCATATACATTATTCTTTTAAAGATATAGTAGTCCTTTTATTTAGTGTGATGGTTTGAATCAGATTCCTTCAAAGTGTATTATATTTAACAGGCTTGTGTTTCCTGCTATTTAAAAACATTACCAAAGGATGATCATTTTTTAGCCTTTAAAAAATAGACTACAAATTGTGCGATTTAGCCACAGCTTTGGTCTTTAATCATAAATTCTTTCAAAGGGGCACACATATGGAAGAATATGTAGCCAAGTGGAACAAGTTCAGAATTAGCATCTAAAACCCTGTAACTGTTTTAGTCCTTACCAGCCTGGCAAAGAAAGCATCAATGACAGCCTCGAGAATGCCATGCGACCATTTTAATGTCCCTCTGTCAATAAAAATATTCTAATGACAAGTCACAGCTATAAATTTTAGATTTAGTTCTTATAAATTATTTTTGTAGATAAAACTTTATAGAGCGACATATAGTCCAATCCCTGATACTAACTAACCACCACCCTAACAGCATGCTGTCTGCCCAGGCACAGCATACGTATTAGGAAAGCAAAAGAGCATTGCTGCCTAAGAAATCTTGCTAAGCAAAGGGAGGTACTGTCTGCTTTGCATTTGCTTTCCTTATTACCCACACATACTGCAGAGTGTACCCTCTGACTAGTAGTCTCCAGAAACCATAGTCAAAATAAAAACAATGCCTGGGAAAAGGCAAAACCTTTCACTTCAAAATGTATATGCAATATTTAACATGTCTTCTGATTCCAATTCATGATTTAGTAATAGCTGCATATAAGCCATAAATTGATATTCATTTTCTCCTTGTTCTACATAAATATCTGAATCTACAGAAAGCACTTGCAACCAGTACAGGCCCATTTATTCAGTTTTCATAGCTGCTGCTGCATCTTTGAAAGGAAATAGATCTGTTGATACAAGTATAATTGGAAGTTAGATCAGAATGATCAAATGATCAAATTACTTAAATTAGACACATAATGAATTGCCTAAAGATGAAGAAACTGCTTGATTGGCAAAGGCTTACAGCAGACAGTAACCTTCAATCATTTCCTACCTCTGCAGTAAACACTAACTCATATTTTGAAGGATAGGTGATATAAAGGATAGTAATATCAAAGGTTGGTACAAATTAAATAATCATTAAAAGAAACATGACTGATGGAGTTTTTGTTCAGTGTAAGAAGATTCTAACAGATAGGAAGTCTAAATCATTTTGAGCATCCCAATGGAAAAAAAAAAAGAAGACAGAAGTGGTATAATATGGATTTCAGTGCCCAAAATGTACATAGATAATGAAAAGGCAAACTGTATGCACTGCATGTAGCCAGGGACTGTCAAACTGTGGGGACTTTTACCATTCCTACTGATTATTGAACACTGATCCTTGGGACACGAAATTCATCATCATGTTTAAAATAACCTAGTCCATGTAACAGGGAGATTTGGTCTATTTTCTTTTTGGTAATTAAATACCAAAATGTCTAATAACTTGTACATGGTAAGCACTCCATTTATTCAGCAAGTATTTATTGCACATCCACTATGAGCTAAGCATTTAACAAAAATTAATAAATATTAATTTTACATAAGAATGAAGAAATGCTTTTCTTGAAAATTGAAGCAAAATAATATGAATCCATCAATTAACTATATAATTCAAATCAAAACTTTGTCGCGGGGGGTGGTGGTGGGATGAACTGGGAGATTGGGATTGATATGTATACACTAATATGTATAAAATAGATAACTAATAAAAAAGAGACTAAAAATACTTTGTCTAAATTACTAAAATATAAACATATTTTTAAGTCAGAAATTTATTCATTTACTCATTTATTCAACAAATATTTATTTAGTGTTTATTAGGTGCCAGATATTATTCTAGGCCTGAAGAATATAACAATGAACAGAACAGACTAAGTCGCTTTCTACATGTAGCATATATTGAAGTGGAGAAAACAGACAATTTTAAAAAATCAAGTATGTGATATAATGTCAGGATTCAGAAATAGAAGTGCTGATTTTGATAGGGTAGTCAGGGAAGGCTTCTCTGAAAAGGTCATATTTGAGTCACGCAAATATCTGATTTAAGAGCACTCCAGACAGAGGGAACAGTAAGTGAAAAATCCTGGTGCCACAAGCATATTTGGTGTGTCCTCAGAACAGTAAAAAGTCCAGTGTGGTTGGAGCATGGAAAGGGCGGAGAAGACTGATAGGAAATGAAATTGAATAGGTAGCCAAGGGCCAGATCATGTAGGGCCTCATAAACCATGGTAGGAACCATCGAATTTATCCTACGGTCCATGGGAAGACTTTGCTGGGTTTTGAGCAAGGAAATGATTTGATGTCGTTTAAGTTTTTATTTATTTATTTATTTAACGTCTTTATTGGAGTATAATTGCTTTACAATGGTGTGTTAGTTTCTGCTTTATAACAAAGTGAATCAGCTATACGTATACATATATCCCCATATCCCCTCCCTCTTGTGTCTCCCTCCCACCCTCCCTATCCCACCTCTCTAGGTGGTCACAAAGCACCACCGAGCTGATCTCCCTGTGCTATGCGACTGCTTCCCACATAAGCTCACTCTGTCCCAGCTTACCGTTTTTAAAGCATCACCCTGGCTATTCTGTGAGCTGACTCTAGAGCAGCAGAGTAGAAACACAGAAAGCAGTTCAGAGGCTCGTTCATTTCCCTGGTGATTTGGAGTAGATGCACACTAATCTTTAGCTGTTTTTTAATTCCTAGCATCTTAGTGTCCTAACTCTGGATTAGCCTCTATTTCTTTTCTATGTCAGAGGAGAGAATTTTTAATTTGTATGTACTTTTACTAATTTTTCTATACTTTGTCATTCCAATTTATATACTGATAATTTTTCTCAGTACAATATTTTAAATCTCTTATGATCCAAGTTACTCTTTGATCTATATGAGTATGAGTACAAAGCTAAAGTCACCCCAGTTCTTTCCAGATATAAATATATTTTTAATTATATTGTTACTTTTGATTAGAACTTTACATTTAAAAAGTATTTTTCATATTAGAAAAACCCCAAATTTAAGAACAGACCAGTTCACTTATTTAGGGCTAGCATGTTATCAGGGAAAATAGAGCTTAAACTCCAATTCATGTTCAGGGGCCCCCTGACTGATACAACATCTGGATGAGTAATGAAAGCATCCTGTATGGTTTGTTGGCATTGGTCTCTTTGGTGCCTTGATATGAGTCTGATAATGATCTCAGCAAGCCCCAAGTCTGCCTGCCTGACAGATGTCAAATCTCGGTAGATCATTTGGGAGCTAGAAAGATATAGAATACATGCTATTCAGTGGCATAAACAGAAGTTATCATCCAATGACTTTAAATTGTAATCAACTATAGGCTGATTTATTTAAATAGAATTTATGTTTTTTATATGGTCATTCATAGTGTGGAACATAAATGTACTTATTTTGAAAAAAAATAAAAGATAATATGTGATAATAAGAAATTTTGTTTTGAATTCAAAGAAATTATAATTTAGGTTGCTTAAGATAGAAGACTGGCAACTTATGAAATGGATGGGTAGAATGGGTAAGGATGAATTAAATCCCTAATATAGACTGTATGTAATATATAGTCACCATAAAGTTAAAAATATTGCCAAGTTTCAGATAATAACTTATGATAGCCCCAGTATTTGTTATAGTCAATAGCTTGTTGATTTTTCCTCTTAGAAAAGTTCAAAATCGTTTTTTTACAAAACATAATGTATTACTGTAGTGGCCACATACTATTACTGAAAGAAAAGTCCACATTTGATTATGCAGCTTCAAAAGCCTTCTGAGATGAAACCAAGAGCAGGACCATTTTGCAGGGCCATGCTTAAGAACAGAAATGCGGATATCTTAATTAGAATAAAAAGAATAGCACTGTTAGCGAATAACTCTAGCATGAAAAAATAAATGAGAGCAAAAGAATTCAGTGTGGCTTTACGCATGTTGCTACACATACATTTATCTAAAATCTATAAATTGAGTTTGTTTCTACTATGTTTGAGAGTACAAGTAGATTCATTTCTCATTTCATGTATATTGTCTCTGCATATAAATACATCTTATAGACAATATATTAAAAACATTCTTTTCTACATTTTTATCAAGAATTTTGAACCTGCCCATGTTCTAAATAGCAAGCTTCTCTGCTAGATGGTAAGCTCCATGAATGGCAGGGGACTTTTTCCTAAGTACCGTTGACTGAAAAAAAATACACAACCTGAAAGTTGAGACTTATGTTATTTGGTGGCCTTACCTTACCGAGGACTGTAGCCCAGAATAAGCCTCTCAGCTCTGAGGAACTGTTCCAAAGAGGTAAGGGAGGAGCCAGGAAATACAGGAGCTTTTGCTGAAAAAACAAACAAAAAAACATGTTGAAACACATGTCAAAAGATTATGGCTAATCACACACACACAAAACCCAGCCATCTCAAGTTAATGATTTTAGTGCCTTTTTATGTATGGGGAGATGCAAGAGTTTGGTCTCATTGAAATTATTCTTCTGATATGCGTCTTAACTATCTAGGGCCAGTGTGTTATTTTTCTCCACCCTGAATTCCACTCCCGTAGGGGCGGCTGCCGTGGCTGATAGCTTGATGGTGGGCAACTTAGTTGTTTATCCGAATGGCAGGCAACATTCTTTGTTTACTGAAATGGCAGGTAATATTTTTGGTCCACAGTATTTAGATTGTATACTTGGCTTAAATATTTAAAGAGAGAGAAAGCAATAAAAAAATAGAGAAAAGTAAGGAAGAAGTGAAGGACAGAGAGGGAAAGCAATAAAAAAATAGAGAAAAGTAAGGAAGAAGTGAAGGACAGAGATAACAAGGACTAGAAAAAATAGGAGTAGGAGTGAATGAACTTATTTTTAGCATTACTCAGTATGATGATCTTCTTAGAATTTCCAAGAATGTGTAATATTTCTGGAAAATCAGATAAATAAGCTAATGGTTTCTGTATTTTGAAAATTATATAAAGTTAAAAATTATTAAAATCTATAGGACAATGCCAAATATCTCATCTTTAAAATAGAATATACTGGAGATGTTATCTGTTAACAGTTTCTTTTTCAAGCAAAAAAAAAAAAAGGAAGAAAGAAAAAAGAAAGAAACGTTAGCCTTGTACTTCCAAACACGGCAGAAAAAAACTCAATTTATAGATTTTAGATAAATATGCATGGCAAATAGTCTTTTTATCCAACTGATCAAAGATTATTTGCAGTTGATTAATCAGGTGTAGGTGGAAAGGTAATATAGTGATGGCCAGCTTGGAATGGACTCTAGACCAATTTAATACAAGATGAAGAATGAACTCTTCATGAGCATGGGAAGCAACAGAACCTGCTATGCACCAAATATCATATGAAGTTATTTTCATTTGTTCTCCACTCATACCCTCAGACAACTTTTAGAGGTAGGTATTATTATGAGCTAAGAGTTATTTTCCACATTTTATGAATCAGTCAACTAACCTGCAAAATTAAGATTTTTAACTCAATGGCATATGATCCTGCAATCCCACTCCAGGGCATATATCTGGAGAAAACTATAATTCAAAAAGATACATGCACTCCAATGTTCATTGCAGCATTGTTTACAACAGCCAAGACATGGAAGCAACTTAAATGTCCATTGACAGAAGAATGGACAAACAAGATGTGGTACATATATACAATGGACTATTAGCCATAAAAAAAGAACGAAATAATGCCACTTGCAGCAACATGGATGGACCTAAAGATTATCATACTAAGTGAAGTAAGTCAGAAAGAGAAAGACAACTACCATTAGCAGATTAGCAGATATGAACTATTATATAAGGTCCTACTGTATAGCACAAGGAACTATATTCAGTATCCTATGATAAATCATAATGGAAAACAATATGAAAAAGAATGTATATATATGTATAACTGAATCATTTGCTATACAACAGAAATTAACACAACTATACTTCAACTATACTTCAGTAAAATACATTTTTTTAAAAAGATTTTAACTCAGGTCTGTTGTTCACTCAACAAGCATTTATTAGGTAAAGCTAACCGGCTAAGACCCTAATAACAATATCCAAAGGTCCATGTTCTTTCCACTAAACTGTGGGGACATGTGACACAGGACAGGATGGAGAGCAAGTGAGTAAGGCTACAGATGATGAAACAGCCAGCAACCTAGTAGAAGCAGCAGCAGCCCCAGGAAGGAAGCACTCTCAGATGACACAGAGCATGGCTGGAGCCCTGGAGAGTTAGGAATCACTGAGTAACTCACCAATTAGAAGGACATTAAGGAAACATTGAAAAATCAGACAGGAATACTCACTCATCCATTCTTTCATTCAACAATTATATGTGGAATGTCTATTATGTGCAAATCACTGAGCTAGGGGACAGGGAGGCCAGGGGAGAATGCCAAGTTCATTGAGTAGAGGCTTTAACAGAGAAGAAGCTACAAAAATGGGGAAGATGGTAGGAAAATGAGGATGTGCTAGATAAACAGAAGTAATAGGTAATATGAATGTAAGGAAATAAAGTATCAGAATTTTAGAACTGACCACTCTAGACATCATCTTATTTGGTCAGATTGTCCTCCAGTAACCTGCGGCCAGATACCCAGCAGCTAGAGAGCAAGAATGCCCAAACCAGAGTCCTGACTCCTGGTGCAAGTTTCCTTCAATGACCTGACCTGATGTGCAGAAGCTTCTAGGGCTCTGGGTTCCAAACAGGAGGCATATGTTGTCATTTCTAACATGAAACAGGAGACATGAGTTTTAGGGAAGAAGAAAGATGTTTTATCATGTACACAGAGGAGAGAGTCAACAGAGGGAAGAGAATAAGAAATTATATTGTTATGGAGGTAACTTCAGTGCAGTAAAGGATTTAGAAGTTCTCTTGCTACAAGTCACCATGGAAACCACCTGTTAAATTTCTACTCCTCCTTCAAGTTCTAGTTCAAGCATCATACTCTCCCTGAAACCTTTCAAGGTCCTCCAGGTAGAAGTCATTGTTTCTCCTCAGTGCTCTCAAAACACATTGTTTATGCCAACTTTGATGACGGTTTTGTGGATACTTTTTTTTCTCATTTCACTGTGATCTCTGTTGCCAGCTGGGATCACATGGGCCATCGTGGTGTCTGTGATATTTAGCCCAGTACCTGGCACCAAGTAGATGATCAACTACATGTACGGGGTTAGACTGAATTCAGTGAGATCTGTGATAAATGAAAATGCATGTGCCTAGGAATAAAAGACAAACAAAAACACAAAAAACTGTGGCAGTAATAGTTGCAGACCTCCAAACACCTTTAACAAGAGGACCTTACCGGGAGTTTGCAGCAGGGAGATATTCACACATCCTGTAACTTTTTACCTTTTAAAGCTTAATATGTTTGAGAAACTCTAAAGCAGTCTTATTTCAAGGCAAAATGTTCAAACACTTCTACTTAAAGTCCTTCATCCCAAGGGTTTCGGAATAGCTCACGACTATTTCTGGCTGCCAACACTGCCATACAGCCCTGTTTCAGGGCATCAAAACTCACTGGCAACACTGCAGGAAGTCAATGAAGAATGCTGGCTTGGCCTGTAAACTAAAATGCCACCATGTGTTTGCAAGTTTAACATTTCAGTGGATGAACAAGTAAGATGAGGAGAGAGAGAGAGAGAAGGACGGAGATGATTCCCTTCATATAACAAACTCTACTTGAAAGTCACTTTTATATAGACATAAACAGTTGTTATTTACAAAGATACATTTTAGCCTACTGGAATTTCTCCATGCTCATATTATTTTTTTCAAATGTGGTTTAAACAATTTAGAAATAGATTATCTAGATCTAAATCGATGCAAAAAATATTTACTAAGCTTGACATTTAAGCAAAATGTCAAATCTAATATTTGTATCTTTAATTATATTTTGAAACTATCAAAAATATAACATATGTGCATCCACCACCTAGTTTTAACAAACATTTTACCATATTTATTTTTGATCTTTTCTTAAGAGACATAACATTATGGATAAAGTTAAAGGCATCTTCCTTCCTTAATTATATTTCCTACCTTCTCTTTCCAGGATTGGTATATAACATCCTTATGAATATTTTAATCATATTTTTCATTATTCAAATATGAAATTTATGATAGCATGTTATAATATGTATTAAATATTATTTTAAAAACAAATTTAAATTAAATTGACACTAAAATTAATAAGTGATAGAGGATGATGTAATCATAAAGGGAGATTATTTGATACAAGTTTTAATTATGAATGTATTTAGTTCATGCCAGCATAACTTAATCAACACTTTATTTTTTTACTCAATTATAACAGCATAAACTTTTGTGGACATCAGTCTGGAAAAAAAACATGTTACAAAAGCACCGAGAATTAATTTCATGAGGAAACGCTGCAAGTATACAAAGGTCACCTTATTTTCCTACCTTTATATCATAAGATCAATAAAACTGAATGAAACTTGTTGGATAGGTATTTTATTGTTCCCATTTATCACCCATCATTTATACACACACACACACACACACACACACACACACACACTCTTACTCACTCACTGCTCTTAGCTCCCTGAGAGCCAAGGAGTAAAGGAAAACACATCAGGTCTTAAGGTGACATTACCTAATAAAAGGAGATATGACATATCATCAAGTAACACTACCTTTTTTCTTTGAAAAGAATTATCATGAGTGTCCTTATAGGAAACTAAATAAAAATTAAACAGACAAATGAAAACCACCTGAACAATGTAATGGACAGTGTTTTCAAACTAGCAATTTTACCACAATGCAGAGTTATTTTTCATCTACTGTTTCTTATATCTCATGGATAAAATCCAAGGGCATGATATGAAATTGCAGCTTTCTGGAAAATCTAGACTGTAATGATGTTCATGCATATTTACTCCTGAAAGTCCTTTGGCAAAGGAGAGCATACCAGAGGGCCAGTTTGTAAAATATAAACATGAAGCCACCCCACTGGCTTCAGTGGGTGTGGGAATCCCACAGCTGGTCCTAAAGGAAGGTGCTAAAACACTCAACATGGATTGTGACAGAAAGGAGTGAGTGGGAATTCAGTCTATCATGTTATTCAAATGCGATTTTTTCATTATATTGTTTTTCCTTCCAATTTTTTATTCTGGGGTTTTCATGCTTTCCGACTCTGTTGTGTACTAAGACCCATCTAGTCAGAGCGACCGTGCTTCTTAGTAATCAGAGAGTCACCCTTGGTTATTGAATATGTTTTCCAGCTTAATGAGCAAGAGCATACACATGACGCTAATGAGGGATTTTTGCTTCAAGATACTTTTAAAAATGTATATGAGTAAGAAGAATTGTTTACTCAGATTATTTTAAGATGTAAATGCAGCTGCTTCAAAAAGGAAAAAATAATCCTGAGAAAAATGCAACTGTGATACATGAAAATGGATCACGAGCTCAATCCTGCTTCAACTACATCCTATATACTGAAGAGGGGCGTGGGAGCACTCGAGGCCTTGGAGGGAGGCTTGTTTGCTCTCTAAAGCAATGGCACTAATCGTACCTGCCACCACAGTCCTCATCAATCAGTCCTGGACTCAGGCCAGGTGTATGTTAAAAATCCAAGGAATAATTCTCTAAACCACAATTAAGGGTGCTTACATGATATCTACATCATGATAGAACCCTGTTTGCCTCTGTCCCAGTAGCAAAGAAAGAAAATTCTCCCTAACAGGAGAGGAAAAAATGCCTTCCTGAATCCCACATGCAGCTGCCACCCTGAGCCTGGCTGCTCGTCTCTTAAGTTTCCGATTTGGAACAGAACACAGGTCAGGAAAAAAAAAAAAAAAAGGAGGAAAGGGTAGAGCAGGAAATGCATAGGGGTGACATCTTTTACCTTAGTGCTTTGCTACAATATGCCTTAAGTATCGAGCCACTAAGCCCTATTGATTCTTCCTTCAAGTGACTGCCTCACCCTTGAGCTTTCCTTTGCTAGTCCCTCTAGCTGACGGTGACAGCTTGGTGACTAGTCTCCCTGCCCACACTCCACTACCAGCTAATCTTCCTAAAGCACCCCTTTCATCACGTTGACCTTCTCATCACCCTGTGCTCAGAAAGCTTTCAGGACTCCCCACTAACTAGAAGATAAAGGCCACTCTTTGGACTGGAATGGAGGCCCTTTATAATCTGTCTATAGAGTGCTGGACTCGGCCACTTTTATTGGGAAGAGTTCATTTCAATCAGACTGATTTATTCCTGTTCCCCAGCACCCGGTGCGCTTCTGCCTCCACACATTTCCCCATGTCGTTTCTTCCATCACAATTCTGTTAAATCCTACCCATCTTTTGACATAGTTCAGTTTCCATGGTTTCCTCCCTACATTGTGAGCATTAAACCTGAGAGTCATGTGGAAGTTGGAGCTAAGTGCCTGGCACTGGGGGCCCCTCCAGACTTTCATCTCCTTTCTCACCACTCCATCTTGGTTTTGCTCGATGAATCAGTCCTTCTGACTTCTCCACTATTGATGTTTTTCAATCAGTGCATTTAATCACCTGTTCCTGTCACCTGAAACCACACACATGTGACCTGAAGCATGTGGAGGAATACGTATCACTGAAGCATGTACATTAAACAAGAATATTAAACTCCTTATAATGGAATAAAAGAGAAAGAGAAAAAGGGTGTGGCTGAGATTTGTCAGTAGGCTGTGCAAGCTATCTGCCTTAGAAAGAGCTAAGGTACTTGCTTAAAATGTTGATTTCTGAGTCCCATACCAGATGTATTGCATCAGAATTTCTATGGCGAATCTTACACACACTAAATTTGGAAAATCTCTTCGTCTTAGAGGGTAAGAAAGAGTATTTACTATGATTACAACTCATCACAGCTGCACATCAGAATCACATTTTGTAGCATTTTTGACAACTGAAGTTACCTTGACCTCATACCAGACCTCCTTAGTGAGAATCTTTGTGTTGGCACCCAAGGTCAAAATATCCCACAAGAGGTTTTGCTCTGCATCCAGGATTGGAAACCACTAAGCCAAAAGTTAACGATTACCAATATTTATTAGGTAATTACAACTTTGAGAAATAGTGTTAAGCAGTTTATGTACATTTATAAACGATTTTCATAGATTTGGAGAAGTTCAATAACTAGTCCAATGCCATACAACTAGTAAGTGATCAAGCCTCAGTTAAGCACAGGTCTATTTGATACACAACTCCAAACTCTAATCTCATTCCCATCTACCTTTATTATTTTAGACATTATTTTAATACATGGCCGTCGGTCTCTTTCCCTAGAATCGTTCCTCCTGTTAAATATGTGATTCTGGTTTTGAAAGTTCTGACATCACCTAGGGGAAGGGTTCCTCAGCTTAGTTTCCCTTCGCTCACACACCCATGGACTGGCTATCTGTAGTTCTAGACATTTTCTCAATCCTTTCCATCTAATAAGCCAATTTCTATGCTTTAATCCTTATAAAAAGATAGATATTAATAGCAACTGAACTTTTTCCATGTACAAGAGAAGCGTGTTCCCCCTCACCGTAATCCTAGGTTACATGTCTGGAGAAGGGCATTGCTCCTTCCTATTAGGTTTCGAAACGAAAAGGATTGCCATTCTCAAATTAAAAAAAAAAAAAAATTATTGGCCCAAGCTTACATATGTCACCTGAGTAACAATATGGTAGACTTCCTCACCTTACCTCTCAGTCAACACTCTTCCACCCTTTGTATAGAGGGTTTAACTTTTCAATGAATTTTCACATCTCTTACCTTATTTTTTCCCCACAACTCAGTCGTTCCTGAATTGTAGCTTCTTTACAGGTAAAATATTTATAATCAAATTCCATCAAAAGGAGTGACATGAAAATTAATGAGTAAATGGATTTAAAGTATCACAGGAGTCTTGAGTGAAAGGTACACACTGTTTTTACCGTTACTACTATAATGCAGCTCACCCATGACAGTTCTGACGGAGAACACTGACGGCAGCTCTGACCTCATTTACTGGCCAGGCCAGAAGGGGTCTGCATCGTAACCTTAGAGACAGACAAGCTCCAGGGAAACAAACCAGTCAAGGTCCAAAACAACCCCGAAACCACCGTCACTGCCATGCAACTGAGTGCTTTAAAACTGATTAGGAATGTTGTATGGTCAAAATCCTGAATGGACATCAGATCAAGAAACTTGGGAGAGGAATAAGTGACAGGCATGTTTGACAGATGAAACAAAATCTAGTGAAATTAGAGGGCAGCCACAAACCAGACACACGAATAAGTAATTTGCTACCTGGAAGCGTTTGCATCCTCACACTCTGGTGGATGACAAGACATTCTTAAATACACGGGAAAGGCTTATTTAACTCATTTCAGAACATTCTTGGAAGAGGCATTTCAAGGGAGGCAGGGAATTGAATTAATGTCAAAGCCTCCAAAATATTCATGAAATAATTATAAATGTGAGTTTTACTTCCTATAATTTAGATTCTTCACTCCATCAAGTGGTCTTTTAAGCTTATTGGATCTTTCTCTTCTTTCTTACAATTCAGAGAGCTAAGGTTTTCAGTCAATGTTAATTTTCTCTGAAGGATTTTCAGAGGGGAGTATTTCCACATAGAGACCCCTGAAATTATTATTTTCAAGTAGGGCTGATTCTTTTTCTTTGTAGCCTAGAAGAAAAGAGATCTATGTAATCGCAGTGTCAAAGTGTCAAAAGACTGAGATAGGTTGAAAAAAAGAAGAAAAGAAAACACAAAAAACCTTAAAGGCATCCATGCAGTTCTCAGCCTTACAGATCCTTGGCTCACATAAAATACTTGTGACATGCTGTAATTAACTAGTTACTCCTCTCAGAATGAATAATAATGCAATTATTTGCCAAAAGCAGGGAAGAAGGGATAGTTTCTGTTTTTAAAAACGTTCGCCTTTCATTTCTGTAGAAAGCAAAACCCTGGATTAGTTTACATAAGCTGTGAAAGCACAGAGTGACCTGCATTCTCACTATTACACTACATGATAATTCTGTCACCTTTTTATCAGAGCCTTATACTTTTCAATGGTTTGAAACAGTACTAAACTGGCAAGTCAGGACCACATTCAAATTGTATTGGTTCTTAAAAACAGCACCCAAATACCACAGAATGTAAGTAGTAACCTGGCTGGTGAAAACATCTTTTTGTACTTGGACTTCCATGCCATTGAGGAGGGTAAGGGCTAGCGAGGGCTCTGTTTCCTTTGTCTGTGCAGACACAAATAAAAGGAGGAAGGTGAACCTTAGTTCTTCAAGTCCTTCTCCTTCCTTAGAGATGCCATGTGCCAAGTAACACAAAGTTAGGTGAGAGTTTATCTGAATATATCACTGGTTCTCTCTCCTATGTGTTAATATCTAGACAATGACTGTTTTCTTTAAATTTTTCCAACTCCATCCTGCCACAATTTCAGTAATTCATTCAGCAAGCATTTATTAAAGCCTTGCTATGATGCACTGTACTAGGTACCAGGAATTCAAAGGTAAAAAAGACCCACTGCCCTTGAGAAGCGTGCAGAAAAGTAAAAATATGAACCAGAGAGCAGGCACATTAACAATGGAGTAAATGCAACCAGGGAGCCCCCTCTCCAAACACACATACACAAATTCATCCACTGATATAAAGACACAAAACCATGCTGCCCAATGAATATGAACTTCCAAAACTTTTAAAAAAGTTTTGAAGCAGAGACTTGGATTTTGTGCTAAAACATAACAATTTTGTAATTTCAGTAGAGTCAGTTGGAATGTGTTGATATGTATATGTGTGTCTGTCTGTGTGTGTTTTTATGTGGAGCCAACTTTATATAGAGTTTCATTAAGGATAAAATGTTCTGAACAATTGATGCCTTAAATAAACAGATTAATTTCACATGTATCAGTTACTCATTCTAATACCAAGTGTTAGTTCAGAATTTTTTAAAACTAATATTCTCTGATATATCCTCATGACCCTATGATACTAAAAAGCCTGGATCACTTGTTTGGGAAGACAGAGACTGAGTCAGTGTTATTTAAATTCATAAAATCATGATAAGTATTCCAAAAGTAGACACAGCCTTGTTTTTTCAAGCCCGATTCATCCAAAGCATTCGTTTAATTAGTTAATAGTAGGCATTTGGATCTTTCTTGTTTTTCATTGTACTGAACAGTATGTAGAACAGTGCAGGCTTTGGCATCAGACTGCCTATATTCGAAATTAGATTCTTCCGTGTACAAGCTGTGTGACTTCTCCAAGCTACATATTCTTATCTGTAAGATGAAGATGGTAAAAGTAACTACCTCATAGAGATAGAAGGATGAAAGGAGTAATAACATATAAAGCACATAACACTAGGACAGGCACTATCATTAAATAAGCTAGTATTATTATCATTATCCTCAAATTCAATTGAATATTCATTTGATCTCAGTGAGGATATTTAATATTTGCCAAGAAAATTATTTAGCTACCCTATGTCTATTTCTATGGCAGTAGAGTGATGAGAATTTATATTAATTTTATCCTTTCTTTAAAAATATAAAATCATGTTTCTGTACTCATTCGTTTCATTTATGTATGTATTGAAACCACAGTTATTGAAAGTTTAGGGTGTGAAAGGTATTGGCGGGACAGGGAACACAAAGATGATTTAGCCACTACTGATAAAAATCAAGATAGACTTAACAGTTTGAGACCATGGTCCTGAAATCTTGCATGGTTTTCTGATGAATTAAGCCTAATAAACTTAGGTACAAAAAATATATAGTAAGCAACGATCATATAATCAGAGTTCATTGGTCTTTCATAAACGTAGAAATGGTAGGTCTTTGTAAGCCAGTCCCAACGTTTCCCTTTCCCTAAGCTACGTAGTTTTAAAGCCATTTCAGCAATCAATGAAGCTTTTTCCACTTATTCAAAGAAAGAAAAACATTCTTCACAGACTTCCAATTTCCAATTGTTGCTGAAATTCATGAGCAAATTTATTATACTCATGCATTTATTTAATATATGCAAGGCCCAAAGAGGAGGGAGGAAGGAGAAGGTATGATAACACTATACAGTAGAGAAAAAGATAATTATAACCCATGCTTTCCTAAAGCTTATAGCCCAGCAAAACTCCATCTTACTTTCACCTGAAAGAATCTAGGTCCTCCTTTTGAGATGAGAATAGAAATGCCAAATGTCTACACTTTTATCTTAGGCATTTCCTGAAAGGCTTTATTTGAGGCAGTAAGAATGAGGAATTTCCAAAGGGGAAACAAACCTTGAAAGGAGATCCCTGAATGAGCAATGCTAGAAAAGGAAAGGGAAGAAGATGTCGGCATCAAAAAGTCTGTGGGACTAAGATCAGATCAGTCAAACTGAAAAAAAAAAAAAAAAAAAGCCAACTGGAAAAGGAAGATCTTGTAAGATATCCTGAACAATTGTTGAATTTGGCGCTATGGCTTAATTAAGTGAATTCTTCACTGAAACGTTGAATCTGGCCAGTTCAATTCAATCAAATTTTCTCTTTCCATCTCTATTCTCATTTCACCATTTTGTTATGATTATCAAATGGGCTTCTGAATTGCCAGTCATTTTTTGTCAAGATTATATATGGTGTACATCCCTGAATTTCTTTGTATTCAATTTGGAGAAACCTGAAAAGCCCTTGATATCTTACATAGTTTACTCCAGATGGACAGAGGTTCTCACATACCTTCCTCTCTGTTCTGCTGCTGCTAACAGATCATTATTTCACTGTCTTTCAAGGAGATAGTCTCTAGAGTCTAACACCAAAACAGTCAAAACCTAAACTGTCTTCAACATAAATGAAGCTATCTTTTTAAAAATACAAAAAAGTCAGTCCCTTCCCCTCTTTATTTACTACAAATGGTTAAGGAGAACAAGCCTGAGCTACAAGCCACTTCTCCAAATCCTTTATGAAAAGGACCAAAAGCTCTTTGAACATGTAGGAGCTCCTGATCTCAGATTTTTCAGATGCCAAGAATCAGCCAAGGAAGCAATGTTGCGATCCCAGTAGCTGTCATCATGTAGCACCATCACGGCCGAGGTAGGAACACCACTCTCAATGACTTAAGCATGTAGAGATGGTTACCATCTGTCTTATTTGTATTTAAATAAGTGAAATATTAAAAATAACCAAGTGTTCCTAAAGCAATTCTCTTACAAAAAAAAATATTAAATGAATTAGTACAGTATCTGCCAACACTTTTAACAGAGATCTAGGTAATTCTGATACAGATGGTTTAAAGACTACGCGCTGAGAAGCACTGGTGTGTAGACAAACCCTCTCTCACTCAGTCAACAAACCAATCAAGCAGTGATTCCTAGGAAGTGAGTCTGGTGCCAGGCTGACTGCTTAAGAATACAGAATCCTAGGCTTTTCCCCTAGACTTACGGAGGTCCAGAAACCTGCTTATAAGTAGCTATGTTTAAATTTTTCCGGGAAACATACACAGTCTGCAGTAAGAGGAAAGGGGTTGTATTTTACTTTAACACATCTGTGGGGGGTCCTTGTTCCACAATTTACTAGCTCTCTGACATTATGTAATATCATTGGACTGAAAAATGGCTGTTTCAAAGATTAAAGAAAGCAATGCATGTTTAGAACCCAGCAGGTAGTCAGCTGCTTGTTTTTGTTATCACTATATCCTACGCTCAGCTCCAAGTAGATATACAAAACTAAAATGTGTGATTCATCACTTCAAGAAGCATATCATCTATTTAGAAAAGTAATATAAATATTAATAGAAATTTTAAATGGGTTTATATTCTAAGGCACTAACATATTTGCACACATAAACATGATATTCTGAGTGACAAAGTAGATTGTAAAACACAGAGAATTATAAGGACATAGGAAAAATCATAAGCTTGCTTTAAATGTCTAATTCTCTTAATTCAGGTGACCTAATTTTCATTAATTCACCAAATTTTTATTTCTATTAATAAAAATAATAAAATCATGAGCAATAATCAACTTATAATTATTTAAAACTGAAAATAGAAAGAGTAGTATGTATCTGGGAAAGGGCTCCATGGGATAGACTTCAAGGGGCCCATGAAACCCCTAAAATATTATGCAGAGTTGTTTATATGAGTATAGGTATTTCTGAGGAGAGATCCATACCTTTTACTTCATTCTCAAAGGGTTTGGTGATCTCCTCAAAACGTTAAGGACCACTGAAGATTCCTGTTTAGCACATCTTATGTGTATCCTCATATATGCTGAAGAAATTTAACTCCTGATTGTATTCCAAATAATCTCCGTGTGTACTTTCTCTTAAATGTCCTCTGAATCATTTTCCTCAAGCTTTCACCATTCAAATATCCTGCGAAAAGAAGTAACACAGCAAGATTTCATTTAAGGAAATTGTAAAGCAGGGTTTCATGGCTACTTCAGCTTATTCAAATTCTGCAGGCATCAGCACGGAAGTTTATGTACATGTTTTAAAAGTTCCAGTGGCAGAGATTAACTGATGATTATTTTCTGAGTTTTCCCTTTTTATTATTATCCATTGCTCAGTCTTTTGAATTATTTTTGATTTGTTCTATGTTTCTTTTCATCTCAGGTAGAAGAGTGAAGGAACTTCCCCTGGAAGGATAAAATTCAATTTTGCCAACTTGCATTTTGCCAACCTAGCAATTCTTCCACTTTGTGTTTTATTTATAATGTGGTAACAACACTATTGATGTTACACATTTTTATTTCTCTCTTCCTTTAGGTGTGTGTGCAACATTGACTGTTCTCAAACCAACTTCAATCCCCTCTGTGCTTCTGATGGGAAATCTTATGATAATGCATGTCAAATCAAAGAAGCATCATGTCAGAAACAGGAGAAAATTGAAGTCATGTCGTTGGGTCGATGTCAAGGTAATGTTCACACCAAAATTCATTTTAAAGAATGTCTTTAGTCTTTGTGTAGAAATGAAAAGTGGAGATAACTCCTTATTAGGCAGCAGCTTCATTTTTGAAAGACAATTCTGACTTACAATGGGCATTACATTTTACTGCAGCAATTTTGAGGAGTTTGAGGGCCTATTGGCAACAGTCCATATTTTTTTCTATATAATGGGCCTGTATCTTCACAGTGCCATCAACCCAGAGGCCAATATTCAGAAGATAGCAGATATACTCCTTGCACAGGGAAAAAAGAAAGTGAAAATCATTTTTAGCAAAGAATCTAAAGATTATTAGACAACCTTGAAATCAAAAGCAAATCACACCACTTTTAGGTATTTACTCAACAGAAATATTTCAAGTACATTTTTATAAGCAGCATGTACTGGAACGTTCTATTTTGTTTCTTGTTCAGAAACAAACATCCTTTTTTGTTTTTGATTGGTTATTCTTTTACCCAACTTATCTCAGTTATAACTGTGAACCTTCTCCTTGCCCTAAACCTTAGAAAGCCTCTATCCTTCTATTATTCACTCTCAAACAGAAATTGACCTTGTAAATCTGCTTTGTATAAAGATTGCTTAGAAATATAGTTGAAAATTCCTTAACTGTAGTGAAGATACTGTTAGAAGGATATCTAGGAAACAGTTAATCTTTATTGTTAATTTTTTAACACAGATAACACAACTACAGCTACTAAATCTGAAGATGGGCATTATGCAAGAACAGATTATACAGGTATGTAATATTTTCTACTACAAAATATGAGCACTGCTATTACAGAGTTCTGGGGAACCACTGTTTACCATTGATCCTAAGCTGATCTTGCAAGACTTCTGACATGTGCTAGTCTTCTCTTGCTTAGTTCAAATTTTCAATAGACAAGACTGAATTTTTGTCGAAGCAAATAAGACACTTTTTTCTTTGCCACAGTTAAAGCAACTGTCAAAAATGTCAGTAAGATATAATTAACTTGTTTTGACAGTGCAAACGGTACAAATGACAAAACATTTATCAAATTAATGGGCATCAATGGAAATTAATGCAATTTTTGGCAGTATATTATAATTAATGCAAATGTTCTTGTTTGAATTTTTATAAAAGTCAACAATAAAAAAGTTTAGAAAGATAGGACGTCTATAAATAGTAATACAGGCTGTCTATTTTGATGCAAAGTTAAAAAGGTATAGGTAATTTATTTTAAAAAATAATAAAATTCTTTATTTAGAAACTAAAATGCAAAATTATACAGAGTAAAATTATACTCTGACACATGCAAACTTATAAAGCATTTACTGTAGACATGTAAATCTTATTTAGCAATTACAGAATATTATTTTGAGGAATATTTTTACCTAATATAGTTTTCCTGAGAAATAACTTATGGATATTCAAATAAGATTTTAACAGATTCTTAAATTTCATAGAAATTTAGGATAAAAAATATAATATAATAAAAATAAAATTATTGAGGTTGATAATGATAAGCAGTTTTTTTTTAAAAAAAGCAGTTTTCCATTTAGCTATTAAACATTTATAACTAGATTTGTGGCTAATATTCAATCAAAAAATGCTTATCTTTTGAAATATGGACTACTATTCACTCTCTTTGAAATTGCACTTCCTTTAACACTATTTCTGCCATTATATTTATATACATGATAAATCTTGATGAAACTTTTTAAAGTTAGTCAATCAGATGTTTTACTCATAGATACCTCAAACATTTCAGAATTTGGAAATAACAAAAGGATTCTTTTTTTTAATTTTCCATTTTTATCTTAATGATTTTCAACAATGTAAATAAAATTTCCATGTGCTAGAAGTCTAGAATTATCATGGACTATGATACATGAAAAAACATTCTATGTAGATATTGTATAGCTGTTCCCAGAGTGTCCAGGAGAGATATTAATAGGTGTTCCTTGAAAAGAAGAGTCCATGGTCAGTAGGTTTGGGAAGAGCCCAGACAAACAAATGAATTTTCTACCCAAAATTCTTCATGGCTCTTATATGCACTGTAAAATTTTTAAGAGATGTGCATCTTTTATTTATTTAATGTTTTTTATGTTTTATTGTGCAGAATTTCTAATACATACAAAATACACACAAATGTAGGCTATATAGTAAAATGAACCCCCATGTACTCATCACTCAAACTGAGTAACATCAACCCATGGCTAACCTAGCCCCATCCCCACACCCATCTTTCTCCACTTTCAAAATATGTGGAAATAATTCCAGAAATTATGTTATTTTATTAATAAATACTTCAGCTTGCATGTCTAAAAGATTAACCCTTTTTAAATAAAATTGTCATTATCACACTTAAAATAATTATGAATAATTCCTAATAATACATAGCTTTTATCAAACTTATTCGATGAATAGCACATTTTTTGTGGCACATTTTTCATTACTAGTGTCACCAAGAATGCACTTTGGAATATGCTGATCTACAGTAAAATATTAAAAGTGATAAAAGATAATAATGCAAAATTGAGGTCTGAAGCTAATAGCATATATTTTAAATTTTAAATGATATAAAAGTTAAATTCTATATTTTATTAAAAATAATAACTATATATTGGCATTTTAAGTCACTACCTGACATATTTAATTTTACTGTAGCCTAAAATATTTGGAAATTTTACAAGGATCTCACTTTTATACAAGGAGTAACTTAACACACTGCACTTAAAATACATTTATACCCATTTTGCAAAGTAATTCATTTTGAAAAAAATCTTCAAAAATGTAACACATTGGGAATATCTTCTCCATTGAGCTCACAGCAGAATCAAACATCTCCCTGAGACTTCTGTCCCTGAAACAAAGAACTCTTCAAGTTGATTAGCATCAATGTGCAAATATATTTGCATTTATAAAATTGCACCAATAAATATAATGGAGTTTGCCATTCTCTCTATATTATGCATATTGCATATTAACGGTTTGTCCATTTTCAAAGAGTTTGGGGAGTTGAACTTTTATTCCAAAAAATATTTTATATTTGAGTTTGGTTTCAAACAGATCATCTCTGATCTTCAGTGTCCATGCTTTTAATTGACATTGTTTCCTATCTTAGGTCTTTATTGAACGTGAGAATGTGTTTTTAAATACATGCAAATGAAAACTATCTAGACACTCAGTGTTGTCCAAGATGTTCTAATTTGACATCACATTTATCTAGTAGATCCCAAAGAAAAACTTTTGAGATAAAAGTAAAGTTTAAAAATACATGTTTGGGGGCTTCCCTGGTGGCACAGTGGTTGAGAGTCCGCCTGCCGATGCAGGGGACACGGGTTCGTGCCCCGGTCCGGGAGGATCCCACATGCCGTGGAGCGGCTGGGCCCGTGAGCCATGGCCGCTGAGCCTGCGCGTCCAGAGCCTGTGCTCAGCAACGGGAGAGGCCACAACAGTGAGAGGCCCGCATACCGCAAAAAAAAAAACGTTTGTTGAAATCCAAATTTAAGACAGGAACAAAGATAATGTCAATTGAAGCTTGCAATTTCTAATTAAACATTGATTGCACATTTTAAAATTCCCCTGGATTTAATTTATATGTCTATCTTCATCAATGATCTTATTAAAGTGCAATATATACCCTTTTTTTGACATTATTTAAATAACAGTCAGGTCCCTCAGCATTTCCAGGCTTCCAGTAGTATTTGCATTTCCCTGAATTTGGGGACTCAAACTTTGGAAAAAAGTAAAAGGAACCAAATGGAGACTCAGTACGTCATTGTCCTCTTAATTTCTGTTCCACATGCTCAAAACTCCCCAAGGAGGGAAAACAGGAACTAGAATTTCATGGTTACTAGAAGTTTGTTATGTGCTCACAGCTAATTTAATGTCAGTCACTTCCCTTGTTGAACAAACATTCATGCGCTCTCCCACCACAGGGAAGTACAGATCTTAAAGCACTCTCATTTTCCCCCTTACATGTCCTTAATACTATAGTTTTAAAACTTTTAGCTTCCCCCCCGCCCTTTGTTCCCTTTGAGCCTACCTTGCAGCTATTAATACAAGATCATATATTTCTGATTACAAAAATGGAAACATACTTTAAAGAAAGCTTAAATCTAAAAATAAATATGTTGTGTCTCATTTTTTATATCACTTTAAAAAGAGAGACTCCAAGTAAGGACAAGCAGGGGCTAATTTACAAAAAAATTAACGCAAACTAAGAGAACCACGCCCCCTAACATGATTAGAGCTTAACTGAACTTATGCAGAGCTGTGAATTCCATGAGCCTCATAGGCACATAACTGAAGTGGACGCTAGGAAACCAAAGAATTTGCCAAATCATCCCTGCCAGCATTACTTTCCGATTGTGTCTGACTTTGGTCTCTATTTTGCCCTCTCCCCTTTAATGAGACCCAAGGCATTAGAGAGTCCTGAATCAAGAGCTTTGGATCTCTTTGTTTCAAGGCAGACAGGATCCCTGTCTGATGAGCTAAACAAGCCACTTAATGTTATTCTCCCTTCATCAGTCTAAGACGGGCTTAGATTTAGGTCTTTCTCTTCACTCACAGAAAGGTTCAGAGAACACAATTTTACAAAACCACAAAGCTAAGGCTTTCAGGGATTTCCATTGTTTCAAAATGCTAATATTAAACTTTCCTTCTGGAAGTTTTTAAATAGAAAATGTTTTATACCTCTTGAAATTTGCAACATTTTCTTTAAAAAGAAATATATATATACATATATTCCCTCATGTCTTATAATGAAAAAAAATGAAGTGCAACTCTTTTGTTTTTCTTCATCTGGTATGTGTATTTTCTGATTGGGTTGCTTTTCTGTCTAAAAGTCTGGTAATGCTTCACAAAAGTGGCTATATATTTTTTCTGGTAAAAATATACTTAATTTTATAAGTTATTAGATGTAAAAAAAAAAACAAACAAGCAAAACAGTCATGTAGTTAAACTAGTCTGTGTTTTATCATCTAGAAAATAAAATGTATTTTTAAATGCCATTCTGTACCAGTTTCCAAAAGTACTTGCAGTGACTTATAATTAAAATATACTCAACAAAAGTTTTTAAAGAGAAATTGAAAACATAAAAGCAGAACTTTTTGAGGAAAATAAACATATTGGCAACATAGACTATTATCGTTACTGCATTTAGCCCTAAGCGTTCTTGCAACCAATATAAAAAGAGAAATTATGATTGAATCAATTCATTCAACAAATATTTTCAGAGTCCTTGCCATACACACTCTGCTGTCCTGGGCTTTACAAAGGTGAATATATCAACCGAGATCTCTGCTAAAATGGAACTTAGGTCATTTATTGTCTGATAAAAATAAATAATCAGTTCAGAGACCAAGGACAAAGTTTCTCCAGAACTAAATTCTAAAGGAAATATTTAGCATAGATCTCTTTATAAGGCAGCACTGGAAAATATAGAATGGATAAGATCTTCAACAGTGATTTTTACAAAATATACCAAGAGGCTCTTCATATAGCTGGGGATTTTTTAAAATCAATTTTTGATAACATTCTAGAGCATAGCATTAAAATATGTATAACTCAATGATAGAGTTCCTATGGCAGACTAAAGTTATGAGTTACATTTATGTATATTTTCAAATTGGAAAAAGATAACCCAGAATACTGCGTAAAATGGTTGCTAGAGAAAGCACGCTCAGTCTGTCTTCCTCGTGTATCTACAGGTTCAACGGGAACTGGATAATAGAACAGTCAGAAACCTTGAGTAAAGATACAGAATATGTTAGATTATAGCCCGAATATGGGAAGAGAAACTTCCCGTTTTTATTAGCTGTTAATGAGAAAAGTAAGCCCTGAGTCATTCCCACTCTTGGGAGGGAACCAGGGTCTCCCTACCTCTGAGTCTAGGTACAGACATGCATGGAGTCCATGTGTTTACTTGATGTACATTACAGTGTGGCTATTCACCATTTTTTATAATATTTAGGCAGGATTAATTTTTAGGAAATGTTCTCTTTAGAAACCTTTTCCTTATCTTTAAGCAATAATTTAGATATTAAGCTCAGGTCTGAAATATGGAAGTAACCAGAAGTACACATCTAAACCAAATTCCATCCATCCTATTATTATTCCATCAACCCATTTCTCCACACTAAGAGGAAACTGACATCTTGAAAGGGTATCTAGATAGCCTAAGTGAATTGTCATAATAACTTGTTCTCTGTAGAAGCCATTGCAATTTACAAAGGCTTTTCACATGTATTGTCTCCTTCAGTCTTAACAACTGAAATGTGAGGCAGATATTATATGCGTTTGACAGGTGAGAAATGGAGGTTCAGGAAGAGTAGTAAAAAGATTACGTGATAGAGCTAAGGTTCAAACCATCATCGCTAATTTCAGAAACCAGCAAAATGTCAACGGTCAGGGATCAGGGGAGAAGTGTCACTACCTGGCATTCTTAGAGGTTTTGGGATGCACTCTGCACCTTAAAGGTTAACCCCTTGTGAGCTCCAGAGTCAAAAATGTTTCACCATGGTATCCCCATTGCCGTGAGATGCTCCAGAATTACTCTTCTCTTTGAACTTATGTCTATATATTATAAGCACTGTATTGTTTGGTTTTAAAATTCTCCTCTTCTGTGTCCTATTTATCCATATACACAAGAGAAGCCAAAGAGAACAGGATTTGTTACCAAGTAATCCTACATAAATAGAAAATGTGTGTGTGATACTTTGTAGTTTTACAAATATCCATTCACATTCCCTTATCTGCTCTAGCGTCAATTCAATAAAACAGGGTTACAAATACTAGGGGGTACAAAATTGAGGCTCAAAGAAGCTAAGTGGCTGACCTGGAGCTGGACACAGTATTTTGACATATTGACCAGCCACCCATGCAAATAGGGCACTTGCTTGATTTACTTACTGTTTGCCTCGATTGCTCTTCCACTATACATATATAGACACGAATAGCAAGTGGTCACATATCATATTTATAATATGAATTAATTCAGTCTTGTGGCAAAAATCTGCATTTAAAATGGAAGCTTTTTCCATTTGCTCGTGAACACAAGGAGCACTTCACTGGAAAGCATGTTATGTCTAGGCCAATAATTTGATCTGTAGGAAATAAATAAATAGCAGCAAATGCAGGCAGCAGCTTGTAGCACAAATATTGGTATCAACAGTGAAATAAATAAAAACGTTTGCCCAGGCTATTACAGTGCCACCAGACTGGCCTAGAATATTTAAGCTCAGGAAATGAATTAAGATGTCAAGATTTTCTCAAGATTTCTGGGGGAAAGTGTCTCAATTCGAGTATTTTCCCCTCTGGGATTTACTTTAGAGTGCTTCAAAATTCATAAAGCTTTCTATGAACTCTAACTCACAATTTCTCCTGCTCTCTTGAACTTCTGTGCTTTCATTGTTTTCCCCATAAAATCATGTAGCCAGTCATCTGTAATATGATGTTATGTTCATGGTTATAGATAAACACAGAAATAGTATTTGCAATACAGATGAAGGTTTTCTACTGAAGAGTTGCCTTGGGCCCTGCTAGACACTCTGGAAAACTTTGTGTTTATGCCCCAGTTCATAAGTGAATCCTGCATCATTTATGTGCACTTTTTCCTATCTAAAATGCTCCTTTCTGAAACAAATTGTTCACCAGGAGGTGTTACTTACCTACTTTTCTCTTCCATAAAGGTGTGGCAGCCAGTTTAGTGGTTAAAGCCATTAAAAATCAGACTGGGCTGAGTTGAAACACTGGTCATGCTATTACTGATTATTTAACCTTGAACCAATTAGTTGACCATTCTGAGCCTCAGTTTCTTCATCTGTTCAATGGAAATAATAAGTCTACTTCCACAGGGTTGAAGTTTGAATTAAAAGATGTTACATAAGGCATTAGCAAGCAACAAGCGAGTTAGCTATTGCTGTTCTTTTTCTTTTGGTCTGACGACTGAAAAGAATTTATTTTTATGGGAAATGTAACACATTATATGGGATATGGTCTGTTCATGTATGTTGTTCAGAGTTTTTATACATATATTGTCATTTATGAGGTCATAAAATTACAAAAAGGTTTATCTTTTTCCTACCCAAGTCATATAACAACTTTTTGCGAGATACTTTGGCTGATTTTTTAATTCACCTATAAAGAAATATTTATTGAGCACCTACCATTGATGTCTTCAACACCTCAGTATGTCAAATTTTTCACGTGGCCATTTTTTTTTTCAGTTTTCCTCCAGTCAACATAATATTATGTATGGTATATTTTGATCATTTTAAAATAACAGGGTCACCAGATTATTACAACATGAGATTCAAATAGGAATTTAATGAGGACGTAACATTTGAAAGAACTGCAAGATAATGATATCACTTATATTTCTTTTCCAGTTGAGCTTTAAATTAGTCATTTATACCCCACAGTGTATGTTTGAAGGACCTACACATTCATTATTTAAAAGAAAACCTGTGTAATGGGTGACTATAGTGATGGAGAGGTATCAAGCAAAAATAACAGGAATGTGGTATATAAGAATTTATTTCTGTTTGTGCAAAACATTTAGGGAAAGCATTAAAGTCAGAACAAACATTCTCAACAAAAAACTGATCATCAAGGAAAAACAAGTCTTCTTGGCATAAGAGGCAAACATCTAGATATCACTGGTGAAAGTGACATAAATCTCTACCATGGTTTACCTTTTTACCTCAAACATATTATTTCTGTTCCTAAGGATCAGTAGTATGATTATGGGTAGAAGGTGTGAAACTGAAAGAAGAGTAGGATATGTCCAAGTGCTCTGTATAATCTCAAGACACACAGTTCTCCATAAAACTAATATATAGAATTCAAGCAGTTTCAAAAACACCCCAAAATATCCAGAGCGCTTTGATTTGCTGCTTTTGTTAATGAGTTTGACATGCCCCAAATATATGAACCCACATTATCAAGCACATTAAAAATTCAGTTCTCACATCTTGACAATTTGAGACTATGTACAAACATAATCAACTAAAAATATTTTTAAATATCTGTGAAACTAAAATCTCTCAGAGAAATTGCATATCTAAACACTGCTACTAGTTTCATGGGTCATAGCTTATTTTCTCTAGTTGTTCACTTGGAAAACGCTCAGACTTTTAGTTTGAACTCAAATGTAATCAAGAGAAATCTAACTTATGAGACAAGCTCCAGGCATAAAGGTGTATGAAAATCAGTGATAAGGCTTGAGGGAAATGGTGGTTCAGTAACCTGAAAATAGTAATGAGGACCAAAGAGGACAGCACCCCATCCTCACCTCTGAGTCCTGAGATGGGGGAGTGGAGGAGGAAGGTAGAGAATATGGCCACCTTGTGGGAAAGCTGAAGGGACTTGGTATTCTCAGGGAAAGCTAGTGCTTCAGTATGCAAGAAGAGAGATGAGAATTTCAGTGAAGCATCTGAGGATAGAGGGGAATTTGCCAATCATGGAGCACAGTTACAGGTGAGCTTTGGGAAGTGGTTGGAAGTTGGGGCACAGAGATAAGTTTAGTCAAGGGCAGAGAACCAACAAGGGCAGCACATCATAGAGATGATGATTCAGTGGAGATAGAGAACTGGGACAAGACAGGGCAAGAACTGGATATTGAGTAAATTCATGACAAATCTCTTAGACTTGTGGACTCAGAAATCTACATTTTCACCACACTAAGAGTAAGCTGTTGCTCCCCGGTGAACTGAGATGAACCAAATTCAATGTCTGTCTGTGGATTTGCAATGAGAAAGCGTTACCTAGAGGATTTGGTTCTCTGCCCAATACATTCTCTTCTTCGAATCGAATTCTCTGAGAAGCCCAGTTATAATGAGGTCACTTAGTGAACATGAATAGAGCATATATTCTTTAGATGTTTAAGACATCAAGCTAAGAAGCTTGATGAAAAAGGTTATACAATAGAGATACTCCTGTCCTCAAATTTATATAGATAATAAATGACTTTGGCCAGGACTTCCTCTTCCATGGTTAGAGCTTACAAAAACACTATTGGCCTATGTAACTCTCCTTTGTTGAGTTTCCATTTCTCAGGGTTCTTGTCCAATCTACCTATTTTCCTAGATACAGTAAAGTTGAGACCTGCTCTCCCAGAAGCCAGTTCATGACTCTGAGGCATTCTAGTGCTCTGGAAAAGCACAGGGCAATCCTGTTCTCCCTACTTCTGAGTTCCTCTGGGATCTCTCCCAATAGCCCCCAAGAAATGACAATATTGGTATGAATATCAATATTAACCATATTGGATTGATAGGTCCTTCTGCATTGTGAAAGCTGCAAAAGTTTTTACACAAAGTTTCCTTTGAAAGCCCTTCCTTAACATATAATCCAAAGAGGTTTGACCAATAACTGAGAAAAGTGAGTAAATCTTGGAAAGCAAGTTTAATATCTTTTGGTATGTCCTAAAATAATTCTTAGCATTTGTGTTAATAAATGTCCTTTATGGTGACACTGTTAATGTTTCATTTCATAAAACACAAACAAAACAAGTTTATTAATTACCCCAAACAGAATGAGATGGAAGATTCTGCAGAGAGTTGTGAATGCATCATCAATGTTTGGTAGTGTTATATAATATTCCTGTAATATATATTCCAGGCCAATTAAAAAGAAAAATCTATTGCATTTAATCTTTCACATTTTCTACGATTCAAAGCTGTGTGTGTCAGCCACACATCAGAAAACCTCTTCCCAAGAGCATTTCATTTAATAACGGAAATAAATGTCTATTTAAGTAAAAAATTTTTTGAATAAATTTAAAAAATCATGCAGAAAATGAAGCCTATAAACAAGCTCCATTTGTCCTCCAGAAATTAAGCATTCCAGAAAGATCATGTTATTAGTCTACAGAGTTTAAATCAACAGGCAATTAGTGTTTTGTCAGGCAGTACACATCCAAATTCACTTCTGCGGGTTGACTGTTCATGTACTGTCACAATTATTCTACAACTCTTGCACCACTGAGGTTTTTTCCTATTTATTTTTCCATTATTTAAAGAGCCCTAGGGAAGTTGAAGGTTTCTGGTTGTTTGAAATGATCTCTGAGCAAATCTCACTCCTATCCCCAAAGCCCAGCCACTCACCCTTCCCCAGAGTTGGCACATATGCCTTTGTTTCTGATTTTTAATGAAATGTAGCAATGGAAACATGAGACAGAACCACCAGGCAGGCCAGGGAAACTTATCTGTAAGGTAATTTTAAGAAAGTGTCCACGTTGTCTTCTATATGTAGAATAATTAATAGTAAGCAGAGCGCCCATCAACAATGATAGACAGGGCTTCCCTGGTGGCGCAGGGGTTGAGAGTCCGCCTGCCGATGCAGGGGAAATGGGTTTGTGCCCCGGTCTGGGAAGATCCCACATGCTGCGGAGCGGCTGGGCCCGTGAGCCATGGCCGCTGGGCCTGTGCGTCCGGAGCCTGTGCTCCGCAATGGTGAGAGGCCCACATACCGAAAAAAAAAAAAAAAAGCAGTAGGAACAATGATAGACAGCCATTAACTCTCACTTATCTAAGCACATCGTCAGGACTATATTCTAACATTCAAGCTGACTGCTTTCTAAAATTTAATATGCTTCTTAGCTGTTCACATTAGCCATGAATTGGTATGTGCTTAGGAAACACAGATAATTGTAATGTTATTTTAAGAAAACCACTGTCATCTTCATTATAATCATCATTATCGTCATCATCATCATCATATCAGGAAAATAATACCACTGGAATAGGATCACTTGGCTCTTTCCAAAATCAACTAGAACTATTGTTTTGGATTCTCTAAAAGGCTATTCTCCAATGATATGGGTAGCCATATTTATTTCTTAATTTCATTTTAATTTCAGAGTAAACAACTTACAAAGAGCATTTTGTAGGGGAAAGAGCCGGAAATAGGAATGCAGAAACTTTCGACTTAGTGTCATCTCTATTCTACCTCATTGAAACTTAGATAGGTATTTAGCCTCTCAGAACCTAAGTTCTCTCATCAGTAAAATTTGAAAATAAGATTAGATTATAATGATGTCTTTCTAGATT
This sequence comes from Hyperoodon ampullatus, assembly GCF_949752795.1. NCBI lineage: Eukaryota > Metazoa > Chordata > Mammalia > Artiodactyla > Ziphiidae > Hyperoodon > Hyperoodon ampullatus. The sequence goes on from NC_136921.1 coordinate 43,668,531, forward strand.
TAGGATTCTATCATCAAGTATACAGCTTTAGTTCAAAAATCATGAACTTGAGGGAAAGTTGTTGACCATTACCTTATGTTAGTGTTTCTCAACGGAGGCAACATTTAACAATTTCTAGAGACATTTTTGATTGTCTGGGGAAGACGGGGTGTTAGTTACATGTAGTGGGTGGAGGCCAGGAATGCTGCTAAATTAAACGTCTTACAATGCAGAGGACAGGTCCCCACAACAAAGAATTAAATGCTAAAATGCTAATAGTGTCAAGGTTTGGAAACCCTGCTTTATGGCATTAGAAGTTATAGATAAGTATATAGCACATGGGTTCTAGAAATTAAGTAGCACTATGAAGTCCAGATCTGGGCTCGCTAATCATTTCTCAATTCTCCTGTGCCCCAAGAGGAGATACAATCCTAAACCAAGGATCATTGGTTTAGTCCAAGTTTCTTTTCATTTCACTGTTTGAAACATACACACTCATTTTTTAAAATGATGGTTGTCCCATAAATAGAAATGTCCTTTAAAGTTTTACAAATAGAGGGAATATCTGTTTCTGAAAAGGCTTATCAGAATGATGAAAATACATCTAGCTAAAAAGGAGGTTATACTCTTAGTTAGCATAAGTTACTGAGGAAAGTCGCCTAGTCATAACTGGATCTGTTATCTTATTCAGTATTCCTAACTAGTAGTCTAATAACCCAGGTCCCTGCTTTGCTTCTGTTCAAAGCTGTGTCATCTCTGTGTTCATATTAGCTACTCCTTACACATTTTGACTAAATTGCTGAACCAAACATTGCCTGTTTGAAAGATCTTTAATGATATTCTTTGAGGAGGAAACCATTTTAAAGCTTCTTTTTATTATCTGGCACTTCCACAGTAGAAATCTTTGTAAACCTTGATTCATAGGAATATATTTAAAACCAACTGGCTACGTTCTATTTAAGTGTACAACAGCAATTCTTAAGGCTGAAATTGTTGTGTTGTTCACAGAACAAAATGCTTGATATGGCTTTAGATCTCAGGTATTCATGAAAACCTTCATAGTTGAAAATGAAGGGGAGTCTGAAGATGTCTCTTAAATGGCAACTTAGTGCTGAGCTAGACTGTGCCTCTTCCCTTAGGGAAGGACACCAATGTGCATTACTGTTTAACAGCTCCCAGGCACAGATCCTCTTTGGGATGGGGAATAAACCCGGCTGCATTGGTTTGCTGTCTTACTTAGTGAAATAAAGTTATTGGTTTTGCAACAAGGACAATGAGGATATTTGTTTAAAAAGACAACTTGGAAAAATTGCAAAGACAACAGGAAATGATAAATGAGCAAGTCTTTGCTACAGTAATTACTTTAGTATTGAAACAAATGAATAACTTTCACAGCAATGCTATTTTCTGTCTTACATTATATTACCACCTATTCATATAGTATGTGTACCATTGGCCTTTATGCTGGAACAAAAAATATCTATCTATCTATCTATCTATCTATCTTTCTATCTATCTAAGAAGGAAGAGTTGGTAAATAAATTGCCTGAGATATATGTGTTAATGTTTTGAAAAACTTATGCTGTCCTTTCTGGAAGGAGAGTATCTCTAAAAGATGGGAATGTTTTTTTTCATCTACGCTAGTTTTATGCCAAAAGTTAGTCATTTAACTTTTGGCAAAGTGAGAGAGTGGCATGTACATATATACACTACCAAATGTAAAACCGATAGCTAGGGGGAAGCAGCCGCATAGCACAGGGAGATCAGCTCGATGCTTTGTGACCACCTAGAGGGGTGGGATAGGGAGGGTGGGAGGGAGACGCAAGAGGGAAGAGATATGGGGATACATGTATATGTATAACTGATTCACTTTCTTATAAAGCAGAAACTAACACACCATTGTAAAGCAATTATGTTCCAATAAAGATGTTAAAGGAAAAAATGAAGTAAATCTTTCTGGTATAGACAAATGAAATAACATACAAGTATCTATAATCCATTTAGTGAATGTTATTGTGCATATGGTTTGTTAATTCCCTACTGAAATGTTTTGACTTTGTGGACAGGTTGTCAAAAGACCTAAATTCTAAACCTACCTGCTCAACTTATAAATGTTATATGATCTAGGGAAGTCTCCTAAACTTTCTGAGAATCTTTAAATAAAGATTATATCTTTTCTGCTCTTTTCACATGTTTTGAAAATGAAAGCCTTTTGTGAGATGAGACTCACTATGCCGTTATAAGGAATTATTAGCATATATTTAGGACATGGACATTTCTTATTCTAACATGTTTTTTACGTTGTTATCAAAGTTTTAATTGTTTTCAAGACAGAAATAATTCTTTAATTTGGATAGCATAATTTTATCTAATTTTTAAAAAATTCAAACTGAAGATTTTTAGATTCTAGATTTCTATTTTCCTGTTTCTGTGTATAAGCATACTAATTGGGTAATTTAAAAAATTTTAAAAAGAAGGCAAGCCTGTGTTAGACTCAGTCTTCCCTTGACTATGTATAAAGCTTTGAATTTATGCCCCAGGTAGATCTGTTCCCCACTGATTGGCTTAAATCTTGCTCAAGCTCTAGTTTCTAAAAGCACAAGGGCTATTTGGAGCAACGATTCATTTTTTTACAATGACGTTTTTTTATCTCAATGTGTTCCTAAGTAATGTAAGAGTTCATTGTACTCAACAAGTATAGAATGTTTCAGAATTTGAGTAAAAATTGTATTAGTGTAAAGTAATATGATTTAGCCCTGTTAAGAGAATTCTCTTACAGAATTTGAATGTAGCAGGGTACCAATTAAAATTATGAGTTAATTGTTAAAGGGGGGACCTTCAAGATGGCAGAGGAGTAAGACATGGAGATCAACTTCCTCCCCACAAATACATCAAAAATACATCTACAACCGAAACAATTCCTACAGAACAACTACTGAATCCTGGCAGAAGACCTCAGACTTCCCAAAAGGCAAGAAAATCCCCATGTACCCAGCCATGTGGTTGACAGGGTCTTAGTGCTCTGGCCTGGTGTCAGGCCTGAGTCTCTGAGGTGGGAGAGCCAAGTTCAGGACACTGGACCACCAGAGACCTCCCAGGCCCACGTAATATCAATCGGTGAGAGCTCTCCCAGAGATCTCCGTCTCAATGCTAAGACCCAGCTCCACCCAAAGGCCAGCAAGATCCAGTGCTGGACGGCCCATGCCAAACAACTAATAAGCAGGAACACAATGGCACCCATTAGCAGAGAGGCTGCCTAAAATCATACTAAATTCAAAGACACCCCAAAACACACCACCAGATGCGGGCCTGCCCACCAGAAAGATAAGATCCAGCCCCACCCACCAGAACACAGGCACCAGTCCCATCAATGAGGAAGCCTAGACAAGCCACTGAACCAACCACACTCACTGGGGGCAGACACCAAAAACAATGGTAACTACAAAGCTGCAGGCTGCAAAAAGGAGACCCCAAAGACAGTAAGTTAAACAAAATAAGAAGACAGAGAAATATGCAGCAGATGAGGGAGGAAGGTAAAACCCCACCAGACCAAACAAATGAAGAGGAAATATGCAGTCTACCTGAAAAAGAATTCAGAGTAATGATAGTAAAGATGATCCAAAATCTTGGAAATAGAATAAATACAAGAAATGATTAACAAGGACCTAGAAGAACTAAAGAGCAAACAAACAATGATGAACAGCAAAATAAATGAAATTTAAAATCCTCTATAAGGAATCAATAGCAGAATAACTGAGGCAGAAGAACGGATAAGTGACCTGGAAGATAAAATAGTGGAAATAACTATCACAGAGCAGAATAAAGAAAAAAGAATGAAAAGAATTGAGGACAGTCTCAGAGACGTCTGGCACAATATTAAACGCACCAACATTCGAATTATAGGGGTCCCAGAAAAAGAAGAGAAAAAGAAAGGGTCTGAGAAAATATTTGAAGAAATTATAGTCAAAAACTTCCCTAACATGGGAAAGGAAATAATCAAGTCCAGGAAGTGCAGAGAGTCCCATACAGGACACCAAGGAGAAACACACCAAGACATATTAATCAAACTATCAAAAATTAAATACAAAAAACAATATTAAAAACAGCAAGGGAAAAGCAACAAATAACATACAAGGGAATCCCCATAAGGTTAACAGCTGATCTTTCAGCAAAAACTCTGCAAGCTAGAAGGGAGTGGCAGGACATATTTAAAGTGATGAAAGGGAAAAACCTACAACCAAGATACTCTACCCAGTAAGGATCTTATTCAGATTCGACGGAGAAATCAAAACCTTTACAGACAAGCAAAATTTAAGAGAATTGAGCACGACCAAACCAGATTTACAACAAATGCTAAAGGAACTTCTCTACACAGGAAACACAAGAGAAGGAAAAGATCTACAAAAACAAAGCCAGAACAATTAAGAAAATGGTAACAGTAACATACATATTGATAATTACCTTAAATGTAAATGGATTAAATGCTCCAACCAAAAGACACAGACTGGCTGAATGGATGTAAAAACAAGACCCATATATAGGCTGTCGACAAGAGACCCAGTTCAGACCTAGGGACACATACAGACTGAAAGTGAGGGGAAGGAAAAAGATATTCCATGCAAATGGAAATCAAAAGAAAGCTGGAATAGCAAATCTCATATCAGACAAATAGACTTTAAAATAAAGACTATTACGAGAGACAAAGGACACTACATAATGATTAAGGGATCAGTCCAAGAAGAAGATATAACAATTGTAAATACTTATGCACCCAACATAGGAGCACCTCAATACATAAGGCAAATGCTAACAGCCATAAAGGAGGAAATCGACAGTAACACAGTCATAGTAGGGGACTTTAACACCCCACTTTCACCAATGGACACATCATCCAAAATGAAATTAAATAAGGAAAACACGAGCTTTAAATGACACATTAAACAAGATGGACTTAACTGATATTTATAGGACATTCCATCCAAAAACAACAGAATACACATTTTTCTCAAGTGCTCATGGAACATTCTCCAGGATAGATCATATCTTGGGTAAAAAATCAAGACTTGGTAAATTTAAGAAAATTGAAATTGTATCAAGTATTTCTTCCTACCACAACATTATGAGACTAGGTATCAATTACAGGGAAAAAACTGTAAAAAATACAAACACAAGGAGGCTAAACATTACACTACTAAATAAAAAAGAGATCACTGAAGAAATCAAAGAGGAAATCAAAATATACCTAGAAACAAGTGACAATGAAAACACGACAACCCAAAATCTATGGGATGCAGCAAAAGCAGTTTTAAGAGGGAAGTTTATAGCAATACAATCCTACCTCAAGAAACAAGAAACATCTCAAATAAACAACCTAACTTACACCTAAGGCAATTAGAGAAAGAAGAACAAAAAACCCCAAAGTTAGCAGAAGTAAAGAAATCACAAAGATCAGATAAGAAATAAATGAAAAAGAAATGAAGGAAACAATAGCAAAGATCAATAAAACTAAAAGCTGGTTCTTTGAGAAGATAAACAAAATTGATAAACCATTATCCAGACTCATCAAGAAAAAAAGGGAGAAGGCTCATATCAACAGAATAGGAAATGAAAAAGGAGGAGTAACAACTGACACTGCAGAAATACAATGGATCATGAGAGATTACTACAAGCAACTATATGCCAATAAAATGGACAACCTGGAAGAAATGGACAAATTCTTATAAAGCACAACCTTCCAAGACTGAACCAGGAAGAAAGAGAAAATATGAACTGACAAATCAACAGTAATGAAATTGAAACTGTGATTAAAAATCTTCCAAAAAACAAAAGCCTGGGACCAGATGTCTTCATAGGTGAATCCTATCAAACATTTAGAGAAGAGCTAACACCTATCCTTCTCAAACTCTTCCAAAGTATAGCAGATGGAGGAACACTCTCAAACTCATTCTACAAGGCCACAATCACCCTGACACCAAAAGCAGACAAAAATGTCACAGAAACAGAAAACTACAGGACAGTATCACTGATGAACATAGATGCAAAAATCCTCAACAAAATACTAACAAACAGAATCCAACAGCACATTAAAATGATCATACACCATGATCAACTGGAGTTTATCCCAGGAATGCAAGCATTCTTCAATACATGCAAATCAATCAAAGTGATACACCATCTTAACAAATTGAAGGAGAAAAACCATATGATCATCTCAATAGATGCAGAAAAAGCTTCTGACAAAATTCAACACCCATTTATGATAAAAACCCTCCAGAAAGTAGGCATAGAGGGAACTTACCTCAACATAATAAAGGCCATAACAAACCCACAGCCAACATCATTAGCAATGGTGAAAAACTGAAACCATTTCCTCTAAGATCAGGAAGAAGATAAGGTTGCCCACTCTCACCACTATTATTCAACATAGTTTTGGAAGTTTTAGACACAGCAATCAGAGAAGAAAAAGAAATAAAAGGAATCCAAATCAGAAAAGAAGAAGTAAAACTGTCACTGTTCGCAGATGACGTGATACTATACATAGAGAATCCTAAAGGTGGTACCAGAAAACTGCTAGAGCTAATCAATGAATTTGGTAAAGTAGCAGGATATAAAATTAATGCACAGAAATCTCTTGCATTCCTATACACTAATGATGAAAAATCTGAAAGAGAAATTAAGGAAACACTCCCATTTACCACTGCAACAAAAAGAATAAAATACCTAGGAATAAACCTACCTAAGGAGACAAAAGACCTGTATGCAGAAATCTATAAGACACTGATGAAAGAAATTAAAGACAATGCAAACAGATGGAAAGATACGCCACGTTCTTGAATTGGAAGAATCAACATTGTGAAAATGACTCTACTACCCAAAGCAATCTACAGATACAGTGCAATCCCTATCAAACTACCAGTGGCATTTTTCACAGAACTAGAACAAAATATTTCACAGTTTGTATGGAAACATACATACAAGTATGTATGTACCCAAAGCAATCTTGAGAAAGAAAAACGGAGCTGGAGGAATCAGGCTCCCTGACTTCAGACTATACTACAAAGCTACAGTAATCAATACAGTAGGGTACTGGCACAAAAACAGACATATAGATCAATGGAACAGGAGAGAAAGCCCAGAGATAAACCCATGCACATATGGTCACCTTACCTTTGATAAAGGAGGCAAGAATATACAATGGAGAAAAGACAGCCTCTTCAATAAGTGGTGCTGGGAAAACTGGACAGCTACATGTAAAAGAATGAAATTAGAACACTCCCAAACACCATCCACAAAAATAAACTCAAAGTGGATTAAAGACCTAAATGTAAGGCCAGACACTATCAAACTCTTAGAGGAAAACATAAGCAGAACACTCTCTGACATAAATAACAGCAAGATCCATTTTGACCCTCCTCCTAGAGAAAGGGAAAGAAAAATAAAAATAAACATATGGGACCTAATGAAACTTAAAAGCTTTTGCACAGCAAAGCAAACCATAAATAAGACGAAAAGACAACCCTCAGAATGGAAAAAATATTAGCAAACGAAGCAACTGACAAAGGATTAATCTCCAAAATATACAAGCAGCTCATGCAGCTCAATATCAAAACAACAAACAACGCATCCAAAAATGGGCAGAAGACCTAAATAGACATTTCTCCAAAGAAGATATACAGGTTGCCAACAGACACATGAAAGGGTGCTCAACATCATTAATCATTAGAGAAATGCAGATCAAAACTACAATGAGGTATCATGTCACACCAGTCAGAATGGGCATCATCAAAAAATCTACAGAAAATAAATGTTGGAGACGGTGTGGAGAAAAGGGAACCCTCTTGCACTGTTGGTGGGAATGTAAATTGATACAGCAACTATGGAGAACAACATGGAGGTTCCTTCAAAAACTAAACATAGAACTACCATATGACCCAGCAATCCCACTACTGGGCATATACCCTGAGAAAACCATAATTCAAAAAGAGACATGTACCACAATGTTCATTGCAGCACTATTTACAATAGCCAGGACATGGAAGCAACCTAAGTGTCCATCGACAGGTGAATGGATAAAGATGTGGCATATATATACAATGGAATATTACTCAGCCATAAAAAGAAAGGAAATTGAGTTATTGTAGGGGGGGGATGGACCTAGATAGAGTCTGCCATAGAGAGTGAAGTAAGTCAGAAAGAGAAAAACAAATACCATATGCTAACACATATATATGGAGTCTAAAAAAAAAAAAAGGTTCTGAAGAACCTAAGGGCAGGACAGGAATAAAGATGCAGACGTAGAGAATGGACTTGAGGACATGGGGATGGGGAAGGGTAAGCTGGGATGAAGGGAGAGAGCAGCACTGACATATATACACTACCAAATGTAAACCAGACAGCTAGCGGGAAGCAGCCTCATGGCACAGGGAGATCAGCTCAGTGCATGGGATAGGGAGGGTGGGAGGGAGACGCAAGAGGGAGAGGATATGGGGATATATGTATATGTATAGCTGATTCACTTTGTTAGACAGCAGAAACTAACACAACAATGTAAAGCAATTATACTCCAATAAAGATGTTTAAAAAAAAAAAGAATCACAAAAATTCAAAAAGAAAATTGTTAAAGGCCTATTCCAGATAAGACACACTCCATCATTCTCATTTTGGATATGAGTTTTACCCATTGAGAATTTAATTGATAAATACATATGTAAGCATTTGTAGTACCAGCAAAGGTTAGATTTTAAGTTGTAACTCTTGTCCTCTCTCCAAGTAAACAGAAAATAAAGAAATAGATAATCTAATCATTTGTGTACATGAAGATTAAATTCTTACCCCTTCCCTCATAAAAATGAGCCTCTATTCTATATTTAAATTTCTTTGGAGAAATAGATTGCTGGTTTGTTTTTTTTTTGATTGCCTTGATCACCAAAGGTTTTTCATTGGAACTCAAATTCCATGGTTGCCCTTTATTCCTTGAAAAAGAAAAAGGAAAGAAATAAAACTTTTGTAGTTTACCTCCATAGCTTGTAGTTACCTTTATTTACCATAATATTTTTTAGTAGATGGGATGCTCAGAGCTTAGCAGAATACATCTACAAACTATTATTAGACTTTGTATTTAATTTTGAGCCTTGAGTTCATTCACTGCTCTATGTGACATTTTAAAAACCCGAGCAAACAGTATTATTCTTGGAAAAGAAAAGCCCTTTCGCAATAGATTTAGCATTTAGAAACAATATTGAATCGATTTGAATCAGAAAATTGTCTCTGAAAACCTGAAATGAATATAAACATTAGGAAGATGATCTCACCTCTTATTTCCTGCCATTGGTCTTGTACTATTTCTTTTGAAAGTGGTCCTTAAATATTCACTCAAACCCTGTATATGATCGGATCCATCCCAAAGCCTCAGTTTGCTTTGGTTTTGTTAGAGCCCAAGCTTACTGCACTCCACGGTTCAGATCTATGCAAGACTCCTCCGCCCTGGGGTAGAACCCTGTTAATAAGAAGTGTGTTATAATCATCCTACCAGACACTGTCATCTCATATGTCAAGATCATTTATATATTTTACTACTATTTCTTCACCCCCCCAAAAGAAAATGGTGTTTTTAGGTGAATAAAGCTCTCCTGCCTTACCCTGCAGGCAGAATTCCTACATTCCTTGGGGGTGACAAAGGTTCATATCCCTTTCTGCCCTGAGGAGAAAAAAAGACTAAGATGCATCATTAATCATGCAAACTGTCTACTGCTACAGTGCCAAGAAAATGATCATTCCTATACCAACCATCAATATTCCTGACACCTGTCTAAAAACTCAGATCATGCATATCCATCTGCCTTTAGAGAAGTGTCAATGTGCAAACTTCCCTTCACTATTTTTAGGGTCATGTTAAAATTATTCATCACCTGCCTGTCAGTTCCTCCTATTTGTCATATTATCCCGATGTACCAATGTCTATTATTGGCCATTCCCCTTCTGCTAGAGCATTAGGGTGTAGGATGTTTTTGAAACTGTCAAATATATAAGAGGCAGTGGAATCCTACAGTTAGGCCAGAGTTCTCACCAAGAAATTTTTTTGCTCAATGTCCCCTCATGCTTAATGGAAAATGAAGATGTTTGGGGTTCCTGTGTCTACTTCAAGTTCCACTTCAATCTAATTTCTGGGAAATGAATTCTGGTTTCTAATGACTTTCATTATAAACTCCACAGTTATTTCTCTCTTGGGAAATGATTCCAAGAGGTTAAAACACATCTTACAAAGGAAAGAAACCTTTTAAAATTAAGGGGTTAAAGAAAAGCTGTTCTGATAAAACTGTCAACACTCAAATGCCTAGTAATATTGTGTTCTATACAAAATTTAAAATTAAATAGAAATTTTGGTAGGAAAATATGATCCAGCACCAGAAACTTAAACAATATTATTCTTAGTATAAAAGCCATAATCCCTAAAATTAGTTAAGTCAAATTTTTCACTGATCTCAAATCATTTTAACATTTCTATTTTACATCTAACACAATTTTAAAACTAGTATAACTCTTTCTCCACTCTCTGACTTTTTTTTTCCTCTTCCCTGTTTCCATTGTCTTCTGCTAACACCTGTGAAATGGGTTACAGTACCTTTAAATAACAGAGGTATTTCCATGTAGGTGGGAAAATCCCGGAAATGGGATTTAAGGCACCTGTGATTTTCTAGTCATCGCACTAATATGCAATGTGCACTAATCCCCAGGGAGACCTGTGTTAGGTCCTGGATTTGACCATAACCTCCCTGAGCATTAGTCTGCTTATCTATGAATCATAGGCCTTGAATAGATGATCTCAAAGTCTGTTCCAGATAATCATCTCTTCTATTACTTTAGACAGTGATGACATATAAAGCCACAGACTAAAGAGCTCAGTCTGTGAGTCCAATGAATTTCCCCAGAATCTGCCTAAATATGTTAAAATCCTGAAAACGATTAGCAAATTAGCAGAGTGCCTCTTCAGAACCATTCTTACTATGGTCAGCATTGTTTCTGAGCTCATCAAAATGGTAAGTTCTAAGCTTAGAAAAGTGCCAGTTATTTTCAGACACTATCAAGTGATATGAATTTAACTGTGACATCTGTGAAAGGTTCTCGGGCTGTGGAATCTAGGACTTCAAAGTCACAGATGTGACAAAACAACCCAAGACCCCAAACATTTATTCACCTGGAAGGTGCAGTGCAGAATTTTAATTAGTGAACTTTTTATGAAAATTGATCAACTTCTTACTGATCCTGGTAATATTTGTTTTGACTTTTTATAAATAAGAGAATTCAGAGGCAAACTATGCCTAAGCCTCTCTCTCACTTGAAATTCAGAGAGCCATGCTCCTCTAACAAGCACTCTTATACTAAATGACGATTATGCAAATAACTTTTTACAGTAAATAGAAAATAAAGGATCAAGAGTGCTGAAGTAGAGATAAAATAATAGAAAATAGTAGAAAAATAGATCTATTTTTCATTCCTTTGTGTCATGCATTATATACCTGTATACCACATGTTGTCATATCTCCTCACAACCTGCCTGGGGAGAGAGGTATAATGAGTCCTTTCTAGAAACGAAGCATGTATAGCTCAGAGATGCTGGTGTAGTAGAGACTCAAGCTGATGGAGTGACTCTGACTGGCAATAAGAGAAGTCAGAGGTGTTACAGACAAGTTGGTGCTTACATTGGTGGGCAGAGAAAAGAGCATTATAAACATAAGGAACAGCATTTGAAAAGGCAAAAAGGCTTTGATAAACAGGCATTTTGTAGGGAATGGCCAGTCGTCTGGAATGGCTGAAGCATAGGATGAGGAAGGGGAACAAAGGTGCTAAAATGGGAATGGCGACGTGGAGCTTCAATCAAGAGTCTTTTCTTGTTTGTAAGGAAAGTTGAAATTTACCCTCTGCTCAGTAGGGAGCCACTGAGGTATCTTAAATGATTGATGTCATATTGTTTTATTAAAAAAAAAAAAAAAACAAACCTGGCAGCAAAGTAAAGAATAGGCTACAGAGGGAAGGAACATTAGGCAAAACGAGTTAGGAGAACGTGGCATTAACCAGAGAACAATGAAGCATGAATGCCATTGACGGTGTTGGCAGCAGAGAGGGAGAAACAGATGAGGGGTGGATTTAGGAGCTAAAAGGTTATCAGACTTGCCAACTGACTGGATATGAGTGTCAAGAGAAGGGGAGAATCAAGAAAAATGTGAAGTTTTTTTGCTTGGCTGCCTAGATGAATGATAGTTCCATTCTCTAAGAGAGGGAAAACAGTACGAAGAAGAACAGATTTGGGGGCAAAATACTGAGTCATTTTTTACCTGTTTTATTCGAGGACATTACACAGAGATGAACACATGGGGCTAGAGGTCTGGAGAGAAGTGGAATGAAAATAATGATGTGGTCATCCTCAAACAGAAGCTGAGCTTTGGGGTGTCAGGGAACTCAGGTGAGGGACAAGCAAAGACAACCAAGAATAAATCCCTGGGGAACAGTGGGGCCCATAACAAGGAGCCCTGGAAGCAAATGGAAAGTATGGAAACACTCAGTAGCTTCTCTCCTTTGCTCCCTTCCTCCATTCCTTCCTTCCTTCCTTCCTTCATGTTTCTTAAAACTAATGTCAAAGAAAGGGTCCCTTCACTCTCAGAGTTGTATTTTAAAATGCCCTTCCTGTTGCAAACTTATTTTTCTGTATAATTATGTTTAAAGCTTACTATTTAGCCTTAGCTTTTCCTGTGCTCTTAAAGATGTGTGTCTCTGTTCTCTTCCTCTGGTAGGACCCTTCATATCTTTCAAGAGGAAGCCCGCCTGACCACTCTACTTAATGTCCACTTGCAGCCCATGCATTCTCTCCACCAATAGTGTTTGATTTTCCTCACAGTATTGAATGAGAACAGAATTTTTTTAATATACTCTTGTTTTTACCTTTTTATTCTCTATCTTCTTTTGTACTTCATGAGGGCAGGGAGTTTGTCTTGTTCCCCATTATAAACGCAGCACCTGAAAAAAATGCCTCGTATATAGTAGACACTTAATAATTATTTGTTGAATAAATGAATTAGGCTAATAGTCACCTCTCTAGAAACCAAACTATATGAATTTTTAAAGGACGCTCCATGTCAAATTAATGCCACTTTTGTTTTCCTCTTAAGAAATTTTGACCATAATAATATTTTTTATCATTTTGTAAAAGTTTTAGCACAAAGCCACAGAAACAGAAGGTGAATCAATCTCTCTCTCTCTCTCTCTCTCCTTATGTGTGTGTGTGTGTATGTGTATGTATATATTTTTTTCACCCCTAAAAAATAGATTCCAGCTTGAGGGTTTCATTTTCTATCTCTACTGGGCATTTAAAAAACATTTTAAGGAAACACCTGTATAGAAAATATAATTCTAAACATTGCTTTGGAAGTAATAGCAGAGACTGTTTACTGAAAGGGGAAGAAAGAGACCTTCATATGCAAATGTATGGCATTTGAAAATGTCATATAGCTATATCTACATCTAAATAAGCTGCTCTCTGAATTCCAGGGAAGGGAGACTTCGTGTAGCATTAGCCAATTTCTACATCAAAATAAACTGATAGAGTAGCAGCGAGTCAAGACATGTAAGAACACATCTTTACTACTTCTTAATACAGCTGTGGCACTCCAGGTTAAAGACCACCTGGCCAAAATGAAATCAAATCCCACAGTACTTGAATGGTAATGGATATGAACCAGTAGAAGAAAAGGGATTCACAGATCAAAAAGATGACAACTTCCTGTCAAGTGTTTGCTTCCTTCTGAATGTGGACATGCAATCAAGGATCTCATAATGTCTTCTATACCTAACCTCTATATCAGGATTGTTTCTTATGTGAGGTTCTGAAGGTTGGACTAAAAAAGAAAAGACTTAATTTTTACCTCTTTCCTTTTTCATACTTGTTCTGTTGCCTTGGTACAGGATGGTCACCTTGGGAAAATTCCTCTGGTAAACTATAGTATGTAAATTATCAGATGGGGATGAGTAACTGCTCTATATTAAATGAACTATCCTTGCAGGACACCAGGGTACTATTCTACTAATAACGTTTTTCCTACACTGGTTTGGTGCTCTTAGCTTCTGGAGGAGTTAATTAGCCTCACCTGAATAGCAGCCCATTCCTGGGCACCAGGTTTCCTAAGTATTATTTTTACAATAAGCCATTTGCTCCTTTCCAAGTTGAGACTGTGGAATTCACCACAGGAAAAAAATTAATCAATTATTTTATGCCACTTTTACTGGCCATTTCATGGAGCTGGTGTGGGAGTTGTGTTTCCCTAGCAGGAGGAACTATCTGCAATCTGTCAGGTAGCACCTGCATCACAGTTTTGTCTTGGGTATTAAAAAGCACAACAAAGCCTTCATCCTAGCACAGCATGTTTATAAAGAAGCTGGGGCTAAGAGGATAAGCTTCTAGAATGATAACTGAAGAGAATAACTTGAATTTTAGAAAAACAAGAAATTATAATAAGCTTAAGGTATCAATGGGGGAGAAAAAATGGAAAATCCAATAGTCAAAGGAAATCAAGAAATGGGAATGGTCTTCAGATGGATAATATAATTGCTACCTCTTATTGAATATAGCTGAATGCTTGGCACTTTATCAGTGCTTTCCTGTGAAATGACCCTTCAGTAAAATAATTATTTTCACCATTGTAAACAAATTTAGGCTAAGAAAGTTGAAGCAATTCTCCCAAGGTCACATAGCTATTAAGAAGATGAGAATATGTGCAAACTGATATCTCTTTGACCACAAAGCTGCCTGATCTCTTTCCATTATACCAGCCTGCCTCTTGATACATAGAATAATAGGGGAAAAGGTAGCAGGATGAATGTTGGTTACATTTGAAACTATACAGTCAGTCTCTTGTGGAGGATATTAAAGGAACCAGAAGCAAATCCCTAATGAGGATTAAAAATATCGTATCAAAGAACATGTTCAGAAAACTAAAAAAGGAAAAAGAAGTTGAGAAAATTTTGTTGACTTTTTGCTAAAATATGCTGATGTGGAGATATTTATGTTTTTCTGAACATCTGGTGGATATTAGTATGTTTTTATTCACAATCTTCTGTTATTAATGATAAAGGGAAGCTGAGTAATTATGATATACTGCCACAATGAATGAATATCATGCATTTTTTCCCAGTGTATTACAGAATCTCATTATTCCTTCAAACGTAAAAACATAAAGTTATTTTTAAAAAGAGGAATATGGATGTTATCTTATTGTAACAAACTTGTTTCCATCAGAATAGAACGAGTCAGCAACTGTTGTATCTACGAGATAAGAATACATTTCAAGGCATAAGATTTGTTGTTATTAAGAAGTGACTTAAATTACACTTTAACATTGCCTTAAGTTTGAGAAATAAACTAAACCTGATATATATTTGCTTTGCCAAGAAAGAATTCCATTCTTTTACAAGAGCTCATGGAAGAGAGATTCTTTTATTAGAGATAGAGACACCATGGTTTCTGTCCCCTTGGTAGATTGTCAAAACAAAGTGCATCTTTACTGACCCTATAATCCTTCCCTCTGGCTTTTTTCGAGGGCTCTTCAGCCACCCAGGATTCTTGCAAGAATTCACTACTGAATATAACTGAATCTCTTCCATAAGATGCCAGCAATGATACATACTCAAAGGCTAGATAAGGCAAAAGGCTAGATAAGGCAAGCATGGCATGGATCTGCTGGTCCTGTTGGAGAGGGAGCCTCCCCGTGAGTGGGAGCACTCCACATATTTGCATGTGCCAGTGAGTGTGTGCCAACTTTATTGCAGAATGGTACAATAAAGTGGCAAAGTTGGTTCAATATATGATTATCAATCAATGTAACACACCATATTCATAAAGAAAACAGGATCACTTCATTATACATAGAAAAAGCACATGGCAAAACCCAAAACCCTTCCATAATAAAAACACTCAGCAAAACAGGAATAGAAGAGAACTTCCTCAACCTGATAAAGGGCATTTATAAAAAAAAAAACTTTTATTGCATGTACTACGCTCCTTAGTCTATGCCCTCTACACTCATTTCCCTCACTATTAATGCTCCAGAAACTGACAGTTTCCTACAAGCCATGCTCTAGCTCTCATCTGACTTTTTGTATATATTATTCCAACATGGGATACTCATTCTTCTTTCATTTGTCTAATTCTTGTTCATCCTTCATGTTTCAGCTTACATATCCTTCTGGGAATGACGATGATCATAACCATCACTTTTATTTATTTAGCATTTACTATGTGCCAGGCACTGTGCTAAATAAATGCTTCTTTACACTTAAAATCTCATTTACTTATTACACATATTAGTTTAAAACAGCTATAATTTATTGGGTACTTACTGTGTGCCAGACATTGTTATAAATGTTTTACCGACATGCATAAAGGTTAAATAACTTGGCTGTGCTTACAGAGTTGGAGGGCGGAAAAAAACAGAATTGAACCCAGACAGCCAAGCTCCCAGGCCTGTGGTCTTATTGCCTCACAAGTGTTAACAGGTAGTACCATTATTTCAACCATTTTAAAATTGAGGAGATGGAGCCCATTCCCTTCCCACTTTCACCCTGGAGTCCAGACATTTCTGTGTGCTCTTCGGCCCCTATCTTTACCCAGTTATCACATCGCTTTGTGTTAGCCTGTTTGCTTTTCTGTTTCCTTCTTTTTCAGTGAGGAAACAGAAGCCTTGAAGAGTGAAGTAATTTGCCAGAAAAAGTTAACAATATTAAATGGCTGGGCTGAGATTGAGCTTGGCTCTCTCTTCCAAAGTCTGCTTTTTTCCCTCTGCCGTACGATCTCTTATAAACGTGAGCCAGAGCATTTCTCTGCGGACATGCATTTCCATGAAAACGAAAGCAAACTGACCCAAAAGGACACAGAGATTATTTATTTCTAGGTCTATTGTTCCATTTTTGTTTAGTTCCTTTAGATTTGTTTGCAAGCATGACTATGAGGACATGTGATGATAATATCTAATTAAAACTAAAGCATTTATTAAGTGCTTATTTGCTAGCTATTGTTCAGAGGATTTTATATGGATATTTTCATTTATTCCTCACTCTAACCCCATAATACAAATACTCAATCATCCCCATTTTACAGATGAGGAAACTGATGCACAGAAGGGTTATATGAGTTGCTCTAAATCCCACAGCTGGTAGGTGGAGGAGCTAGATTTGGAACTCAACTTGACACATGGGTAGGAGCAATGAGATTCTTTTCAGTGTTACCAAAAATTCACTGTCGATTACCACAACGATTCGACTCATATAACATATAAATTGCGTATTATGAGACTAATAGAAAACATGCCTTATGTTCACTACCCCTCAGAGAGTACTGAGAAATACTTAGAGAATGAGAGAGAAATGATTGGGCCTAAAGCACTTCATGCTCATATTTTGCTCCTAATTCCTTTGGAATGACCGAGCTCAAAAAGATGATAAAGGGCTTGGATGGGTCCAACTTTTGTTAGCAGAAAGACAGATGGGGTCTTGAGACTTGGCAAAGCTGTTCCTCTGCTAGGCATACTTCATCTTCTCTATATAAACTGATCTCCATTAATTTGTATGGAAGACTTATTGTTCCAAGTCTCAGACGAAGATCCCTACATCATACGAGTTTAAGCCTGGCACAGTTCTGAAAGGACAGTCTTGTCATCTCTAGCCATAAACAGGACATGGTAGTAGTTGCTTCCAGTGACCCAAGACCAATAAAAAAATAGAAATATGAAAGGAGGTCTGGCCCTCAAAAACAATAGCCCATTCCTGTTACTGCCAACTATGATAGAAAAGATTGTGGCATTCCAAAGTCATGGAAATCCACTCAGTCAAGTGGATTTCTTTGACTTTCTCAGTCAAGTCAAATCGACTCTCTCAGAACTGAAGAATCTGTTTCTTAAAAACCATATGAGGACATAAAGATGATGGTGAATATTTAAAAGAGTTTCAATAGGCTGAGGGAAGTAAGATTTCACATTTTTACTATGAGAGATTGTTAATAAGTGATAAACAGCTTTGAATGTACACAATCTACACTGAACAAGAATAAAATCTTAAATTCAAAGACCTAACCATTCCTTTTGTAAGCTTCTCCCCATCCAAAAAAAAAAAAATCACTTGATGACCTTTATTTTTCAATTAGTGTATTTTTTCTGGTAAAAGTAAAACATATTTATTATAGAAAATTCTCTCTACTACCTAGAAATAATCAATGTCATTATCACTGTCAAAATTGGGGTGAATCTCATTCCAGGTTTTTATATTTTCCACACATTATATATTTTAGTATCTTACTCATTTTTCTATGTCATCAAAACTCTTCATAATTTTTTTCTAGTTGAATAATATTTTATCATCTAATTATACCACAATTTACTTAACTATATTATACAATTGCTGAAAATTTAGGTAGTCTCTCAGTTTTCACTTTTATAGAGGATGTTGCAATTGATTTATTTATGAGTCTTTGACTGCTTCTGAGGTTCTTGATATGTGATACCATATTAGTTTTTCAATGTTTGCACCATTTTCTCTCCCACTGATGATATTTCAAATTCTTGTCCCTGTACCATCTATCCCTGGACCAATCTAACATAAGATGTAGATTTCCAATAATTATAGCTTCTCTCCAGATAGACTAACTGGCCTCCTTATAGGGTACCATGCTGAACAATTTAACTGTCCTGCTATTTGAGATCAGCTTTTAGACATGGCCTGATATGAAGCTTACAAAATGAATGCCCTATACATGGTCCAATCTAAGTACACAGACCCAAACAATACATGTAGTAAAAAGCCTGTAAGTAAATAAATTAAATGTTGATAGTAGTTTTGTTGAGGGTGTAAACAATGAGGTCTTTCTATGCTTCTTCTACTTTCTATATTTTCTACTATTCTTAAATCAATGTGAAATTGCTTTTATAATGAAAATACCCAATATACTTTATTTTTAAGGAAAAAATGTATAGAACTAAGCAATTTAGCCCTCTCAAAAAATACACATTCTTCACATTGAATGATACAGTTTCCTATTAGTAAGTGAAACACCTATGGTCATAACTATATCTACAAATTCAAGTGAAGGAGGAAGGAAATCATAGGGATCTCTCCAGGCAAAAAACATTTCTGTCTCAATTATCTATATCTTTCAGACAAAATTGTTTTCTGGTCTGGAATTATCCAGATGACTGCCTCTTTCATTTTTCCCCTTAACTCTATATGTACAAGTCTAAGACAATTCTTTACCATTGAAAAATTGTGAAGAGAACACCAGATTAAAAAGGAGAACACACAGAAAAACTGGTTGTGGGTATATAGGAATTCTCTGTATTCTCTTTGTTGCTTTTCTATAAACTATTCTAACATTTTAAAAATTACTTTAAAATGAGAACACATGGTTTCTGGAGCTATCTTTCTGCCCTTGACCCACTGTATGACATTAGGGAATAATTGAATATTTCTGGCCTCCACAGCCTAATATATCAAGGAAAAAAATACACACCACACCACACACACATACACACACAAACACACACACACATTTATATGTTTAACTTACCTAACATTTAGGGATGCTGCAGTCTCAAGTAAAATAATAGCTACAAAAAAACTTTTTAAAATGTAACTCATTAAACAAATTAAAATAATAATGTAATTTAATAAGCCTTTGGCCTAAATAGAATTTATGTTACATAATGGAAATTGAAGAGAGCAAATCTACATACTTCTTATCTTTAATAACTCTTATTTTCTTGTGATAACTTTTTCAAAAAGAGAGAAAAATGTTTTACTTAAAAGCATTCCTCACTGATGTTTCTTCATCGTCTAATTTTTCCATTTCATGATATTTCTAATCTTGCCTTTAAACTGACCTCTGCATGTCCCTTGTAGACCATTATAAATGTCCTTCCTACTTTAGATATCATGTAGAAGACTTCCTTTTAATAATCATAAATTTGCTTAATATAGACATTTCACCCTGATCATTTTCCTACTAAACTATTGATTTCTTTGTTAATATCAATTCTATTGTAGAAATACCCAAACATAAACACAGAGTTTTCAATGCTGTCTCAAAAATCAAAATCAGAGATCTGTCATGTTTATACATCAGAGCTTAATTGTTTTTCCTGCAGTCTTCCTCATTATACAAAATGGCACTACCATGTTCAAGCCAAAAGCAGAGCTTAATTGTTTTTCCTGCAGTCTTCCCCATTATACAAAATGGCACTACCATGTTCAAGCCAAAATCCTAGTCATCTTTGATCCATTTCTCTCATTTTGCAATACACAAACAAGTCACATTCAGTCCACCTCTAAGATATATGTGGAATAGAAGTATTTTTTTCTCTCTCCACTGCCACTATAGTCCAAGACCTGGACACTGTCTTTCACCTACACTACTGTAATGGTCTCCTACTTGTTCTCCCTGCTTCCTCTGTTTTCCCTCAATGATCTATTTTCCACACCAGTCAGATATACTTGAAACTATCCCAATGGGTTCTCACTGTGCTTTAAATTAAATCAATACTCCTTAGTGTGGCGTACAAAGTTCTACATAGTAACAAGTACCTTGCTGTTCTCTCCACTCCATTTTAGCTCTCTCTTTACTCCCCTGGGAACCCTCTTCTCTAGGTACAATGCTGGCTTCTGGAATGTTAGTTTTTTACATTAGAGTCTTTTTCTGTGTATAACACTCACTCAGAGGGCTCTTCACCTGGCCAGCTTTTTCTCATCCTTCCTTCTTCAATATCCTTCCCTCACCTCTTTAAAACAGGGTGCCCACCCTAGTCTGCTATATCTTAACATCCTTTTTTCTCTGTAACATGTCTCATTTAGATGCTAGGTTTTTGTTTGTTTTTACTTTTGTATATTGTATTATGATGTGTATGACCTTTATGAGAGAAACTTTGACCCACCACTGTGTACTCTGTACCTGCAGTATTTGGCACACAGGAGGAGATCAGTCAATATTTTTTAAGTGAATGAATAAATTGATGAGCTAATTAGGTACAGTACAGGTAGGAGCAAGGACTAGTAAATTTTAAGACCTTATAAGAGAAAATGTGTTTCTTACCTTCTCTGGATCCAAAGGGCTACATGGTCACATACCAAGAGCCAGAAGTTGTGGGTTGATACTGACAGCATTCACTGCAGCAAAACTGAGGGGCTTGTTTGAATCACCTATGTCGCACTCAACTCGCATCTCTGGATATAGCTATTTTGTGGGTTTTCTGTTTCAAAATAAGTAGTTCCCTATAAGCCCCAATTCTAAGTGCGAGCTGTTTTTTTCTGATAGATAAACTAGGTGTTTGACACTCTCCAAATTCAAATTTGTACACGTTTTACAACCCCTATTGATTTCTTGAGTGGTTAACCAACTGTGTACTTGGGGAGTGTAAATTATACACTGGGAGTGTGTTAGACCTGTTAAAAGGCAAACTAACACTATGAGACCACAAAGTACCACTTAGTTAATAACTAATTTCAAGTCGTAAATGCTGTCCAAGTGGAAAGAAACTGTTAAGACCTACGCCTCATCCTTAACTATTTCTAGAGCAGTTCTTTCACACAAAGGTATCACTGACTAGAAATGAAGGAAGTGCCAGAAGAAATCAATTATTCAAAACTGGGAAGAAAGGGGGCGGGGAGGGAGGGAGAGAGAGAATATTCATAGCTATTTAGAATACTTGAGGAATGAGTTGTCCTAGATTAAAAAGGTTTTGTACTTAACCAAGGGATAATGCTTTAATGATGAGAACATTTAATGTTCAAATTTTCTTAATGGACTACTCTAAATTCCCATCCTTCTTAAACAAAAGATGCTAAACAAACTCCAGCGTTTTCTTAATAAGTCAGAATTCTATAATAGTATCAGTTATTCAAGAATCCTAAAAATGCAGATAGAGATAATGTGGGAGATTATACTCCAGATGTGACCTGGAATTTTGTTGAAAGGTCATTGATGTCAGTTTGCTTCTTGGTCATTTGCTTCTTTCTAATAAAGGTAAAATGCAGCATCATTTGTTGTATGACAAAATAAACAAGGTAAGATAACTGCCTTTCTTATAAGATGAATTAATAAATCAAAAATGAATGCAGCCCCTTTTATAAAGTTTCCCTAGCTTCTCAAAAATTCTTCTTTACTGTGGTTATTAGCATCTTTTGACACATCAGCACCTTGAAAACATAATTTCTGCATTGCAAATGCAATGAAGCATAGATCTTTCAACACATGCTTAAACTAAGGTGATCATATAATTTACCACCTTAACTAGGAAATTTTTGAGAGTGAAAGGAGGCACTATGAATCATTATTCTGGGAAAATAAACATAAACCAAGATTGTACAGGTCACATACTAGCTGAAGGCAATCTTTCAGCTCATTTCCATTAATTCCATATGGACTGTTAAAAAGTATATTTTATCAATGTGAGTGTTTCGTTGCTAAATAGTCATTATATTAGTTTGCTAAGGCTGCCATAAAAAATTACCACAAACTGGGTGACTTAAAACAACAGAAATTTATTATCTCACAGTTTTGGAGGGTAAAAGTCTGAAATTAAGGTGCTGGCAGGACCACAGTCCCTCCACATTCTCAAAGAGAGAATCCTCCCTTGCCTCTTCCAGCTCTGGTGGCTCCTACATTCCTTGGTTTATAGCAGCGTAGTTCCAATTTCTGCCTCTACCTTCATCTGACCTTCACTGTGTGTCTTCATATGACCTTATAAGAATACCAGTCATTGGATTTAGGGTCCTCTCTAATCCAGTATGAAAGCATCTGAACTAATTTTTTCCCAGTAAGCTTGCACTCTGAGGTTCCAGACAGATGTGAGTTTTTGGAGGACATTATTCAACCCAATGTGGTAACCAATAAAATATTTGGTTAATGTTTTACAAATAATCATTAGATAAAGATTTTACTGATGATAAAAAAATGTATAATACTGAACATGAAAAAGACTTGTTCATTGGTATTCTCATGTCTCTATAACAGGTTAAACAGAGAGACCACACGGAAATCTATGATGGATTATCACATCATCAAAAGTTTTACCTTAGAAAGCAATACCACCTTTAATAACAGTCTTATTCTGCTTAAATATAAAGATACTTGATTCATAGACATGTACTAAATATCATCAAAACAGAATAACTTTCAACACCATGAAACTGTTCCGAGGTTATGCTATGTTCAGAAATTACTTCTTAGGAAAAACTACAAAAGTCTGTCTTAGAGGTTGACTCTGTGACTTTTTCAATATCAATTTTATCTAGAATGCTTATTTAAAATGTCAAACCAACTTTCAGAAATACTCATAGCATAATCAGCTGCATTTGTTTCTTAAAATTGTTTCATCTTATCCTTGAATATTAGAAGAGATGGTATACCTTCTAACGCTCTCAATGACAATCAACTACATTAATTTGGTCAGGTACCAACATATGGCAGTATTCCAAATTTGTAAATGAATCTAAATTTACGCTGTAAATTTTCTAACTGTCCTTTTTGGGCCATGACATCATACAGGAGAAATGTGCAAACCCATCAACCCGTCAATTGCCTATACTTGCTCTTTCAAGTCATTTATAGATATCTTTTTTTTACGGTTAGCAACACATTTTTGCCCTCCAGCCTTGTGCCTTTCACTGAATAAGCCTGAAGTGCATAGCAAATATAGCTTTTACCTCTGCATCTAATTCTGTCACGCTGAATATATACACTCTACTGAGTCGACTACAGTTCTCCACCGTATTGCACCTTACCTTGTCAGTTAAGGTAGGGATTGTCTGTCTCTCTAAGGACACATTACTGAAGTGCAGCTGGCTCTTTGATGCAACTAAGAGGGACTAATCTTTTGAAAGCCACCACACCAAGGTACAGGCAGTTTCCAAATATATTGCCTATGCCTGTCCTACTCATTTATTCATGCTACTTATTGAACACCCACTTATTGCTACTTCTTGTTCTACACCCTAGAAATGTTACAGTAAATAATACAGTCTCTGCCCTAGGAGAAAGTATAATCTATTGCAATGTTTCCTTGTGTGCTCTGAATGGGTAACAGGTGTATAAACTCATTAATCTACTTTAGCAGTCAGGTGGCTTGAGTGGCTAGAGCCCCCAGGCCTATTGTCTCCTCTTGTTTGCCTAAAACCAAATCTTATCCTTTTCTATGTGTGTGGTAATGTGAAAAATTTGGAGATGCTATGGTCTAATGCAATGTTTCCCAGAAAGGAGTCTGGTGGAATAGTCCCACAAAATGTTCCTAAAAGGGAGAGGGAAGTTTCCTAGATAAATGAGTTTAGGAACACTCCATAATGTGTGTCCTTTCTAGGCATCTCACAATGCAGGTTAGGCTTTTAAAGACTCTGAAAACAAGCAGTAAAGAAATGCATATAGCTGTGTTTAATCCACTCTTTCCCAAACTTATTTGACTATAGAACCCCTTTTTCCATGAAGCCTGCTCCAGAAGTAGCACTGCATTGACAGAGCTCCCCTTGGGAAACCCTGGTCTGGAGAGTATGTCCATTGTCCTTAAGGCCTGCAATTTAAATGAAAGGGTGGCTGTCTTGTCCTGCTCAAGGAACTAAAGAGATGTCCCTCCCCAGCTGCCTTACTCTTGTGCCATCAACACCTGCTGTTTGTTGTAGCACCATCTCTCCCAGTTGTCACACTGCCACAAATGGTGACTATGCTTCCATTTATTCCCTCTATTTGTCTTCTTTCCTGCTCCCACTGCTTCTTTTATAACTTTATCTTTTCTACAGACTAGCTGAATGTCTAAAGATACCACCAATGGACCAATGCTCCTTTACCCCCATCTGGAAATTGAACTAACCATAATCCTTGATATAATCTGCACCTTTTCTCAGCGGTGTTATTTGTTTCTATATCTGAGAGAAAGCTTCATTTGCTTTCACACAGAGAATTCTTGTTGCTATTCTGGTTAGTTGTCTACAGAGCTATTAAAGAAGCCTAGAGATTTGTGAGAGTTGGTCTCAGGATACCTGGATTCTGACAACATTTAGAAGTCTCTCGCAGATGCTGGCATTTGTTGCAGGCAGACAGCCTATTCTTTGGGTGTTGTGTTCTCAAAAGGGGCCTAAAATAAAATAAAATTATAAAAATGAAGTGTGGGCTTCCCTGGTGGCACAGTGGTTAAGAATCCGCCAATGCAGGGGACATGGGTTCGAGCCCTGGTCCGGGAAGATCCCACATGCCACGGAGCAACAAAGCCTGCGAGCCACAACTACTGAAGCACGTGCTCCTAGAGTCCATGCTCTGCAACAAGAGAAGCCACCACAATGAAAAGCCCGTGCACCGCAATGAAGGGTAGCCCCCCGCTCACCGCAACTAGAGAAAGCCGGCATGCAGCAATGAAGACCTAACACAGCCAAAAAAAATAAATAAAATAAATAAATTTATTTTTAAAAAATGAAGTGTATTCTAAAATAAAATGAAGCGTTCAGGCTGACTACCAAGATCAAGGAAGGCTTGATAGCTGAAGGCCCCTGATGACTTCTCATCACATCCAAGGTGGGCGTGGGAAGAGCAGCACTGGGCAACCCACTGCTCACACACTCCTGGACATGGAACAGCTGGCTGAGATCAGTCCTTTAAGAGAAGGAGCCGAGATAGACTTGGGACCACGAAGATGGAGCAGCGCCAGGTTAGTAATCAAGGGAAGGAAGCAGGATCCAGGGAACAGGAAAACCTAGCATTAGATGGCTAGAGATAGAGAGATGAGAAACGGCTAAGGTGGTGTCAAAAGTATTGTGATCCAAATCATCTGAACGTCAGAATTGTCTGGGGTACTTTTTTAGAAGACAAACTTCAGGTGCCTCAGCTGGTGATTCTGATTCAGGTGATCAGGACCAACCAAACCCTGGAAATCTATTTTTGACAAGCGGTTAAGGTGTAGCTGTGCTAGAACAAGCAACATTACCCTTAAAGGAGGAATTTGAGGATAATAACCCACTCATTAAAATTTTTTTTTAATTTATTTTATTATTTATTTTTTAAATTTTTGGCTGTGTTCGGTCTTCATTGCTGCACCCAGGCTTTTCTCCAGTTGCGTAGAGCGGGGCTCTTCTTCATTGTGGTGCGCGGGCTGCTCACTGCGGGGGCCT
The DNA here is from genome assembly GCF_949752795.1 of Hyperoodon ampullatus. Lineage (NCBI taxonomy): Eukaryota > Metazoa > Chordata > Mammalia > Artiodactyla > Ziphiidae > Hyperoodon > Hyperoodon ampullatus. The sequence goes on from NC_136921.1 coordinate 43,694,685, forward strand.
CTCCCGTTGCGGAGCACAGGCTCTAGGCGCATGGGGTTCAGCAGTTGTGGCTCGTGGGCTCTAGAGCGCAGGCTCTGTAGTTGTGGCTCACGGGCTTAGCTGCTCTGCGGCATGTGGGATCTTCCCGGACCAGGGCTTGTCTTGTGGTTTAAAAAGTTCTTAGCTGCGTGGTCTGCATGGTACACTGGAAAGAGGCTTAGTTTTGACCCCAGTTCTGCTTATCGATTGTGTAAATTTCTAAGACAAGTAATTAAACCTATTTGAGCTTCAGTTTCCTCATCTATATAAAATGAGATTTTTATAAATCTACTTTGAAGGGCTATATTAAGGTATATACATTTTTGTCATGTTAAGTATTAACACAGTGTTAGGCATGTTGTAGATTCTCCAAGAATTGTAGATTTATCATCCTGTCTTGAGAATCTGTTTTCTTGGCTGCGTTTAGAAGACAACAACCAAATCATGTGGAAACAACCCATAGATATAGTACATTATGTATAGTACATAGCACAGTGCCAGACACATAGTAGGTACTCAAGAAATGTTCATATAATATATTACCAATTTTTTGGTCCTATCTACGTTATTAAAATCTTTAAAAATTTCTGCTGTGTTTCAGTGAATGCTCCAGCCTAAATCCTCCTCATTCTCTGTTGGCTAATAATTTCACAGTCACAGAGGAAAACAAACGTGTCACCTGAGAAGGTTTATCTTAACTATTTATCCATTGCTGCATACGTAGCCTATAAAGGAGAAAATAGCTTGACTCACAGAGCCCAGAAGGCAAAAGTGGACAGGATCTGAACCCTCTGTCACTTGTGTTGTCATTTTCAGCACTGTTACCCAAGAAGCTCACTAAGAAAGGACACCCAGATTAGCCACTAAGCAAATAAGTTTGGCCAGAAATGCATAGGTTTAGTTCAACACAAAAGAAAAAAGGGGAGGGGAGTATACCTGGCATAAAATGGCTTCCCATAATTTTTTCTTTCTCTAAGGTTTACAGTAAACTTTGTCTACGAAGAGCAGCTTGGAAGAGAGCAGTGGTGCTGCAGCTAAAGCTCAGTGGGGAGAGCTGTAGCAAATTGCCCCAGATAAGCTTAAGGCAACTCCAGCTCTGGACTCCCGAGAGGCTAATGAACCATGGATCCCTGCCTCTTCCCAAGGCCTGATGTTTACACAGGGTTGTCAAAGACATCTAAAGTTCCATAAAATACTATATTTTTAAAAGGTCTTCAGGCATAATCCTTTAAACCTATAGGAGTTACCCACTTGCTGAGAGTTAATAGGCTCTTGACTGAATGGTGACGTTTGAAAAGGACCATTCTAGGCAGAGTACAGTTTCTCCCAGTTGCTTGTTCTCTTCACTGTTTGGAGGGCTCCGCCATCAGAAGCCAGGCAGGGCGTTCCTAAGGCAGGGGACAGAGAAAATGGCTAAGATCTGCTTATTTTCCTCCTAGTAATAAACAAGTTCTTCTTTTTATCTTGGAGGTCTAGATTTTCTGGCTACATCTATATGAAACTTTTGATGTCAAATTCTTCAATTTATTAAAATTGTATTTGGATGTTGTAAGTTAAAATGGTACATACAAGTTTCTCTTCCAAGGTTTTACAGATTTCTCAGCTTTTATCCATGTAAATATATTACCAGTAGAAACTGAGATAATAAAAGCCCATGCAACTAATCATCCAGTATTGTTGCATTTCAGTCACTCCAGTCCCCAAATTACTATGTCTATTTCAGATGCTGTTACTTTTTCCAATTTAAATTCAGGCAATTCTTGAATAATGCCATTAAGGTGTTGCCTGAGAATTCAGTAACACAAAAATTAGTTTTCTTCCATTGTATTTTAATTTTATGTCCAATAAGAATATTTATATATGCAAGTGGTGATGTGGATAATCACATTACACATTTTATATTAGTGCCTGATCAATAGTACAATAAGAAAGAATTTCTCGGGCTTCCCTGGTGGCGCAGTGGTTGAGTCCACCTGCTGATGCAGGGGACAAGGGTTTGTGCCCGGGTCCGGGAAGATCCCACATGCGGCTGGGCCCGTGGGCCATGGCCGCTGAGCCTGCACGTCTGGAGCCTGTGCTCCGCAACGGGAGAGGCCACAACAGTGAGACGCCCGCGTACCGCAAAAAAAAAAAAAAAAAAAAAGAAAGAAAGAAAGAATTTCTCTGCATCCCAATGCATCCTGCTCCCAACCCATACCTCTGCCTAATTAGCAAAGTTCTGGATCCAAATAGTTTCAATTACTCTTCTGAAAAAATAGGATAATGTTCAACTTGCAGAAGAAATGTAGCACTTGAAGGACTTGATCTCTATTTTGAAGGTTTTCTTTTAAAATCTTTAACAGATGAAATAACTAGGAATATTGTGACTGGGCCTCTGCTCTCTACAGAACTTTAGAATTGATCGTGTCCTTAAATGCTTCCACATCCGTTGTGCTAAGCTGCCACTTTCAGCTAGCATTCTCATTTGAGTCTCTGTCCTAGAGGCTTAAAAAAAGAGAGACTCTTCTCATCTACTCATCTGTGCCTTGAAGAAACTATGACAGCAGGTGAGGCTATTATAGAATTTGTTAAGTTGCAAGAACTCATATTGCATTACATTCAGGACCCATTCAATAGGAATGCTTTTCTGGTCTTTAAAAAACTTCAATTGCAATTCAAGCTAGATAGGAGGTTTTACTGCCACCTCATATGTTTATACCTGATAAGGACAGGAAATCATAAGAATTCTATATTTTCTTTGAAACCAACTCTAATCAACAATGGGACCATTATGACTTTACTTCTAAATTCATAATTTGTTTCTGTCCCAGGCACAATATAAATATAATGGAAAGAAAGATAGTTTTTCTTTTTCTAGTTGGTTAAATAAAATTATTTTCAAACTGCTTTAGCAATAGGGCAGTAAGCAGGAGAACAGTAAAATCAAGTAATCACTGATTACAGTAAAATCAAGTAATCATCAGTAGAGGAATAGCTCAGTGCTGGAGTTTCCTTGTACTGTTATAAACATGAAAAATAGAAGTATTATATAAATACATCAAAAATGGAAATTTCATTTTGCTGAAAAAATGTGGCACATTTTGTGTGCCCACAGGAAAAGAGAGTTGAAAAGATAATAAACCACACTGTACAACTCACATGCATGTACTTGTCAAGATAATTCATGATGTTAAAGCATAATGTTAAAAATTGAAGTAAGATCCACAAGCATATTGTTCCCCACAAGGAAGACAATATGTAGAAAAGATCACTTTATGCTAGAATGTCTGAATTACAGACCCAGTAAATATTTAAGATATTTTACACTCTTTAAAAAGTAAAATGTCCCCATAATTAAGGCAAAGTGATTTCCTTACCTAAATAATGTCCTTATTTCTCCACTTTTTTCCTAGGATATCAATAATAATATTTTGCAATAAATATTTATTAGTAATTTATTATAAGTAAATATAAAGAATAGAAATAAATATTACTCTTAAAATTCAAAGAACCTAGAGATCTGAAATAATCTAATCTACCATACAGTAACACTCTACAATATCTGAGAAATAGTAACACATCTGAGAAATTTTCACACCACCACAAACTCATCACTTCACTATATAACTCATTCCCCTATTGAACAGTTCTAGTTGCTTAAAAATGTGCAGCGAAAATCTGCCTCCCTAAAGCATCCTCTAAATCCTGATGATACCTCTAGTTTAGGATCTTTCCAACTTACTCTAAAATCCTTACACAGAATCAGACTCCTCATGGGGAATCAGAGGCCTAAAGGATTTGTATATATATTCTAAAGAAAGGCCTGATTAAAGCAAGATAGGGCTGTCTCCAGAGAAATATCATCTGACCAGCCCCCAGATGTCCTCCCAGACTGTAATACACCATGGGTAGGATCTGATCCTTTAGCCTATAGGTGCAGAAATTTGATTTTACAAACCCCAAGAATTCAGTGGGCTGAAAAAAGCTGACTTGTGCCCCCAAAATGCATGGAAACTCAGAACCAATCAATTCACTCAAATGAAATATATAACTGTCAAGTGGATAAGATATCTAGGTGGTACTGTCAAAGCCAGCTACACAGAAGTCCAACTATTTTAAGACTAAAGAGCAGAGCATCAAAACAAGAGAAATGGGCTAACTGAGTATTTAATAGCATCAGACGCTAATAATCTAGTGCATCCATCTTTGCAATCTTTGCAACTGGGCACTCTGGGTTTGCTAGTTCAAGTTGGCTTCTCAGGGCACAGCATCCCAGAGGGCACTTGAATAGATGACACAGCATGACATTCAGATGCTTCTTTTGCCAAACTCTAACCCTTATCCAAAGGGAAACATCCTTTCTTCAGATATAAGGATAATTTTAGTCAAATTTTAGTCATATTTCTGCTTCAGTCGATAATGTGTTGCTTTGATAGATTAACTCTCTGAACGACATCTTGTTTCCAACTTTTTGGGAAGAAAGCAGAGGTAATGATAAATACACGTGTACACACACACCACACTCTGGGCTATACTGATTTAAATATCTGAACTGTTATGCCTGGCTCTGCCCACTTTCTATTCTACTTATCTTACTTGACTTGTGATTAAAGCAAGGTCTTGCTATTCACCATTTCCTCTGTCTCTTCAGCTTGCTGTGTCTCTTTCCCTGAAAGCACCAGGATAGAAACAATACATGTAGCTGTGCTTTAGAGCAGCCCACTTCTATAGCCCTTGACTGGAATGTCGACTAGCAATGGGCATGCAGCCTTATTAGCTCTGCTGCAAGTAACTCAGATTATACCAGAAGTTGTTTCTTTAAAAAGTCAGGATCTCATTCAGAATAAACAATTTGTAAACATTTAAACAGGAAACTGGACAAGGATTTTAAACAAAGACACGAAGAGTTTCTACCATGATCACTCTCTGTCTTAGAAGAAAGAGCACAACCCTTACATTAAATCTCTTTTTAAACGGAGAAGAGAGAAGTTGATGTCTAAATCGTCAACCACCGGAGAAAACGTACAGACTTCCGAAGTATCATTTTTCTATGATTTTAAATCATTAAATGCTTTGTTATTGCTTAAATACCTATGCATAAACACCAGGATCACAAATACCCATTATGGTCCATACACATATTTGGTTTGTATGTTATATTTCTGTGTTTCTACTCTTCTTAATATACTCAGATCTCATTTCTAAAACATGTCTATTGCATTACTAGAAGTGGTTATATATTCAGGTTTTCAATCAACTGGTTTACTTGTTTGGATTGACTATACATTTGTTGACATATATTGACGATTCCTCATTTTCTTGCCCAGGGTTGATTTCTTCTACTCATTTATTTTCAATCTCTCTAACTTTCTTATTTGACAGTATCCTACGAGCAGCATAACAGAGCACTCCAAGCTCATAAGGAATGGTGTAAACCAATTAGCAGATTTCATGATGGAAACTATTCCCCTCCCACACGATCATCCTGTCTGGATAATGAACTTTGTGAAAATATCCAGCTCTTACTACACTAAGGCACACAGTCTCACTCAAACAAGCTCCTATTTTGCCCTTGGACTTCAGTTCCTAATTGTGGACACAGTACAGATTCAGAAACAAAAACAGTATGGGGTGAGGGACAGAGTTAAAAAGAAAATAGCCTTAAAAATGGATTTTGAGTTAAGAACATTCTTGATCTTCTTTTGCAACTGACAGAAGAATAGCCCTAATAAGATGTGTTTGAAAAATACTATGACTGAAATCACAGTGTATAAGTGAAATGTAGGGAAGTTACAGAAAAGTCCCCTACATGCAGGTGTGCAGAGGCACTGAAGGGTTACTAACGAACACTAAATAGAAGTGTTGGATCGTTTGTTATGGGGAGAAGATCCAGAAATGAGTGAAAATCAGTGCTGGTTCATTACATCAGCAGTGAGGCTGGCAAACCCTACTGCTAAAGTCATCTTTCAATAGCAGGTGTGTGGTTTGTCCACTCTGGTTTGTAGCCCCCCAGCCAAGGCACAGAATGAGCCCAGTCTTCATGGATTCATGAATGACCACAAGCCCTCTCGAGATGTATCTAAATACTGTGGTCGTTCTGCTTCTATTTTGGTCACATACTCCCATATTGGAAATTTTACCCCACACTATCCATTTCAGTTTTGGTGTGTTTGCTTACTGTAATCAGTATTTCTTACCAAAAACACCGTAGTAGCTTGGAAGAATGGAAGAAACCAAAAAAGAAAGTTCTATACATTCTCAGTCTTTTCTATGGAAGTGGTTCTTTCAGTTTAATAGTAATTATCAAAGTAGAAATATTATAAGGCAAACAAAAGATCACCTGAATAGGTAAAAAGACATAGATATAAAACAAATGAATGATTTAAATGCCATCGCCAGTCTTTTCGGCATCCTTTTGATAAATCCTTTATTAATTTGGGTATGTAATTTGAAATATTACCCACCATACCGATGTGCATAAATATCCCTACACAAGAAAGCACTTAACATATTTAACAATTTACTTCAAACTTTAATGTTATTCAGATGACAACCTAGATCTTAAAATGTATAGATATTTTATAGCTCTGCTTAAACATAAATAATACATTTGTCTAATTCACTAATACCAAAGGTACATTTTTTCTCATGATGAATATAATCATCATTCATGACTGCCAGTAAAAATTATAAGGATGCACTATAATAAAAGAAACTATACCCCAATGTGGAAATGATAGGATATAATCTGTTTCATAAAAATAGTAATTTATTCTCAATCTTCCATCACTGGGAGAACGCATTACCACTGACCGATTACTGTGGTCTTGAAAAGTATCTTTAGATTGAAGTCAAGAGAGTTATATTTCTCGTGAGTTTAGGGAAGAATTTTAAAGTATATCAGGTCTCAGATTATAGAAGCAACTCAAAAAAGGCAAAACTTTATGTTATAAAATGAACATATAAAGAATCCAAAGACTGCTTAGAGATGGCATTACAAAGGAGAAGCAACAGAGGTCAGAAAAAAATTTAATATCTTTATAGAAACATGAGAAAACAAAACTTGTTAATGAAAGAAGAAAGGGTTCATTTTAGAACGCAAGTTTTTTTTCTTTACCATAAGTTTAAATTTCACATGACATGGTTAACATAGGCCAAATATTATGAATTAGAATACACTCATAGCATTCAGTATGTATTGTGTTAGTATCTACATAAGTGATTCTGAAATAACATTTGCTCTTTCAATAGCATTATTTAGGCAATAAAAAAATGTATGGGTGCTAGGAAAATTCATGTTCACAGTAGATGAATAAAGCCTGAAAGAATACATTTGTTGAAATTTGCATTTGGTTTTGGAAAACTTCTGTTTAACAATTGAACAGGACCATATTTTAATTTCTAAGCTCTCACATGGAGAGAGTATCAACGTATTGCAGCAATTTACTTTTAGGGACATTATGCTGGGCTTTGAAATTCAAAAAATAGGATATTTCTTCTTGAATTATTTTATGATCAATGTACAGTCTCTACACAAGGAAAATTAAAGCTGTCTGACAACTCATAGAAACATCACTGGCTCTTAAAGATGTAGGAAATTACATAAAAGCATGAAAAGTACTGGGTAATTTTGCAGTTTCATCTCTAAACACAATCGTAAAGACATCTGTCTTTCAATTCTTTCTCCCTCTTTCTTCTGAAGCATGGCCTTTTAATTCTTGCCCTTTTAAATATTTTTGCCTACTGTAGCTTTGCTTCTTAATGTACTGGTTGATCTTACCAGGCTAAGAAAGTATTTACAGGGGATGTTGCTTTTATCTGTATTCACAGAGAATGCTAACAAATTAGAAGAAAGTGCCAGAGAACACCACATACCTTGCCCAGAACATTACAATGGCTTCTGCATGCACGGGAAGTGCGAACATTCTATCAATATGCAGGAGCCATCTTGCAGGTAATGTTTTCACCCTTTAACTTTTAAATGTATAAAGTAAAAATACAGAAACTAAATTCTGGATGTTTACAGAGAATTGGATGGCATTCTGCCTGAATGGGTGATCAGCAGCCAAACTTTTCTCTCCCTCTCCTACACACACACATACACACACACATGCACACATGTATGCACACACACATGCACACGCACATGCACACACATGCACAGACTAGAAAACTACAAAATGTGTGTACATACTCAAGTACTATGTAACACATCATTATATACACTCTTCTGGGGGAATTTTAAATTGTACCTTGGGCATTACAAGTTCCTTAAAGACACAGCCTCCTCTGGTTTATTCATCACTCTTTCCCATGGACACAGAGCAGTGCTTGGCACAGATCAGGTACTTGATAAATATTTCTCAAACAAATGAATGGATGAGGCCTAAAGATAACACGGTTGCTTTTGGGAGGCTGTCTTTTCCAAAGTCCTTCAGGTCTTCTAATAAATATCATCAGTCTTGGTTTTGCTAGGATCCACTATCCACAAGGCTTGTAGAGTGAGATATTAGCTATACCTCCACAGATTCAGACTCAGCTGAGACACAAAGAAATTGCTTGTCTGGATTTAGTTAATAAATACAAATATCTGCTGAATACTCATGGATAGAACATAATTATTTCAGAGACGATAAAGCCAAAGTGCAAAAAACAAACGTATTTTTTATGAAAGGAATATACAAGTGGCAAATGATGAAATAGGTTGCATATTGCTGCTATACAGTGAAAGGAGTTTCTCTCTCTTGTTCTCTTCCTTCTCTCCCCTCCCTTCTCCCCCTCCCCTCTCCTTTCCTCTCACCCTCTTCTTCTTTTTCTTCTTCTCCTTCTTCTTTCTTCCTTTCCCTTTCTCTCTCTCTCTCTTTCTCAAGAACTGCCTTCCTTTCATGTTTTCCTTCATTGAATACACTAGCACTTGCCTTCCAGTAGAGCAGCCAGGCACAGTGAGAAGCTGCACCTGCTGTCCTGTCATCCCCAGCAGAGTCGTCATTATTAAACCCCTCTGATGCAGAGAGGAAAGATCCCAGGATGTAATTATGAGAAATTCAAAGTGAAGTATTAAAATAGTTGCACAAAGTCAATGACAAGTTGATCCCCACTAGTATTGTTTTCATGTGAGTTGTTTCCTCGTTTCATGGTCAAATGCTAATTCTAACACGCAGATTGTCTACCTGAGCTTTCTGATGAGGGCTGAGTGAGGGAGAGGCAGCCTTCATCCTCAGATGAATAGCGCGTGGGCTTGTTTTGCCGAACCAACCATATTGCCTACATCATAATTACTTTTTTCCTACTGAAATTTAATTCTCTAACATAATCAGACAACTTTATGACCAGCAAATTAAAGAAATCACTCTTGTTGTACCTCTGGCCCCAACACTTTTTAACACTTATAACAGTAGCATAGAGAATGCTTTATCCAAAAATAGATAAGTAGTACTATTTTTTATACTCATGTCATCAGAAACAAGCCTTTTCTCAAGCAATTATGTTGACTTAGGTTAATTAAAGAGCAAGTTAAATAAAATGTAAAGCTCACCTGAAGAAATATATATAGAAAGAATAATTATTCCTGGGCTTCTCTCGTCTCTCTATATTATCACCACAAATTATCTACCAACTCTCCTATCTTCAAACTCATATAATAAAGTATAAAAAGAAACTGCATTATCTTTGAAATAAAAAACACAAAAAGATCTTATTGAAAACAAGTATTTGAAAGACATATCTACAAAGTACTATTTTTTTAAGAGCAGGTAAGGGAAACAAAAGGTCCTAATTTCACAATGAAGATAAATAGCTATAGGCCAACTATAAAAATGAGTCCAGCAACTACAGGTAACTGGACACTATTTCTTCCAGGTGTGATGCTGGTTATACTGGACAACACTGTGAAAAAAAGGACTACAGTGTACTGTACGTTGTTCCTGGCCCTGTCCGATTTCAGTACGTCTTAATCGCAGCTGTGATTGGAACGATTCAGATTGCTGTCATCTGCGTGGTGGTCCTCTGCATCACAAGGTCAGTAACTCTACTCAGTGGCCACCCACATGAAGGGATATGTCATTCCTCCTTGTCTTAGAGCTCTCTAATTACAAGTCCCTTCATGGACTTTGCAGCCATCCATTCTCTGGAGTCCTATTTCCTCATCTTAACAGCATTGGAATAGCCAAATGGAAAGACATTGACTTTCGTGCTGGAGTGGTACAAATTTTTTTCCTTATTTTTGCATTATGATGAGGATTATTTATTTTCTAAGGAAAGGTCTTTGTTCCCCTTCTAATGTGTAATATCAATCTTTGTTTAAATATGCTTTTCTCTTTTAGCTATAAAAAGTCAGTCTTCATTCAGACTACTAACAGACTATTTAAATGAGCAGTGTTTCCTGACTTACTCGGATTAGTATGCCAAAAGAGATCATAGAATGGATTTTATATAAGGCCTAGAAAACTATTAAATTATAGCTCTCATTTAGGGCACTTATATTTCCAAGTATAACTCTCAGGTATAATCATTTTTAACATATTTGATATAAACCACAAATACATTTTTATCTTAACAAAATAATTTTTAATCACAAAATCCAAAGAAAATAGTTATAATGAGAATGATTATGTTGTAGTACATGAAAACCTTTGATATATGGAAACATGCAGCAAATTGCACAACAAGCTTTCATATCAAACACCCAAACAATCAGACAGTAATTGTTTCCTGGTGAGTTAGGTTGAGAGCAATCAGAGATCTCATCCAGTTTCAACAGGAAAGAAAACCATGAATAATTAGTAATGTCTGGCATTGGGCTTGGAGTAAAGGAGGGAGGCCAGGTATGGCTTACCTTCATTAGCGTGTAAGTTCATGGTAACCAAGGATTAGATTGCAAACCGAATGCATATTATTTATGTCCTGTCTAACCAGAAATGTTACTGAAGATTCTTTGTTCTGATCTGATTTCACTCTGCTTGAGATAAAAGTTCCCAGGAAGTGTTTCAAGGTTTTTGTCAAATTCACAAGGCATTTAGACTTTCAATCATTTGTGCAGCTCCACAGTAAATCAGAATGTTTCCCCCAAAAGTATTTTAAGACAAGAAAATAAAAGAAAGTATCATATCTTTAGAAAATAAAGGCCATAATACATCTCTATATCTGTATTGTTCTATCTTCTTTGAGGACAAGTGTGGCATTTGCTCTTGAAAAAGACAAAATATGGTTCATAGATCCTTCCCTGGCCTAACGGCTTAAGGGAACATCATCGACGGGAGCTCTGTGCTACTCGAAGCCAACTTGAGTTCATCAACTCGACTCTTATGTTTAGATGCCAAGTGAGTCAGTGGATTACATTAAAATTGATTCTGGGGAGCATAAAAATAACTCAAGAAACCAAAAATATTAAGTATAAAAGAAAAGATAGAAAAGAATCTAAAACACAGGAAACTGTGCCACATTACTCCAGGGGTCTTGAGCCTACTAATATCTAAGTAATATCAGCACGTGAAAAATGAAATTCATATTTAATAGATATAAAATCATAACAATTTGATTTGCTACTTCATGTACTGACAAAAATGCAGAACTTTAAATACTTCAGCAGATGTTTAGAAGTCTTATTAATCAACTTCATTCCCATATGTAATAAAAACAACTGGAATACATAGGGTCCTTATCTCCCCAGGAATTGTGTGTGTGTGTGTGTGTGTGTGTATACCTGTACAGACACACACCAATACATATACATATACACTTGGTAACATTATGAAGGAACAATTATCCCCATTTTCAAGATAGGGACTCTGAGGTATGAGAAGTCAGCAAATTGCTGAGTATACACAGCTGAGCAATAAGGGCAGAAATGGAATCTAGGCTGCCTAGTATCAGAGCCTGTGAACTTAACCACCAGTCATACTGCCCCTTGGCTGGTCAAGATGTCTGTATTCTGATGTTCAAGACAACCTAACTGAGCTCCAAATTAGGCAAGCCATTTTTTTAAGACATACGGCTGTTTTCATTTTCCATGTAAAAACAAAACCTATCTTCTATTTACTTTTGAGGAGGAGAAATAACACATGAACTAAACTGGCATTACTGTAATGCATTTTTTAAAACTCTCCTAGGCAATCCAAGCTTTCCAAAATCCAAGAGTCATACTAGTCAATAAACTACACTATTCTCAGTATGGATTCATTTCATTCACTTGAAAACATTCTGCTCAAAAACCAGACTTTGCAGCTAGGTCATCCTCCCCTCTAACCCTTCCTGTCCAAACCCTCTCTTCCTGGGGACCTGGCCACAGTCGTCCATCAAGACCTGTTCCAAAACATCTAGTTGCTAAAAGATTTACAAAATTACACGAAGCAGAGGTCCCCTCGTTCTCTTCAATTTTCTTTTAATCTCATTGTCACCTGGTCTCTCCTCTTTTCTACCTCTCTTTTCTTTCTCTTCTCCTCTTCCCACTTTCTTTCTTTTCCTAGTTCTTTCCCCTTGTTTTTACTACTTTAGTCAAGTATCTGTCCTTCTCCTAAATAAACATGTGTCATAAAGAATACAGACATCTAGAGACATGTTCTGAAATGAAGAGAGTTGCCCTGCTGAGAAGATGTATTTTCAGTCTTTTATCTCCAGCTCTCACTTGCTGGCAATATGACTTCCAGCTCCATGTTCATTTTGACAGATCTACCCCAAAAAACCCATATATGTATATACTATATACATTTACTCACATATGAACATATATATGAATATATATTTTCTGACACCCCCAGCTTATTAAAATAGGGTTTTATATGAATTTTATATTGTTATTTTTATTTGTATTGTCAAAGCATTATTTTATTATAAGAGAAAAGCTACTAGATCAGAGCTTTCCAGATAATTTGACTGTCTTAGCTTTTTATAGAAGCTAAATAATTGGTACCAATTTATGTCTCTAGCTTATAACATTAATATACAAAATGATATTAGGCTGAACCAAAACAATATCCCTTTTCATTACATATCCCATATTAACAGTTGGCTTACTCTCTAGTTTGATAGGATTTAAACTTGTAGCACTGAAATGTCAATATAACATTCATCCTTGGGACATTTAAAGTATCAGGTTGTTGAAGACCTTTAACATGAGATTAGATGAGTTTACACTTGCTCTGTTGCATTGTGCTGAGTCATTGTTTGAGCCCTGATGAGTAAGCTGTTGAGGACTAGGTAAATGTATTCCTCTTCAACTTCCACCTCTGTTCTTCAGTTCTCCGCAACAGATACTTAAAGACAACTGCAAGGAGGAGCAAAAACAAAAAAACAAAAACAAAAACCTCTTCCAACATAATTCCAGCTTCTGCTAATAATAAATTCTTTCGTCTGAAATATTTTAATAATTTGCTTAATCCACAACTTCACTCTGTGATTGTGGGACCAAACTTTAGGTAATAGCACTGGACTAAGATCTGTAAACTTTCCAACCTTCTAGGAAATGCCCCAGAAGCAACAGAATTCACAGACAGAAGCAAAATACAGGGCACTACAGTTCAGACAACACAACAAGAGCGTCCACGAGGTTAATCTAAAGGGAGCATGTTGCCCAGTGGCCGGACTACCGACAGCTTGGACTACACAATACAGTATTATAGACAAAAGAATAAGATGAGATCTACACATGTTGCCTTGCATTTGTGGTAATCTACACCAATGAAAACATGTACTACAGCTATATTTGATTATGTATGGATATATTTGAAATAGTATACATTGTCTTGATGTTTTTTCTGTAATGTAAATAAACTATTTATATCACACAATATAGTTTTTTCTTTCCCATGTATTTGTTATATATAATAAATACTCAGTGATGAGAAAAAAAAATGGCGTTCTTAAATTTGCGGTATCTCCTAACTGTAAATATAATCAAGCTAGTACAATCTGTACAAGTACCAGTATTTTATCTTTCTCCACATCCTGAGACAGAGCATTAGTTTATACAGGACTCAGTGGCTAGGTTTTGGGAGATTCCAAGATCAAGGGAAACGATGGTTATTGGAAAAGAGAAAAAATACTTTATATCGAGTGAGGAAAAAATATTTCAGATCTTTGAATCATCTCTATTTTATCAGCTTTCTTCCCTGGTCTTCCATTTTCATCCCCAGAGCAGAAAAATCTCTGGCATATAAATTAAATCAAAGAAGAAGGGGAGGGAAAGTGCTTTATAACTCATAAAGGAGAGGGAAAGAAGATATTGGTTTTTATTTGGGAAACATCGTAGAATCTCCCAGTTAAGTGCATATATCTGAAAGGTCCTGAACAAGCTACATATTAGGAATACACAGAGCACAAAATCTATTCCCGTTAGGTGAGTGGAATTAACAACTAGGAAGAAATTCTAATAACATCATTAAATGTGTAACACCAAATCATGAATTCTCAGAAGCACCTTGCTATATTTACAGTATATGGTTCTTTAAAAAGAAATTAGAATCACAAACAAATACCTCATGAATAACTTCATGGCTAATGCAGCACCATTATTTGAAATGGAACTAAGGTGATAATATTTCATGAAATGTGCTTTATATATATGGTAAGAACGAAAATGAATCGCATAGCATATGAAAGACCTTGGTGGGAAATCGATATAGATTTCTGAGCACACAAATATGTATGACCACTCTGGAAAAAAATAAACTGTAAAAATTCTCAAAGAATAAGATGAAAGTAACAAATCAAATAATTGCCTTATTATCATTTAGTCCTTCATAGCTTTCTGTGGCTAACAGAGTAAATCTAAATAAAACTTTCTTTGTCTCCTTCAAATGTCCTCTGCACGTACTGAAAGGAATGACACTTCTGTGTCCACAAAAAAAAAAAAAGGACAAATGTCAAACCAACACTTTCTGAATATAAAATATTCAGTGAAAAATAAGTTTCCTGAAGTGATATTTAAGATATTTGTTAAGACATTTTTTAAAAGGTGACAATCTAAATAGTATTTAGGACTCTGTGAAAAATCTGGTTTTCTAGGTTAGTCATCACTTTGAAAAGTGTGAATCTATAATCATAACCGTCACTCAAGTGTTTCCATAAATTGGTCGTAGGCTACTTGTACAAACAAACTCTATTTAAACTTCCACGTGGAATTTTAGTTTGGTTATCAGGCGCAGAGATATAACGAGCCCTGATCTCCTTTGTGTAAGACAGGAGTCGTGGCAAACAAACCTTGCCTTCTCCTAAAGGAAGAACAAAAATACAACATGACAGGGCTTAGTAGAGTTAGAAAGAAACAACAATTCCACTGACTTTTACTTGTAAGAGTAGGAAATGACTTGCTTCATTAAATATTGATACAGTACGTTGTGTGAATTTTTATCAAAGGACATTAAACCTAAGTGTTGGAAAAGTCCTTGGAATTAATAATACAGTACGTTCCTATTCACCTCTATGCTCACCCAACCCAGGAAAGAATCCCTTTTAAAAGATGCATAACAAATCTTTGCTGTACAGTAGAAACTAACACAACATTGTAAAGCAACTATAGTCCAATAAAAATGTTTTTAAAAAGATGCATAACAAATCTTAAGTGAGTACATACTATGTGCCAGCCACTATTCAAGGTCCTAGGGAAACACAACTAAAACATGACCTCTACTCTAAAGGAACTCACAATCATCTACCCTCTACTTGTATATATCTATCACTTGGAATTTTATTCTTCGTCAATTCTAATTTTGAGACCACTTTTTTTTTCATATTGAGTCGAAATTTACTTCTCTATGGTTTCTACCCATGGCTTCTATTTTTCCTCTCCGGAGCAAAGGAATAATGACTTACATGTTTAAAAATATTAGGACAGATACTATGTTCTCCCACTCACTTGTGCAAGTATTTTCTCACCCTTTGCAAGTATCTTCTTCTCCAGGTGAAATATCCTTAATGTCTTCATCTGACATTCATGTGATATGGTTTCCACTTTCCCCTAACACCTGCATCATCCTTCCTTGGACAGACTCTACTTTGTCACTATATATCTTTAAGTGTAGAGCTCATAATTGCACCGTCTGCTACAGTTGTGGTCTGACAAGCACAGAATATCGTAGAACTTGTAGAAAGCAAATTTAACTGAGAGCCATGATCTCTAAATTCAAGTCCTACTTTGACCACAAATTTGGTGTGGAACCATGAGCAAGTCATCTCACATCTCAGTCCTCAATTTCCTCATCACTTCTAATCTCTGTAATTCCAAGATTCTAGATATTCAGAAATCAGGCACTATACTTTTATTATTACTACGTAAGACCACATTAGCTATTTTTGCTGCTCAACTTAAATTCAAAACTCTTTTTAAATAAACTGCTATTAAGCCATGTCATTCACTCACTCATTCATTATCCATTTAGTATACATTATACATGTACTGAGGGCCACCAATCACCAGCACCATACTAAGCTATGAGAAGACAAGGATAAATAAGGCAGAGTCCCTGCCTGAAAGGGATGAGATCATCCTGGCTCCTTGCATCGAAATCTCACAGCCCCATTGGTGAGACTGGGAAGTAAATAGTAAATTATAAAGAACGTAACAAAGGCTACGATCACGTTCAGTTCAGAGTGCTTGGGGACCCTCCAGGAGGAATCTCCAGGCTGAGTAATGTTCTTCTTCACAGGATGTGAGACACACAGGATGACTTCATCATTGTCCACACAAACCCTGACTTCTTGCTTCTGAGATTTTATCTACTTCTCCTACTGTCTTCATGCCCTTCTTCTCTCCATAATACACAGAGCAAGTAATAGCTTATCAGTGAGGCCTCCTTGACCCCCTTGGCTGTCTTCCTAATCCTGTTATGGTACTTTCCATGTTATTCCTTAATTGTCCATGCAAGTCTGTCTTTCCCTTAGTCTGGGGGCAAGAAGGCAGAAAATCAGTGCCTTACCAATTGTTTCCACGTATTCAATAAACATTTATTGGGTGCCTACGCCATACCAGACACGATTCTAGGCGCTGTTATGTAGCAATGAAGTGGAGAGATCTTTACTCTCAGGCTAACATCCTAGCAAAAGAAGTGGAGGTGAGGATTAATCAAACAATAGACAACAACAACAAAAACTAGAAAGTTTTTTTTTTTTTTTTTTTTTTTTGCGGTACGCGGGCCTCTCACTGTCGTGGCCTCTCCCGTTGCAGAGCACAGGCTCCGGATGCGCAGGCTCGGCGGCCATGGCTCACGGGCCCAGCCGCTCCGCGGCATGTGGGATCTTCCCGGACCGGGGCACGAACCCGTGTCCCCTGCATTGGCAGGTGGACTCTCAACCACTGCGCCACCAGGGAAGCCCCAAACTTGAAAGTTTTAAGTTCTATTCAAAAAATTAAAAATAGAATGAGGGGATTCAGGGTGACTGGGTTTGGTGGGGACTGGGTCCCTCCAAGGAGAATGTAGTACTTAAAACTTGGCCTCTGAAGCCAGACAGAAATGGGTCCCAGTCTAAGCTCCACTTGACTAAACTACTTAACCTTGGGCAAACTGCCTCATTTCTTTATGCTTTGTATTTAAAAATCAAGAGAAAAATGCTTCCCACACTCAATATGACTGTTACGAGAGATAAGCAAGACAATCTACGTTCTGCTTAGAACAAGGACCCGCACAGAGTGAACTTTCCATATGTGGAAATTATTTTTGAGGAATATAATAAATATTTGTTGTAAAAGTAATCAAGAAGAAGAAACGATATGTCATCAGTTAAATAAAGCATAATGGGAGTCATATGGTAAGAGTTAGAAGGAATCAAGCAGTCATGCTCACTCAAAGGAGCGTTTCCTGTCTCTTCGGGGACAAGAGAGCTGTTTCTGGGAAAATAAGACAATATAAGTTAAGAAAAAATACCACTCCTATTATTTCTTTTTTCAAACGGGTCCACTGGCATCGTGTCTGAACAAGAGGAGTGATCATTCTTTCATTTTAAAAGAGGTGTATCCTGATAAAGCACATAGCGTTAAACCTGTCGTGTGTTTCCAGGCACAAGATGAGTGAGTCAATATCGCAGTGACTTTGCAAGGCCAAGTTCTTTACTTTCATGAATCCTTGAGGAAGAGTCAGTACAGACTATTGAAATATGACAGAGATTATCTCAAAGTCACGTTGGACTCTCTACTAATGTTTATCTTCAGACGCTACTTCCCTTTTCCAAAGTCATGCAGCACCTGCACGAGCTTTCTGTTCCTCAGTTATAGCAGACATTTCACTTACATAATTAATCATCTGGATATCAATCACAAAACTCTTTTCATTGAATTAACTGATATCTTTATATGAGCATCCATATTACATGAAGGATGAAGGATTATATAAGGTAATGGTATTGGTTTTTATAGCTAATGCCTGAATATGCAAATGAGTAAGGCCCTTTGAAATCAACATCAGGAAGGCGGGGATGATGTGCAGCCCACCTGGTCAGAGTCAGGCCTCCTTCCAGCCTCACTCTGGACAAAAATCTACTTTACTAGTCCACTTACTTTGGGAATGTAACCAAATTCAATCCAGCACAAGAACCTAATTCAGAGTTAATGAGAGTCCAAAATCAGGGATTATGGGAGAGAGGGGGAGAGAGGACAGGAGCATTCCTGGTCCTCTATTCCTAGTGGTCCCATTGCCATTGCTGTACCTGCCAGTCTTCCTGATCCAGCAGAGGCACATCCTCTACACAAGGCTTAGCCATAGTGGCCTCCGGAGGCAGTGGCTCTCAGGACCCATCCAGTCAAGCAGTCAACCCACTCTGCAGGGCACACTTGCAGAGGGGTCTGCGCCCTTCCTCCCTGTGGGTGTCTCTGCTTGTCGGGCTTCCTCCCCTTCTCAAGATCCTAACCACCTTTTTCCTTCACCTCATGAAGCCTCCATCCTCTGTTAAAGCCCTTCTCTGCCACAATCCATGGACTTAGTCCTTGAAAGCAAAGGCCTTTTTATGAGCCAGGCTATGAAAACAAAGCAGAGAGTAAAGACCCAAATTGTCACCACAGTACAACAAATTATTAATAAATATATTACATGAATAGCACTTGGTTAACTAGCAAAATTAGAAAATATAGGTAAGTCAAACACATAAATTAATCCCACCAACAAAAGATAAACACCATGGTGTTTATGTATGTCATTTCAGATAAGTTCTGTGAGTATAGGTTGAGGTTTTTATCAGACAATAAAATATTTTTTAATAAACTGAATGCTCACTAAAGAATAAGCTACAGGTCTTCCCTGGTGGTGCAGTGGTTGACAGTCCGCCTGCCGACACAGGGGACATGGGTTCGTGCCCCGGTCCGGGAAGATCCCACATGCCGCAGAGCAGCTGGGCCCGTGAGCCATGGCCGCTGAGCCTGAGCGTCCGGAGCCTGTGCTCCGCAACGAGAGAGGCCACAACAGTGAGAGGCCCGCGTACCACAAAAAAAAAGAAAAAAAAAAAAAAAGAATAAGCTACAGAGTTTCACAGTCATTTAAGCACGATTTATCAAACTACACATATATATGGTGTGGTTCTTGAGTAAGTTTCAATCCCTCTCAGTTGAGAATCAGCAAGGCCTTCAAAAAGTTTAGATGAGGATCTCTAAGCCATCTGTTTGCACATTTATCTTTCTTTCCCCCCATAACACTAATTTCCCACCATCTCCCATACTACTTACCCTTCCAGTCTCAGTGCTCTCATACTACTGGCAAGCTAGTCTCAGTCTCGTAGTCTACAACTGTCCAAAGTTTACCCATAAAGCCTCATCAACAGAGCTTCTCCTTAATTGTCCCTGTGCCTAACTTGGACCTACTTAGATCTAGAGATGCTAGAGCAGCTTTACCCTCCACTCACCATGAGGAGGTTTCGATTCTCTTTTCACTCTGTGGAAGCCTCTCTCTGATTCCTAGTCCAGAGGAGGGTTTGACCATTTCACCATCATTTAGCTTCAAGGTGCTCATGCCAAAGCTGCCATTCCTACAACAGTTCACATTTCAGTTAAACTCAGCTCATGAGGGTGCTAACCTCTGAGCTGAGTTGTTTCCCAAACTGGGCTCTTCTTCCCTGCCTTGTATGTTGTGAGTAAAACGCTGCTCCCTGGCATTCATTGAGGCAATACATTTGGTTCAGAACCAGCAGTTAGTATAAGTAGTAATAACATTAAATAACAATAATTAAGATATGTACTTATTATTACTTTTATTTATCAAAAAATAGATACCCTGATTATACTGAAAGGTACTTGAACCAACTTCCAAACTTGAGCCCAAGATAAAACTGAATAATTAAAAATAATATAAGAATATTATATCACTTAAAGGAATGCACAGATCAGTGCCACCCATCAAGTGAGCTGAAGTTAGCTACTATAAAAGAGCACCGGGGCTTCCCTGGTGGCGCAGTGGTTGAGAATCTGCCTGCTAATGCAGGGAACACGGGTTCGAGCCCTGGTCTGGGAGGATCCCACATGCCGCGGAGCGGCTGGGCCCGTGAGCCACAATTACTGAGCCTGCGCGTCTGGAGCCTGTGCTCCGCAACAAGAGAGGCCATGATAGTGAGAGGCCCGCGCACTGCGATGAAGAGTGGCCCCTGCTTGCCACAACTGGAGAGAGCCCTCGCACAGAAGCAAAGACCCAACACAGCAAAAATAGATTAATTAATTAATAAACTCCTACCCCCAACATCTTTAAAAAAAAAAAAAAGGAGCACTGAATTTTACTGGATGAACTAGTCCAGTAAAGGCAGTCTATTCTTCTAACAGGCTCTACTATGTGTTATGTCAAGGGGTCTCTTCACAAGAACAAAGACAAAGAGAAAATGCTGTGGCCACTAGGGAACACACTTACCTCCTAACTAATTACTTGAAAAAAAATTCTTAGCTAGAAGTTACTTCCTCTGTTCACATCCATAACCTCTGGACCAACGGCATTTCAAGTCAGACACCCTCAGAGTGAGAAATAACCATATGGGGGAAGGGGAAGAAGAAAAGGAGCAAGAAAGAGCTGAGAGAGGAATCAGATGCTGGGGGAAGGCGAGAGGGCGGGCGACAACCAGCAACTGGATTGGGAGAAGGGGGCAATCACGGGAAGAGCAATGTAAGAGATGGTTCGTTCAAACAGCCCTTCGGAAAGAAGCACGTCTAAAGCCTTTAAGCAGGATGGCAGGCATATGGGATGGCAGCAAGTAAGCAGGGGGCAGGAAGGTGGTGCTCCTGGGAAGGCTTCTTGCCCTGAAGTCTCAAAAGACCAACCTGCTGCGTGTATGGGGTTGGGTGGCAAGGAGCTGGCTTGGCAATCTGGGCAGAATGAAGCCAAGGCAGTACATGACTGCTCAGGCCTCCGGGTGAGGAGGAGGATGTGTTTAAAATACAAGTTTTGTCATGTGCATATTTTCTTCCTCCAAATTCTTGACCTCAAGATATGCAGATCAGATTCGTTATATTCTGCCGGACAACCTTGTCCTAAAGCACTGGATCTGCTCTCTAGATAGAGAACAAAGGAACAGTTCACGCAGCGCTAACCCTCCCTGTGGGGCTGTGGAGGCGGTGTGGCCATCCCACATGCAGGCTGCTGGCTACTATCTGATCTGGCTACACTTGCAAAAGAAAATCCTGGGGTCATAAAGCAGCCCTGAGCACCCTTAGAAAAGACGTGCTGAAAAGGGTAGCAGCCCAGCCCCTGCTTACAGAAGACAAATCCATCTGTGGTCTGCCTGGGAAAATATGGGTCAGAACGGCCAAGCGGAGCAAACCATTGGAGAGTATTGTTTAGGTGTGAAAAGACGAGTAGAAAGAGAAAAATGACTGCTCTAGAAGTGGAGGTTAGGGAAGAAACTGGAAGGGAAGCCCCAGGGAAGCCCCACCTCTCAGCTCTTCTGAAGGCACGTGGATCCGTTCTTCACTGGACAGCACGAGCAGAGCCGGCGACTTGTAATTAAGCTCACAGACCAAAGTCTGGTGAACAGCCGGTGAGGTTGGCAACATCCCCCCAGAGGGCCGAGACTTCACTGCACCAGCATCCGCATAATAACATTATATTTCTCTTTTAAATAAGATGTACACGGATGTTCACTTGTGCCCAATTACAGTAATGCATGATTTACATAAAATTAACTCTCCTGATTAATTATAGTCATGCAGGGATTAGGAAGAAAAGGCTTTTACTCTGTAAACACTGTATGCTTTAACTCTTAGCCTCTCCGTGAAATACGACTGGCCCAATAGCAAACGAAGACAAGTCCCTCCGTCACTGGGGTTTACCAAATGTTGTCTTCCTGTCTGTGAGGATTATGTGTAAACTGAGTCACCAGAGTCTCGATCCAGTTAGAACAGAGATCCAGTTCTTCCACAATGTGAATGTATAAACTGGAGAGCTCTGTAGCAAGGAGCTAGGGTTAGAAGTTTTGTATTCAGTGCGGAATTTAAACCGTCTGGGTAAGGAATCTGCAAAGGGCAAGAGAACGAGTCTCTAGTTTTCCAGAAGCGGCGAGAAAAACGTTTTCTTCAAAGGGCAATCCAAAGCTGCTTTGACAACAAAATGATTAAAGGCTGCCTCTTCTCTCATCTTACATCTGTCACTTTTCTGCATTCCTTTTTGCCACAAACATGAACACAGTTTTTCTCTGAATAAGACTTCAGATTGCACATTAACGGGGAATTAAAAGTGAAGTTCAGTGCAGCCCACACCAAAAGCATTTTTTCTCCCCAGTCTCTGCCAGACCCGGTACCAGAAAACTGGAATAGAAGACAAGTCATTGAGCTGGCACAGTAAGAAAATGATTGAAGGCAACAGGGATTGAAGTTTCATCGTTATCAGTTCAGTGAAGACGAGGCAATGCTTCTCTGAAAAGCTGCACAAAAATACCTCAAGGGGCCAAATGCTCACCGCACTGCCTGACCACAAAAGATGGCAATTTCCTTTTGCCACCTTGTCAACCCTCTTTTCACCTGGTACACAAAGGACCGGATACCATAAGAAAGAGATTTGAAGTGAAAAAGACAGACAAGATAACCTGCGAGCTCCTAAGAAAATGCATGGAAGAGCAAGATCTTATAGTCAGAGCAGATGGCATTTGCCAGGAAAGGACTGTAAATTGAAATTAGGCAAATTGGTCCTTATTTTCAGAAAACTGAAAAACAGAGAAACCCATTCCTAATTCAGGGCCTGAGTTAACTTCTTTAGCAATACCTTTAAACACTATGCATAATAAACTAGATACCTGTAGCATGCCAAGGACTTGTATAAGAGGCTCATTAACCAAAAATTACATTTAATATGTGAGATCTCATGGTACACTGTATAAAATTATTTTACTTCATAATCCTTCCTTGTTTATTCTGCAACAAAATATAAAGCAGTGAGAACTTCTTCAAGCCCTGGAATCCAGAAGGGCTTCTGTGGGGGAGATTTTCAAAGACATCCTTGGAGAGGCTAGAGATAGTATACAGCCACTGGTAATTTTGGGGGAAAATTGGTCCAGTCATCTGTGTTTTGTTTCCTTCTTTTCATCAGTGCAAATTTTTCTGTCAGGATCTGAGGCTTTAGAGAGATTAAGTTGTTGATTTTTTTTTCTTTCTTTGAAATGAAGGTCTTTCTGTTCTCTTGAGTTACCATCTCTCTGGCACTGGCTGCTTCACATTGTGCCTGATGCTATAAGACATTCTCACTTGAAAATGCATGAGTCAACCTTGAATTTTCCATCCTCTGATCCCTCACTGAGTTGTTGTTTCACAGTACGAAAAAGCCTCAAAAGCTATGACTTGAACAGTGGCCATACTCAAAGGAACACTATGCCAGATTTGATCCTGAATACACAGAATCAAAACTCCTTCCATTTCAGACAAAACCCTTTGTTTGACCTGATAGTAATGGAATGAAACTGTCCTTAAAGGACTTCTTTTTCTAGCTATGTCTGAAGCCTTTTAAGAATTGGTACTATGATTTATTGATTGTGATAATGTATGACATACATAAAATTACAATTTATGACAAAGTATAGAAACAAAACCTGCTTTATTGACGTGTTACTCATCTTTTATAGAAGAGGAATTGTTTGGGGCACTTTAAGAATACTATTTTATTTATGTATTACAACGAGCCTCTGAAACATAATATTACTGCACCATTTTTATGACAAAGTAACTGTAAAGTAACAACTGCAAAGTTGTTAATACCTTGGCCAAGGTCACAGAGCCAGGAAGAGCCACAGTCACAATTTGAACCCAGATAAAACCAAAATCCATTCTGCTCCACGATAGCATGCTGTTTCCATTACTTTTTGTTTTATAGTACTATCGTGTCAGAAGTCCTGCATCATTCAAATCTACCTGCTGGCCAAACGCTTGTTTCAACAATGCTGCCATTGTTCCAATTATTCTGATTTTTTGCTATCGAAATTATACTCAGAGACAACTTATAAACCACACCAGAACACCTGTTTCAATATAAGGATGCTGTCTTTGGGTTCCTACATTTCTCTCCTTTCTCCTCTCTTCTTCTCTCTTCCAATTTTAGGGACCTCAGCTAGCCACATAGCTCTTTCTGCTTAGAGTTATAGGTGCCACAGGAAAGAATTAAACAAGATAATTTCATATTTTTATAAATGATATTGTATCAGATATTATCTTGTTCATGTATATGTTTACTTGGTTTTCTATCTCTTTTAAATCTCTGGACCCTCTAACCCCAAGGAATGTTGAGCTTCATGAGATCAAGAAGCCTGTCTTGTTCGTATGACCCCAGTGCTTAGTACAGTTCTTAGAACATTGTAGACGCTCAATTAATACTTGTTGAACAAATGAATGAATGAATGAAATTAAAGGCTTCTCTGAGCTTCGGCCAACCTACCTGGAATAACTGGCTATGTAAGTCAGAAACATAACTCTGCTGCTATGGCATAAATCAGTAGAAGGTGAATAAGACATGTTCAGTTTGAACGTTACTAGGCTCTGAAAGAGGCCCCAAAAGTCTAAGTTGATGGTACAGAGGCTGCTAAAAGTCTTGGAGTCTTTTTTTCCTTTTCCCTTTATCCCTTCTAACCCTCCATAAGTCATACCAGCTTCCAGGCAGCACCCTGGTGGGGCAAAGGGTAGTATGGAGCTGGTGTGCTATAAATTATAGTCATTACAACACGTCAGCAGCCTCCCAGCTGAGATCTTTAACTCATTGCTAGGAGAGCTTTCAAGGGCATCCATTTTCAGGAAGGTTTAGGAGCATTAAATACCTTTCACAAGCCACCAGGCTTTTTAACTCATGTGAGTCTGACACTTACTGGGTGCATTTTATCTCACAATCAATTTAATTAGGAGCTGTCGGATTAAAAATGATTTGTTGCTTCTGAAAGACACTTGAACTCTAAGATTCATTTGTAAAGCTGTTCTCTTTCCCTGTCTCTCATTCTGTCCTCTCAATACCTAGTACAAAGCAGCATGAGGGGGACAACACTGCGGCCACCATGACTGCCAAATAAAGGTGCAGAGTAAAGCTCACTTAGGAAAATAAGTAAATGCCAATAATTGAAATCTTGAGGTGGCATATATATACCCTTTGGACAGTCAGGACGGAACCATGTCCTTGTCTTATTTCTTTTTCATATCACTTACTTATGACCTTTTCTCCAAGGAGGTAAAGTTTTTAAGTGGCTCTGCATGGAAGAGATCAAAATGGTCAAAAGGTGAACTGATATGTAAGATAAAACTCAGACACAAATCTAGGCAGGAATAAAGGAACAAGGGGCACCTCGTCTGATTTCATTTGTTCAAGACACAGGTCCCAATTCTATCATTAGCCATTCATGTGAAGGTACGCAAGTAAAAAAGAAAAATGTTAGCTACCTGAGAACAGTACTTCCAAAGCTACCGAGGTAGAAACTGTAAAATGAACCCTGCTTTCCATGAGGTCAGCTATAAATGAAAGAGATGTATTCCCAATAAATTACCACCAGCAAAGGCAAATAGAGAGCCCTTTCTGGTGAGGAAAGCGAGTACCTTTGGATTTCACCTGCCAAGCTTTGTCATATGGAAAAGCTGAGAGTGAGGAGAGGAAAAACCATTTGAAATGACCTAATTCTAAGGATCTATATTGTAATCCCTGCCTGTTTTAAAATTTCAAATGAAAAGAACCTGCTTAGTTAATGGTTAATAAAAATGATTAGTAGGCAGAAGGCACTGAATCTATCAGACCCAATATGTGCCAGAGAGAAAAATCTATAAGATACTATTGGAGATTAAACTCTTCTTAATTGCATATATTATTATTATGTGTTTGCACATTTATTATTAAAATTTGATTACTCTTTCCCTCCTTGGTATAAGAAAAGTAAACTGGAGGTCCAAGGAGATTTAATTGTGTTGTATTTGTTACCTGAACTGGGTCCATTCAGATCTGTCCTAGGTCCAACAAACTATTCCAAGAAGAGACTATGGGGACAGAACTATATTAGGAGCTACAAATTCAGTGCAAGGACAGCCTTAGCTAACTATAAAGGGATTTACCAACTGCAAGGACCTCAGCACTGAGTACATGGAAACCAAGGCAAAATGTTAGCAATGTACTTTTAATCTCTAAGTAGAGACTTGCTCTAAAAACAAGTTGCAAGGAGATCCATGAAACCAAACTACCTATGAATAATGCACACTGGCTCCTTTTTTTGTAAACAAACATCACTATAGTTTTCCAGTTGAAAAACAATGAAACACTTGGAATATATGATTTCTAATTAATTGTGGAAATTTACAGTTTAGCATTGCCGTGTTTTTTCCATTCTTGGTACCATTCCTGAGACTTGGGTTTGGGGAGATCTGGGGGAAAGGGTGATGAGAACCCAAGCCTGAGAGCACAAATACCAGCTTTGAGAAGGTGGTTATCTTGCACAGCCTTTGAAAAGTCTTGTGTGGGTGCTGTGACGGCCTCAGCTATTGTGGCCAAAGACTACATCACAGTGGCATTTTGGCAGCAGGATGTTTTGGCAGGGAAGGTGAATCCTGGGCGAAGCACAATCTGCCTGGTTTTATGCTGTTTCAGAATCAGTCGCATGTCCTAGTCACTTTTTAAGGTGTGCAACATATAGTCTAGGAAACAAAGAGATCTGAGAATTTGTTCAATAAAAACAAAAGCTTACCAAGTGGTGAGGAGGCGGAGCAAGGCATACCGCTTAAGGTTCTGCGTCGTGTTTACGTTTCCTGGGGAAAATATCCACTCTCTGTGAATTACCCTAGATACTCATACATCAGACAACCAAACTCTAAGTTTGACTTTGAGTCTGTGAAGCCCTAGATAGTACATGCCTGTTGAAACCAAGACTGCCTGCTGCCTTATGTCTCACTAAAGGCACTACAATCAGCAGGATTAGATTTGCTGACCATCCTGATGAATACTTGAAAGGAAAGAAAAGAAACGAAGAACTCTCCCTAAGGAATCTCTTTACCAAAACCTTGTGTAGTACTTTTAAAGTCTTCTTCAGGATGGGATTAGAAACCTTTCCCCTGACTTACAGATGTCTTAATTTTATGAAACATTGGTCAGATGTTATAACTTAGATGGAAAACACAGCCTTCCCTCTCTCTTCATTCAGCATTGAAATGGTATCTATTTAGTTCAGCCATCTTGGTTAGAAAATACAGGAAAATACAGCAGCGTAGCAAGACAATTACCAGCAACATCATGATTATATGCGTGCATGGAATATGTGTTTGACAATCAGGCCCTTCAGCTATTAAAATGCTTGGTGGGTTCAAAATTACTATAAATTCCTTTTGAAGGTAATTTTCAAAAGTGAAACATTCCCAAAATTGAAGAATCGTTGAGATCTTTGAAAAATTAAAACAATAAATGAAGTTCAGGATGAAAGTTCAATAAGAATGAGAAATAATTCATGTAAATAGAAAAGATTCAAGAAGGTTACGTCAGATTTTAACTATCCTAGCATTATTAATTTAATTTCTAGTCATTATGATAATACCAAGCATTTAGCATGCATTTAGTGTTTATGTAGATAGGATCACTCCCTCTCAAAATTACAATTTTGAATTAATATACTATTAAAAATGTCACTAGAAAGTGCTTTTGTTATTCTGCCAGTGGAATAACTGTTCCCTGTTTCTTTTTATAAATGAAGTTTCAGCATTTATTTTTTGATCCTCCTTAGATTTTGAAAACTGTAATGTTTCTGTTTAAGATTTCTCCTCATGCTACATTAGTGCCATGTTCTTTGACAGCATAAAAATATGCAAATATAGCCTTTTTAATGGTGATTTTCATTTTGTTACTGTCATTTAACTAAAAAACAACTGATGATGTTTCAACTTATCACTTACAACAGTGAAGTTACTGAATTGATATTTATATTCAGAGCAGATGACACAGAAACAAATATGTTTGAACTACCATCTGCACCATGTTGATTTCTTCCTTAAAGTCACAATAGAGTTGCTGAAGTACAGCCTTAGAGGGAAAATCAGACTCGGGGGGCAGAGATGGCACATTACTACCCAAGAAAAATTGGTCAGTGAGGTTTGCTGAATTTTGGAGATGGGCTGTGGGGCAGAAAGGGAGAAGAGGAGTGCGGGACTGTGAAGTCTGCAACTTCACAGGAATCATTCCATTTTGACAACAAGAGCTCGCTCTGCTTTTTGGCCCTCCATCTCCCAGGCTGCCCACTTGGCTCCTTGCCTCATTGCCTACCTCTCCTTGCAGCCAGTATTACACAGCTTCTCCATCTGTTGCTGGTTGCCAACTGCTGCTTAGGAAACCCCAGAATACTCTGCGCTGAATTACGTGGGAGTGGCCCCTTTCACAGCTATTTGAACTGAGTGAGGCAGGCAGCTGGGTGGGAGGAAAGCTGGCGAGCAGAGCTTTGCTGGGGCCATGTGCCTAGCAAGGCTGACTCCCAAAGGTGGGAGTTTAGCTCAGGAGTCGCTAGAAGATGTCACATAGGAAGCTTCGGTTATTCCAAAATGATTAGAAAATGAAGAGGAGAACTCCTCTTAATGGGCCAGTGGATAGAGTATTGTAATGAATGAGATTTTTCTCCTAGCTTGACCTAAGTAAATGATGCTAAACAATTCAATAAACTCCACTGTGCCTGAATTCCAGATGCTGGGATAGCCAGACCTCATCTTCATGGGTAGAAAAATGAGGCTTCTTTGAAGTCTCTCTACCCTCCCCACACACACTTTCCACCCGGCTTGTCTCCATTCATGTACCCCATTAGCAGGCAATAATAATGATAATTATAGTTAACATTAATTGGGCACTTAGTTTTTGACATAATTGGTGTTAAGCACTTATTGCTGAATAATTACTGTTTGCCCCTCAGAGCCACTCTGTATGTGTCCTCACCCTTTTCTGTGCCCTTCTCTGTGCCACTCTGGACTTCATCTTTAGACTCCCTTGCCTTTTGACTTCTGGACGGGTTGAGCTTACATGTACAAGTCACTGGCAGCAGATCGGTGGCAGGGAGAAAAATGAGATCAGGGTACTATTCCCTGTCTGCCTTGTCACAGCAGGTTGGCTGTGTTCCTCCATGGAAAACCTTAACCAGTAACCATCTCCTATAGCTACAGATTCCTCCCCTTGCCCCTTCAGGGCTGTTGGTGGTGACTTCTCTGTTTCACCATCCCTTGTTCCTTTCCTTAACCCTGCCTATACCTTTGTGAACATTCCCTTTATTAAATTCTTCTTAATCACTTGACTTGGGTGGGCCAGCTATTCCCTGCTGGGACCCTCTGAGGCACACACATAGAATCCTCTTAACAATCCCAAGAGGTAGGTTTTCTTGTATAGGTGGGGAAACTATGACTTAAATTGCTTTAGAACTTGCTCCAGGTCATGTATCTGGTGAACACAATGACCAAAAGGCAAACCCAGTTTCCTAACTCTAAACCAGTACCCAGTATTGGCAATATGATCAATTCCAACTTCCTAATATTTTCTTATTGTATAAAATATTATTTGTATTAGTCTGTCTCTTACACTTATCATTGCAAAACCCCAAATTCTTGCTTAGACTATCACAAACTCTTACAATCCTATGACATTAGGGTATATTTACTTGGTTTTACCTAACAGAAAACAATTCAAGTTAGCATAAGAAAAAAAGAAAATAAATTTAAGTTGTGGTGGGAAGCCTTAAATAGCCCCCATGATCTCCACCTCCTGGTATTTATGCCCTTGTATAATCCCCTCCCCTTGAGTGTCGACTACATTTATTAACTTCTAATAAATAGACTATGGCAGAAGTGATGGGATGGCACAAGATTACATTATTTTTTTTAGTGGCGTCTATCTTAGGTATTTGCTCTCTCTCATCTATTCTTGGATCACTGTCTCTGGGAAAAGCCAGCTACCCTGTGGAAAGCCCCACATAACAAGGAACGGAGGCCTTCCAATAGCCACAAGAGTGACTCAGAAGTGGATCCTCCCCAGATGACCCTTCAGATGACTGCAGCTCCAGCCAATACTTGATTGTAGGTTTGTGAGAGACCCTGAACCAGAACCTCTCAGTTAAGTGGCTCCCAGATTCTTGACCCACATAAACTATGAGTATATAAATGTTTCTCATTTTCAGCTACCAAGTTTTGTATTGTATTATGTATTATTATATTACACAACACTAAATAACTTAGATTTTGAATCTAAGAGTGGTTCCAAAGGAACAGAATCTCAAGGCTAACTTATCTGAATTGTGAATCCTGTAGGCAAGTTGAACTGCGGAAATGAAGTGGCACCATTGTGTAGCGCACACACCACTGCTGATCTGCTGGCTCACCCATCACCCACCGACATGAGGCAGTGGCCAGACCTGCCACTGCTCCATCTTCCCCTGGAGCTTCCCCTTCAGCTTCTCTGAATCCTGCGCCAGGTGTGGGTGCTCAGTTCACAGCCTTATGGAGACTGCTTAACCAGATCCTGCAGTTGTGTAAGGTCAAATACCATGAATTTCATAAATACAACAAAAACAAAATGTTCACAAAAAGCCTAAGAAAGTCAGAAGCCAGCATAGTCAGCAGCAAGAGTTTGCTGAACTTCTTTCTCCAGCTCCACCTGAAACCCAGCTCTGGGCTACCAGCTTCCCTTCTCAGGTCTCCCAGCCCAAGACTTCATACTCTTGAAAGATAATTGATCTGGTGTGGGTCAGCTATCCTCCCCTTGACCAATAAACTGGGGGTTGGGAGTATTACATGATTAAAAAAAGCATATAGAAGAGAAGATCGAGGGCAGTACCCCACAGACCACCATGTCTTTCCAAAGGTGTCTCTGCCCCCAGTCTTTCTCCCCTGACTTATCTACCCACTGGGGTCATAACTTCCTACCAAGTACTCAGGGTTTATCTCAGCAGGGTCTAAAACTACCATCTGAAGTTCAGATAATTCATCAAAATGGTCTGTAATCCACACCTAATGTGCACAGGCCACTTTGAAACCCCATAAAACTACATGTGTACATAATTCATAACAGTTCCCAATTGGCCTTTTCTTATAATTACTTACAGACTTCAAACTTCAGTTAAGCTTTAAAATCTGTTATACAGTTGTCTCCTTTTTATTCAGTAATACTCTCTGTCACCACACTTTGGTCAGGGTACCACAAGGAGAAAGGCTTCCTGGAGATGCTTTCTGACATTATAAATAGAGAAGTATAATTTTCTTTTTAAATTAGATTCCCATCTTTTCACTATCAGTAATGTTTGTTCACCCAGTGAATGACTGCCTGATAAGAAAGAAGCTGTAAGACTCTAACATATTCTTGCCAAGTAATGGCAAAAGCAGCTGTAGTAGTGAGAAAGTCTTAAACGTATCTCTGCAGGCACTGAATGGCTTTTGTTTAACAGGAGTTATTAGGTACACAAATGGGAACACTGTACATTTGCTTAAATGTGTACAATATGCTTGTGAACTTGTGCTAACAGAATGCTCACTAAATGGTATTGTCCTTCACTTTGTGGGGTTTTTTTAATATCTATAGGTATTTAAATTATAAAAATGAGGAGATCTGGCAATTGGAGTAATGGATCTCAATTTTTTTGTGCATGAGAATCATCTAAAGAAGTTGTTTTGATAAAAGTGCTAGCTCCAGACCCATAAATTCAGATTTAGCTGACCCAGGATAGACCTGGGAATTTAAATACTTAGTAAGTGCCCCCAGGTGATTCTGACAAAGGACATCTGCCAGTCCACGCCTTGAAATAATCATAAAAATTGAAGTAAACCCAGAATTTAAACCAGTCAGTTCTTGGCTGAATAAATACCAAAACAAAACAAAACAAAAACCTTCTAGGGCTTCCCTGGTGGCGCAGTGGTTGAGAGTCCACCTGCTGATGCAGGGGACACGGGTTCGTGCCCCGGTCTGGGAAGATCCCACGTGCCGTGGAGCGGCTGGGCCCGTGAGCCATGGCCGCTGAGCCTGCGCGTCCGGAGCCTGTGCTCCACAACGGGAGAGGCCAAAACAGTGAGAGGCCCGCATACCGCAAAAAAGGAAGGAAAAAAAAAAAAAAAAACCTTCTAATTCTTGTGAACCCAATCACATCACCAAGCCATACCACAGTCCAAAAGGAATTACTTCTGACATGGAGGCTTGTACTGAGTGAAAAGATCAGCCAGCCACAAAGTCAAACAAGCAAAGAAAACTCTAGGAAGTAGAAAAGGTCAGAATGAGCATGAGCACCCCTCAGCCTGGGTTTCTGAGCATCTTGATAATAAGGCTTGTGAAGCTCAGTGATAGAGGAGGCAAAGTGTTCTAAATGCTAGGCAAATGAGAAAAAAAAGGACCATTTTGTTTTAAGAAACGGTTTCTGTTTAGAATGTTTGTAAAATGAGCCCTTAATAGCATCCTTTTATTGGTACCAACTCCATAGATTTGGTTGCTTTTAGAAAGATGTTATCAAACAACTTCCCTGAAGACCTGCAGCCCTGTTGCCTTTGCTGTGTGTCAGGCACAATTTAACCTTCATTATGTTCTCAGCAGAGGTGTTTATGTAAGACACTGTAATCTCCATGCATTGCTTCCTCTTTTTGTTCTTCCACAGCCTCAAATGCCAAGTGCTTTTTTAAAAAGCCTGCAGTTAGCACAACTGACCTATCTGTTTTACCCAAGCTCACCCTGAGGGTGACGGGCTTTCAAAGGCTGTGCAGGTTTCAACGATGATGGACTGGCAAAGAATGCTAAAGTGGAGCTGGTAAAATTGAATGACAGATGCAGGTTCAACTGACCAGGGTTTATAGCCAAGGGTTAAGGGAAATGCCGGGATTCAGGTCGGGGGCGAAGGTAAGACAGAGATGTGGCCAGGAGCAGGGTCAGAGACCAAGGGCTCCATACTGAGTAAACAGGCCTTTGGAAGAAGTGTGAATTCTTGTTCCACTAGAGACAAAAAATGAACAAGTAGCTATATAGTTCAGAAAGCCAAGGTCAATTACCAGAGGAGTTGAAAGGTAGCACGACAAAAAATAAAACCCTCCACGCTGGTCAGCTGCTAGACCCAAGGAGTCAGGAGAACAGTGCCTCGGGGTCTTTCTGCTGAACATGGCAATGTTTCCCAAAGTGAGGTCTCTGTGTTACTGACTTCATCCGGAGCACTGGTTAAAAATGCAGAGTCAGGGGCTTCCCTGGTGGCGCGGTGGTTGAGAGTCCGCCTAACGATGCAGGGAACACGGGTTCGTGCCCCGGTCCGGGAAGATCCCACATGCCACGGAGAGGCTGGGCCCGTGAGCCATGGCCGCTGGGCCTGTACGTCCGGAGCCTGTGCTCCACAACGGGAGAGGCCACAACAGTGAGAGCCCGCGTATCGCCAAAAAAAAAAAAAAAATGCAGAGTCAGGTGACTCTACCAAGGTGTACTAATTGCCTCTCTAAGGGTGTGGCTGAACTCCCCGCTGGGCTCTATGTTCATAGAGACCCACCAAGTAAGTGGCTCACACAACATGCTTCATTCTACTCCCCTCCTCCACCCCTTCTATCTTATTCAATACAATTAGATGTCAGTGTCTTTATCACAGGACTCTCATCTGGTTCCTGTGAAAAGCTGTATTGAATCTAGCAGAGTGAAGGTTCTCATGGGGATGTAGACTGTTCAGTAACTATTTCTTGCAGAACAAAAGTTACAGGACCAAACGGTACAGGCCAATGGTGTCATAATGTCTAGAAAGACACATTTGCAGAATATATCATTTTCTTACCAAAGTAGCAAGGCATTACTATACTGGTCTCTTGGATTAATGTAGCAACTTTCCCCTAATGAGCTCTAAGCTGTTCCATTAGTATAGCTGTAAAAATAAGACAAGAGAAAGTAAACACAGAGTCATCCAAAGCGGGTATTAACCACTAGTAAAGGAGGAAACAGAGTCCAGTTCTCCTCATCCTCAGCAATATAGAAAACACAATTAATATTTACTATCTGTGCATAGCTCATCAACTAAAGGAAAGCAACAAATAAATACACACATGTACAATAAACAATGTGAAAGAAGGGAGAGAATTCATAACTGTGGTTTTCCCACAAATTGTTTTGTAAAGTGATAATAACATCCCCAAATCACTTGTACTGAGTTCCCAACTTGTGTACACACAGCCATTATACTTCCCTAGTAGGAATGGCAGCCAAGTCACACTGCTAGAACTGAAGCCAAGGACAATTACTGGAAAACACCATTAACCCCTAGTTTCCTCCCTTCTGCACCAAACCCACCTGTGTGGCTTTTGAGTCTTGTCCCAGAGTAAACACAACTCTACTTGTACTTTCCACCAATGGAAAAATTCACACTTACTCAAATTCATGGAAGACTGTGAGTACTTTCAAGTTAAAGTAACCTTGCAAGTCTTACAATTCTGTCATTCTTTAAGGAGTTCCTATTAAGTCTTAAATGCTTCAGAGATTAAAAGGGTATATTAATGTTATTAGGGACTTGAGATAAAATGCCATGCCTTGCAGGGTATCTTACGCTAATGAAAACATTTTCATCACATTCTGAGTCTATTATGCCAGATCTTCATTTCATAAGTTGTAAGATAATCTTATTTTAATTAGAAGAGCTATACCAAGTACATTAGACTAATACAGTTAAATATATTCATCAACTTTCTTCTTGTCAGGTAAAATGGCTCCTTTGGAGTTATAAGGATGTGCTGCCACAGGTGTCAGTAAAAGAAAAAGCACTAAATATATGTGTGGATAAATTCTGAATGGTTTGTAGAGCATTAAATGAGTTTTCTAAGGAGGATTCAATATGGTAGCCACGGTCACAGGTGGCTATTGAGTTCTTGAAACATGGCTAGCTCGAACTGAAATGTGCTATAACGTAAACACTGGATCTCAAAAATTTAGTGTAAAATCTATAAAATATCTCATTAATAATGTATATATTGATTACACGTTGAAATAATTATGTTTCAGCTATTTGGTCTAAAAAAATATAGGATTAATATTAATTTCTCCTGTTGTTTACCTTTTTAAATATGGTTTCCAAAAACCTTTAAGTTCCATATGTAATGCACATTTCTACTGAACACTGTTGCTCTATATCATCTAAACAATATGTAAGATCAAAACCTAATTATCTGTAAGATATTATCCATGTTGTTAAATAATAAACATAAATGATAAAATGATAAATCTCAAATTGGCTCCCTCTAAATTCTGGATAAATTCCCAATTATCTTTCCCCACTGTCCAGTCAGTTAAATGAAAGAATGGAAAAGCCAGTCTTAATAGCAGCCTAAAAGAGATGCTACCAGACAGGTCTGTGGCTGCAGAAGAAAGTACCTTCCTGAGCCAGACACAGGTCACGTGATTCTCAGCAGTCGATTGTGAAACGAAGCCAGAAGTATCTTGTGGGAGAACCACTCTTTAACAACAATCACACAGAACATCTATGACCCAGATGCTCAAGCTGGAGAGGGAACGCTTGAAATTTCATCTTGTGGTTTTGCAATTCTTGCAAAGGAAGGAAAGAGAAAAGGTACACATTTGGAAAAGTTTTCAAAATAAACAAGTACCCCTAAAGACTGAGTTAAAACACCTTGTTGGAAGGCCAGGAAAAATGTGAGCACCAATCAAAACAGACAGCATGTAAACAAAAAGACTCATGCCAAGCTGGTAACATAAAAGGGCCATACAAATATTTTTCAATGTAGAACTTGCTACTCTTGAAGAAAAGAATATAGAGCAGGTCAGAGGCAAATGAAAAACAAATGGTCCATGAAGAAATCAGCAGAGCACCTCACAAGGGACTTCAAAGAAAAATGCAAACTCCCTTAAGTATAACAAAGTCAGGAAGCCAGCTGGAAAAGGCCAAGGTCACTCAGGGACTTTGACAAGGGGATGGCAGGGAGAATCATTGAATTATTTGCCTCATTCTTGACTGGAGAAGCCCGTAGAAAGAGTCTCACCTCCATTTTCCTTTAAAGCAGACAAGTCAGAGGTATTAAAACAAACAGTGGAAAATAAAGGACTTTCCTACACCTAAGTGACAAACTAAATGTAAATAAATCACCAGGACCATATGACATCCACCCAAGATTTCCAAAGCAGCTCAAGGGTGAAATATGTACGTGTTGGCCAAAATGTATAACCTGTTCTTATTAATGCCACTGTGGAAGAATAATGGCAGGTTGCCAGCATGACTCATGTTAATAAGAAGGACGCCAGAGGAGATTCTGGAAACAAAAGTCTCTCTACATAAACACTGAGAATGCAATACCTGGGGGAGTTATGGTTTATCTGAGGAAGAGTCTTCTCTAATAATCTACAAGGGGCATTTTTTTATATGATTTAGGATACTTGAACTAGATACTAAGAAATTCTCAGAATTTTGTTGAGTTTTCTTTTTGAGTGCTTATCTGTTAGAAATCAGACTGAGTATTTATGAATGAAATTATATAATATTGGGGGTCTGCTTTAAAACACCCAAGAAGAAAAAAGTTAGGAAAAAAAGATGTAAGGAGAAAGAAAGCAGACTATTGATAAGATGGGTACAAAGTGGTTTATTATCCTTTTCTTTCTCCTTTTGTGTTTGAAAATCTCCATAATAAAGTCAAATCAGTCAAGGAGGGAACATAGGAATATATAAACACATATCCAAAAAGAAACCAAGGAGTACTATTTATTTAGACTTTCAAAAACACTTTGACAAAGTTTCACACTTACATTTTACACACACACACACACACACACACAAACACGAAGTGAGTTTATCACTTATAATGAAACCTTTTATCACAGAGAGGGAATCACCCTAGAGACAAAGGCAAAGGGGAAAAATAAATGGGAATTTTGTTGGATAATGAAGTGCTAATAGTGGTATTCCTGATGAACCAGTTTTATATAGACTCATAAGAGAAAAAAAAAAAAAAAGGCCAAACGGAAAAATCACGTTTGTAGCTAGTATGAAACTCATTATTTGTAGTGAACTGTCCAAGCTTATAGGGAGAAAAAAAAATGCTGAAAAATACCTTCCAAGTCTGCCTAAGTAGAAAGAAAAATGATAGATGGTCTTTAATGTGTACCAGTATTAAAAGATTAATTTTAGAAAACAGTAATATAGAAATATATGTATAAGATGTGAGATCTTATCAATCACTACAATTCTAGAAAAATGTTCGGGAAGAACTATGAACATTCCTCCTAAAATCAGCTTATTTTACTTCTATGGCTAAAGAGAAAATAAAATGCTAAAGAATCGTGGGAAAGAATGTTTTAGAAATAAAACATTTTCAGGACTAGTTATGCCTAAGGCAACAAACTGTCTGCTTTTTCTGGTCACCACATCTCAGTGACAGTACAACTAAACTGAATGAAGTCTGGAGAACAACATCTAGAATCAGTAAGAGAGCTGAGCAGATTGTATCATATTAGATTCAGACAGTTAAAACTTGTCGGCATAGAATCACAGAAGCTTGAGTGATACTGTATGATCCATGTTTACTGAATAAGAAGCTGAGTGTGAAATGGTTAACTCATGTCATCTAATAATCAGGAATTGTTATTTTACACTCAGGGAAGTTAGTGTAAAATAGAAATAAAATGACAATAGGAATGCTGTCCATCAAGATATTTGTTTATTTGGTCTTTCTCTAAAATTATTGCAATACTTTCCAATCGTATCATAATCTGTACTAAAAAAATCAACTAATAATCACAATCCAGGAGCAAATATTTTCAAGCTTCATATCTAAGAAGACAGCATAATTTTGTAATCTTTCAGTTCTGCTTATTCATCGGTTCATCTTATTTTAGATAGCTAAAAACTGTATTTGTGAATTTATAAATTATAAAGCCAAAAGTAAGGCTAAAGTGAAACTTCCTGTTCCTCTACTGAAAGTGTCAGTGATGATGGTTTCATTTGCTACCTCACAAGAGTCAAAGGATGTCTGGTATCTGGTGCAGCCACAAACTTGTCCAACTTGCCACAATGTCCCTGACTCAACTTCCAGACTCAATCTCTATGCTATTTGGTAGATGTCAGGTAAATAGCAAAAATACAAAATACAAAAGCCTCATCATCATTATAACCGATATTAACCCTTTGCCTTCTTGCTATTCAAGAAGAAAATTATTCAGTAACAACAGCTAATTAGCTAAAATATTAATCATGATGATCTCTGGTTACTGGTTCTATTGATAATTTTAATTTCCTTCTTTATATTTTTGTATTTTTCCAATTTTAAAAATACAGATTAATTGATCTTTAATCAGGAAAAGCATTAAGAGTATTTTCTTAATTTTTATTTTATATTGGATTATAGTTGATTTACAATGTTGTGTTAGTTTCAAGTGTACAGCAAAGTGATTCAGTTATATATATACATATATCGATTCTTTTTCAGATTCTTTTCCCATATAGGTTATTGCAGAACACTGAGTAGAGATGAAGAGTATTTTAAAATAGGTGCCACAAATTTCCATTTATATAATCTGGAAGGAATATTTAGAGTCAATAATATCTCACTGGCAAACAAGTTTTCAAGACTGAAGTTTTATATAATGACTTCCCATTTTCTCTAAAATAGAAAATGCACTTTATTTCCATCCATTTAGAAGTTGTGAATCAAAGTCCTTTATAAGAAAAACAAACTTAAAAATCTAAAGCGTTCCAACTTTAATTTTTGATGAAGACATATCATCACCACCTACCATTCCTTATAACTGAGCAGAACAGTCTTAGAGACACACTCAACTACCACAGCACACAGAGGATGCCACTGTTTCTTTGTCCAAGTGACTCTGCTGTGTTCTGGATCACAAGAGGGAGTTTGACATTTTGGAATAAAATGCCACAGGATTTCAAAAGAGGACTTTGAGGATTCTCAGGGTTCATATGAACTAAGTGAACTAAGTGAGAGTTTCACTTCACCTCATTCACTTAAGGAACCTCAATCAGTTGTTCCCCAAATAGCAAAGTATGGACTCAGCAAAAGGACCCAAGAATTATATCACACATTGTTTATGGCTGAGTGAGCTTACAGAGGGCTGGTATATGCTGAGCACACAGCTATGTGTCATGAAGCCATCAATCAAATTCAGTTGATAATAGAATTCCCTAAATAAATGAATTATAGAAATCAATGAGTCTGCTATTCTTTCAGAGTTTAAAATCACTGAAAAATTTACCATAGATTTAAGAGGCAATTAAATAGTGGGCATCAATATTCTCTTATTCATTTCACAGCTCTTTCTGTCTTAACCTCTCTGTTTATCAAAGATGCAAACAGACTGCTAAAGACAGACTCCACTGGGGTCATCTCAAGAATAATGGGAATGAAGGCAGTAGTTAAGCTGAGTTACCTTCTGTGAACTCCTAATAACAAAATAAAGTGAAGCTCCTTGGGACGCAACCAATCACATCCACCGATATTGGTCCAGACCTCACTTGCCTGTTACCTCAATTACTAGCGCCAAAGAGAAAGAAAAAATGAAACTCCACAGGCAATCAAAATCTCTCACATTAGCTCTTAAGTTTAACTTCATTTTTTTCCCTCACATACTAACAATAACTTTTTTGAGTCTCACCTTTCCTCTTTGTTCCACTACAAAGCACTATCAATGCCTAAAAGTCCCAGAGAGCACTTAGTCAAGGAGAGAAACAAAAGGCACAGATAATTATCAATTCAATAATATGCACTGAAGTGAGTCAGTTCAACCTATTTGTTGGTATGAGGCCTAGACTGGCAAATGTAGTCCAACGCTGGGTGAAAGGGGAGTGCGTGTATTTATATAACAATAAGGCTTAATTTCTTTCATTCTCCACGATATCGTTGCACCAAGCTTTCTGACTTAACACCAGGATGGCAGCGTGTAAAGGCTGCCCACTATGTGCTGGGCACTGGGTTAGGCATTGAAAACACAAAGAGGAACAAATCATGGGTCCCTTCCCAAAGAAGCTCCAGGGGTGATGGAGAAGAAGGACATAGAAACCCATCATTGCCATGAAGTGTGAAAGGCATGATACTGTCTGAGACACAAGCAGCAAAACAGGGTTATTAATGCTTTTAGGGGCAGGGATCCAGAAAGGGCTCAGAGGAGGTGATTATCTGAGTTTGGGTGGCTGAGATGTCTTTGAAGAACAATTGAAATTTAGCCAACAAACAAGGAACAGAGGACAATTCACGTAAAGGTCATAGAGTGTGCAAAGGTACAGAGTGTGGAACAGCCTAGTATTTTGGCAACTGTAAGTAATTTGGTGTGGTTGGAATGAAAAGTGAACAATAATAAAAGCCTCTGTCCTCTGAGTCTATACATCATCCATCCATCGCTCCTCTGATTGGGGGCTATTTACTGAGATGAATCTGTTTGGGCTCCCCTACTTGTGCAGTTTTAGTTCACACTGAAGCTCTGGTTATCACTCCATATTCATCTGGTGCCGCCATTTCTGGTCATGAGCAGCCATGTTGCATGACTGAACTTCTAGTTGTGCTCCACTGTGACCTCTGCTCCACTTGGCTGCAAACACTTAAAAGGAAAATTGACCCTGAGAGAGCTGACGCATTTTTATGAAAATGTAATTACTAATAGGGCTTTATTGTTGAAAATACAAATTAAGTCTTTTTCTCCATCCTTATCCTTATGCATCTTCCTCCTCCACTCTCTAGTCAAAGATATATTCTTAGCATATACCAAAAAATACAGTTTTTTCTTTTTGAATACACTTTAATTATAGGGATTGTGTTGTATTTATAGCTGTTCCTAGGTGGCTGGCAGAGAGGCTTACCTACAAATGACTGATGAACAGAACAATCAATCACTCACTTCATCTGATTGGTGCATTGAAGGCAAGTGTGGAAGCATACGCCATATAGAGCCAGTCAACTGAGGAAAGAAAAATATTGTACATTGTCTGCAATTTTAATGATCCAAGAGAATAAGACATATGAGAAATCATATACACTTATCTTTGTATAAATCCTA
This sequence comes from Hyperoodon ampullatus, assembly GCF_949752795.1. NCBI lineage: Eukaryota > Metazoa > Chordata > Mammalia > Artiodactyla > Ziphiidae > Hyperoodon > Hyperoodon ampullatus. Next base: position 43,736,036 of record NC_136921.1, read on the forward strand.
CTTAAAAATAAAATAATGGAAGGGAATATCAGTCATGATGTCTTGGCTACAAGAAATGGAAAGTTTATTGCCTCAACAATAAGGAAAATGTATTATCTCATAGAAGAAGTCCAAGTTTCCAGGGTTGATTAATTCAGTGGCTCAACAGTGACATCTTTTTTATCTGCCATCTTTAGGTTTTTACTCCTGTTTGCCTCTTTCACAGTTATAATTTGTGCAGTAGCTTCGACTATTACACGATCACATAATATCCAAATGACAGATTGAGAAATGAGGGCACACCTCTTTCTCATATTTTCATCATGAGAAATGAGGGCACATCTCTTTCTCATATTTTCGACATATCTCTTTGGCCAGAATTGCATCATGTGTCCAATCCTAAACCAAGGGCAGTCAAGGGGTTTGGAATTACAGTGACTGGCTCAGCCATGGACTAATCAAGGTCCACCTTGCTGAGGGGCTGGAGAGGGTTCCACCTTCCCCTAGGAACATGAACAAAATCAGCGTTCTGAAGAAAAAATTAAGAGGGTGGGGAGACACAGGCAGGATTTGCTATTAAATAAGCAACAAGTAGTGTTCACTATAGACAATGACCTATTTAACTTCATTTCATTGCACTCACTCAACTTCCAAAGTGTCAAATAAGCAACAGGTAAACTGTATTTTCCATAAAAAGAGGCCCAACTGTATTTACTTTTAAGAAAGAAGAAACAGATGAATAATCCTTCAACAAAAAAGTAAGCAAATGAATGAGAACTAAAATAAGATCATAAAGAAGTTTAAGTGCTATGATCTTTGAGTGAAAAAACATTACGTTTGACTATCATGGGTTATCTTTACAAAATAAATACTAAAATTTCAGTGCTGCCGTCGATACATTAAGGCAAAGCTCTTTCATGTATTTCTTCTGTTGACAGTAAAGATTAAAAAGTGATCATATTTAATAAAAGAGACAAGAAACTTAAAGAAAAACTACCAAAGGCTGAACTTCCAGCTACAGCCTTTATAATTACATTTGCTATGTCTGCAATCCTTTACCCAGACATATGCAGGTTTTCACCAAGTCTTTGATGATAATGCTAATTAACTTCTTAATTTTTTCAGAAGTTATTTTGGTGGGAGGAATAATTTAGCTCTAACCACAAGTTAATACAGTTTTAAGAAACCTTTCTGGAATTCAGTGCCTGTCATACATTTAACGTTAATACCATGTTGCAATATTTAAAAGTTTATTAACATGATGTATTTCAAGCTATACATTTTTAAATTAATCTCAAACTAAATCGAAGGATACACCCATTAAGCATACCTTTAAGAGTTGAATATTGGGCATAACACTCACCACTGGATGCCTAGCAACCCTGGTATCAGCACTTACAGTAAGTCTATCTTAAACACTAATGTAAAATTAGAAATGACTATATATCCACTTCAAGTCTCTGTTTGCTAGAAAAACGCACTTTTTCTGTTGTTAATGATTCTGTATTTTGCTACCCTGGGGAGCTGAATTTCAACGTACAGGTGGAGAAGGGGGTGTCTTGGTCATTAAATGATCATTCACTCTCAACGAGCAGTCCTAAGAATGGTGACTACTTACTAAAGCAATGATGCCAATCACTGGTCATCACAGTTAAAATGAAATTAATGTTGGATGAGTAACTCAAGCCATCTTTTTTTTTTTTTGTAAGCCCCATGGAAAGAATACCTTGCTTCCATACATTCTAATTTCCAAAAAGCATGTAAGATTAGATTATGAGTGCCTTGGGGGCACTCTCAGGGCTCTCCTATTCTTTAAAATGCCTGAGGTAGTCCCCACAGTCAAAAAATGTCATCTCTCATCCCATTTTCTCCTGCTCAAGTACATGATAACAAATAACCTTTCTAATTCTGCATACATTCCCATGTCTGTACATTTACATTACTGGAGTCTCCGGTGTCACAGTTGCTAAGGAGCTCTCTGAAGCACTGCGGTTGTTCTCTGCCAACTGCGTTTGGCTGCCCAACTCCTTCTGGGCTCCCAAAGCTGGCAAGCTAATATGCTAATAGAATTCATTAGCCTGGGCTTTGACAGACAGTTAAAACAGGACTCTACATCAGCACTCCAGCACTGCACAGCCATTATGCCATTTCAGGAGGCGCAGCTAATTCAAAGAAGATGATGACAGGGTGTGCAATCAGGGAACATTAGAGTGTCGGGCAATGGAGAGGCGGAACATGCGAGGCAGGCAATCCTGCCAGCAACCCTGATTTGATTTCTGGCACCACTGGCGGGCTTGGCCAAAAACCGAGGTAATGAGATAAACTGAAATGCCAGGCACTGGGACTGGTCTTTGAGGTAATTATTCTCTGGGGTAACAAGGGACAAGATGAAAAAGCTTTCAGGGACAGGCAGTGGGCACCCGTGGGACCGGTTTCCATTACAGCGTGACACTCTGCCGAGCAACTCTCTCTCCACTCAGGAGCGCAGGGTACTAAACAGGCTGTCAGAAGGGAGGGGAGAGTGGGAAGGGGTCTGGAAGAGGAAATAAAACTGAAAAAAAAAAAAGATAGAAACAAGATAGAGAGGTTGTCAGAGCCAAGCAAGGGAGCGAGGATTAAGTGAGGTGTTTCAGAATCTCTGTTAGGAAGGACGGTAACGGACGTGCCTTTAATCAAATAGTCTTTACATTCAACCCACTCTGGGGAGAAAGGAAAGGGGACAAGGCAAAGGACACAACAGGCCACAGAAGCCCCAAGAGCAGTAAAATCCCTTAAGATGCCGGTAGAAAACAGATAAGCCTTTGGCATTTTTCCCTTTGGGGCTCTTGGCTCTGTCAGGTTGAGGACCTGAGTGAAATGATTAAGAGACCACTTTCTGGAAGTTCAAGCCTCTAACCCGCTGCATATAATCAGGCTTGCCCGGCAATTCTTTATGTAGGAACAGGCCTAAGGCTAAAGTGGAACCAGAAATGAATCATTTCTCATTCTGCAGTGAATACTACTCCTTCTGAATCAAATTGGAGGTCACTGGCTAAACAAACTGGGAAGCGTGTGTGTTACAAACCAGGAGAGTTACTTTGTGTGCACAGACCTAGAGCTTTAGCTTTTTTTGAACTTTCCGAGAGAAAACATTCCCCAGCTGAAAGTAAACACTACCTCGGGATTGACAACTGAGAACATGTACGAATCTTGTCACCTTTGCCCTGCTTGGCTTCAAAAGTGGGAACCAAGATATAATATTTGAACACACACACACACACGCAATGTTTTGATCCCAGAGAAACTGTACGTTCCAGTGGTGTACTTTCAGTTTTTGATTTCTGCATATAACAAAACCTACCCAATGTTCATCAACTATACCTCTCATATTTTCTCCAAAGATCTCTCCTGGCCCATTCTCTCTTCTTTTTATACGTAGTCTTGAACAGTAGCATCTCATTCATTCTTGCAATTTCAGTTATCACCTCTACAGAAATGATTATCAACCTCTCTCTAAAACCCAGTTATCTATAAACTCCAGGTCCAAATCTTCATTGGCCTTCTGGACGGCACTAATGATGCACACAGAGCTGGAGAACAATATCTTCTGACACACAGCCACCACCTCAAATTCCACAGGTCCAAAACTCCTGCATTGCTGTTTCTGTGAATAACATCACCATCTTTTTATTCACCCAGTTCAAAACCTTGGAGTCATCTTCTCTTTCGCTTGTCTCCCACACCCAATTTGATGCAAACTTTGTTGATTAACTCTGTCACATCTCTTGTATTGATCCCTGAATGCCATTCCCACCATGTTTTTCTAATTTAGGAGGCACATTATGAATTAAATAGTGTTTCAGGATAAAACTGAGAATATAACCACTATAATATTATTTCAGAGAAAATATAGTCTATATACCTGCCAGCCAACCAACTTCAACTCATTCCTGACTCTGTTTACAATACCCCAAATTTATATCCAGTCAGTTTCAAATCTTGTTACTCTATCTCCATTTCTCTTATATTTGTTACCTCCAGATAAGGTCCTGCTGGTATCCTAAGTTCTGCCCTCAAAACTTCCACCTGGAGCATAGCAAGAACCTCTTAACTGATCTTAGTTACACACATTGCCATAAGATTAGCTTTTTAAAACATCAATCATCACATACCCCTACTCAAAAACTTTCTATAATGTTTCTATCTCAAGAATGGTTAATCTGGCATTAAAAACCCTCTGCAACGTGGCAGGAACCTGTTACTCCAATTTTCCCTCCTTCCACAATTACTCTAATATCCTAGCCACTCCATTTCGCTTTCTTTTGCTGAACAAATTATAGTATGTACTTTTCAAAACAGTCACTTCACTCTGCTTAGAACGCACTAATATCCCAACTATAAATTTCTTCTTGTCACATCCTACCCACCCTCCAGATTGTTCAAATCCTATATCTTTCAGGAGGTATTACCAGTTTTCTTCCCCTCCCTCCCCCAACCCCCGTGTAAACTAACTGCTAACTCAACCACCCTGATAATGAGTTAACACACATACGTTTTGCCAGTATTGTCTTTCTTTGAAAGATAGGAGGGGTTGTGTCTAAGATCATGTATGAAACATACCACACACAGATAGGCATGTAGTTATTCTTCTTCCCTATGCCATAAATGAAAGGTATCCACATAATTAGGTTAGCAAACAAGTTCAAATAATTGGGACATATGATTTGCCCAGCTGATTAACCTCAGTGTTCTCCAAAAGGGTTCCCTCCATAGTACCATCACATGGTTCTGTGTCCACCCAAACCACCTTGAGGCAGAGATTAGCTGGATAAGTGACACTCTCCCAGCGTTCCTCTCTCCTGACCTCTCCATTCTGGTTGTAAAGAAATCCTGATGACTCCCTTGATGTCCATCAACTGACACTTATAGGACTCCTACATAATCAGAGAGGGTCATTCAGCTAGAAATAAAATTTTACAGCTGAAAGATGCTGGGAGGAGTGTTGTTGTTGTTGTTGTTGTTTTTGGTGATAGTGAGGTGTAAATCAAATTCACTGTGGAGCAGACCACTCCCTTCCTCCGATTTCCAATTTGCATCCTGGAGAGGATGGAAAAGCCCTCCTGTTGAGAACCACTGCTATCATGAGCACTAGTATTGATTCAGAGTATTGTGTCACTCGGGCACTCTGAGAAAGAAAAAAAGATTTTTTTAGAACCTCTGGTTTAGGTTATGCTGATTATTACATTGCCTATATCACAGGGTTGTTATGATAACAAATACAAAAATATTTTTTATTACAAAAAAGCCCCACAAATTCTGTGACAGTTTTAGGTAACCTAAATATCTATCCACCCAGTGTGGAATAATTTGTAGTTGATAATTTATCTGGACTCTGCCAACACAGACTCATCGATATGGATCTCCTTTCAGATTGGACTTAACACAACACAAAGTCACATAAGCCAGGAAAAAAGAAAAAAAGAATTATCTGCCTTCACTCCCTTTCTATAGCTGTCATGTTAACTGGTTATTTTCATATCTCCACTTTACCCCAAGCCTCATGGTCTTTTTTGTTTTTGTTATTTATGACAGAGAAGTTGAGATACACAATCACAGAGAACATAATTAGAATCATAGAATTTTAGAGCTAGAAGAGAGAGACCACAGAGGTTATAATTGAGAGTAAAGTTTATTTGGGAGATATAATTTTATTTTTCCCCTTCATGGGTTAAACAACCAGTACAATCTGCTCCAGATTGCTGCGTCCCTTCTTAAAAGTAAATTAACTATATCTTCTAAAGAAGGGAATTCTTTTCTCTTTGCACATACTTTAAGCGGTAGTTACTGGTAACTTTTAGAAGGTGTTGTTTGTCGCTTGCTGCCGTCCCTGCCAGAAATGCAGTCTGGCATCCACTCTTCTCAGCGAACATTCTAATTACAATATGCCCCCTTTTCCAAATGGTCTCAGGATGAGTGAAATAAACAGGAATGCAAAGAAACACCATCATTAACAATTTCAATGACACGGAGAATTATGATGATGAAAGAAAATGTCCTGACGCATTCCTTGACAAAATCTTCAGAAAAGGAAATGCATCCTCTAAGTGTGGTTTTAATGCTAAGCAAAATACAGTTGGCATGAGGATGGTAAAGTCAAAATCACAAGAGGAAAGAGAATCAGAAGATGTGGATTCTAATCCCAACTCTGCAAATGGTGTGAACACCAGACAACCTAGTGGGAAGTAATCTGGCAATTGTAAAAAAATAAATATTTTTAAAAGCATGGTATGTAAAGGTATTTTTAACCACCCTACATTGTGCACATTCAATTATTATCTGCCCTATCAGCTTGTAAACCCATGGATGTCAGCAACCTATTTTTGGTTTTTTTAGCAGGACGAGTCCATTATCCTATACAGTATCTTGTAAGTAAAAGATGCTTAATAGATGTGTGTTGAATAAAAGAATACATGAATAAAGAATACAAGAATTATTGAATGATCAAGTTACTGAATGAATGAAAATAACATGTTAAAGGAAAGGAAAGAGAACAAAACCATAAATGGACCATAAACACCCTAATGGGTTACAGTCATTGAACAGCATTCTAATGAGACACAAAAAATGCTTTCTCTTTTTAGCAAATAAGAGGCTATTAATCGAAGGTGTTTCTCCACCTGCTTAAGGAGGGATAACATTTCAAAACACTGTCAGTCACTTTCAGATTTCTTTTCAGAGAGGGGAAAGAAGGCACCACACTAGGATGGGAATTACAAGGGCTATTCATCCGCAAGCTTCAGGACATCCACTGATCACCAGCTGGGGTCAGGAAGAACTTATGGGGTCCCCTAAAAGCTTCCTCCAGAGCGTGCCACAGTGCTCACTGCCAGAGCCGCAACACCAATGCTAAAATGAAGCTCAACTGCTATTTTTTTATTGAGTAGCAACTCTTATGGTTTTCAAAATGAGAAGAGAACACAACACAGAAATCTGCTCACACGGCACCAGCAGCTCTGCTGTGGAGGCTTCCAAACAAAATGCAGGCAGTGGGTGATGAAAGTAAAGAAAACGGTGACTTTGTTGATCTAAAACCCACAGCATTCTACCTCTGTGAAGGACCAGACTATTTCACCAAAGGACCAGGAAAATGACATAACTTTCTCCTGAGAAAGTACACGGCACGGAAGGGCAAATATTTCATCTTTAAGGTCAACGGCTATATCACCGTCAGTTTTCTCACTGAAAAGCTACTTTGGAAGTAAAGAAATGCCCTATTCGAACGTAGAACTTTTCCGCCCAGGCTAGTAATTTCATTAGGTTAAAATGGTTTCGTGAGATCATTTCACCTGGGAAAATAAACAGGATATGTAAGAGATGAAACTCCTTTCAAGGACACGATGGATGCTTTAAAAACACACAGGAGACAGCTGCTCGTGGCAAAGCGGCTGGGGTTTATTTAAAGAAAAACATAATTGTCAGACATTGGTTCCAATAGCTGGCGTCCCAGGAATCCTGGATGACATATTCAAAACAAGCCTTGATCTTGGGCTGGCATGCACGCTTCTCAGGCACAGATCTTCTTGTTGATGCAAACACAGGTGAAGCTGCCTTACAACATTAGCAGAAGCCACCAAAGTCCTTAACCGTCCACGCTCCTCCCCCCTGCAGGGAACAGCTTGAGGCACTGTGCTGTGCCCAGAGTCAAAAGTTTATTCCATCTCAGGGATACTGGCAGCCAGGGCCCCTGAAGAGAACATCGCCACACTCAGCAAAGTCAAAACGTTTGCCAGATCCTCACTGTTGGCCTTAGACATCAATAAGAGCTCTGGGAAAAGAATGCAAGCCAGATGACTATACCTGTTTTCAGATTAACAGCACCTTGAATATACTAGAATACAGTATAGATTAGATATAGGAACATTAGGTGGTGCTGAGCTATGTAAAGAAAAGAGGAACACACCACTAATGCTCAAAGTCAATTAAAAAAAAAAAGAAAAAAAAGAAAACAGGGCTTCCCTGGTGGCGCAGTGGTTGAGAGTCCGCCTGCCGATGCAGGGAACACGGGTTCGTGCCCCGGTCCAGGAAGATCCCACATACCGCAGGGCGGCTGGGCCCGTGAGCCATGGCCGCTGATCCTGCACGTCCAGAGCCTGTGCTCTGCAACGGGAGAGGCCACAACAGTGAGAGGCCCATGTAACGCAAAAAAAAAAAAAAAAAAGAAAACAGAAAAGAAAAAAAAGAAAAGAGGAACACATTTAATCCCAGTGTAGCTCTCCCGGGCTTGTAAACTCATTCATATAATAACTACGTGGAGAGTGGCTGCTTTGTGTACGGGAGATAGGAATACAATGGTGAACAAGGCTTGGTCCTTGTCCTTTAAGAGCTGGGGTAAAGCGTTCAATAAACACTTTTTCTTCCAAGTTTTTCCTAGGTCTCAAACTTCTGTAAGGGAAATGGGAGAAAATGACATTTAAACCAAATGTGGCTATATGCACTTGCAGTTGAGGAGAGGTGCAGGTGGTGGCAGTGACGTAAGTCACCTAGTCAGGGAGAAACGAGATGGGGGGACGTGCAGTAGTTAGTGCCTTGTTTAGCAAAGTGCATTGGTGAGTAACAGCCATGCAGAGGAAGCCCAAGCAGGTTTATGGGTAGGAAATGGAGAGAGCTGGATTGCTCAGCATAAACAAGTATGAGAAAATATTATTTTTCTTTTTGGAGTGGCTGGAAGGTAGCACAGAAAGGAAAGAGACAGAGAAAGCCAAAAAACATAGCAGGCATCCAAAACTTAGGTTGGGAGACTGGCGGAGGGACTTTTTAAAGAGCCCAATGTTCAAGTTTAGATTATCTGATTATGGAATGCCACATAACTTCCCTCGCTGTTACCCATTTCTTCAGTGAAATGCCACCACACACAGCTGCTTCGCAGATGTGATATTTTAGGAACGCGAGGGAAAGAATGAAGTAGAAGAAAAGTGTCCTGTGTCTGGGTTGATGCCAGGGCAGAGATAAAGAAACAGCCACAAAACACAAAATAAATAATGAAAATCCAGCATCATGAAGAAATCAGAGCCCAAGATGACGAGATGAAGCCAACTCCCTGGACACATGTAAAACTCCTGGGACAGGTATTGGTATTTCCCTTAAGGTGTCGGGTAGCGATTCTTAAGAGCAGCAGGTGACATCTGGATTGTATTTCTGCAGGGCAGGACCGTGTCTTTGTCTTTGCGTATCACATCATGCCTCTACGGGCACTACTACAAACCTCCTAGGAAGGACTTATGAATGGTGATGAATAATTTATAATAGTGAGATGAAATCCCGGCACCTAACTACCAAGCAAAGAATCAAGGGCTTCCCAGGGGCCTTCAAGTCTGAAACACAGGAACTGCTCTGTGTGCACATGAATGAGTAATTGCCCCACGACCCTCGTTCCAGAGGCTCCTACCCAGAAGTTTCTTCCCTATCATTCTGCCCAAGATTGAGATTCTCACCATCAGGCATCTTGGGATAGACTTAAGACAACCTATTCAATAATATTATGTCAATTATACCTCAATTTTTAAAAAAGACAACAGATTCAGGAGCAATGCCTTCATACCAGTTCTCACATCCAGCACAGAGAAAACCCCTTCACATGTTGAAAAGGTTTTCGAACACACACTCTTAGAAGACGCGTTACCTCTTTTTTGTTATTTGAATTTGAAACCAGCAAAGACCAAGCTAGTCATTCTTTGGGTTATGAGTGGTGTTTAAGGCAGAGCCACCTTCATGTCAGAAGAAAAAAGAAAATGAACAAACTGTATTTTTAAAATAGATGAAGTTACTCTTACACAGAATTAGTTCTGTCCTAGTGAGATGTTGCCTAAAGAAAAGAAGCTCCTGACACTCAGTCATTCACTGATTTACTGAGCACATACAATGCCCGGTGCAGGGGATAATAATGTGGACAAAGTAGACATAGTCTCTGCCTTCATGGTGGTAGCATTACAATGGGAGACATTTATACAACAGTAATGGCAAAGTTCAGATACAGAATGGGAGGTGTCACGTTATGGGGACACAGTATGCCATGAGAGTGAGCAGGGGGCCAGCTCAGATCCCAGGTCAAGAACAGCCTTTGAGAAGAACTTTCATGTAACTTGAGACCTAAATGAGGGATAGGATCTGGCTCAGAAAGAGGCAGGGAGAAGCAAGCAGAAGATGTGAACACGAACACTGACGGAGAGGAGCAGAGAATAAAGAGTGTTTACGAAGAGAGACCCCAGAGAAGCAGGATTGAGACTCCAGGTAGAGAGGGGTCCTCTAGCCCACGTGAAAGGAGGTGTTAAGGATTAATTCAACAGGGAGGACGTTCAGTTGAGCTGGCTCTAATGCCTACGGAAGCCAAGAAAAATCTAAGCCTGTAATGCCTCAAGCTTACAAAATTGAAACCTACGGACAACCAATCACAAAACAGCCCATGAGTCTTTAAGTAACAGCCAATCAATAATTTCCTTGCTTTAATGCTGCCTTTTCCCTATAAAAGTCTCTCCCCAGCTCCTGTCAGTGGAGTGCTCCTAACCACTTCCCGTTTGGCACTGCCTGATTCAAATCGATTTTTGCTCAAATAAACTCTTAATAGTTTTAATATGCCTCAGTTTATCTTTAACGGACAGAAGGAACAAGGATGGAAGGCAGGCACTTGGTAGGAGCAGAGCAAGAAGCGGAGGCCATTTCTGAATAATAGCTTCTATATCCCTTGAAACAGGGGTCCAGGTTAGCGGCCGAGAGTGAGAGAGAGGATAAGGGCAAGGTCCGAAGAGATTGTTTTTCTTCTTTGCCGCCTTCACTGACCACCTGTGTGGGCAGATAAATTCTGTCCCTGAAATGGCCAAGTCCCTAACAGGAGCTCTTCCTGCTTTATTATTTTGGAAGGGATAGTTTAAATATTAAATATCATGAATGAAATTACGCTAGACAGAAAGGAGTTACAGAAGGAGATAATGTAACCTGTCAAGAAAAAAAAAATCAAGAAATTATCCTATTATAAAGCTCCTTTTTAGCTGCAATGATGAAATATTTCTACATAGGATGGATTTTAGGACCATCCAGCATCACTGTTTTTGTCTATTTCTATATTCATATTGGACCTTGGGGTCTCTGCAATATCTATAAAGAGAATTCTGCCATAAGACAAAAAGGCCCGGCTCAAAATATTTGTGAAGTTGCAGCATCTTTTTAATCTCCCATATTCTATAATAGGATATTACAATTTTCAAAATTTAATCAAATTTATATTTCAAATTCTTTTTTTATAAAACTTTCATCAAAAACACAGTACATTATGTTGCTTAGCTATCCCTTTATTAGATCCTATGTATTAAATTTCATTCAGAATCAAATAGTAAAACTTTTTTTTTTTTTTTTTTTTTTTGCGGTGTGCGGGCCCCTCACCGCTGCGGCCCCTCCCGTTGCGGAGCACAGGCTCTGGACGCGCAGGCTCAGCGGCCATGGCTCACGGGCCCAGCTGCTCCGCGGCATGTGGTATCTTCCCGGACCGGGGCACAAACCCGTGTCCCCTGCATCGGCAGGCGGACTCTCAACCACTGCGTCAGCATCGGCAGGCGGACTCTCAACCACTGCGCCACCAGGGAAGCCCCCAAAACTATCTCTTTTGAAGAACTGATGTGCTCCCTCCTTCCTGATAACAAAAATTATGCAATTTACTAGGTCTCTTCCTTTGACACGGCTGGAGGGGAATTCTTACGTCTAATTGGAGCAACTCTATTACCCTCAGAGTTAACATATTCCTCCTTTTCCAGTTCCTCTAGTCTGTGGCCTGAACTGATGTGTCCCTACTGGACAAACCTTTTGGGATAGGTGATACAAATAAATTAATTAAAAGACCAACTTAATCTTGTGGATAGTGGAAAGCAATTCAATTTCTCCATGAACACTGCTTACCTGGTCTTCACAGCACATAATAAATCTGTTATAAACCAAATACTTAGTCTTGCTCTAACATCCTGAGGCTACACTAGAAAAAATTATGTTGGAAACTTCTCATAGCTTAGATTCTATTGTGTCCAAATCTACTCAGTGGCATCCCAACCTCTTATTAAACCATACAACAATGTACAAGGAAAACAAACAAAAGTGTAATTCATCAGTGGTTTTAAAAAATTTTGGATCCAGTATTTTATCAGATATTTTGTTGCCCATTTCACCTGGCTGTCTTCCAGAAAGTGGTATTCTAATTTTTCTGAGGCTAATTGTAGCTCTGCTTGCTCGGTGGTTTTTATGCTTCTGAGTGATTTGTTTTACTCAGTTTATACCATGCATATGCCTCACGTTCTTTTCCAGGAGCCAGCCCATGATATTGAGAGGTGATACACATCTGGTACCTTTAAAAGTAGCATCTGCACTGCCTGCAATAATTAGCATTTTGCTTTACGGTGCATCCTGCTTTGCATTTATACTGCACCCTGAATCAAATGACTTTAAGACCCTGAAGTAGTTAATCTATACAACACTGCTACCTCACCCAATAGCTCAGAAAGATCTGAAGAAATTTTATTCAAATTCAACCTAGAAAATGGGTGAAAGTGAAATTAGGCAAGCAAGGCAATAAAGCAAGAAGCCTAGAATAAGAACACCTGAAGATGAAAAACCTGGAGCTGAGTCTCTAAGCCAAACTACTTCCCTAAGAATTCCTGAGCGCTAATGAAAGCAATGAACACTGTACACAGCTTGCCTCCCCTCCCCCCCTCCTGTATCCTGCCTGCTGGTGGACTCTCAATGGCCTACATGTCTTCTCCATGACAGCATTAAAATCAAGCAAAAAGTACTTGTAAGACAATAAAGAATAGCTATCCTACCATCCTATAAGGTTTCCTTTATGCTGAGTGAAACAGGTATTTTTAAAACAGTTCAAGAATACCACCTTGTTTCCCCAATAAGCAGTAGATTGTTTAAAAGCAATTTTTACAAATGATTTCTAGAAGTTATAAGTATTCTGCTTTGCTTTTGCAAAAAGCCTAGTTCCCCTCCCCTTCTATATACCTATCCACTGGGGAGTGGACAAAGGATACATACGAATTCTGTTCTGACCTCTATAGATGGAATATGGCAACTTGCTTCATTTTGGCATAGGAACAAGTTATTTCTCTGCTGAAGCTGTAGGTTTACTAAGAACCCAGAGTGCATCTTCAGTCTCATTAGCTTTTCCAGGATGCGGGGCTGTTGTAGTGCATTTTAGAATTTTCACTATGTTTACAGGATGATTCACAACTTGCCATTTAAAATAAATGCGTTGTTCCAACATCATCTTTTCCCCACTAGGTGAAGACTGTGCTCTTATCATGTACAAAATTTCCATTATTTTTTGGAGTCTCTTTCTGAACTTCCTATTTATTTCTCTGGTCTGGTTATCTATGCACGGGTAGCATACGACATTAAATTCTGAGGCTCTATAATAGGTTTAATATCTGGTAATACTCTCTTCAATGTTCTTTTTCAGAATTTTCCTAGCTATTCATATTTATTTTTCCACATATTCTTTTGCATCAATGTGTATACTTTTTAAATATACTATTGATCTTTTAATTGGCATCCCAATGTATAAATTAACTTAGTAAGAATATCTTTATTGACTATGGCTACCCGAAACAAGACATATCTTTTCACTTGTTCAGCAGTTTTTTGGTGCTTTCTAACAGTGTTCGAAACTTTTCTTTATATAGACCATGCATATACTTTATTAGGTGTATTCCTAGCTACTTTATTTTTATGCTGCTACTTTATAAAGGATTTTTAAAAATTACATTAGATCTTAAAACTTGTTATTTGCATATGAAAGCTATTGATTCATAGGTATAAAATTTTTACTACACTACCTTATTTAATCTCTTATTGTTTTAATATTTCTTTTTCCGTTCATTCTCTTGGGTTTTCCAGCTATAAAATCATACCACCTAGAAATAGTAATTTTTTTAACCTTCTTTAAAATGTTTGTAATTCTATTGTCCTTCTTTGGTTAATTGCATGAATTATTACCTCCCGTACAAGGGCAAATAAAAGTGGTAGCAGTGGGAATTGATATCCATTCCTGTTTAGAGTGGGTACCCATCTAGGAAAAAAATTATATCCATAATTTATAACTTATACATTATGCAAGAATAAATTCCAAATCAAATATTTACATATAAATAATTAAATCAAAGAAGAAAATATGAGAGAATTTCTTTATAAACCTAGTTTCAAGGATTTCTTTCAAAATATTATTCAAAATCCAGAAGCCATAAAAGACTGATAAATTTGATTACATTTTAAAATATTTCTACCTAGCAAAATAAAATAAAATAAAAACAAAGACAAAAGACAAAAAAATAAACCAGTAATAAAAAAAGGTATTTACAATTCGTATAACAGAGAAAATGAAAATTCAAATGTAGGCCATATTTGTAGTCTTTCTATTTTAAAGACTAATGGGGAAATAAAATTTTATATTTGTATTTGTGTATGTATGAACAAATTACAGAAGGGAACACAACAAAGTATTAATAATGGTTATCTATGGAAGTGGAGTGAGAACTCAGTAAATTGGGGAGAGGGTTAGAAGAAAGACATTTCACTATATAGTCATTCATTCATTCATTCATTCATTCAAGTTTTTCAACAAATTAATAAATAAAAAAAAAATAAAGTAGTGACTTCTCAGAAAGATGAGAACAGAAAAGTAGGTCAAAATTCCTCTTCCAGATCAGCTGAAAAATGAGTAAAGTATGTCAAGGAATTTCTTCCAGAATTGGCCCAGATGAACAAGACTGAAGTGAGTTATCAAGAGCTAACTGAAAGAATCTCCTTTCCAAGAAAGCACAGCCCACAAACTCACCTAGTGTTGCAAGGGACACTAACAGCCCATGCTAAACTGTGCAAATTAGAAACAAGCGCCCTCACCCCAGGAAGGACTCAGTTCCCCCAGCCTGGGCAAGTAAACAATGTACTTATGATCAAGTTTAGATAATTCTTCTTCCCCTGGATGGAAGCAGTCTAACTCCAGGGCACACAGCTCGGTCAGCAAGAATATGAATTTCAGCCCCCGCTCAGCCAAATGCCCTCACCCAACCATTCAGAGTTGTGAGAAAGTAAGGCAAGGCACAGAGAGGAACACATTCACTTGGATCCCCTCGCACCACTGCCTCAGTGTCATGGAGCAAACCACGTCAAGGAGGGAGAATTAGGGATTCAGCTGACCCCAGTTTCCTGTTATGTATTTCCCCTTCCCCAATGCGATGGAATACTTTTCTAAATTAAAGGGGAATTTTTCCTAAAAAGCGGGGGGAGGGGGGGAGGGAAAGGACAGAGGAAATTTAGGAAAAACAGGAACTTCCTGCCTTAGAGTCAGTTTCAGCGCTACATGAAAACACTCCAAGGCAAAAGCATGGGGTTGAGAAAATATATGAGGCCACACAAAAGAAAGCACAGACAGGCAGCTTCTCACCAACTGACAAATTCATCCTAACTCTGAGGCATTTTCCTGAAACAAAAGGACATTCACCCAGACTGGCAGGCAGATAACAAATGACATCATGTACCTAAAAGCAAGCACTAGGTTAAAAGGAAAATCAGATATGAAAATCTGACTGCTGGGGCTTCCCTGGTGGCACAGTGGTTAAGAATCCACCTGCCAATGCAGGGGACACGGGTTCGAGCCCTGGTCCAGGAAGATCCCACATGCCACGGAGCAACTAAGCCTGTGCACTGCAACTACTGAGCCTGTGCTCTAGAGCCCACGAGCCACAACTACTGAGCCTGTGAGCCACAACTACTGAAGCCCGCGTGCCTAGAGCCTGTGCTCCGCAACAAGAGAAGCTACCACAATGAGAAGCCTGTGCACCACAACGAAGAGTAGCCCCCACTCGCTGCAACTAGAGAAAGCCCGCACACTGCAACTAAGACCCAATACAAGCAAAAATTAATTAATTAATTAATTAATTAATTAATTTTAAAAAAACAAAAACAAAAACAACAAAACCTGACTGCTGGTTTCAACAGGCATATAAAATGCTATCCCCTTCTGGGACTTCCCATGCCCCATTTTCCTCTCCATACTTATCCATCTGCCTAATAATCAAACTATTAATATGAATCTATATTATCTCTTTCATCATAAGATATAAAAGGACGAGTAAAAAACATCAAGCTAAGCAGTGAGCAGACCGAAAGAGAATGTACCATTTTAATTTTTGCTCAAATAACAGATCAAAATAGACCTGCCTTCTATCAAAGATAAGTACACACAAGATAAACAGTGTTAAGTCCTTTGAAAAGTTTTGGCAAGAAAATAAAAAACACATGATAAAGCTGGAACAGTATATTTTTACAAAGATATGTTCCAAGTCACAAACATTCAAACATTTTAGAACATTGTTTTTATACTATTTAAAGTGAAAGATAAGATATAGGAAGATATTTTTGAAAGGGATTGACAACATAAGGGAAAAAAGGTAAAGTATGTAAGGTTAACTAATAATGTCATGACAGTATTCAAAATATCACTCACAGCTGTAAAGAACTAAAGTGACCTTGCAGTGTATTAAAGCTGGGATGTGGAGAGAAATTTGACATGTTCTTTCAGAAAGAAAAGGCAAAGAAAAAAGAAATGAAAAAGTCAGAGCAAAAGGATAGAAGAGCAAGCAGCAGAAATCTGACATCTGGATGACTGATCTTCCTTGAGGAGAAAATAGAATACCCCAGGACAAAGTCATTTAAGAAATAGGGCTTTAAGCTTCCAACATTCTCCTCCAGTTTATTCTTGCTAAAAACTGAATGCTAGCTCAAATGTCCAGTGCATTGATCCTCCTGCCCAGTTTGTGGGTTGTTTTCCTCAGGAGACAAATATGAGAGTCACAACCCAAATGTCTTGTCTTGAAAGAGAATACAGTGTATTTATTAGATGAAAATAAGTAAGAGAGCAGTAAAATATACAATATTGATTTAGATATTGAGCAGTAATAATCAAAATGACAACAATAACAACTTAGGTATATCAAATATTTTCTATGTGTCAGGGACCATTCACAGAGCATTATCTTATTTAATAATCACCAACAACCCTATGAAGAAAGTATTACTATCATCACTGTTTCAGTGATTGGTAACCTAAAGCTTAGCAGAAGTGAGTAATTGTCAAAGATGGCACAGTTTGGAGAAGGGAGAACAGAGACTTGAGTCTAGTTTGTCTCTCTCTGGAGTCCGTGCTTTTAACCACCATGTCATTGCCATGTGACGGGAGTTCTGAAAATCCAGGTTATCCTGGATTGTGATGCTCATTCCCAAGATGTTCCTTTGTGGTCCCCCAGAGCCTGTACTTTCAGATGCAGCCAATGAAGAATCAGGAGAGACTGGATCTCTAGTGTGAGCAAATCAACCCCTGAGGGCCTCTGCCCAGTTAAGCTTTGATTATTTCTGTGATGTATAGAAATGTGTAGTTTGTTATTGGCCATGGCCCAGAACTATATTAATCATTGAATAAAGCCTAGTATTGGGTGTCAGTGAAACCCTGGACTGCTCGAAATGAAGAAGACAAAAGAGAGATGGGGTAGGGGAGGCAGAGGATAGACAATAGACTATGAAAGCAAATGCAGCTTTCTAACTAACCAAGCAGATTCCAACTGATCACACAAACTCCAGCAGCTGGACAGGCACCACCTACATCAGAGGCCATTAAACATCCAAAGAACGATAAAGCTATCTCCAGATTTTGCCTTACTTTTGATGATATGTACCATAATCATAACCTTGGTTATACGGGCCTGCTGCCTTTTTTTTTTTAAGCAATTCTTTTATTTTTGAATTTTATTTTATTTATTTTTTTATACAGCAGGTTCTTGTTAGTTATCTATTTTATACATATTACTGTATATATGTCAATCCCAAGGGCCTGCAGCTTTTTATGAAAAGTGTCAAGTAAACTCACTGAGTCAATTTGTAAACTGAAAGGAAAACACTGGCTTCCCCCAGACAAATACAATAGAACAGAAAAATGTGTCAATGATATAATAGGGAAAAACAAACAAACAAACAAAAACCTCTCCTAAAAGAAAGAAATGAATAAACCTACAGAAAAATAGGACATATCTATATGTTTATCAAAACAATAAAAGTGACCAACACCTTGACATATCTTAACAAAATCACTGAATTTCTAGGATGAGAAAGAAACCCCCAAGTATCCAGGCATAAAAAGAAAGTGACCTAGAATAAGTAACAAAAAATCAGGCTGGCCTCAGACTTCTCCCCTGAAACATTAGATTCTAGATGAAAATGAAACAGAATCTACCCTAAATACAATGTTCTTCTGAAGGCTCAAAGTGTACATTCTCATAGAAAAGCTTCTGCAAAGTCCTGCCACACATGTGAAAAAGAGTAATATCAAACATTAAGTTGCCTATATATATTAACTTACTACTTCTCACAGCTTCCATGGAAAGTGATATTATTATTATTTTAGTAAAGAGGATGCTGAAACACAGGGAACTTAGTAAACTGCCTGAAACCACATATCTAGAGAGTAGCACCCAAGCACTCCAGCTGCAAAATCTGTACTTTGAACCATTATGCTGTTTGAAAACTAACAAATCATCTAAAATAAAAGGTAATGAACAAGTAATTTACCAATGATAGTATTATGATAAATCCGTTCTGGATAACTCTTCTCATCCCTCAGGTTTAAGTTTAAATATCATTCCATTAGGGAAGTCCTCCCTGTGACATCTTCCAGACTAGGTCTTCCACTCAGGGTATAAATAGGAAACTAGAGCTCCTTAGGTCTTTCAAACAGAGGGAATTTAATACAAGGAATCAATTACAAAGATGATGAAAAAGCTGTGAAAATAAACAGGGGAGAGTGAGGCAAAAGATTTATAACAGAGATTAATAACAGCAGGAAGTTACTGTTACCTCTGTGAAATAAAAGGACAATGGCAACAAGCAGGGTTCCAGAAGTCATGGCTTTTGGGAGGAAGCTAGGACCACAAAGTGAGGGACTCTCTGATAGGAGCTAGCAACCCAGAAGAGATGGAGCTATTGCTGGAGTGACCCAAGGGGACAGACAGAGAAGGGGAGAAATACACTGGACTCTCTTCCTTGCCACCTTCCAATCTCCTGCCACTGCTTCCCATGGCTGAATCTATCTGAAAGGTGCAGGAGACGGAAACCTGGGTAACATTGTCCCTATGACGGACAGCAGAACAGCAGAAGGACGGTGACTACAGATGAACTTCTCTGGCCATGCCACCAAATACCCCCACGATATCTCTACTGTAATATGCCTTACCTTGTATCCGTTTGTTCAGGGTTTGCTGTCCCCACTGCTATAGCCATGGCATTGTACCTTTTAGGTCAGCCTTCAGGAAAGAACGTGTGCAGTTAGCTGACAGCCTCCAGCTGCCACACTTACGGGCTCCACCGTGGCATTCACACCAAGGCCATACTTTGCTAGAGCTGCTCTGAGCCAATGACCAAGCACAGCAGAGGTATTTGAGCTGAGCCATTCCTGGACCACAGGACCGATGTGGCTCCTCTTTCTGCTCCCCATCAGCCTAGCTGAGACCTTCTCAGAGCCGCACTGTAGACATAGGTTCTTCCTACCCTGCCCTCCTTCCTTCCCCTCTTCCTGCAACATGGTCAGACCTGCATGATGGCCTGAGCTCCCCTCATCTACTCCCACTCCCTTCTCCACGATCCTTCACAGGTATTTCCTCCAATCTCTTGCACTTCTTATTCCATCTTGGCATGTGTTTTCCCAGAAAACCCACCAAACTATAACCTCCTGGAGAGGACAGACTATGTAGATCTTGTTCGTTGCTATAGTCCCATCACCCAGTATAATACCTGGTACAGAGCTGGCATACACTACATATTTAACGAATAATTGTTAAATGTTTGAAGAACTACATTTATACCACACAATACATTTTTAGCAATAAGTATTCATCATGAACAGATTTGAAACAAGCAGTAAATAACTTGCCTTCAGGTATATTCACCATGAGTCATCTTGCAGTTTACAGCTTTCTCTCATACAAAAAGAATTCTGTATTAATCATTAAGGTGAATAATATACTAACCTTCCTAGACTTGACATAGGGGATAGCTCCTAGAATTCTTCCGTGGTTTCCAAGTAAAGCAAATAACTTTTAAGTTGGTATTGCAAATTTTTCCGATTTTCACTATTCACTGAAAGATGTGTGTATTCAGCAGATAGGGAACAAAGAGCCTACATAAGGTCAGAAGACAAGATTATTAATAGGATTATTCTTGTAGTCAGGGAACTGAACACTATAGAATCCAATTTAACTACCCCTCTCCCTGTTGGCCCCTTATTTGAATCTCACCCTTTTTTTTCCTTTTTCAGAGGGGAAAACATTTAAAATTTCTGAATCAAAGCTGAGATTACTAAAACCAAGCACACAGTGCTAGACAGTGCTAGCAATTTTCTTTCATCTTCCTCCACAAAACCAAGAGCAAGATAAGAAGATAGGATGTCGAGAGAAATAATAGGCATCATGTTAAGTGCCAAGCTCTTTAAAAAAGTCTCCTCTGCCACCAAGATTAACTCCTTGTTAAGACAAAAATCTGAACTAGGCAAATACTTATGTGCTTCTGTATGAAACTTCTGGAAAAGTCTAGGCTTACTTGGTACAATGGATAGGCATTCATTCAGTTTCAATGTCTATTATATTTCTGAAATTAATTACATAAAATAACTTAAGAAAAGACATAATCGTTCCCTGTGACCCATATGTCTTGTCAACTGGTAGGTAAATCTACAGGCTTAATGAGATTCAGTTTTTACTGTGTTGGCAAGATGACTTTAAGAGATGATGCTGTGAACTTCCACTGGAAGGCATGCATCCGGTTGTCATCCATTTTGTGATGGTAGCAGACATGGTGCTCAATGCCCAGCTCCATCCAGCCAGTAGGAGTTGCAAAATGTTACTATAATATTATTTTGTCTTCATTTATGAACTGCAATACTTTATAAAGAGAAACCATCTCATCCGTAATTTGATTATCTTAGGTATAGTTAGTGTAGAAAAGGCAGAATAAAATCTTTATCAATTTACTTACCAGCTTTCAAAATAATGAATTGGATCCAGAGGATCCTCCAAAGGTGACTAATGAATCTTTCTTTTTATTTTAATGTCATTCTGAACTTATTTCTTTAAATAGATTTCATGTGTCTTAATCCATTGCAGCTATTATCTTTATTCGTGCACAAATTAAGCCACCTTTAGCCAGAGTCCTTTTGAAACAATCTCCATAGACTTTGATAGTGGCTTTGACTTCAGATATGACAAGATTTCCATGCTCATCTTGTGCATGTCCTACCCCAGACCTGAAATCAGTCTCTTCTCCAAGAAGTTATGGTTTATGTATGGGGGGAAATGTGAGCTGGTGGTGCTCATTTGCTGCTTGGGTTGGTCACTGTTCTAAGCTTTTACAGGGAGCAAAGTTAGGAAATACGTAATTTGGAAAAAGGATAAAATATATCATGTGACCATACCTCACTGATGCTCCAAATTCGAGACTAAGGGGTTTTTACAAGTCTTACATTACAATGGCAGTACAGGCATGCAATCAGAAAAACCCTGATGATGGAAAAACAGAGCCATCTTGTTTCTTTTAAAAAGAGAGAGGAAGACAGAGATAGACACAGAGAGATGAAGGAGAAACTAATTGATTAGAAGAGAACAAAAACACACCCATTGGGATGGTTATTACCAAAAACAAAAACAAAAACTCTTTTAGTGTAGAGACCAGCAGACCTGGCCCCTTATGGCATTTCACCCATTTCTACCTTGGTTGTAGTTCTTTGGTGGCAATGCAGCAGGAACCAACTGTTGCTTACTTAATCTAGAAAGGAAATCATTGGAAGGAATAGGATAGCTTATAGGGTGGAAGAAAAAGCTGAACAACAGAGCTTGACAAAGAGCAGAGACCTGAGTGGCATCAGATGTCATGGTGGCAGGAACAAATGGGTGATAACTCATTCCCACTCTGTGTGCCTCTGTGTGCAGTGAACTATTGATCACATATTGGAACTATTCTCAGCTTTCAGTCCCTCTGCTCAAGATTCTTTTCCCCTGGAAGTCTCAGTGGTATAACTTGGGCTGGGTCCCCTCCCTTGGTCATTATTGACAAGCTTAGCATTGCTATATCTGTGAGGAGGATTATTTCCCTGAAGCAAAAAATTAGGACCAAAAAAAGAAGAAAATTGGAGAATATATGTTGGGCAGGAAAATCAGCAGAGGTCTTCTCCTACCTCCTTCACTGAACTGCAAGAGGCTCACTCATTTCAGTATCCACAGAACACAGCTTAGTGCCTGGCTGTGAAATGTGCATAGTGGATGTTAACACTGGCCACCATAGGTCTTGCCAAAAGCATGGACCTGCAATATAGAAAGGCAATGCCATCCAACACAACTTGACTATGTCAGACGTGCTGGGAGACAACAGATGAACCCAAGCTCCATAGAGAACCAAAGAGAAATAAAATAAATGGAAGAAACGAAAGAGAAGTACACTTTGGGTCGACCACGTAACTCCGTAGAAATCAGAGGCAGCACATCCTTTTGAACAAAGGCCTGAGAAGATGAAAGACCAAGGTGTTGCACATACACATATATCAGACTAATTATTGATTGATTACTGGAGTCCATATGCTGATTTGTATATGGAACCCCCAATTTTAAGACAAAGTTACAATGTGAGACTCTGCCAGTCGTGGTTATAGTATTTCCCACTCTGTGTGCCTCTGTGTGCAGTGAGCTATTGATCATATATTGATCTGGTAGATACATTCCTACATATCTTTGTCAGTATTACCATTTCTGAACATGAAAGGCAGCAATATTTTGCCATTAATATGAAGGACTGCCATATAAAGTAGGATCACAGACAAGAGGCATCCTTTATTGAAACTGAGAATGTTATATAAGCAATTATATAAAATATGTCAGTGCCTAGCCATTTCTAAATCAACATTGTAGTCCATTAATGTTAACATGCAATGTATGAAAAGTTGTGAGTACAAAGCTCTTTTTTAATGCAGGTAACTTTAATAGCAACATACATGCAGGAGTAAGTATTGTTTCACACTCCGCTGATGCAAATTTGATTATACACAATGCACTAAAATAATTTTGCACCAGAATGTATATAAAAAATAAGTCACCGAAATAATGTTCAGATTCTAAGCTAAATATCAATTAAAATTCTGGACAATTCTAAAACAACCAAGACATACTTTCCTTGTACAGACATAGATCTACTCAAACACTAAGGAGGAAAGTTACATTATACATTATCCATCCTTAGCTTGTTCTGGAAAGTTTGGACACTTCTGCACTTTTCTAATTATTTCTGTTCCTCTACAAAGATGTCTGATCAGTCAGTTAAATCGAAGTTGTTTAATAATAGCCTTCTGTATATATAAAGGCGCTGGCTGAAGAAACCCAAATTCCAAAAGTACATCCCTTCTCTACGAATTGTCTTTTATTTGGAAATGGCTTCGTGGTCTCATGAAAAGGAGTTAAGAGGAGTCCTGAATATCAATTCTTCAATTCAAGACAATCTTCTAAAGAAAAAAAAAAACTTTTTAGAGAGGAATAAGACGAAAGCAAATCTTTCACACATAAAATACATTCGGGAAATGCTAGTTAAATGAACAGTGTCAGGGACCCCAACTTAAGCCAACATCGCTACTGCATTTCAGAAAACTCTGTCCAGACATCTCAGGCAAACTGGTAAAGAGGACCTGACAGAAGTTTATTTGCTTCAGGGAATGAACTTTCCAGAGCAAGTCATCGTTAAGAGAATAAACATGACCCCAAAACAATCAATGATTTGACTGGCTGAAGAGACGACCCAGGCGCTGGCACTCACCTCTTTCCATTCCCTGTCTGACACCCAGGAGAAGAAGAGGCTCCAGGTAAAACCCCAGCACCCTATTTTATATCTTCATGCGGATAGAGGACAGAGGCACCAGCATTGCCAAGTTCGTCCACTCCAATAGATCCCAACACAAAGTGGGAGAGGGATCTCATCCCTCATTTTGCCACAGACTGTCCTTCAGTCTGGGTGCTGAGAGGGCTCTGTCCTGTACCTGGTGTGCTCAGCAGGGGGCTGCAGTGCCTAAAGGCGAGCAGAGCAGCATGTGATGGCTGGGCATCTCTCAGGCATGTATGGGAATCCCTGGAATTACCGTTTCAGGGGAGCACTGCACAGGTATTGATCACGTGATAGTGAGAGCCCCTCAAATTTGGGACTTTATTGATAATGTGATGGCACTGTACCTACAGGTTAGTGAGCTTGAGTCAATTCAGAGAACAAATAAATGAATAAACCCTAGTCACTTTAAAACACTCTTCCCTTCACAGTACTTGACTTCAATCAAAATTAGAAGACTGTGATGTCACAGAAGACTGTGATATATCAAGACAAAGGATAACAATGGGAAATATCTAGGTTTATACTGGACAATGGTCTCTGACAATTATCATCTCTTCTTTGAATCCCATGTTGTAGTACCAATCCAAGCAACTCCTAAGCTCCTTAAAGACTTGCTTGATTTTTTTTAACATCTTTATTGGAGTATAATTGCTTTACAATGGTGTGTTAGTTTCTGCTTTATAACAAAGTGAATCGGTTATACATATACATATGTTCCCATATCTCTTCCATCTTGCGTCTCCCTCCCTCCCACCCTCCCTATCCCACCCCTCTAGGTGGTCACACACCACCTAGCTGATCTCCCTGTGCTAGGCAGCTGCTTCCCACTAGCTATCTGTTTTACGTTTGGTAGTGTATATATGTTCATGCCACTCTCTCACTTTGTCACAGCGTACCCTTCCCCCTCCCCATGTCCTCAAGTCCATGCTCTAGTAGGTCTGTGTCTTTATTCCCGTCTTACCCCTAGGTACTTCATGACCTTTTTTCTTTTTTTTCTTAGATTCCATATATATGTGTTAGCATACGGTATTTGTTTTTCTCTTTCTGACTTACTTCACTCTGTATGACAGACTCTAGGTCCATCCACCTCACTACAAATAACTCAATTTCGTTTCTTTTTACGGCTGAGTAATATTCCATTGTATATATGTGCCACATCTTCTTTATCCATTCATCTGTTGATGGACACTTAGGTTGCTTCCATGTCCTGGCTATTGTAAAAAGAGCTGCAATTGATTTTTTTTAATATGCATTCTGGAAAGTTTCTTTCAACCATTTTAGTGTCATCTTGTCCCATCATATCTGATAAGCAAAAAAATTAACTCAGGTTGACATCTTCCCTACAAGAGACTCAGAGCTATTGAATTATCTAAAGATGGTTCTAAATACCAGCCTTTAAATGATAACTGATCTGCAAAAAGCAAGCATTGTTTCTGACACGCCATGTCACATTTCTAACTCTTCACTCTGCATTGTGCTACATCCTGCAATGTCAGCTAACGTGGAAATCAGCAGTACACAACATGACAGGGTGACTTAAAATTGAATGAAAGCCACTATTCAGGCTGAGCATCCATTTTATGCCATCCATTAGGAAAAATATAAGGGCAAAGAATGAAAGGTTATTTTCAGAAACCATTGTTTGAAATAAGCTATGCTTCCTTGAACACTTATGTAAAAGGTATCTCTCTTTTCTGTATCTTTACTCAGTAATTTATTATTGTGAAAGCCAATTTAAAAGATAAATCCTATGCCATTTCCCTAATCAACTTGCACTTACACATGCTGTCACCTCATTCCATAATATAGTTTTTGGCTTGAAATCATGGACCTTTTAAATTCTGGAGTTGGAAAGGACCTGGGAGATAATATAGGTCAACCCATTTACTGTGCTGATGAAACAGAGGCAGGATGTAAAAAGATTTGTCCAAAGTCACATTGCTAATTAGTGGCAAAGCTCCTGCTAGAACCTGCATCCCCTTTCAGTCAGTGTCTTTCAATTATGTCATGAAGGGGGGGCGGTGTAAGCTGCAAAGAGGAATGCAGCAAGCTGGAGGGCACCTTGAGATTATTTACAATGGTATAAAAAGCAATTAGACCTAACATGCTCTGATTGAATTTTTGCTTTATTTTCATTTCTTGTCACATTTCAGTGATTTAAGAGAGTTTGTTATTTACTTAGAATGGCCAAGAAACAAAATCCTGGGAATCTGATAAAATGTGCTGTGTAATAAGCCAAAAATTAAATGAATGGAAAGCCAAGGAAAAGACCAAAGAAAACACAGGAGAGGGCAGGGATCTGGAGAGGAGAAAGCACTGACTGCCACCCAGCTATTGTTCCCATTTCCAAGATGAGAAAACCAAGGATCAGAGCCATTAGCTTGCCCATGGTGACCAGGAAGCAAACATTTACCAAATCTTCTCTCAGCTACCTTTCAAACAAACAGTTGCTAACCAGATCTTTCACAATTCAATTGCCTTCCCAATACAAGTAACCCTTAGACCAAATGTATGAGTTCAGGTTAGTGTGTGAGAAATGATGAAAAGGAGGAAGGACAAAGAGTCGAGTCATGCACTAGAAAAACAACTTCTAAATGCTGGCTGTATTCCAGGGGGTAGGAGAGACCAGCATGGAGGGATTTCAGGAGAAACACAACCTCTCCTCCCATCTATCACCAAGGCCTGAAACAACGATCGCTGCTTTGCAGTAAGGATCTTTGTTCTTTGTGCACAGGTTGCCCATTCTGAAGTTTCTGCACAGTACCATCCACGTCGCTCTCATTAACCCATTTCACTAAATTCAGTGTTGTCTCTGCTGCTCTCCTAGATTCTCTTTGCTCTGTGACTGTGGCACTCATTCCCAACTGTGCTTCCCTTTTTATACGTACCCGAACGGTTGTTTAATACTATACCCTTCCTTCTGGAAAACGGAGACATTGACCCTGTTTAGGGCTACTCGCGCTTCCCCCATTGGCTCTGCTCCCTCAAGTGCTGGGACATAGTGATTCGCGTCTTCACGGGAAATAGAGGTGTCTAGACCTGAACATCTAAACCGTGCTCTCTGATGATTTTTCCATATTTTGGCCTACCAGTTCCTCTCCCATCCTTCCTATTCAGAAAAGCATTCTGCCTAACCAGTGAGACAGAGGCAAATAAGGACACGGAAGAACAGATTTTTAAGTTGTTCATTGACCTTGCACCACCACTCCAAACACTCAGTGCTGATGGTGCCTTAAAAGCTTCTTGTCCTCTTTGGCATTTTTCAAAAGTCTCTGTTGTTTCTGAGTCTTAAGCTGTCTGACTCTCTTCATGAGGGTTCCTGTGTGTTTCTCATGGTGGTACTAGGTCATTCACTCATTCTTCCTTTTGTTGAGCACAGCCTTTTAGACCTCAGATAACCCAAGTGGTGGGTCCTAGCTAGCCTTAGAGCTTCCACAGTTACCTCTCTTTTTATTTCTTCATGAAGAAAGGTATATTTCAGAAGTAAACTTTCAGAATTCGATTTTCAGAGCCTCCTTTTTCTTCTGAGTTACCTTGCCTGTTAGAGTCTTGGCTGCGCAGAGAACTGAGGCAGAAGGGAATGCCACATATTCCACAACTGAAAGGGGGTGAGAGATGAGGCTATTAGGGTTAAGGCAGGGGTTAAGGATTTTGGCATCTTCATCTTCAGCGTTTTAACATTTACCCTAATAGTAATAATAATGACATCATTGTCTCTCCTTTCTTCCGCTGAAGACCTAAAGGCCATGTCACTGCTTTGAAGGGAAAGGAAGAGAGAGGTCTCAGGACTCTTAGGAATAATTACTGTTTACATTTCTGATTGAAACGACTGTAAGGAAAACCAATGACTAAAGTGAGGTCTGATATGCTGCAGGGTCTGAGTGGCCAAGAGCCCCTTTATCACAAACTGCAGAGTGACCTATAACAAACTGTGAGTTTCACACCTCAGGGAGTGAATACAGCTAATCCTGTACAGATGAGAGGCACCTACATTTCCACATCTGCCATTCATGGAGGCTCCAATGTGCACTAAAATTTGCCGCAACTAAAGGCCCCGTTTGGACCCAATGATTCATCATGGATGCTGAGATGTGGCAGGTGAGCAATGGTACCCTGAAGACTCTCTCTGCCCACCTGTGAGTCATACCTTCTGTCACTAGGCAGCATGTGGCTTCTATTCACTGACTTACCACTGCCAACAGTGGAGGTGCCAGTAGCAACAGGTGTCCCTGCTGCTCCTTTTGACATCATGGTGCCCGCAGACGGCTGTCAGAAATCAATGACTGAGTCCCTCGTGCCTTCTTTCTCCCACCCTCAACCTGTTCCTTCCCAGAGCCCACTTTCCTACTGTACAAGTGGAGGGCTCTGTGCACACTCCAGAGAAGCTTCCAGATATGGCAGCATTCACTACTCCACCACTTCAGGAAACCAGCCTGGCACCGCTGAGAAGGAGTAAAGGAAATGGAGAGCTTCTGCTCCCTTCAGGCTCTGTGGCTAAACACACAGGAACAAGTCTGGAAGCACAGTTTCAATTGTTGTCAGAATTTCCCATCATCTGCCAGTCAGTTGCGTTTGCGACATTCTCCAGTCCTTGGACGGGGAGGCGTGTGCCAGTCTGCATGGCTGCTTTTCAAAGGGCAGCCCACAAAGTATACATACGTTCCAACATGGCTGCAATTTTAGCTGCTCAGAGAGCACAGCAAGATAAATAACCACACTGTGAGAAATTACAGCATTATGTACGGCAATAAATATGACAAATGACAGGCCGGATATTCATTGGCTCATAACAGTTGGCAGGCATAACCATCTGTGGATCCAAAGTTCGAACTATTTGTTTTCTCTCCTACAGCTGCCTAGATCTTTGTCCACCTCTACCAAAACCTCTGGTCTTTAAGGTAGCCCGGACAACCTTGCGAAACCTTTGGCTTTATTAGATTTTAATTAAGAAATACAGGGATTGCCACGGAAAAGGAAAAACTCTCTGGGTGTATGAGAGAGGAAACACAACAGATATCTCATATCCTTTTCCTAAATGTAGAGAAGCTTTTTA
Organism: Hyperoodon ampullatus; assembly: GCF_949752795.1. Classification (NCBI taxonomy): domain Eukaryota; kingdom Metazoa; phylum Chordata; class Mammalia; order Artiodactyla; family Ziphiidae; genus Hyperoodon; species Hyperoodon ampullatus. Next base: position 43,765,044 of record NC_136921.1, read on the forward strand.
CTTGCAAAGAATCTGAAAGCAGGAGAGGCAAAACTAATGATAATTAAGAAAAATGATGCTGTTTGTTGCCACAGAAGAAATAAATCTTCTGTGTCTCCTGTTTATTTATTGATTAAACAAGGAAACCTACAATGGATTTAAGTTCCTGCTTTAGTCACTAGAAAGGTAACACTGAAGTCCATTATTTCATTATGTGAAATGCTAATCTATATTTCTCATTTAGAATCTAAATCCTCTGCTTGGTTGAAATCTCACAGCTTCCACCTCTGATAAGAGAAGCCTAATGAGCCCTAATGTCGCCACAGCAAAACTTGCCCAATTAGAGCAGTTGTTCACAAAAAAAGTACACTGTGAACTTCTAATGCAGAATCTTGGCAGTTTAGAGTTGAAAAATCCACGCTAAGGAAAATCAGATTTTTAAACAGGTAACCTTCTAAGCATAGCTATTTCTTGCTCTTGATTTTCCCTTCTTAGTGCTGCACTAAGATATAGGGAAGGCTTTCATCAGAAAGGCAGAGAAAAGGCTTTTTCAGGCAGTGAAAGATGGTAACAGAGTTCTCTATAATAGAAACCTTTTCCCCAGTTACTAATCTAACCTGGGAGTGAGTCAGCTGAGCAAAACAAATGATTTTCTGATTATTAAGTATTTTGTCTCTTGTATGAATGTTTCTCTTTCAAGCACTTATTAAAATAAAGCAAAACAACCAGACCCAAGAGCAAAATTCTTTCTACTCTTCTCACACACAAAACATCAAACCAACCAATCATTAAGGGCAGATTATGGAAAAAGAGAAACCACAGGATTATGAGATCACTCTGCTACCATTTCTTATCCAAATACCACAGCATCACGATCAAATCAACATTGCTACAGGAAAGTAAATCTATTCAGTGATACTGATTGACCAAATGTGCATTAGCGCCTTCTATGTACAAAGCAGCAAGTAGAGTCTGGGGGGAAAGAGGGGTAAGGATAAACCAGACATGGCCCCTCTTCAAAGCTTCCAGAAGATGAATCATACTAATATAGGCCAGAGAGGACTAAGTTGTGCAGTGAAGGAAGCAGACAGTGCTGGTGGATCAGAGGAGAGACACTGCCACCTCTGAGAACAGACTGAGGGAAGGTTTCCTGGAGGAAAGGGTACTTGAAGAAAAGGAAGACTTGAACATGCTGACACAGGGGAGTAGAGGACACCCCAGACTGGAAGAAACAGGGAAACACAAAAGCATGAAGGTAGAAAAGCGCTTCTGAACCAAGTAGAGTGAGAAAATGAGCAAAGTGCCAGGCATGCAAACAAGCGTTGGAAGTCATTCGCTCACAAATACTAACTGAGCATATATTTACTATTTTTATGGCACTCTTCAGGGCACTGGGGAGACAACAGTGAAGAAAACAAACAAAATCTGTGCTTGCACAGAGTTATTTCCTAGTTGGGGAAGAGATATATTGAAAAAGGCAGCCATATAATGCATCAGATGTTTTTAAAGTATACAGGTATTGGAAAATAGGGATTATATAAGTTGTTGAGGGGAATTTCTCAGATAAAGTAACTCTTGAGCAGAAACCTAAAGTGAAGGATAAGTTTAAGTACCTATTTTGGGGAATTATAATCCAGGCAGAGAGCCTGCGGTGAGACATGCCCAGTGTAGTGTGTGGTTGAGGACAGAAAAGGCCAGGGTGGCTGGGTGATGGAGAAGGAGGCAGGAGGTGATGTCAGAGAGATGGCACAGAGTGTGGGTGGTGGCCGGCCACGTCCTCGGGGCTTGGCTACCAGAGTTAGGACTTCGGGTTTTCCTCTGGGTGGGATGGGAAGACACTGGAGGGCTTACAACAGAGGACTGGCATATGACCCACCTTACATTTTGGGGTGAGTACAATGGCTGCTATGGGGAGGATAGACAGGGGTGGTAAGGATGGAATCCAAGAGAGCAATTAGAAGACCAGAGCAACAGTGAGACAAGACATGACAGTGACATGGAAGGAGAGCACCTTGTGAATGCGAATATTGGCAGGGCAAGAAGAAGTGGAAAACAGCATTAGTAGGGTGCTTATTCCTAGTCAAACTGGATTAAAATTTTCCCTCCTCATTTACAAAAGTTTAGCTATACAGTTGCAAGTTTATTTTGACCCTGACAGAAAATCATATCATTCAAAACATATGAATAGCAAAGTTAGCTGGAGTTACTCAGAAGTCCTAGTTATAACATCAACCTGTCCAAGCGGAGGAGGAGTGAGTCTGCAATGTGAGCGAGTCTATGACACTGTCACAGTGGACTTTCTCACCCAGGGCCTTGGGACTGCAGTTCTCTCTATTCACAGCCTAGATGGTTCCTAGGTTACAAAGCCACCTGCATCCCTTTAATCCTCCAGCTAATGTAAACTATTAGAAGTAATAATGTGGTCTTTGTGTCTCACAGCCACATCTCCTTTCCTAGTAAATTCCGCATAAACCTTCTCCAAGACCATAGATCAAGAAATGTGTGGTAGCAGGTGTTATCCCTGCTGTCAGGAAGCCAAGAAGGAGCAGGGAGTGACTGGTGGCTGTCTGCTCCCCATAACCAGTGCTGCGGGAAGATCTGTTTGCTCTTCATCCTCACACGTGACTTAGGGATACAGCTCTCCTCACTTAGTCCCAGCTCCCTCACTTGCTCCCTGCCCCCTTCAGGGCACCACTCTGATTTCTATGTTTCCCACATCTCCTATCATAATAAACTAGCTTTAGTTTATTATTAACACAAGTAATCAGGTCATGGGAGAGGTGCTGGCTTGATGGCTCAGGTATCTCCACAGTCTCATGACTGATAAGCTCTTACAATCACCCAGGAAAAAGCTGCTGCAGCAGATACCTCAGATCGAACGGGACAAGGAGGACCATGTTTCCAAACGCCTGTGGCAACCTCTAGCTCAGTTTCCTTCCCTGAGCCAAAAATAAAAAAGGAAGGAAAAGAATCCACCAGCATAATGTGACGAGAAATGCAAGGTGATGCGTCAGAAATAACAATGCAGGTCAAGCTGGCATTTGTTGTTACTGAAATTGGTGAGTGATATTCCTTCCCCTAGAACTGCTTTTGCTCCTCCAGGAAGAATAATTCTGTATCAGTCATTATCTTTCCAGAGCAATAGAATACAAGGATTTTTCCCATTATGAAATGGTGGCCCCCCTGTAAAATAAGGGTGACCATTATCTCTTGGTATGTTATGTTGCTTTTTAAAAACAGTAATTATTCACATAATTCCATCCTCAAAAACACTTTAAATGATTTTCCAAGCTTTAATGTACATATGAATCACCTGGAGATTCTGGTTCAGAGGACCTGGGGTGTGGCCTAAGCTTCTGCATTTCTAACAAACTCATAGGTAAAAGTTAATACTGTCAGTCGGCCAATCACATAACACGTAACAAGATATTCAAGTATTTTCAGGACTTCCCTGGTGGTGCACTGGTTAAGAATCCGCCTGCCAATGCAGGGAACACAGGTTAGAGCCCTGGTCTGGGAAGATCCCACGTGCTGCGGAGCAACAAAGCCCGTGCGCCACAACTACTGAGCCTGTGCTCTAGAGCCCGCGAGCCACAACTACTGAGCCCACGTGCCACAACTACTGAAGCCCGTGTGCCTAGAGCCCATACTCCACAGCAAGGGAAGCCACTGCAATGAGAAGCCTGCGCACCGCAATGAAGACCCAACGCAGCCAAAAATAAAATAAATAAATAAATCAAATTTTTTTTTAAAAAGAGTACTTTCAAAATTATATTTTTAATTACTCTGTATTTCATTTTGCTTTCTAGAATATGCCACTTTCTATTAGATTTGGATTTTGATCAGGACCCTTGCTCTTTCCGGGTGCTTAGAAGTTCTCTGATGACAGTATTTGAATATCTAGACTTTTTAACAATTACGGTTGGTCGTGTATTACTGTTCCCAGTGTCAGCTGGATTCTTTACGGTTCATGCTCTGCATTTTATTGTTAATATGTAAGTCACTATGCTGATGAGCTGATGTGGGGAAATTTTTCTTTCTTAACCCTTGAGAAAGCTAGTAATTCAACCCTTTAGAAACCCAGTAAGCAAGAGTCAAATTGTTTAAGAAACACTGTATTTCTTTGGAAAATATTAAAGCTCTAACAGTAACCTTTCCAGAGGGGGAAAAAAAAAAAAGATGCTATTTTACTTGCTCCTTGGTAAGAGTGAGAGCTATGAAAGATGATGGAAGGGAACTTAAAATAAAAATAATTTTATTTTACATTTTGATTCAGATCCTGTAATTCCAAAGAAAGCCTTTGAAGATAGATTGATTTCAATAATTTCCTGCATGCCACTTAACATCACCTGGAGCCAATCAAGAGAAATCAGAATATCTTGCTCTGACATTTGGGTGTGAAGCAAAAACAACACCTTTATATTTTAAACTTCACTCTTTCTGAAAGTGAGAGGTTGAAAGTTCTGGCTTCATCCATACACATAGCAGGAAACTCAGCATTTGGCCCACAGATATGTTCATATCAGATTTGCTAGCCTGGTAGTTCTATCTGAAACCTCTCTTAAGTAGAATCTGTTGATCGAGCCAAAGTGTGTCCTTAGTTCATTTTGCAGATAAACATTCTCAAAAGTCTGTAGTTGCGGGTATTTCATTTCCTTAAAACCCCTGCCAATTTTAAGACTGTCAATTTATTTTCAAACTGCAGAGTTGGGATGGTATTTGAGTATGCAGGAGGATATATTGCTCAATTGTCATTGTACTATAGATTAAATGTCTGCATAAAAAAGGAATGCATTTTACAATTTTCTAATTGATGCAAGTTTTATGGGGAGATGTAATGAGAATAAGGAGGTATTTTATGCAGGAGGAAATGCTGTCTGGCACTGAAAACCACAGACAAGGATTCAAGAGTCTAGGATTGAATTGGTGGCATCACAAAAGATGCCTTCGGGCATGGATGCTCCAAGGTAGATCAAAAGAGAATCAGCTGAATCATAAATGCTCACTGCTTCCGTGGTAAACCTCAAAGAATTTCTGGTTCCCAGGTTTAAGGAGTGGGCATGCTCACCTCAGATCTGGCTGTGTGAAGTTGGGCACAGTGTTGAAAGCAGTTTAGCATAGAGCAGGGGTAGCATGTCCTGGGGTCAGAGGCATGGATTCCCCAACCAAATTGCCTGTGTTTGAATCCACTCACTTAGCTGTGCGCCCTTGGGCAGGTTACTTAACTTGCTTGTGCCTCAGTTTCTAAGCTAAAAAATGAAAAGAATCTACTTCATAAGATTGTTATGAGGATTAAGTGAGTAACATTTGTATGAGGCTCAGATCAATCCCTGGTGTAAGTATAAACACTTTGTTAAATAAGTGAATGAATAACGAAGCAATGTGGCTTAGGTGTACATTCTCTGGCTCCCTATTGCCTAGTTTCAAATCTCAGTTCTACTACTCTACTGGGCAAGTTATTATTCTAGCTCAAAGTTATAATATAATACTATCTACCATTTTATGAGTGGTCTTGGGCAAGCTATTAGCTATCTGAAGCTTGGTTTATTCATCCAGCAGTATACTTCCTATGGTTGATGTATATGAGCTACCTTCCACATAGCAGACTTATCGTTAAGTTTGATAAGTATGTCTTTAACTCACTGAAAAATAGTTTATACAAGAAAGGGCCAGAGAAAGAAAACAAGACAAAAAAAACCCTGTAGTGTTACACCGGCAGTGTTCTTCAAGGTTAGCATCCACACATTAATCAACCCTCTCTGGACATAGTCGTTTATCAATTATGACTCTACTTCACAGTGCTGTCATGCAGCCCATATTTGACTGTTTAGTCCACAAAAATAATCTCTTTTTATGGCATGTTTTCTAACACAGAGTACATGATGATAACACCTTACATTTATATAGCACGTTAATGTTTTCCAAAGCTGTTCCCATCCATTATTTTATTTAACTAGACATATCATAAGAGGGTCATTTGTCTTTGAAGAAGCAGCTTTGAGGAAATTTTCAAATTTAATTTAAAACCATACTTTCACTGCTACCAAGAGTTATCACTGAAGACGGTATCTCCATCAATGGTTCCTTTTAGGTGACAGACTGTAGTCACCGCATCTCTGGATGTCTGTGGCAAAGGGCAAAGCTGCCCCAGTGTTAAAATAGCTCTCCACGTTCTCTCCTCTCCTTTTCTCTCTGCTTAATCCAATCCCACATTGCCCACTATTTGGAGGACCTCTCTACTTAAAAGTACATTCAAAATCTTCACACTTATTACTGTAGATCAGTCATAACTACCTTTTCTTGAGTCCAGTTACTCAACATAATGTGTATATTGCCTCTTCTCCACTTAGTCAGTATACGACCTACGTATTTGTGTCACCCCAAGAGCCCTAAATCCACTTCTTCAGCCCGACGATGATCTCCTTGCCCAGGACTTACTTATTTTAAATTATTTATTACTTGTACTTCCTTTTTACCTTATTAAATAAGTAAATTTATAGCTCACTTAGTTTCAAAAGGAAACTGAAGTGACAGAAACACATAAGCAGTCACAGGTGTAAACGGAAAAACAAAGGAGGAAGCCTTGCACGGTCTCTCTCTTGCTGTCCCTCAGCTTTCCGTCTTCCTTTTCACCCACACTCTGCACACAGAAATGGGCCCTTCACTTGGATAACAGCCTTCATCCCACTCTGTGAAGTGAATGTAAACTTTGATTGTGGACTGCAGAATCTTCTCAAGACCCATTTTCTCCACTTTCCCCAGCCCAGAATCCTCCATTTCAGACAAACAAGCTCATGGAAACTCCATATGTCTGGTTCTCTCTCTCCTGCCTTCATGTCCTACCCAAGAAGTTTATTTTGTTTCTTTAATAAACATTTACATCAAGTTCTTAGTCTGTGCCAGTCTCTGTTCGAAGTGCATTACATAGATTAGCTCATTTAACCCTCATAACAATATCCATCTTACAAATGTGGAAACTAAAAGAGAGAAGTTAAGTGGCTTATACAAAGTTTTAAGCTGAGTGGCAGAGCCAGGATGGGACTGGCAACTGGGTCTAGAGTCCGTGCTTGACTCCACTCTACCTGGACTCTCTTCTCTCTGAGATGCATATTGATTTGCCTGGGGCCCCCTTAAGCTCTTACAAGGTCAGAGCACACACTACTCTTCTACCCCAAGCATCTCTGAAGCAGTTGTGTTTCTCCAACATGGATTTCAATAGCTGGTGACGCACTAGCGTGAAACAAATAATAACTTGAATTTATTGAAAGTGAGTTTCATGGACCCTAGTATTTCTATATTCTGTGAAGAATGTAATTTTTGCACTGATCCTTATGAATAACATCTGAAGCTAGAGATGTGAATGCATTGTCTGATTTGGAGGAAAATAGAAATAAAATAGAAAGAAAACTACATCCCCAGACTTGTAACAAAAGATGTTTTTCTGAGATTTTTTTCTTTTTGGGTAAAAGGATAACCTTTGTAGAAAAATATAGAGGGAGGCAATTTTAAAAGAAATGGAAAATGCCCAGTTCTTTTACTAACCATATTCTTCTGGTCCACTAACCTATAATATTAAAACTCTAGATAGTACCTAATAGTTATATAGACTTGCTGTTTCACCAGTCTAAGTATTTTCATCTCCAGACTTTTGTATTGTTTTCATTATTTCATACTGCCTAATAAGTTACCAACATGTACTGACTTAAAATATTTATTATCTGGAGCATCACATAATCAGTGAAGGATGAAAAATTTCTGTCAGAATAACTCACTTCCATTGATTTTCCATAAAACCTGGCTTTGCCTATTATTACGTGGCTCTAAAGAAAAAAAAAGGAAAATGTTCAATCTTTCATACTTTTTTATTCCTCCTCACCAAAGAATGTAAACTGTTTCTCAAGGAATCCTCCCGACCTCCACCACAATAGGAAAAAAAAAAAAAAAAAGTCTTGTACCACCTGAGGAGCAATTTTCTTCTCTAAATGGGTAGCAACTGAGTTTTTTTTTTTTTTTTTAACATCGTTATTGGAGTATAATTGCTTTACAATGGTGTGTTAGTTTCTGCTTTATAACAAAGTGAATCAGTTATACATATACATATGTTCCCATATCTCTTCCCTCTTGCATCTCCCTCCCCACCACCCTCCCTATCCCACCCCGACATCCCACCCCTCTAGGTGGTCATAAACCACCGAGCTGATCTCCCTGTGCTATGCGGCTGCTTCCCACTAGCTATCTATTTTACGTTTGGTAGTGTATATATGTCCACGCCACTCTCTCACTTTGTCACAGCCTACCCTTCCCCCTCCCCATATCCTCAAGTCCTTTCTCTAGTAGGTCTGTGTCTTTATTCCCGTCTTACCCCTAGGTTCTTCATATATATACAATGGAATATTACTCAGCCATAAAAAGAAACAAAATTGAGTTATTTGTAGTGAGGTGGATGGACCTAGAGTCTGTCATACAGAGTGAAGTAAGTCAGAAAGAGAAAAACAAATACCGTATGCTAACACATATATATGGAATCTAAAAAAAAAAAAAAAAAAAGGTCATGAAGCAACTGAGTTTTAAAGCAGGTTACTTCACACTAGAAGAATACGGTTAGTTTTCATTTCTCAAAAATTCCAAAAATTCAAAATGCAAAACTGATGAAAAACCTATGATATATATTACCATTTAAATATTTTCTTGAATTTTGGAAAATATTTTTGTTGAACTTAGAGCATATGTTGGAGTTATAATGAGTCTTAGGTCATTTTAATTGTTCTTATGAATACATGAAAGAAAATATTTCTAATATATCTATGCCAGTCCTCACGAGACAAGCAACAATAAGATGCAGCCTGTATCCAACACAAGACTGTCATTCAACAACACATTTGTGAGGGGAGAGAAGAATATACTTCCAACACTAAATTTTATAGACACCCTACAATTTTACATTTAGTACACGGTCAAGAAAGCACCACAAATAATTGAGTAAGAAATATAGCTCACTCACTGTTGGGGAAATTGGCTTAAATTTTAGGGAAGGAAATGTCCTTGCCGATATCATATATCAAAAGGTACTCAGAAGTACTGATTTAAAAAATAAAATGTATGAGCTTCCCTGGTGGCGCAGTGGTTGAGAGTCCGCCTGCAGATGCAGGGGACACGGGTTCGCGCCCCGGTGCGGGAAGATCCCACATGCCGCGGAGCAGCTGGGCCCGTGAGCCATGGCCACTGAGCCTGCGCGTCCAGAGCCTGTACTCCGCAACGGGAGAGGCCACAACAGTGAGAGGCCTGCGTACCGGAAAAAAAAAAAAAAAAAAAGTACAAGTAAAACATAAAATACCTGAAAAAAAACATAGTAAATATTTAAGATCCTGAGTGGATAAGTATATCTAAGCAATAGAATAAATCATATGGATAATGGTTAATTATTTTATTAGATTAGTTTTAATTTCCAAATGTCCAAAAATAATTTTAGCACATTAAAAAATAATATATCGGGGAAATATCTGATAAAATTCTAGTACACAAAATGTTACATGGAAGATTTCTTCCTTAGTAAGAAAAATACTAAGATATTACAGGATTAATGAGCAAAGAACACAAATAAATGATTCATAAAAACAAATTTAAGTAACCAATTAACATAAAATATTTCCTCCTCACTAACAATCAGACATACTAAGTAAAAAATATAGTTTTCAACTATTTCATTAAAATATTCTTTAAAGTAAAACACTCAACTGTGATGACTATGTAGGCAGAAAAGCAATCTCGAAGACTGTCATGTATATGTATACATTGATGTAATCTTTCTTGAAAGCAATCTGGCAAAAGCAATCAAGAAACTTAAAAAAAAATTAGACACTTTAGCCCAATAATAATTCTTTAATATGTACTGGGAAAACAAAAAATTTGTGTGACTCGCTTTATTGTGATAATTTATTGTGGTTGTCCGGAACTGAACCCGCAATATCTCCGAGGTATACTTGTACTTAAAGTAGGAAGACCAGTTTTCTGGGATAATTTAGAAAACTGAAGTCAGACCCATGCATAAGCAAGGTACATGTTTGCCTCTAGTAAGACTTAAAATTTGCCAAAAACAGATTCCCCAAATGACTTCTCCCAGTCCTTTTACTGATCTGCAACTACTGTTGGGAGACAAAGCTCCATGGGTCTCTCATGTTTCTGCATTTCTTTATTCTTGACTATCTTCTCCAGTGTGTTTGTGTAGTGAACAGCCTTGGAATAGACAGTATCTCCCTCCACAGCAAAGGCCAGACAGGCTTACTGCCCATTATAAAAGATTCAGGTTCACTAACTTATGGATTCCCTTCCTGTAATACAAATCACTGCATGTGCTACCGTTACATAGCCCTCTTCGCACCACCGTGTGAGAATTAGGCCAATATCTGGTTACTAAGATGACTGAGAGTAATAAATTGTCCTTTAATTCTGACCCAGGAGTCTTATATCTTCTGCCAGCATCCATGAAACTATGACAGGCGAACTTGATTGCGTACAAGTAGGGTAAAGTCTCAGACTCTCCATAGTGCCTCACAATTATCTGATTAGAGATGTAGTTTTTTGGCTTTAAAGGTTTTTTTTCTATTAAAATCAGCATACATTTAAGAGAGTTAGTACTTTATATGATGTTTATTAGTCATTTGTAACTTATTACATGAAATAAGTTATAAGATCCTTTGTTGTAAACAAGTTTATACGGGGGAGAATATGATGATATATAACGTGCATCCTTAGCAGCTGAGCTCAGAGATAATGGTACACACAAAACAGGTAGGTAGAGTCATCAGAAAGGGAAGTGAGGAGAAACAGGCAACCAGTAAATAGTGTAGACATGTAATTTATTGTCACTTTAGAGAGTGGAAGGAGTGTTCCTGAAAAACAGAATATTAAATTTAAAGCATATAATAAATTTAAAAATCTCTGTAAAAAGGGTCTTCAGGCTACTCCATGCCCCACCTAGAGGTACCATACCCTGACCCAACAGTGCAACAGCACAGTACTGAGCTTGGTAACACTGACTGACAAATGTGGGAATTTCAGGCAACAAACCAGAGACTGGGCACATCATTTGTTATAGTCCTTGAGAAGATATTTTGGTACTGGTCACAGTTTGGATCTTTTTTTTTTTAAAGGAGGACATAATGTATCTTTGATTAAAAGATTTTTCCTAGTAGAGATATTTATAAGGAAAAGTAGTAGGGCTCTCTTGAAAGCAAATCCAGTTCCATTTCTGTCTTCCAGGATTGAATGCTCCCAACCTGGGTAGCCATTTGGGCCACGCCCATGATGACTTCTAGCTCCGCATTAACAAAGATTGGCGATGGACGTGATCCCCACGTGAATGCTCTTACACTTGGCTTTCCTAACCTACAGATGGCTTTAAGTTGTTGTCAAAGAAAGAAAAAAAGCCAATAAACAATTGAGGATTTTTCTAAAAAGTCTCTGAGAAATTCAAATGGGGAAAGAGTGGAAAAATAATAATAAAGTAGCTGGTTCAAATGCTTGTATCATAGAGAAGAATCGTATCATAGTTAAGTGGTGGCAAGTAGATAAAAAAGGAACAACATGAAGACTGACAATTTCAAATCTTGGAAATTCCACAGTACTTCAACTTTCTGTAATCTCCAAATAAGGGAAAAATGGGTCCAGTACTTCTAAGAGAAGTCTGCACTTCAGAAAAATAAGTAAAATCAAATTTAATCTTGATGAAAATGACCATGAAAATCATCAGCTCATGGGACCAGAGTCCATTAAGGCATGTGGAAAACATCCTTATGTTTAGTTAGTATTGTTTTAACTGTGGTGCTCTATCCCCATAATCTTAGATAAAGCCAGTTAGGATGTTGGATTTCCCTAATTCACATTGAAGGTAACTAGCTCTATTTTCTCTCTTCTCTGCTTGAAGGAAGGAAGGAAGGAAGGAAGGAAGGAAGGAAGGAAGAAGGAAGAGAGAAGGAAAGAAAAGAAAGGAAGAAAAGAAAGAAAGGAAGGAAGAAAGAAAGAAAGAAAGGAGAGAGGAAGGAAGGAACAAAGAAAATAGGAAAAGCTCCTAGATTTTTACATGGTGTGTGAATCCACTTAACACAATTATAATGCCCAATTAATCTTAGCAACATGAGTGATGAATCGTTTCTCCTGGTGTCTCTTCAAAAGAGAGTCAATTTAGTTCCAGCATTTGACTATTGTTTTAAAGCAACTGTAATCTTGCCCGATTAATCAGGAAACTAATAACTGAACTCAAATCCATATTCAGAAATACTGTCTCCCTAGGTACTGCATAACAGCACACTGACTACCCTAGATACCAGTTTTTCCAGGTAATACAAGGAACAAAGATTGAATTCTATCATTTTCTTTCCTTTTTAAATCTTAATTTGATGGTATCTCCTGCCATCTACTGATAGATAAAAAATATAAAAACAACTTTTCTAAATCATTTGACCATTTACCACAGAGGATCAAGTGCCATCTTTTGCTTAAGTGTGAAAAATCACCTAACCTTAGCATCAGGATTTGTAAATCCAGAAACTAGTAATAGGTTTGCTTCCAGTGGAAAATCTTTGGTTGCATTCACAACATTTTACATGTAAAAGCATTATGGTATAAGAAAAAATATCACTGGCTCTGGAGTCACAGACTCTGGGCTCTTGGCCAGCTCATCCTAGGGCACAGCCTTGTTCTCATCCGCTTAGGTTGCTTAGTCTAAAATAAAAGTATTGGTGGTGGGGGGGGTGCTTTTTCCAAGCTCCTAGATGCTCTAAGACAGGGCATTTGAGTTCTTGATAAATACAGCCCCAAAGGACAGGTCACTCAGTTTTATAGATGGCTCAATTAAAAACCCAGAGTGCTACCCTCGGTCATGGTCAGAGTCTGCAGCCACCCTCTGCAGAAGGCTCCTCCCCATTTTGTCTGTTACTTCCAAACACTGCCCTTCCAGCCTGTCCCCAATATGTAGCATCTTTAGGAGCTGTCTGCTGCTTCTCCTCATGCTGGCACAGCATCTTCACTGTGGAAGACTCCTCTGCATTCACTCAGAGAAAGCATGGGAACAGCGATCAAGCTGTTGAACTTAAATGACTTTGCCACATACTCTGCAGCTGACCCCAGCTCCCAATTGGTGGATAGGTATCTTTGATTCTTTTTCTAACCTTTGAAGAAAAGTCCCTACTTATCTGAGGGTCACTTATCTGGTAACTGCAAACGTCTAAGACACCACTGAGAACCAAAGATGGACAAAAAAGGTCCTCTGGGAGATGTCTGCAAAGGTCTCCAAGATGAGACAATGCATGTCACCAAACTCATTTCGTTAAAGTTCATACTCTTGACTTGAGAGTTTCTTGTCTCCCATTCAAAGACATATATCATCAACATTTCTAAGCTTATCCATGTTGAATTTTTAGCCATTGCCATTTAAAAGCAGCAAATTAGTCATGGGGAGAAAGTCCATTAGAGGCAGGAATGGCAGCCATAAGAAGTGACAGCCAAGCATCTGACAGTAAACAGAAAAATGGAAATGTTATATTATCTTAACTAAATCTTTTAAGAAAGCAAAGAAGTGTGTAATTCATTTTAAAAAGATTAAAGTAAAAAGCGGTCAGAAGCCTTAAAGGTATGTTTTAGATAAGAAAAATCCACTGTGTAGGTTTCTGCATTTCTAAATGATTTTAGAAAGATGTGGTATTCCTGTAGAATAAAAAAATGGGGGCTGACATAGTTGGGGGCTCTTCCATGACCAAGTTCTTCTACTCAAACTTAATTCTTCAGGGCATTTTCCCAGCCTGCTCCCTTACACCACACCCCAATTCCCAGATTCTTAAAAGTATAGTATATGCAACACAAACTCTTCTTGAGAGTTCAGATTCTTCTCTATTGACATCATTGGTCAAACTGTGATGCCCTCAGAGCTGACAGAGAAGCAGAACTAAGTGGCCCTCTTCAAAATGGCCCTTAACCAGAACACTGTTGCAGTACTTTTGCCTGTTTGTTCTAGTTTATCAAATCAAGTTCTAGTTTGCTCAGAGGCTGGGATTCGCAGTATGGAATGTGGCTTTTCCCTCAGGGGCCTCCCCTATAATGATTTTCCCAAGTCCTCAAAGAGACCCTCCTCCCCTTTACCACCATCCTAAGTCTAGCAGGGCTCCAGGTTACCCCACCTGAGTTAGAACACTCACAGCAGGCAGACCAGGCAAATCTCCCATCACACTTGACCTTAGTTCCCACCATTAGTACCATCATGTGAAGCAAAGTGTGTCAAAAAAAATAATGTGTAACAGATTGCAAGAAAAAAATATGAATATGCTTCTGCCTCCCTAGGATTTGCCCTTTTACTGTCATGCACTGGGGTGTGAAGAAGCACAGCTTGGGAGGAATTTGACCTACTCTGTAAAGGTCATAAAAGTTTCCAGCAGAAAGTGATGACTCATGTTCCATACATCCTGATATTTCAGTGTTCAGGAAAAATGCAATCTAGTCCAACACACCCTTTCTTTCTACCATTTTCTTGCCAGGTCACTGTACTCATGAATTTCACTACAAAGGGAAGTTCAACAGCCAAGGTGAGGGAAATTGCTTAATGTGAACAAAAGTTCAAAAGCAGGGCAAGAGGAGTCAGGCTTCCCTGCGCCTTGTATTTACAAGAGACAGGTTTCATCCAAACACACAGATCTTTCCCAGTGTTTTGGCATCTTTCAAAGCAAAGTTTTAGAGGCTGCTTTTCCTCTCTGGTTCTGTACACATACATCTGCACGCACACACAAACACCAGCTTTGAAATCGGCTGGTATTGTCTCAGAACTTGAAACACATCCAGCATTTGACCTTAACTTTCCAGCACTTCAGGAAGCAGGAATTCTCACACCCTAAGGCCTCTGGTTAAGCAAGCCCATGGAAGCCTCTCCCCGAAAGATGCTTAATTGTACACACTGCGTATATTTCATTTTGCCTTCTCACTGGAAACAAGGAAACACTCCGAATCTTGATATCAATTCCTCGTTTAACAATCAAGCAATATGGCTACCTAACAAACAACTGTGAGATCAAGCTGCCACCTGCATGCAGATCCAGGAAACCAGAACTAAAAGACCTGACCTTCACAGGGAGCTGCAGTGAGGCCAACCACTCTCAGTCCTTGTGTCACAGGACTCATCACTCCAATTCCCAAGAGAGCCTGATTGGCTAAGTGTGAGTCGGTCCCCCAAGGCAGGGAGCTTTGATTGAGGGAAATACCAAGACCACATGCAGTGGGGGCGTGGAAAATGAGAGGGAATGGGAACGGATACTGGGTGGGCAAAACTCACAGGTTAGCTCTACAGGCAAGGAAGTGACAAGATACCAAAGTTCATTTAAAATCTTAGGAGGTTGTCCAGGCTACAATGAGGATCCATGGATACTTAGTTGATGTTGTAAGTTTTCCTTAATACAGGATTATATGCTTCAAAAGGGAAAATAACTCAAAAAACAAACAGATGTAAGACCAATTTTGTTAAAGCCATGGAATAGCTTAGTTGGCTCAATTGTCTTCTGCTATTAGGGGGCATAGGAAGGGAAAAAAAAGTCTTTCAAGCCTTTATCAATCCTCTGTCAAAATGAAAATTGAACAAGAAACTCCTAATTCAGAAAATTATAGAATATTTGAATTGGAAGAAATCTTCACATATCTGACCTGACTACGTATTCAGTATAGGGATTCTCTTTACAAGATCTTATATCTTTTGTTTGCACATACATATTCCATCACTGCACAACTCTAATAAGCAGAATGATCTTCCTTACATAGAATAAAAATCTTTTTACCCATGAATCCCACATACTGAGTCTAGTTCTGCTGACTGGAACTACATGGAGAAAGAAAAAATAATTTGCTTTTTCACATGACAGCCTTTCAAACATTTGGCTCACGGCCACCACCCCCTGCAAAAAAATAAATAAATAATGGATCCCTCTAGGCTGAACACCTCCAGTTCTTTTAAAACAGTTTCTCATTGCACTTTGCTGACTCTTCACCATCCTTGGAGTCCTCTATTGCTCAGGTACCAGTTAGGCAAACAGGAATGTAATTATTTTTTCTCCGACCTTGTTCCAAAAAAGTTTTCTGGTGGCTGAGTTCCAGTTTGTCAACATCCCTTTCAAAAATACGATGCCCAAAATGAAACACAATACTCCAGAGTCGGAAAGCAAATGCACTGCATTCAGCACACTTCACAGATAGGCTACCATACATCACTAAGTGTTTCGGGGTCTGCCCTCACTGAGGAGGGGGAAGTACAAGACTGCAGGGGAGTTAAGACAGAGTCCTGGGTTGTGTTCCAATATCATTCCCTGTGAAATACACCCTGTATGAGGAAAACAACAGATGTAACGTGCTGCTTGTCATACAAAACTCTTCCAACATGGGAATATCTTATCACAGTCACAATCTAATGTTGCCTCACACCCCCTAGGGGAAATTCCCCTGGGATATGTTGGAAGAGGAAACTGCCTTGAAAGAAATTTTTCAGGCACATCAGAGCTGACAGAAATCAGTTCTATGTCCAGACTGGGTATGTGGAGGATCTAGCCAGGAACACAGCCCAGGTGCACTCAACAAATTACCACAGCCTGTGTTGAAAACAGCCTCCTCCATGCTCCCAGGGCTGAGGATTTTAACTATCCCTAATATGGGGGTAAAAAGGGAAAATGGGAGTTTGGAAGGTTGGAGGTTGTAATCCAGGCAGATTTTGTTAACCGGTTATCAAAGGCACATTTCACAAGTTCAATACATTCCCCGTGCCCGCTAGAACAAATGACATATAGGAGGCTCCTCTGATTTGCAGTCAACTGTAAACTGTCTCCAAGTGATTGTACAGCTGTTTCAGAAAATTCAGAGGTTTTCAAATCCAGCCCAGGGAGCATCTTGTGCATTTACGAAGCATTTGAGAGATTACCGGTTCTGAAGCCAGGGGATACCTTACATTTCCCCAACTCACAAATCACATTTCTTCTATTCCCTAAGATACACACACACACACACACACACACACACACACAATCCATTTTGATCCATGTCCTGTGTGTGTTAATAGTCTTATTTTTTTAATTTTTATTGGAGTATAGTTGCTCTACAATGTTGTTAGCTTCTACAGCGCAGCAAAATGAATTAGTCTTCTTTTAATCCAAGCATAATTATTTACTTTCCAAATCTCCTAAACAGTGACAATTCTCCATGCTTTATCTAAAGCCTACTCTTAAACTTCTTATTCTTACCACTGAAAATAGTCAAATAGTAGTTACTACTTTTGGAAATGTTGCAGTGAACTTTGTTTTATTTAACTGTTTTTGAACTCTGTCTTGTCAAAAAAATAAATGAAAACTCTGCATAGTGCTTGTGGTTAACACTGACCACACATTGCTTGTGCAAACCTGAGCTGGGATTACAGCATTTCACAACCAGGGGCACAACCCTGCTCCAGTTGAAAAGTGGTTTCACACTGGTACTCTGGAGAAGCATGCAAAAGTCTCTCACAGGCTTCAAGAGAAGCCTGCCAATCTCATCCTGTTTGAAAAGTCAGCCTGTGACATAACTTTCACTGTGCTGGGAGGAACACTATTTCCTATACAAGACAAACTACTGCACCCAAGGGCAAAATGCAGGAATATCTGGAGGATGCAAGCAGGTATAGAAACTCACCTGCATTTTTACATAAACATTTAAAATGAAAAACAAGCCCCATGAGGGCAGAGATTTTTTTGGGGGGGGGGGGTCTGTTTTGTTGACTGATTTATCCCAAGCACCTAGAACAGTGCCTGGCACACACTTGTTGAATAAATGATGATTGAGAATGACTATTCTAAGTTCAAGTCTGAGAAGATATTGTTCCTGGATGTAATACTCTGCTCATAAATATTAAGAAGTAAACAGTCCCATGCTGGCAAATATCAGCATATAGACTAATATGGTGATGGGCATCAGAAGAGGAGCCTTGGTAGAAGATAGTATCTGGATCCATGTAGACTTCTTTTTTATTGATTCGATGTGTAACTGACCAAGAAATCATTCTTTGCATCTTTCTATATTATACAAAAAGAGTTTACAAAGAAAAGACTGGTAGTCCTCGTGATCAAGCGTTTTCTTCTCTTATGTCTGTAGGAATGTAACACCTTAATAACTACTTAAGATATAACAAGGTGTTACAACAAAAAAATAGGGCAGATAAATTAGGCCCTGATACCTTTAAGAATCTCTACTGAATAGGATGGGGCCAAAAAGAGAGACTTAGACTAGAAAGAAGGAACTGTGATGCTGTGGAGGAAGTGTAAACAGGGATGCAAGGCTGAAGTTAAAGGATGATGGTGGGGCTTCCCTGGTGGCGCAGTGGTTGAGAGTCCGCCTGTCGATGCAGGGGACACAGGTTCGTGCCCCGGTCCGGGAAGATCCCACATGCCGTGGAGCGGTTGGGCCTGTGAGCCATGGCCGCTGAGCCTGCGCGTCCGGAGCCTGTGCTCCGCAACGGGAGAGGCCACAACAGTGAGAGACCCGTATACCGCAAAAAAAAAAAAAAAGGATGATGGTGCAGTTGCCCGAAACCAGCAGAGCAGAGAACCTGAAGGCAGGAAGTTAGGAAAGGTGCAGAGCCCAGAGGAAGAGTCCACCAGCCTCTCCACTACAAATCTAAAAGGACGGAGAAGAGAAAGGGAGAGGTCCCCTGACAGATGTGCTTGGCTGTCACTACACTTCTCCTAACTGGCCGGTTTTACTATATGCTCATGGCTGTTTAACAAACAGCAGGTCTAGTAGACAAACCCGGAGGGTCCTCATGAAGATCCTAAAGCAAAAATCAGCACTGGTTTTCTAGTCATACAACATTAGCAACATTATCTCTGATAGATATATTAATAATGATAATAAAATAATATTCATAGCCTCCTTGTAGATAAGTGACATTTTTTCCTCTAGGAGCTTTAAGAACCTCAGTTTATTATTTATACATAAATAAGAACTACAGGTTAAATAACTTACCTATGCTTATTATAACTTACCTATGTTTATTACAGCCAATAGCAGAGCAGGAAAACCCATGCTGAACCATGTCCCATACATTTGTAGATTCTAAATTGCTACATAGTTTGTTTTGATAGTTTCATGATTCTATAATTGTGCATTTGGAAATGAGAGAAATGAGAAAGATATTTACTACTCGGTTGTATTTTTTTTTTTTCATTCAGACCCAGAGGCCAAAGATTTAGAGCCCTGAGTCAAATGTTGCTTATCCTCCACACTGTACTAATTTTAAGGACGAACATCTTCGGGTCCAATATCAATCAGACTGAAACTGCCCAGCCCTGATGAGCAAGCCAGAATATATGTGGTGGGTCACTGAAAGAAAAAAAAGTTCCGGTACATTGGAATCAACATTATCTGTACTTGAAAAGTGTTAAAACTAGCTTGAGGCACAGAGTTCTGCCAGAGTCAAGATAACATGGAACGATTCTCACATATGTGGGGCTGTGAGGGGAATGGAGAAAAGCCAAGTTCCATCATCCAGTACGGATTTCCAAGGGGCGCGTTAGAGCCCTTGGGACTGACTCCTCGGAACTTTCCCAGGAAAATCTTCTAAGGTCCCTGGCAAAATCTGTGCATGTGGGAACTTGGGAATCACTCCTAGATGATAACTTCTTTGTTTTCAAGTCATCATTTCATCCCAAATGCAGATGGAAACTTAGCCTTCCAATTAGAAATGATAAAAAATTTAGATTGAATGTATATAGCTTTTTATTTCATAGACCTCAACCCCATTAGATGTAGATAAAAATGAAAATAAAGCTTAAATCCAACCAAAGTAATATCTGCTGTTTAGATCTCTTTCATTCTATAATAGCCATAGAGTAGATGTAAGGGGGTGAAGATTGTGATTATACCAACATCCTCTTTACAAGTATGAATACTGGGGAAAGAAAGTACAAAACGCCATCTCTACAGAGCCATAGAAAGAGACAGACCACGAGTCAGGAGGAATTACTCTGGCCCAGTCTCCTAGCTAACTGGTTGTGTGGTGTAGGACAATGATATAACAGTTTTTTGTCTATATCTTCATCTGTAAAATGAAGAAGCTGGATAATGATGATGAGAGTGACAATAATAATAAAGGTAACAATAATAGCTAATGAGGAGAGTTTATAAGTTGCAATTTAATCCTCTCAACACCTCTAGGATTTAAATATAATAATTAGTAGCTCCATTTTACATCTGAGGAAATCGAGACTCAGAGAGGTTTAGTAACTTGCTTAGCTGTACAGCAAGTAGAGGACTTGTTGCCAAATTAGTGAAGTTTAAGCTTCAGAGCCCAGTGTTTGCATAAGCCGCTTCCAAGACTCCATACTTAATTTTGTATTCCCTGTCTTAAAGCCCTCTTTAAGACAGGGAATACAAAATTTTCCAGGGCCCACAACAATTGGATTTGTCCCTGATGCAAGCAAGAGGAAGAGTTGGAATTCAAATTCAAAACCTGAGCTCTGGGCTTGCCTGGTGGCGCAGTGGTCGGGAGTCCGCCTGCCGATGCAGGAGATACGGGTTCATGCCCCAGTCCAGGAGGATCCCACATGCCACGGAGCGGCTGGGCCCGTGAGCCATGGTCGCTGGGCCTGCGTGTCCGGAGCCTGTGCTCCGCAACAGGAGGGGCCGCAGCAGTGAGAGGCCTGTGTACCGCAAAAACAAACAAACAAACAAACAAAAAACCTGAGCTCTTACTTGCTCTGCTTACCTGGCTCCCTGTGTTCCCCTGTAACTTCCTTGGCTGTCTGTCATGAACTGTGCATCCCAAATTCATATGTTGAAGCCCTAATTCCCAGTGTGACTTGTATTTGGAGATAGGGTGTTTAATTAAGGAGGTAATTAGGTTAAATGAGGTCATAAGGGTGGGGCCCTAATTCGATAAGATTGGTGTCCTTATAAGAAGAGGAAGAGAGAGCAGAGCTTTCTCTCACTCCCCAGGGCAGGCACGGAGGAAGAACCATATGAAGACACAGCAAGAAGATGGTGGTCTACAAGTCAGGAAGAAAGCTCCCAAGAAATGGAATTCGCTGGTACCTTGATCAAGGGCTTCTAGCCTCCGGAACTGTGAGAAAATAAATGTGTGTTGTTTAAGCCACCCAGTCTGTGCTATTTTGTTGTGGCTGCCCAAGCAGATTAATACACTATCCTATGCTTGCCTCATCCCTCCAGTTTAGGTCTCAAATAATGAGACTGCCGACTTTTCCTTAAGAGGGTCATTTCACAACATTGTGTCTTAGATGTAGCCCTGACAACATCTTTCTGAACTTGATTTTAAATCATTTCTCCTAGAAATGAAAATGCCTCCTTCTTCTCTGATTTGGGAAAGCAGTGCAGTATTAAATGTTGAACAACAGACAGCAAAAGTCCAAGTTCTAATCTCAGTTATTCCTGATTTGCTAATGATGTGCTGGGCTTCCATGTGCAAGCCTTTCTAGCATCCTTAGGTTTAATGATTTCATCTGCATAGGGTTGCTGGGCAGAATAATTCATCAAGATTTTACTACAGAAACTTTGCTCATGTAATACAACAAATACTGATTGATTTCCCTTTATATCATGTGGTAGTCATAAACCCCCTCAGGAAGGAAAGTAAATTAAATGGACAATCAAATCACATGACTGTCTTGAAATCAATATAGGATGCTAAACATATATCTGAATACAGAGCCAACAGTTTATTTTCATTTCTCACTGATTGCTTGGTTCTTGTTTCATTGTCATTTATTCACAAGTATGTACTAAATACCTACTCAGTGTCAGATGCTCTTCTAGGTCTCAGGGCCACAACAGTGTGATAGGCAGAATTATAAGCTGGCTTCCAGGAGATCCACCCCTCGTGTACCTGCCTGTATAATCCCCTCCCCTTGAGTACAGGGGCACCTGTGAATATGATGAGCTATCACTTCCCTGATTAAGTTACTTCATGTGGAAAAAGTGAGAAGATTTTGCAGGGTATAAACAAGGTCCCTAGATCAGGTGACTCTGACTTAATCAAAAGGAAATCATCCTAGGTGGGCCTGATCTAATCGGGTGATCTCTTTAAAAAAGATCTAGATGTCAGAGACTCTCCTGCTGACCTTGAAGAAATAAACTGCCACGTTGTGGGAAAAGTCTCATGGCTAGAACACTGGGTAGCCTCTAGAAGCTGAAAATATCACACCAACTGATAGCCCATAAGGAAAAGGAGACCTAGGTCCTAAAACTACAAGAAATTGCATTCTGCCAGCAACCTGAATGAGCTCAGAAGAGTCTCAGATGAGATTGCAGCCCAGCCAACACCTTGATTTCTTCCTCGCGAAACCCTGAGCAGAGGACCCAGTTAATCCAGGCATGGACTCTGGACCCATAGAAAGTGTTAAGATATTAAATGTGTGTTGTTTTAAGCTGTTAAATTTAAACAGAAAAAATAATATAGAGAGTGAATAGTATAGACAAGTCCCTGTTCTCACAGAGGTTTAGATCTAGCAGGAGAGACAACAAGCTCACAAATAACAGGACTATTTGAACTACTGATATGTACCACAAAAAATATGCAGTGCGGTGGTGGTGGAGAGAAGCTGAGAATAAGACCCACATTAGGTAGAACGGCCAGGGAAGACTACTCGGAATGATGAGAAAAAAGCCAGCCACGTGAGAAGAAATAGCAAGAACGTTCCAGGCACAGAAAACAGTAAGGGAGAAGGCCCTCAGCTACACTGGCCATGTCATTACAGAATTAACTCCAAGAGCTATATGGAAACACTACTACATAAGCCCATCTATTCAACAAATGTTTAATTTAATATAAATGTATAACTGCCTAAAAATGATGCTTCGATAGAGTAGGTACTATCAGACATTAATCAGTTCAAGTGCCATTAGCAAAAGTTCTAATTATAGTAGTCTTTTCAATTTGGCTTTTCTTCAACCTTTGCCAGGCATAAATTTGCCTTATAGGATATTGTGCTTAGCACACAATGGAAATTCAAAAGGACAGTTATTGAACTGGAGTGAATTCTTCAGTTTCGTTTAAAGTTTCATGTTCATCTGATTCTTTGGGGGAAGGAATGCTGTTCTCTTGCAGGAAAACAAAGAGATAAAGAGCTATTAAACTGTGCTTTAGCCAAGATTCTGACGTATAAGTCAAGATCTCAATTAATATATTAGAAAGACTGTATTTAATACATAAATGTAAAATGAGGGCACATTGGTAACTTTGGCTAGCTGGCTGGTATTTGTGTATGTTCTATGTAATAGGCACTGTGTGGTATTATTAAATCTGTGAAATGTGGAACAATACTATAGTAAGTAGTAGTAGCACAATTTTTTTTAATGAAGAAATTGAGGCTTAGAAAAATTAAGTACTTTTCCCAATATTATACCGCTAGTAAGTAGAAGCTAGGACTTGAATCCAGGTGACTTGACTCTAAGACCCAGCCTGTAAACAATAGTTGATAATTACAATAATAACTAAAATTTATTAAATGCTTACCATGTGGCCAGGCTAAGTACATTACATATATAAACTCAATGAATCCTCACAGCCACCCTATGAAGTAGGTACTCTTAGTGTTTCTCGTTTAATAGCTGACTCTTAGCGAGGTTAAGAAACTTGTCCAAGGTCACTTAATCTCTCTGGGGCGGGCTCAGTCCCCTCATTTGAAAACGGGACATCAATAGTACCTACCTATGAGGGTAAAAGGCAGAGGAGGGGTTTGATCGCAGACAGTTTGTCACCACAGGCATGCTCTGAACCATCACATAACACTGTTGCACTGGCTTCAACCCTAGGGTCCAAAAGAAAACGATAGCGACTACAAAACATGCCTGGCGTATTTTCCATTCTTCATTACTCTGGTGGCAGGCTTACATAGCCAAACTAATTATATGGGGCCATTTTAACTTATTCTTAACCATTGTTTTTGTTTAATTGAGCTGGCTTCTCTCCTCTGGACTCTATCTTGCATGCTTCGTCAGTGTTGGAGGGCTAGAATAAGATGTCCCCTTCTGTCCCTCCCCAAATCTTGAATTTGAGTAGTAACTAAAATGTCATGCTTTGTGACTGAAGTGAATAGAATCAATTAAAACAGATGTGAATTGCTAGTCTGCAGAATGACCTACTGTAAAATGTATTTTGTAAATGTGGGGCTAATGAGTCCAGGGGACTTCCTTGTGTTGTAAAAAGAACTAACGTGATCTCTAAATCCAACAGAGGTAGAGAATATTTCTCAGTCTAAGCAAGGCAGCAAGAGAATAGCCTAAGGACAGGGATACAACTAGCATAAAGACAGTTCTTATTTAATCAATTGTACTGTAACCTTTCTAGGGCAAAAAAAAATGTGCAGCAGGAGGGATGTGATTTGAATGGAATCCAGAAAAGGATATCCAAAAAGGAAACACCTGTCAGTGTTTATTCAGCTGTGTCCTGCGATGAGAGGGCTCTGAGTCTAGAGCAGTGTTTTTCAAATTATGGGCTGTAACCCATTAGTGGGTCATGAAATCAAATTGTTGTTTAGTAACTGATATTTTTAACAAGTAAGATAGACTAGACCAGGGTATACTGCATGAGGTAAAGTATTGTTTTGTGAAACTTATTTCTATTGTAAATATTTGTATATACATATTTATATATGTGTGGGTTGCATGTTCTTTTTGATGTGATAACGCATTTCTCTCAGTGGGTCTTGATCAGAAGTTTAAAAGCCATTGGTATAGTACAGATCTTATTTCAGTTTTCTAACCCAGTGGTTCTCAGACTTTGGGATTTCATGGAAATATAAATCACCCTCCAAAAAAAGGAAAAATTGAGACTGTCATAGGGTTGCCAGTATTTTCATTCTGCTAAGTTAAAAAAAATGTTTACAAAGATAGTACTATAATTCCCTAAAATCAAGGTTTTTAACACCAAAAATAACTGACATAATCACAGAATAAAGCACATTAAGTTAATTATATTTGGTTTTATGGTAAGACCATTGTATTTCCCTTTTTTTTTCAATTTTACTATAGATTTGTGAAAACACCCCCATGGCTAGTAATTGGAGAACAAATAGAAATATGCCCTAAACCTGAAAGAGCAGTACCTACAGTCACTCTCCCCTCAGTAAAATATTTTTTTAGGAATACTTGTCTTCCTCTGCCTTATTTCAGCACTTACTGAGCTACTTTCTGATATGTAATTTTGTACCTGAGGAGGGACAACCTCCAGGACAGTGAGCCAGAACAGAGGAAATGACCACTGTGCATTGTTATGCCGGGTAGATCTCTATTAATTAATACACATGCTTTTTAAATCATTCTCTTGTGAGTTTGAATAGCATGAGTCAATTTCCCCCAAACCTTAGCATCTAAGAGTGAGCAGATAAGATTAAATTTCTGGAACTACAAACTAGAAAATTGGACAGAGTGGAAGGTCAGCACATGACAATTCCTGCCTTTTTAATAGCACTCTCATAGCTTCCAAAGCTGACCCCAGAAGTTCACACTGTGTTGCCCAGGTATTCAAATATTCTTCAACAAAACCACCGGGTAGCTTCTTGCTCCTGGCGGCTCCTGCATCCAGACCGCTTCCCCTTTCAGGATGCTTTTTAACTTTGTCTTCTAAGCTTCTCCTTAACTCTTGTCTACATGTGACCTCTTTCTTTCCTAACTACTAGCCAAGCTTGAGCAGACTCTGTGAGGAACTCTCCTTACTTCTTTGTTTTACTTCCATCTTCCCAATGGCTGTCAATATTTCTATGTTCAAGAAGTGCTTCCAGAAGCTCTCCCGTCATGTCTCCCTTCACTATGTCATGGCATATGACAGCCTGAAGCAGCCAGCTGGCCACCCTCTGTGAGATCTCTTTTATGGACAGCTTTTTAGACATAAAAGTTTCAGATTTGATTGTAATAAAATTGCAACGTTAGACAAGAACCAATGAGACAGCATTTGCTCAGACCCCACTAATTTGTAAAGTTTTGAAAACTAGAAGTACATCAGACTCCAGTTTATCTCTGAACTGTTTACATAAAAGGGGAGGGGGCAGTCATTGAACAAAATTTAAAGAGCTTGATTAGTCATTTTATTTTAAACAGGTTAATACATGAATTATAGGCATTCAAAAGATAGTCCTAATGAATCAGAACTTGTCTATTCATTAAAAGATTCCAATAGCACTTAAACTTACAACTGCTTTTCTAGAAATCAGTTCATCTTACCACACATACTTAAAAATAATATAACTGCATTTCTTTAAAAAAAATCCCATAATTCAGATAATATTTTTCTCCAATTTAGTTTGGACTTCCTCCCATTTAAACTAAATTAGTTCAATCTTATGTCAGGGATATTTACACCAGTTTCCTCTACTGGCTTCATTACCCTCTCTCTGCCCTGATTCTTTTAAAGGTCAATCCCTGAACTGGAAAAACTCCATCTTCCCATGTTTTCATTTCTTACACCCTGCAGAGGAGTGCAATTAGCAGGGAGAGACGGACATGCCTAATCACCATAGTAGCTTGTGGTTCTAAGCAGCTGCTGCAATGAACTGTATGCACTAGTGACAGTGTCTAAACTGCAGACCAAATACACCTTTCCTTGAAAGGCTCTTCAGCTATAGGTGAGCATCAGCTTTCATAATAACTTGAGAACTCAAAATTGCATCATGCCCCTTTGTGCTCCTAGAACTTTGTGATTTATTTTTTCTATTACAATCCTTAACCCTGTCTTTCTTCCCATTGGATTTGTATTTCAATGAGAGCTTCTCCACAGCTTTATCTTTGTATTTTCCCCCAACTCCACCCTTGTGTCCCATTTAAGAGTCTTAAATGTAGGAAGCTATTAATAAAGGTTTACTGAATTGAATTAGATCATCCAGTCAAACCTTTCGTCTTACACATAAGGAAACCCAGTCCCTCAAGGTTGAATGCTCAATGTCATCCAGTTAGTATCAGAGCTGAAAATCAAGTCCAGGTCTTTTGACATCCCAATCCACTCAAATGCCACACTTTGTCAAACTACCTGGGCTGTGATCAGAGGTGAGATCCAGTAACCAAAGGATGCTGTGCTGTCTGTTTGTTTCAGATTTCTATTCATATTTTATTTTCCTGGTTGTTTCTGTTTTTGTTTGATTTTAGTTCTTATTAAATACAAAGAGAAGAAGAAGAGGAGGCTCTATGGTCCCTCAGGCTGTGAGGGGAGCCATGAGCCCTCCCCTCCCTCTGTTCAAGGTGCATTGTGAGCTGGGCTTGAGGTGTAAGCTGGGTGGGGAGGGCAGGTGGAAGTGCTGGGAGAGGTGAGCGGTCAGGACCTGAAAGACTCATGGGCAGGGAGGGAGCCTTCCAGACCCCAATTGCAGCTCATCCCAAGGGCTAAGGGATGGAGTGGGGGGCCAGGACCTGGGCTCCGAGTCACAGGGTCAGACCCCAGGCCCAGCCTAGGCCCCATCCCACACCAGAAAGAGGAAGGGGCAGTAGAGTCCATTGTTGGAGGTGTAGGACTGTGGGGCAGAGTGACTGGGCCCCTCCCTCGTAGAAGTCCCTGACCCACGAGTTTGTACGTTTGTCAGAATTATTTTTAAAGTTGAGAATCTGAGACAATACTAACAAAATTACTCTGCAAAAAATATGTTAAAGCGTTCATTAAATTTTAAAATGTTATCACTAGAAAAGGCCTTAGAAATCAAGTAGACAAGTTTTACAAATGAGGAAAGTAAGGCCTAAAGACACTAAGTTCCTTTTGCATTATAGTACATTCCATCATGTTTGCCATTAATCAGGCCTGGTATTATGGCTATGTCTATGGAAGAGCCTAAAATTGTTTTAGAAAGAGAGACTCAAATATGTTCTAATAAAGCAGTCCTGCACATGTGGACAAGCAGCCAAACGCTTCCTGCCTCTGCTCTTGTCACCTATGCTTGTTACCTGGATTTGTGGCTCACTCAGTATTTATTTATTTTTTCAGTTGGAACAGAACCATAGCTTCAACTAAGATAACAGTTCTTTGAGGCCAACAAATGTGAGCCCAGAGGGAGAGGAATTTGGAATCTCACATTTTTAGCATTCAGAGATAATTCAAGATAGTTCAAGTGCTTTCTAAGTGTAAACCACCAGGCAAGTGCTCCTTGCTATCACCATTATTTGCCTACAAAAATATTTTATTGCTAAGACATGCTGCACTGCCAAAATATTTTTGATAAAGAATATTTATATAAGTGGGTTCTACATAGATACAGCCTCAATTTAATCAGGGATCCTAGCTTTTAACATGAATAGGTAGAAATTACAGAAATATGATTAATAGGTAATTTATAGAAATCCATTATGTAGATGTTCATTGACCCAAAAAAACAGAACAGAATGAGAGGAAATGGTTTTTTACTGCTACAAGGATTTAAATTATCTGTGAAGAAGGACTTCCTGACAAATACCAGACTTGGTTACCAAAATGGTTTTGGAATTTCCTTCTTTAAAGGTTTCAAACTAATATAACTTCCTTTTAAGGCAGGGTAAGAAGTTTTTGTTGTCCTTGATTTTTGTTTTTTTGTGTGTATGGAATAGAGGATAAAATTGTATGACTTCCTAACATCCCTTCACCGTGATACTTCAAGGAACAAATTCACAAGATAGGCCTCAAAATTAACTATTTAAAAGTAAGGCTTCTTAAACTCTGAAACAGGTGACCAAGGGAACCTCTAGAATTTCCTTCATAAGGGAGATTTAAGATTCAATGACAGCGGCAGGGTGCTGGGGAAGGGAGAGGGGAAATGGAGAGAAGGCTGGAGAAGGTCTATCTAACTGAGGAAGCGAGTGACAAATTAATCTGCTCATCTCAGTCTGCCCAGAGCCCTAGGCCTTCCCAAGCATCAGTACGGCCATGAAAAACCAGCAGAATTCCTGCCCACTTCCTTCAAATATTGTTTTACAAGGTCTTACAGTGTCTTGAGACAACATACATGAAAAGCACTGCAGTCTAAAAAAAGCATTAGTACTAAGTTACTCTTCTCATTTAAATCTCTTTGCCTCAGTTCCTGTTTGTTTTAGGGCTCTGAAATGAGAGAAGCAAAGCTAAGGTTATCAGAAGGTTAAGGGGTTTCCTGCAGCTGAAAAGGGACAACTTCAGCGCTTCATTAGGTATTGCCTTGTATTGTCTTCTAATTGCTTCTCGTGCGTAAAACTTACTTTTCCCCAAAGACTCTGACCTTCTCCAGGATGAAGACCTTGATTTACATTTTTTTCGTGTTATCTAAGTGTCTCAGTTTATGCTGAGCATGTAGCAACTCAAAGTAGTTGATTAATTTATTGGTAGGGAAGGCTGAGGCACCCCCATGTATTTCCTCTGGGTGTGCCATGGAGTGCTCTGTGAATGAGCAAGGCAGAAGCAAACCGCAGAAGAAGTATTAATTTTGAATATGGCATCTGCAACACAAGACGAACATATTTTTGAAAAAAATCAAATCACATCTTCAAAGCCAAGAAGCTAAACTCGACAGTTATACTAAGAGTTTTTATTTATTTCATTTATGTATTTAACACACACATATGCTGCTTACCATGTTACAGGCACTGGTCCAAGCATTTCAAAAATATTAACTCATTTAATCCTCATAACAAAGACAGTAAGAATTATTATCATCCTCATTTTATAAGAATCTGGAGCCTAGAAAGGAAAAGCAATTTCTCCAAAGTCATACAACCTTGCTGGTATTTGAACCTGGGAAGTCTGGCTTGAGAGTCCAGGCTCTCAGCTCTTATGGTTTGTGAGCTGACTCACCTGGGCAGGGACAAAGAGAGAGGAAGGGGAAGGGGGGCGGGGGGAGGGAGAGTTATGAGGGAGCAAGAGTGAAAGAGAAGGAAGAGCTGCCATTTTCAATCTGCAATTCAATGGTTTCCATTTCTGCATCCAAGTCAGCTTTTACTATCTCCTAGGAAAAGAATATGGAGGAAAGAGGGGTAGGGATCTGTGGAGCACACACCGAATCCTTTGAAGGGCAGCCTGTGGAAGTGACCCTGACCACTTCTGCTTACATCCACTGAACAGAACTTAGTAACACGTCCACACCTGGCTCAAAGAGAGGCTGTGAAGTGTAGTTTTAGCTGGGTGGACATGTGCCCTCCTAAAACTCCATCACTGTGTTAAAAACACTATGTTATGACAGAAGAAGGCCCTGTCCTCTCACCTGGATTCCTGCAACATCTCTCTGCTTAAATGGCCCTGTTTCAAGGAGGACTTCCTTGACCACCCTATCTAACACAGCACCCATGTCACTCTCCGGCCCCTTATTCTGCTTTATTTTTATTCATAGTACTTATTGTTGACATTACATTTTACTTTTTATCATCTGTCTCCACCACCACCCCTCAGAGCATAAGCTCCATAGGAACAGGGACTTGGTCTTGTGATCACTGCTATGTTCCCAGCACCTACTTGTTGCTCAGTAATATTTGTGGAATGAAGGAATGAATGATGAATAAGCAATATTCTAACTTGTCTCCCTGCCTTTGATCTTGACAATAAAACAAGATGGGAAAGAGTTATCTTTTTTTTTTTAATTTTATTTTACTTATTTATTTTTATACAGCAGGTTCTTATTAGTTATCTGTTTTATACATATTAGTGTATACATGTCAATCCCAATCTCCCAATTCATCCCACAACCACCACCACCACCACCACCACCACCCTGCCACTTTCCCCCCTTGGTTTAGTTATCTTAACTGGCACCAGAATTATTCTTAGGAAAGTAGAAAACTGTCTTTCATGATAATAACATATCTCCTTGAGATAGAGAATAAAACCCAAAGCCAGTATTTGAGTAAAATTTCCCTTCATGAAATAGGAAGTGGAAGTAAGGAGAAAACAGAAAACATGAAACTGGGAAGACAGGAACCAGTAAGATGTCAGAAATCTTCCTGACTATGACCCTGAAGTTTCATTAACACTCACTACACTTGTGAGTGCTTTGTGTGAGTGGATTCTGACATGCTTAAAGCAGGGGTTGGAGTTCACAACGGGGCAGGAATGGAGAAGCATGGAAATGGCATGCAGGGAAATGGGAGTCCAAGAGGCAGAGGAGGCCTTAAGAATGTAAGCCCCTCTAGACTTTCCAAAAATGTGATATTTCCTAAGTGATAACATATGGGAAGTGAAGTACATTCTACCTCTTATGTCAACGCTATACATTATTTATGCTCCATCACTCATTTATATAGGATTTCCTTATATGTTGCTCTACTTCACACTGACATCATTGATGGGTTATATGGCGACTTGGTCGGGAGAGATTAGGGTCATGTGATCACGTGCTTTTTCACCATTAATCTTTCTAGTGAAAGCGAACACTCAATTCCTCTATGTTGTCTCAGCAAAAGGATAAGGAAAAGGCAGGACCTTCAGGCCTTCTCCAAACTGCACCCTCACTTTCATCGGTACCCACTTCAGGATGCAGTATAGAGTGAAGGGGATATGGTTAAATGATCCTTCAGCTCCTTCCTTTCTGCCTAATTCCTTTTATCAGTAATATGCTTTTATCCCACCACCTTTGGTATGAAGCTCAGAGTTAAGTTTTTCTTAAGGTAAGAATAACTACACAAAATCTTTTATTTTGCTGTACAGTATTATTTCAGGAGTTAAGTTCTGGGAACAGTAGGACATATAAAAATATTTGATACAGGAGTTCTGTGAACAAACTTACACTGTTAATAATAATTCTCAATGAACTGCATTTTCATTGCAAACTACATGTGTACAGTTATCTATTATCGCATAACCACTGCAAAACTTAATGACATAAAACAAAAATTATTAGGCATACAATTCTGTGGGTTAGAAATTTGGACAGGGCATAGCTCATCTCTGCTCTGCAATGACTGTGGCATCATCTGGGCAGGGAGGGGGAAAGGAAGTACTCAAGTGGCTAAAGATAGCTGAGACAACTGGGGCCAGCCAGGCATTTTTTTCTTCTCATATCCTCTCCATGTAGCTAGCTTGGGCTCCCTCATAGCATGGAAGGCTCAGTATAGTCAGATTTTTTTTTTTTACATGAAGCTAGTGTCCCAAGAAATCCAGGATTAAATTATAAACCTTCACATGTCCTAGCTTCAGAAGTACCAGAATGTTACTTCTGGCACACTCTAAGGCTATTCCAGATACTATACAAGGAAATGGGAATTAGACTCCACCTCTCAGTGGGAAGAGTAGCAAGTAATTTTAATCTACCATATTGCATTTTCTTGGAACATAACCTCAATATAAAACACAGACTCTATATATCTCCCTTCCTTAATTTAAGGAAGTTAAATTCTGTAAGAATAAGGACAAATGTATTTTATGCAATAATATGCATTCAGAAATGGGTACAATTCCTTGCAAATGATTGGTGATCAATAAATATTCAATGGATATATGGATTAATGCATTCTTAGAAGCTTGATAAATAAATCTGGGAAGCAAATATCCATGCCACTCACTAAAACCAAAACCACCAAGCAAGAATATGTACACAGAAGCTCTGCTTCTTCTGATAGGAACCTTCCCCAGTCTCTAAAATAAAACCTGTAACCACCAAGAATCCATTATACCGACTGGAGACCTTCCTAGTGTGTAGGGGCCACTCTCTCCTGATGCAAAGGCACTGAGCTGTGAGCATGCCCTGGTATCAGAAATCCCTACTGTGCCAAGACAAGATTACCACTAGAAATCATCTCCCGACACATCTCCCCGGGCAATACTCAGTCCACAAAAAATGCAGATGCAAATGCCATTCGAGGCTCCTGAGTTAACCAGCCTTCTGGTTCCAGTGCCTTTAAACAAATTTCCATATTCTCAGCCTCATTCTCTTAACTTCATTCATACAACCTATTATGGTTAACCGAAAAACTGACCAGTGTCAAGAACTGCGAACGGTCAGACATTTTACCCTACTTGCAGACAAATAAGTAAAACCTGCTACAGTTTTCATAGCAGAAGGTCAGAGACTCCTGGCTTAGAGACAAAGACTTTATTGCTCATGACACAGCAGGAACATAAGCTTCATGTTCACATCAGCTCCCTTTGCCTCCCCTCCAAGTCACATGGGGGTGACACAGAGGTGGGTATAGGTGGATCCTGCACATGTCATGGATTTGCATCACATCCGAGGAAACCCAAGTTTAGAAAACCTCAAGCTTTTATAAGAGGTGGCAAACAAGCTGCCTAACCTTTGCCCCAGAGGAAAACATCATCTTTATCATACTGGACATCAAATAACCCTACCATCTGCTCTCTCTATATATCCTCTGCTACTATCTCTATTTTCCAAAGTTGTTCACTATACAAACAGTTTTGAAAAGGCAGTCCAGAACAAAAGACTGTCAGTGTATCCGCTCAAAAGACATTCAGAAATATGAAAGATCCATGGAGAATTGCCTCTCAACAGCCAGAAGTTAGGGACATAAAGCAGACCTCACATTTATATGGTAGGTGGTGGAAAGATATTTCATTAAGAGTAAAAAGGTGGAAAGATTTCTCTTCTTCCTGGAAGACACCTTCCTTTTGTTTTCTCTATTTCTCTCTTTCTCTTAAAAAAAAAAAAAAAAAACAACTGTGTTATGTTGTTCCTCTTTCTTTCAGGTGGTTTATATACTCATATGACCTCCTACTCAAGAAGGAACCCAACATTTGAAAGGCTTCTGAATACCAATATAGGGTTCAAAGGAAAAGATACATGGAGTGGCCAGCTTAGTCTTCTCTGCTTCCTTAGCCATTGAGGAAAAAAACTTTCTTTTCTGTGGGCTCATCATTCCAGGTCTCCTATCCCTGCCACAGTAGGAAGAACAAGAATATCAGGATTCCCAGGATTATGGGTTTAAATGGAAAAGGCGAACGAAGGCGGCCACTGAGCTGCCTCTGCCTCTGGTTTAGAAATTATACTGAAGGGTTAACCAAGACCTGGGGCTTACAGAATGGGAAACCACATGGAGATTGGGATGGATGCCCTAGCCAGTAATAAAGCATTTTCTTGGAGTGACTTCTGTGCTTATATGACTTAGAGACCTGAGGTAACAGTAGGCAGCTGGTGGTCAGTTAGAGAATTCAGACCCCTAGCCATCCCCTGCCATGACTAAAGCCCTCATGTTACCCCACTTCAGCACCACACCTGTATATCTATACCCAGTATTTGTCCACCTGCCTAGTTCTCCCAGTAAAGTGGGAGCTTTTAAAGGGCCACAAATATATGTCACTCACCTTTGCAGCCCCAATGCCCAGCACTTATTTCCCATTCAACAAACATTACCAACCAAGTGACCCTTGCTACCTGTTATTGCTTCACTAATCCTTCTTAAACACAAACTTTCACATGTTCAAAAACCTCTAGGAGCCTCCTATCTGCCACTGTATCAAGTCTAAACTCCATTACCTAATTTCTAAGGAACATCATAGTATGTAATAAGTAGATATAATTTTTCAAAACTTTCTTTTAAGAGTTGATTGCTGAATTTCACTAATCTCTTTCAGACAGAAATAGGACTTAAGGTCAGCTAGATGGTGAGTGTAGCTGCTCAGGGTTTCCTCAAATTCAAACTCATCAACAGTGCTTTCTTTTATTACCTTTGCTTTCCTCTTGCATAAATTCTCAATGCCCTTAGCATTTGTGTCACACTCTATTACTTAGTTACATGCCATCTTGTACAGGACAGGTTACCATGATACAGCTCCTCATGGATCCCATAAGGTTGTGCAACAAAGCAAATTACAACACAACATGAAACTATTCACTAATGAATTGATCACTTATAAATTCCAAAGATGTATTCCAAATCCATACAAATGATTACTTCTGACAAAAGGTGAAAGGGAATGGAATGAAAATGGTGATTGATAGGGCCTTCAGCTTTATCTGTAATAGTCTTTTGAAAGAAAAATATATTCATGCTGAGGTAGATTTTCTCCAAAGATGGCTACAGCAATCTCTGCCATGCTGTTCACCCTTTATCATGGGACTTTGCTGCTCCTCCCCTAAAGACATGAAGTCTATTTCTTGTCCCTTTGAAACCGACTGACCTGCTTAGCCCAACAGAATGTGATGAAAGTGACAAGGGGACAGAGTTCCAGAGCCTAACCTTAAGAGATCCTGCAGCTTTTGCTTCCACTGCTTGGGAACCCTGAGGTACCAGGTAAAGAAGTGTGACTCCCCTACTAGAGAGATCAGAGTGAGAGTCCCTGGAGGCTTAAAGATGGAGGACAGGATTCTAGTCATCCCAGCTAAGGAGCCAGACATGTGATTGAGACCATCTCAGATTCCTATATGAACATTCCAAGCAGAGATGACCCATTCCACCTAAGCCCTGCTTAGCCAATCCCAGAATCATGAGTAGATAAAATTCATGACTGTTGTTTTCAGCCACTGAATTTCAGACTGGTTTGTTACACAGCAATAGACAACTGTTAAGTTACTTGTGTTATTCACAATTAATTTTAAAAAATAAATAAGCCACATGCAAACCTTTCTTCCTGTTTAACAACTAGCCTCTCTCCTTTTCCCACCTCATTCCGTGTCTTTAATGTCTCTATTCATCTAACTGATTATACAATACCCAACAATGCAATGCAAAATCAGTGCAAATCAATGCAAAATCAGGGTAAAGTGATTATAGTGTGAAATTGCAAATCTTTCAAAATATGTTAAGAAATCATGAAGTTGATGAAGGTAATGTTAGAGAAGCCCTTGAATCGTGGGCAACTCTTCTGGGAAATGAGAATCTGCAGCTGGAATACTTAACATTTGAAGAAGAAAATATCCACACAGATGATGGCACAATAAGTGCCTCAAAAGGGAATGATTAGAATGTCAAAATATAAGAGAGGCTCTTGGAAAACTGATGAAGCCCTCAAATATTTTTGTAATAATGACCCTCTTTATGATTTCCCCACAGAAGTCAAATGTAAAATGGATATTGTGTCATGATACCATATAATTTTGTTAGAAAATTATGCTTCTCAGAATTAACACTTGATTCATCCTTTGTTCTAATGTTTAACACATCACCGACCAACTAAATTTTGTTAAATGTAAGGTAAATCCATTTTAATAATTTTCTTACATTTTTAAAAGATACTGTCTCAACCAAATATTTTTACTTTTTTTCTCCCTATTTTGAAAAGATTCACTTTAAGTGGGTTTGGGGGGTACCAATTATCTAAGGAAAATTGAGGGCCTCTGTAAAATCTTTGATTCATCTCCCTAACCAGCAGGCATATGCACTGAGGGCAGGGTCTTAGATCACACTTTATTAGTAGCCTCTAGATAGTTCATCAAATATAGAACCGAACAGATAGTGGGGACTCACAAATTCAATAAATGTGACAACGAATGACCTCCTGATTGATTGGCTCACATGTACATTTTGCCGTTGAAGGATGGCACTTTTTCCGTTATCAACCCTGACCCAAAATGAGCTGGCATTTGTTCTTCTTAAAATTGTACATTGAAGGCCTATTACAAACTTCCTGCTGAAAGCACGTTCAAAGGCTGGATATGTTTAAAACCAATTCAAGCATGTAAAGTCGTTTTAGGAAATAAGCCCCAGGTCCCAAGGGCTCAGCTGAGGAGGGCCACATTTTAGAACAGGTGTGCCACTTCACTGAGCAGGAATTTGGAAATGTCAAACATTAGAAGCACTTCAGAAACTCCAGCTCAACCTGCCGGAGAGTCACACTTCTGGGCACATGTCAATAAATGCCTTGCAGAGATGGGCATTTGAGAAAATCTCTCAGCCCTGATTCAAAATTAGTTAAAACAGATCAGCATGGTAAGTTCTTAAAGAAACCATACTTTTTTTTTTTTTTTGGCTTTTCCTATGTCAATTTTACTTCTCAAAAGAAATTCTATTTTTAAAGTGATCATTCAGAAAATTTCCATCTATTACATGATAACTGTAACAGCACCGCATGTCTTAACATCCCTGAATTTCAATCTCTTTCATCTTATCTTGCATCACCAATTGCAAGAGTAAGAACTGGGCTGTTTTCCTTGTCATTATGTTACTTCTGTCCCTTTGGAAATTAAAAAGTAACACTACAAACTTGACTGCAAGTACCCTTTAAACTTGGCCCCTTCCGTTAGGACACCAGGCGCTCTGCAGCCCATCAGTCTGTTCTAGGGCAAAGGCAAACAATACTTTCCGTTACAATAACTTGTATCCAGGAAAAAAACAAAAACAAACAGGCACTCTGTAGCATACGCAGCATAGCAGCCAGAGAAAAGTTTACTAGCTTTAGCCAATTGGAGGCTGTGGAGCTGGGCCAAATTAGCGTGTTCTTCTCCGCCTCTAGATGAAGTCATGAGTGAAATATGACATTGAACTTATTTTTAAAAGGGAAGAGGCACAGGATAGAAAAGCTAAACTGCAGGAAAGTGACCTGTGCCGAAGAGTACGCGGTTAGGAAGCGTGTGCATGCCTCTAAACCCTGAGTGGTTCTCAGTTCTGTATCCTTCGCCTCCCACTGGGTGGAGTAGGTCTTTTAAGAGCAGCTGGAATGCAGCTCCCCTGATCAGTGTAGCCAGTTGTTGCCTGTCTGAACCTCTGCCAGTCCTACAGAGCGGTGCTCTGAGCTCGAACCAGAGGGCCACGCTCTGCACCCGTCCACCGTCCTTCTCGCCGGAGCCAGAAAGAACGTTCCCACCTGTCCAGCTATGGGGGAGGACGCTGCGCAAGCCGAGAAGTTCCAGCACCCGGGTCCTGACATGCGGCAGGAGAAGCCGGGCAGCTCCAGCCCGGTGCCCTCCTCCACACCGAGCCCCAGCCTGAACCCGGGGAGCACGGAGGAGGCCATCCGGGACAACTCGCAGGTGAACGCCGTCACAGTGCTCACGCTCCTGGACAAGCTGGTGAACATGCTGGACGCCGTGCAGGAGAACCAGCACAAGATGGAGCAGCGGCAGATAAGCCTGGAGGGCTCCGTGAAGGGCATCCAGAACGACCTCACCAAGCTCTCCAAGTACCAGGCCTCCACCGGCAACACGGTGAGCAAGCTGCTGGAGAAGTCCCGCAAGGTCAGCGCCCACACGCGCGCCGTCAAGGAGCGCCTGGAGAGGCAGTGCGCGCAAGTGAAGCGGCTAGAGAACAACCACGCCCAGCTCCTCAGGCGCAACCATTTCAAGGTGCTCATCTTCCAGGTCAGTGCCCCTACTCTCCACCCACCCAGCTGGGACTCCGCATCCATGATCTCAGTCGCCTGGCTCTCACAGCCATTTTTACATCTGTCCTGCCTGTCAGGGACCACACACACACACACACACACACACACACGCGCGCGCGCGCGCGGCACTGTCCCCGCTGCCTTCAGCATGCGCATGTGAAATCTACAATCTACACACAGGGCTGGGAATTCCCCAGGTCACTGCAGCCTAAACCCAAGGCAGGTGCCTCAGGAGATAGCAGGTCGGGGTCATTTGTCAGGAGCACCTCCATACAGGTTGGAAAGGTGAGCAGGTGCAGGCACACTAGTCAAATTCACTTGTCTCTTTGCATTGTGAACGTGGGGCTCTGACTGCAGCTGTTAGCTGGACAGGGCAAATTAATTCACTGGCTGTTTATTAACTCTTTGTGGAAATGAGGTGATCATGTGAGTTTTCTGTTTTGTTTTTTAATCAAGTCAAATTCATAACTTTTTAAAGCCTCCCTCGGTCCAAAGGTCACCAATGTTTTGGGGACTAACCAAGTATTGAAGATTGATTCCATTAGAGATGAACTAGCTTTCTACTTTTGAGACTCTTTTGGCTACAGCAATCTTGTTGAGCTTTTTTCTAGCAAATGCACTGAAACTACAGAGCATTACTCTACAAACACACTAGATATGCTTCTCGTTGCTCAGAGAGACCACAACTGTAAAGTAAAACAAAAGCAGTGTTATCAGTTACAAAGGCTAGCCTAGGATATTTTCTCCTTCAAATGGCTGCCTTGGAATGAAAAGGCCACTTAATTTTTGTAATGCATCAATGATGCAATTAATGTAGCAAGAGGCTCTTTGGAACAGGGAGATTGCGTGGGACTGTTGTTCCCCCATGAGGTGGGCGTTTGTGAATCCAAGGGCAGCCCTGCCTAACGCTGGAAGCCCTTCCGCCCAGTGGAGCCCAGCCAGCACAGAGCCCAGGAAGCAATTGCCATCCCTGCCCCAGGGCTGTCTCATTGTGACCACGTGAATAGGAGAGGATTTCAGAGCCACGGAGGGGAGAGGCTATAACCAAATGTTTGATTGTGAAAGGCACACAAGAAGAGCCTTCATCTCCCCAAAGAGATTTAGAAATTGGAACTTAAACCGAGGGAGCCTTCTTTTTCTAAATGAATCTGCTCTGCCAATTTAGAACCTAAGCCTCCTTCCTCCATAA
This sequence comes from Hyperoodon ampullatus, assembly GCF_949752795.1. NCBI lineage: Eukaryota > Metazoa > Chordata > Mammalia > Artiodactyla > Ziphiidae > Hyperoodon > Hyperoodon ampullatus. The sequence goes on from NC_136921.1 coordinate 43,804,391, forward strand.
AAGGAAAGACTCATCTCGCTGCTTTCTTGTCCCCCCACATTGCACTTGATGTTGTAAAGCTTCAGGCAGCTGATGTCCTTCTATACCTTGCAGTCTGTTGCAGACCGGAAATTTTTTAGCTTTTAATGCAAATGGAATAGCTTTTCATGAACCAGATGAACTGAAAAGAGATATGGTAACTGCACCTTTCTTAAGCCACATAAAATCCTAACTTTATTAGCCTAAAAGATATTATAAATCTCAACTCTCAAGGCATTTCTAGATTAAACACTGATCTCCAAACAAAACCAAACATATACAGACCTGTTTAAATCTGAGTCATCAAAGGAAATTTCCCTCCTTCCAGTATGAATCAAGAGAGATTCTCTCTTGTCCTGTCCCTCAGTTAAGGAGGAAAAACAAAAAATTATTTATGTAGTAGAGGAAAATCACAGTAGGTCGGGATCAGTTTTTGTTTTGTTTTGCCACGGAGGATGTTCTGTACGTGTTGGGGAGAGGGATGGAGAAGATACGTGACTAAAAATTTCAAGAGAACTGTAAATCTGACATTTAAAAAAACAACTGTTGGGAACTTAAAGACACGGGCTGCTGCTGAAGCCCTGCCATGGTCTCCTGTTTTGTCACATTGGATTGACAGGTGTGAAATTACAGCCAGAAACGGTAGGAATTCTCCATATAGTGAGGACAAGGTGAAACAGGGGCTCAAGACCAAGGTAGAAGCTAAGAGAATCCAAAGCAATGTGTTCAGGCTCCATTCAGGGCCTCTTAGCAAGCAGCCCCCAAGGACTTTTTTGAAAGAGCAGTTTAGGAGACAAAGAATTAGAGGGGCAAGGAACTGGACCTTTCTTAAGTCATGTAATGTAAGATCTTTTATTAGCCTAAAGGATATCAGAAATATCAACTCTCAAGGCATTGCAAGATGACTATTCTGAAAAAACAAATACAAATGAAGTCCCTCAGTGGAAAAGTTGCTCTTTCTCTTGATCCTTCTTAAAGTAGGGGTTTCTAGGGTAGTAAATTATTATATCCATTATAATTATTATATTATATCCATTATGCCGATGGATATAATAATAACTTGTGTTAGAGAGTAGTCCAGTATAGGGGTTGAGAAAAGATAAATTTTGTCATACAGACACTGGTTCAAATCCTAGTTTCACCACTTGCCAGTTATGTGATCTTGTGCACCTTGTGTAGCTTTTCCAAGCTTTTGTTTCCTCATCTGTACATCTTATTAATATTTGAAAGAGCAAAAGTATTTTGAGCTTTTAATAAGCCCTGCATACTCTGCTAAGTATCTTTCTGTAGTTTATCTCAACTGCACCAATTTACAGAGGAGGATGCTGAGATTCAGAGATACTTATATCTTGTCTGAAACTACTTAGTTAGGCAGTGGTGAGGCTGGGATTTCAACTCATATTTAATTGACTCCAAAGTGTGCGCTCTTAAACATTAGTGCTTCTTCCCTCATATCTCTCTCATAGGGTGAGGAATAAATGGGATAACATATTTTAAATGGTTAGCGACTGTCACGGTGTAAGCTCAAAGAACTGAAGCTCTTCCTGGGTGGATCTGCAATGCATTTGCATGGAGAGGAGGCTATACTTGTGCTTGGTTAGAAATATGGCTTTTTAGCAAAAACTGATCTCACCCTACCCAGCATCTTCAAACAGCTATGCTTTTGCTTTTTTAGTTGGGATTTATTAAAAGCTAAACACACACACACACACACACACACACACACACACACACACACACACACACTCCCAACTCCCTGCCATACATTGTATGACAACTACCGAGTTGAAATCAATATTACATCACCACCAGAGCAAAGGAAAGCAAAGCCCTTTAAAAGCACAGGACTCTGCCCAAAGGGCCTACTCTAAATAGACCCTTCTAGTAGCAGCACAGTCTTCACAGTGGGGCACAGGGTAGATGTTTTCTAGACCTGCAGAGTGAGGAGGGCGGATAATGTACCAGGTGCCACTTCAGGTCTCTAAGTTGTTTGTCACTTTCAGTCTACTTGACCCCTATGCTAGACTTTCCCTTACTAAATCCACTGTTTTTCTAGTTTAAGACAAAAAGAATTAATGTAAAAATAGGAGAGTGAAGAAAGAAAATCTGTCACCTGACTGGATCATATTCAGTCCTACAGTGTTTAGAAGATTATGTTTCCAGTTTGTAAAGTCCTGTTGTGTTCTCCAAAATCTGCAGGGGCTTTTTGGTTGGTTGGTTGGTTGGTTGATCTACTAGATGCTAGTAACACTAGATACACATGAACATTTTTTTAAATTCTGAAATCTGTCCTTAATTTGTCCTGTTTAAAATATGTCATTTATTTATTTAAGTCTGTGCTAAACTTACAACATTGTTGTAGCTGTTAAGCCTCTCATGTCTTAGCAATTACTTCAAATTATAACCAGTAGAATCTAAAACTGGAGAAAATTCATCTCCTTCTGAGCAATAAAATAAATTGTAAAATCCTTGTTAAACTTAGCAGCTTCCCTTTTTATATTTTTTTAAATAATGGCTTAAGATCAATGTTTGAATTCAAAATACTGTAACAGGAGCCAGTGTAAATGAAATAAGACTCAGAGAGGTTGCTGATCAAAAAGAAAATGCTAAAGACTAATAAGACTAATTCTTTGCCTGTAAGTGCATATGTATCTTTTACTAAAAATAAAATTTGTACAAAAATCAGTGAATTTACAGTTAAGAGGAAGTTTTCTCTGTTGATTGAAGAGACTAGAATTTCACAGGTAACTGGCACTGAGGGTGTGATGCCCACTTAAGGCCTCTTGAAGTTCTAGTAATGATTACTTGACAAAGTAGTTTGGGAATGATTTCAAATCCAGGGAACAAAATGAGAGTACTCATGGACAGTTTACACTTTCATCCACATGAAATTGTGAAATTGGGTGAAAAGAGTAAAAGTTAGATGTTTACTGTGGCTACATTCATGGAGAATCAAGCCTATAAATGTGTTCAAATATTCATCATTTGGGTTCCTTTGATGAGAACAGAATTTTAGAAAGGTGCTAAAAGTATAACATCTTCAGACTATTTTTAAATTAATTTTTTTAAAGACTGTATTTATCCAAAGCCACTGCTCTGAAAATCGCTAAATTAGTACAGACTTAGAAGAAATGGGCATATAAATAACCAAAGTCACCTTTATATGACAGCTCGCGATGTTTGTACCACATTGATTAATATTCCCATAATGGGATACTGGTTTTGATGTGCTACTTATCCGGTGCCCTTTAGTTTATGAGATAAACAAAATACTAGTTCTTATTGTTATTATTTACACTTATTGAATGTCAGCACTGCCTCAGGCACTTTAAATGAATAACTGATTATTGTCGGTATTTCTTCAAAAGAATCATTAGTTCTCTCACATATTAAAAAACGAGACTCTATCTCAGATGCAGCCCTTCCAGGTAAATGTTGCCCCTTCTCTTGTTTTGTAATCCATATCTGTTTGAATTGAACAAATGAAAAGCGTTCTCCAATGCAACTCAGGTCCTATAGTTTTGATTCTTGCATGAAACAAAGCATGTCTGGCATTTGTACACTGTGAGATCACTTTTGCAATCTGTTAGACTAGTTTTCATGGGATTTAGGTTAATATCACAGAATCAAGTATTTTAGAGCTGGAAAGCACCTCAACAATCATTTAGGTTAACCTCATTTTATATCAAATGAGCAGAGGCCCTGAGAAACAAAGTGACTAGCAAGGTTTCATTTTATTAATAATAGAAATTATAGAGTTGAACTATGAAATGAGTGAAAACAAACACTATAATCCCACTATGGCAAAGTTCATGTTTACTGGGTTTTCTACAATAGCTTTTAAATAATTCAGTGTGGGTTGTTTTTTGTTTTGTTTTGTGTTTTTTTTGTGTGTGCAACAAAAAACACCTAAGCAGTGTGATCTTAAAAAAGAACTGAACCCTCTATAACACTGAAAAATAATGAAACTTTTAAATCCTCGAGAATGTGAAAGACTGCTCAGGGATTATAACTAATGCATTTTATTCTTATGACTTGCTGATTCTACCAACAGCTGCCTTAGGGGTACATTTCTAATCAATGGTTTTATCCACTTGGCAATCTATACCTCAGAAACACAAACTGGAGAAAACCATCAATGTGTAAAAGAGATCTATAAATCAGAATGTCAGGTGAGCATAGTTCCATTTTCATAAATAGTATTTAGAGATTATTGGACAAAACATTCCATGGACACAAATTTATGGTCCTCATATCCCTCTAGGATGCCACCACATCCCTGTGGGAATGTAACAGCCTTCGTTATTTTCTTCTAACAACGGGAATGATAAGTTAGTGACAGGAGAACAAACTGCCTGTTCAAGCTTTTAAATGACTTACTGTAGCTTCCTTTTCTAATGCTAGTCATAGAGTCTCCTTCCCTTTTAAAGTGTGTGTATCTATCTATGTGCAAAGAAGATTTGCTTCCATGAGCACCAACCCAAGAAGTACCCAGCATATTGGCCAGTTTCTCTGTGTTGATATCTGCACATAAGACTTGAGACTGTTAGTTCACAAGAATCAGTATAAACAGCAAACAAGCGAAAGTACAAGGAAAAAATGCCACTTTTTCAAGAGTTCTTTCCATTCCTTTTCTCTCTTATGATGCAAGCATATCATTCATATATGTTAGAAGTGTACTGATTAATTCTCCCTTCCTTTTTTTTTTTTTTTTGCGGTACGCGGGCCTCTCACTGCTGTGGCCTCTCCCGTTGCGGAGCACAGGCTTCAGATGCGCAGGCTCAGCGACCATGGCTCACGGGCCCAGCCGCTCCACGGCATGTGGGATCTTCCTGGACCAGGGCACGAACCCGTGTCCCCTGCATCGGCAGGCGGACTCTCAACCACTGCGCCACCAGGGAAGCCCTCCTTTCCTTTTAAAAACCCCTAGGGGTCCTTGTGAAAGGTCAGAACCAGGAGCAGCTGCAGCGGTGGGGCTACGTACCTTTTCGAAAATAAATCTGGAGGAAGTGGCATGGACATACATACACTACCAAACGTAAGGTAGATAGCTAGTGGGAAGCAGCCGCATAGCACAGGGAGATCAGCTCGGTGCTTTGTGACCACCTAGAGGGGTGGGATAGGGAGGGTGGGAGGGAGATGCAAGAGGGAGGAGATATGGGGGTATATGTATATGCATAGCTGATTCACTTTGTTATAAAGCAGAAACTAACACACCATTGCAAAGCAATTATATGCCAATAAAGATGTTAAAAAAAACTTTTAAAAATAAAAAAATAACTCTATAGGGCAAACAGTCAGCTGCAGCTGGGGGCCTCTCCTGGGTAGAACTATCCAAGGAAGCAATGCAACTCACAAGGGATTCTTAATGCCATGTTAAGGAGTTACAGACCCCAAGTGGATATATGGGTAACTAGCATAGTTAAGTGGTGACAGAATTGAGGATGTATATTTGATCCTCCCCCTTGAAAGAGCCATCAGTCTTAGAATCTGCAAGAGAAAGCAGATCAAAAACATTACAACAGGAGGCTGAAGGCAGGAGTATCACCTCACCTGTAGGCAGGTGAAATATCAAGTGTTTCCATAAGGTATGTGTAATTGGCCTGAAGGAGGACACATGAGCAGGTAAGACTGGACACCTGGGGGACAGTGCAGTTACAAGAGGAGCCACTGTCTAAAGTTCAAGTTGAATTTCCACCACTATAATCATTCCTTTATAGTCAAATGCCATGTATACATTTCACTAAAGAATAGAGATTTTGAAGAGTGTCAGCATTTTTCTGCTTCTAAACAAACATTATGGAAATGTAAGTCCCACATGTACTTGGACATTCACAAATTTCTATGTGAAGGGAAAGGGCTTGCTTACCTTCAGAGTAGAACTATAAGAAGTCACAAAATAAACACTGTCCAGTAGACATAACCCAAAATACTGCTTGATTAATAAAAATGACAGCAGAAGCATAGCAGTTGGCCAAAAAGGCATATCTCACTTGTTTCCAGTTGTATTAAGACACATCCAACTCATTCTGGATTATGTCTGTTCCTGCTGGGTTTATTTTCATAGTTGGCATCAAAGAGTTCTTATATAAATTTCCCCGACATTGTCTGAAAGAGCTCAATTGGGTTTCCCACCATCTCTCGACTGCCCTCATGTATGCAGTTTGATCTACCAACAGATCACTTCTGATTCACCTGATAATGCACTTTTCCCAAACCTGTCCTCAAAGGACACATGGTGAGAGAGACAAGAGTCTAACACTCAACAGTAACTGTGCTTTTTTAACAATAAAATTTACACTGCATTAAAAATGCAATATTATTGGTTTAATTCTTTTAGAAGTACAGTTAATATGGACATCTTTTGTTGAGGTTGAAGAAAGGGAAGTTATCAGGGTAATCAACAGTAATCAAAGGTAAACCTTTGATTAACCTGAGCTTATACTACACAAAATGTACCTCTCCTCTATAACCAAGGCTTATTTTTAATTTTCCACCTGACTTTCTGCCTTCTTTACTGAGAACTTTTTTTTTTTTTTTTGTGGTACGCAGGCCTCTCTCACTGTTGTGGCTTCTCCCATTGCAGAGCACAGGCTCCGGACGCGCAGGCTCAGTGGCCATGGCTCATGGGCCCAGCCGCTCCGCGGCATGTGGGATCTTCCCAGACTGGGGCACGAACCCGTGTCCTCTGCACTGGCAGGCGGACTCTCAACCACTGCACCACCAGGGAAGCCCTTTACTGAGGACTTTTAATAACGTTTTACGTTTCTTCTTTTCCTGCAAGCAACTCCTGTCAAACCTTCCCAACCCTCTTGTCAAACCCCAGAAGTAATTTTGCTTCTGGACTAAGCATCAGAGCCCTAGCTATTTCTGCAGTCTGCTCCTCTTTTAGTAATGCTCATCCACTGAGAATAAAATCCTTCCTTAAAAATGGAAACTGCTGAGCCCCTTAGGCCTGGTTCTCCTCTTTTCCCAGTGGCAGCAGCAGTCAGCAAATGTCCTTCTAGACACAGAGCTAAGTCCATTCTTTTGCAGTGCCCGACACAGGGGCAGTCTCCACTCTAGCCCCCCTCAGGGCTGTCTTAGAAAGCCTCCTCACTCAACATGCACTCATTCAACAAATAACTGCTGAGCTGTCGGGGACTACTCTAGGCACGGGGCTTAAAGGTGAACAAGAGACAGAAGTTCCCACCCTCACAGGGAATACATGCCAACGAAAAGGAGGCAAGTCAAGACTTGAAGCGCGGCAGAGTTGCCCTCTGTAAAGGTCCATGTCATAAGTTATTCGTGGGAATCCCGTGCAAATTTCAAGTTTTTACTTTATCTTTTATACTGTGTTTCTGACATTCTGTGATATTCAAAATGGGAGTAAGCTTTGGGAAACAGAATTTGGGATTTCTTAACTCTACCAAGGATTCTATTTAACCAGACGTGCTGCTTTTTACTCTACCTAAGACTTTGTTTCTAACCAATTTATGGAACTCATACTCTGAGTATGTGTGTGTAAGGGGGGGACATGGGGCTGTATCTTTTCAGAGAGTATTGTAATTATACTATTTGGTGATTAATGAGGAGAGGGATTTTTAAGTTTCTCTATATTAAAACATTGTTCACTTAGTCTTTGTAGTGAGAAGTTGAAAGTATACAGGTATACCCTTAGAACATTTTTTTGATCACTACCCCAATTTTATTGACTTTTCAGTCAATCAAAATTGCAAAACAAGAAGGGAAGTTCTTACCCATTAACATAAACTTTGCATGAAGTTTAGCTCCCAAATAGACTTTTTGTTTGTTTGTTTTGTTTTTGAGCTTTTATTTATTTAATTTATTATTATTATTTTTAACACATAGACTTTTAAATTCACTAAATCCAGTTATTTTTCAAACTGAAAGTTTACTGGGCAGTCCACAATATAATCAGGTAACATTGAGGCTCTGCTTGAAGCCCGGCTGGCAGTGGGCTCTGGAGCCTGGCCCACCTTGGCATTCTTGCAGAACTCCTAATACCCTTGGGAGTGCAGTTTGAAAGCTGCTAATCTGGGTCAAATCCTCTTGTTCACATTTGGAAGACACTGAGACCCAAGGAGATTAAGCTATTTGCTGAAGGCCTCAGAGCCATTGAGCAGTACAGAAAGAACTGAGACTCAGGCCTCCTGTCACATGTTCTTTCCACTGTGCCATTTCTTCCAATGAAGATGTGAAGGCACTTTGCTAGCTGGCTCTCATTTTCCTGTATTTAAAGAAAAATATAAAAATCAAAGGGGGGCTTCCCTGGTGGTGCAGTGGTTGAGAGTCCGCCTGCCGATGCAGGGGACACGGGTTCGTGCCCCGGTCTGGGAAAATCCCACATGCTGCGGAGCAGCTGGGCCCGTGAGCCATGGCCGCTGAGCCTGTGCTCCACAACGGGAGAGGCCACAGCAGTGAGAGGCCTGCGTAACACACACACACACAAAAAAAAAAATCAAAGGGATTCCTATGCTGTGTGACCCAAGTCTATCTGAGTTCAAATCTCCGTGCTTCGCTATGCTGGAGAACCATCCCCCTTGCACTCTCTGGAGGCAAGTTTTCAGGCTCTGCTCCCTGAGGCAGAGGGAGAGGCAGATCATTGTACACCCAGAAACTGGAGAAAGAGGTGTGCTGGGAATAAGGGGAGGGTGCACAGATTCCTGAGTTTGCCTCTTCACTCTTCACCCTAGGTGGAGGCTGAAGTACTCCTGCCCAAGGAAGCCCTATTTAACAGAGAGGCTTGATAAGCTACGCCTGGCAGCATGATTCCCCCTTACTGCTCCAGAAATGGCCGTAGTATACCATCTCTCCTTATAATGCCCAAAAAGGACATTCTAAACACAAGGCTTCGTGAGTGGGTCCCCAGTAAGGCTGGCCCTTGCTTCTCTTACTCCAAAATTAGGTCATTAGAAAAATTAGTGTGCATTTTTAAACAGATACCAAGGTTGACCATGCCTTTACTTTTGACTTCTACTTGGGGAGGGAACCTGATAGAGGCTTTACCTGGTGCCTGACACTTAAGGAAAGATGGGGCAGGGGAGAGAACTAGGAAGTCCTCATCTTTTATCTTCTAACTTGACCTCCAGGCTCTTTTGCAGTGGGATTTTGGCAGGAATAGAGCCTGAGCGTATGAGAGAGAGGCCCTCTGGGTTCACAGTAACTTACTTTAGCTCCTTTATCTAGGCAGCTTCCTTGTCTTGTCTGACCCACAGCCCACTTCCCTCCCTGCCTGTCACTGATAGAGCCCTTGCCAGATGCCCTCATAATATTCCCAAGAGGCAGCCGTTGGCCTTATCCAGCCTAAGCGGAATGACTTGATCAGTTTAGAATTAACTTTTCATATTCTAGAAAACCAAAGCCACAGACCTTTGGTTTCTGTCATGCCAAAAAACACATACCCAGAAATTACAGCAGTTCAGGACTATTTGTGAAATGTGTTATTAATGTGAAATTTACATTGTCCATCTTTTCAGGAAGAAAATGAGATCCCTGCCAGTGTGTTTGTGAAAGAGCCAGCTTCCAGCCTAGCGGAAGGGAAGGAAGAGGAGCATGCTGATGAAAACAAGTCCCTGGAGGAAACTCTGCACACAGTGGACCTCTCGTCCGATGATGAATTGCCCCATGACGAGGAGGCCCTGGAAGACAGTGCAGAGGAAAAGATGGAAGAAAGCCGGGCAGAGAAAATAAAAAGATCCAGTCTCCGGAAAGTGGATAGCCTCAAGAAAGCATTTTCTCGCCAAAACATCGAGAAAAAGATGAACAAGCTGGGGACAAAGATCGTATCTGCAGAGAGGAGAGAGAAGATTAAGAAATCTCTCACTTCCAATCACCAGAAAACATCCTCAGGGAAAAGCTCCCCCTTCAAGGTCTCTCCCCTCACTTTCGGTCGGAAGAAAGTCCGAGAGGGAGAAAGCCCTGCAGAAAATGAGACCAAGTCAGAAGACATGCCTAGCAGTGAGGTGCCCAATGACCACGAGGAGAGCTCATTTGCGGAGCGTCTTTCCGAAGCATCCCTCACCAGCGTACTGGTGGAAGGGAAGAGCACGGAGGGGGATGCTGGGAGGGCGGCCTCAAGAGGGAGTGACTCGGCCATGGACAGCAACATCGACTTGACTATTGTGGAAGATGAAGAAGAAGAGTCGGTGGTCTTGGAACAGGCACAGCAGGTGTGCTATGATGGAGGCTACGTGCTAACCTCCCACGAGGCAGAGCGCTCAGATGAGGAGCCGGTGCAGCCAGCTGTGCTCCAGGTGGACCAGACCGCCTAAAGGCACAGCGCTCTGTGCCCAGCCTGTGCTTTCAGTTAAGTGGGTAACCAGAGCCTAGAAACAAACTCCTGTACATCTCCAGCACGCCCCACTCACACCGTGTTACTGTCCAGGTAGTCATCATTTACTACACAGTAGGCGCACACACGTGCCCGAGATTTACTATGAAGGCAACCTGTCAGGGTCTACACTTCTAATTTACTCTTAGGTTCCATTTCTCTAGTTCTCCAAGACTGCCCAGAAGAAGAAATGGAGCAGTCAAAAAACACCGATCAATTTGGCTAAGTCAGATACATCAGAGGCTACATAAGATACTAATCATGAAATGTGATTAATTTTTTGTCATTCCAGAAGCTTGCTGAATAAGCGTACCACTAATATATTGAATTTCCATAGAATTCTGTGAATCTATATTCTTTAAGTGTGTGATATATAATATACATATGTATTTAAGCTAAAGAGATAACTACTTTATGTTTCAAGAAGAAAACACTTTTCTTAAAAGGTAAAAGAGAAAGTTGGCTATTTACTTAGTAGAAAACATTGTTTATTGAAAATGAAGGAGAAATTGAAAGACTATAATGTTCAGCTAACGAAGTAAGATATGTAGAAAAGTTGGGACTATTAGAAAAAGAAAACTAAGGAGAAGTTGGAAAATAAAAGAAACAGGAAACAAAGAATGGCAAAGAGAATGAAGACAGAGAAAAAAGCATGTGCTCAAAAGTAAAATATTTACAATATTAGTTCAAGTATTTACTCATATAACAATGCTGAAGAAATTCATTTATCCTAGAATCATATGTTATATCTTCACAATATTTTTATTTTCTAATGTTTTCAAATAGTCTAAAAAAACATTTTACTGTGTTAAAGCTGCATTTTTTTCTTAATAAAAGACATTACAAATATTTCCCTAAGGAAGTTCAAAAGGATGTCTCTTTAACATTGGAATGAACATAAATCTTCAAAATTAATTAATACATACTGCCTTTTGTAGGAAGTTGGATCGTACTATTCTTTAATGTTTTCCAAATTTGAAATAATCCTTACACTTCAAATGATGTAATGTAGGTTTGTAACATGTTAGAATCAACAGGTCTGGGAAGGGAAAGAGTCAAGTTTTCCTTTTTTGTACATAACGGTAATTTCATTCCAGGTCATATTTTATTTATATATTAATTTCACAGAATATTAATATGTTTCTCAACTTCTTAAAGCATGCTAGTGTTTATGTGTATGTGCACATTTACTCAGACAGGGTAATTTTTACTACTGCTAATATTATACTAAAATATTGCTTTATTTTTAATTACAGAATGGTAATGTTTTGAGAAAACTATTACAGTTTAAAGACAGTTGTACCAGAGAGCAAATGCCCTACCTTTAGTATGTACCACTCATTATAAGTAACCTTACAAATACAGCTAATCTAAAACAGTATTAACAAACTATGCTTTGCCTTATAAAAGGGATAGGATTAACAAATGTATTGATGGCATAACTGATACAGCTGTGTCCTTATTTTGCAATAATGTACCCCAAATATTAGATTGTTGAACTAACAATGGCTGTGTTAAAGAAGAGTAAATAAACCTAAAACTAAAAAGTACATAACAATGTCAGTTTCTTGGCAGAAAACTTTAAAAAAAGCAGAAAGAATTGATTATTAAACTCTCCTCCAAATGTAGCCATAATGTTGATTTTTTATTCTTGATTTCCCTTATTAACTCGGCCTTCTTTTTTCCCCCAATCTCATTTAGAAGTGCAAGTCTCATTCTTCAAGTTTAACTTTCTTGACATCACCTTGCCAGCTCTGGAGAGCATCTGAATTTACTGTAGCAGCTTGATGAATCTGATAGTTCCATCCACATTTTTATTATTTTGTACCAGACCTTATAATACCTTAAATAGCCCTGAAAACATGAATGTATTGAACTGTATGTTCAGTTTATTCACACAGATACACCTTTGTCTTCTACAGTGCTATCCAGTTGGTAGAAGACTAAATTTCACTCAGGGCCCTGAACATGCCTGTTTAACCTTTACAGAGTTGCTGTTACTTTTTTGCAGTCAAGGAGTTGGGCCATCCAGAGCTAATGCAAGGTCTACATTTCCTTTTCAAAAATGCTTATGTTATTTGTTCCTAGAAACTATCTGCGTGTCAGGCATCTTTTTAGATTTGATGGACAGACATTTATTCTCTGTTCCTCATTTGAAACATTAAAATCCTAACCAGTGGAACAAAGAATTAAGCCAGCTAATTGTTGGAAAACACATACTGTAGGGATTAGAGAGAGCAGCAGTTGTGGAAATGAAAACGAGTTATTCTGTTTATTGTTGAATTATTTGTATACTGGCGAGGCTACAAAGTCCCCAAATTAGTTATGTCTTCTTCATACCCACCCAGTAACCCATTCTTAACTTTATGTGCCTGGAGCTCAAGAACTGGATTAGTTTTCCCCCAAAGATTATACATTAATAAGCACTGAGATCGTTATCTTAGAAATATAATTCAGGAACAAGAAGGGTCTATTACACAGATCACGGATCTCACAGAAATAGAGCAGCGATGTCATTTTTCTGTGAGATTTTATTTTTAAAATATATAGACATATGTATTTCAACAGGAATATTTTCTTCTTTCCCCTTCTACTTATGAATCTAGTACATGGTTGAATTTCTTTTTATACATGAAAATAAAAGACCCACACTAAGGCCAGTTCTGCACAAAATAAATATTTTTTTCTTACATTTATTGTAAGATGAAAGCCCAAAATGTTTCTGCTTTTAGCAATGCTCATGCAGAAGAACAAGGTTTGAACCTCCTGCGTTTCAGTTCACTATCAGGAAACTAGAATCTCTGACATAGCCAAGCCACTAGTGTAAGTAAAGGTTATAATGAAAGTCATTTCCTACATTAAGACACTAATGCCCAAACCCAGTTAATTCTTGCTCAAAAGTTTGTTTACTGCCCTACGGCCCAAGTCTAAGTGATTTTATGTTGGAGATTAGGAGTATGAGGAATTGAGGTAAGGGTGGCAATCATTATTAACAGTTCCATAGCAACCACAAGTCTTTTCCTAAGACTGCAAGACTGTGACACTGCAAAACAAGTTTCAGATAAAACTGGCACTGAACCTTTGTATTCTGCTTGATCTGGGTGTTGAAATAGACACTTCTGAAGCCAGGACCTCATTCCTAAAGGGAACAGGCAGTAACTCACATTATAAAGATACATTCTTCTTTTTTTTTTTTTTTTTTGCGGTACGCGGGCCTCTCACTGTTGTGGCCTCTCCCGCTGCAGAGCACAGGCTCCGGACGCGCAGGCTCAGTGGCCATGGCTCACGGGCCCAGCCGCTCCACGGCATGTGGGATCCTCCCGGACCGGGGCATGAACCCATGTCCCCTGCATCGGCAGGCGGACTCTCAACCGCTGCGCCACCAGGGAAGACCCCTTCTTATTTTTGTTTTAACCATTGCATTATCCTGTAGTATTTGAAACTCTAAAATTATCTTTAACTCTCCACACAAACTGCCCCAATTACGAAACTACACCTTTAGCAAGACAGCTTGATATTCATACTCTTAAAGACTTTCCACTGTAAAACCAATTCAGTAAATATTTACTGAGCAATACAACCATCTGTCCTTCCCACTTGGAAATTCGTAGTGCCCAAAGCAGGAAGACACAAGCATGGAGGAGAGAGAACAACATTTCTGATATCTTACTTTATGCCAGGCTGGGCACGCCAATGGTCAGGAGTACTGTGTACCTACCACATGCTAGACACAAACATTATCTCGTTTAATCCAATGAATCCTATTAGAAAGGTACTGTTTTTACACCTGAGACTTTTGATGAGGGGAGCGAGGGAACTCCAGAGTTCTTAACCACTCTAAATTCTCACTCATCATGTTACAATTTAACTATTTTTCCCTTGAAGGTCACAGAGTTAAAAGACTTGTCCAAGTTCACGTAACTATTGAGTGTCAGGGTCAGTGCTCAACCCCACTCTGAAATCCATGCTACTGCCAAAACAGGACTCCTAATTGTATCACCCAACTGTGCTTCACTATGAATCACTTTATAAGCTCCCTGATGGCATGGTATTAACTTCATTTTATCGCGCCGTATATAGCATCACATAGAGCTGCACTTTGCAAATGATTTTAATGATTGTCATACTAATGCTAAGAAAAAACAGCTCACGATTCTTGGGGAGCCACAGAGAGACTATTATTCGGGTCTGCTGAGGCCACAGAGGGGCTTCTCAGCTCCTTGGCATTGTCCATTGTCAGTGGCTGCAGGGTTCACTGTGGGGCACGGTTTAATAAGCGCAAGCTGTCAACAGAGATAGATACTAGAATCAGCTAATTCAAAGATGGCACAAGAAGTCTGCCTCAAACTCTCCAAGTTAAAGGAGTCAGATTCCTGTGTCATGCTAGAGAAGCTGCTTTATCCTGCCTGGATACATCCTCTCCTAGGCTGAAAATACGAGCAAATGGCAAATCAGCATGGGATGGGAGACGTGTGGGTGTTTGGGAAGTAAGGTGAACCGTGACGATATGGAGACCTGGCCTTTGAAGATGACTCCTGCAAAATCGTCCAGCTGTCTTCTCAAGGTAAAAGAGGAATGACATCAAGCCAATGCTGGTGCCTCCATTTCTGTGGGCAAGCAATCAAAGAAAACCCTCCAGGCCAGCCCTCGTTCATCAGGATGTATGCTGCAGTCAGTGGCTTCTTCCAAGGGCTCAGGCAGTGGTCACAAACTCAAATGCCTGAAGGGCTCACATAGAAGTAACATGGTTCGAGGTGGTGGCAGCGATTGTGGCAGGGCAGTTACAAGTGGGCCGTGGCCTCTCTTATGGGACACCTTCATCCTTCACCAGCCTGAAGGTGGCGCATTTGCTAATTCCCAGAAAGCGACGGTACATTCTAGGAGCCACTCTGAATTGTGGTAAACTGGCATCTACCACCCAACTCCATTTGCCATGTGAGAAGTCAGGCCCAAAGCTTCACCTTCTTCTAAGAAGAGCCAAAATTCAGATTTCTTTTCTACATGAAAATCTTCTGGCTTTTAATTTCTGGCAACTAGCTCAAATCATTTTCATCACTGTTTGAGCCAACTGGAACTGTCTGCTGGCATGTAGCCTCGGCACAGGCCATCAGTTTCTGACCCCTGGTCTGTAAGTGAACACTCTTGGGTTTTCCTTCCCCACCTGGAGGCACAGACATGGGAATAGAAAGCTACTAACAGGATTGGATTTGCCTTGAGCAAAAGCAGAAAATTTTTCTTAGGGAAATAGAAAATGCAAAAATACCCTTGCCAGAACTTGTAGGAAATTTTCTCTTGCCACTTACAGCATTTGTGAAAAGATTCCTGCTAATGCTGCATAGTCAGTGCACTGAGGAGACAGTCACCAATCACACTGAAAGGTGGTTATATGTTCTCTAATGGGATAGAACCACTTCCTGTTATTAGCAGCACTACCTACCTGTGGGTTACCTGCAGAGCCCCTGGGTGCCAATGGGACTGGTATTTTGTTGGCATAAACTGAGCATATAATGTGACTATTCCATTTCTATGTTCCAGTAGAAAAGTACCTACTCCTATCAATAACCTGGAGGTCCTACAGATGACAAAAAGCAAGTCTGCACCCTGCTCTGCTGTATTTCATAGCGAAATGGCCAGCGACACTCCCGTTCTTCAACTCCTTATATTGTTAGTAATGAGGTACTAAAGCAAAAGAACGCAGCTCAATTTTCTGGATGCTAAATGGAGACTTCAGAGCTCAGAGCTGAGGAAAAAAAAACTGATACCGATTTAGCACAAGGGGCAAGATGTCCTTTGTTAAGGAGAAACTTTATGCTTGCAACCACTTTAAGCTCTGTGGAAGCACATGGATTAGCTGTGTTCTCCAAGGTCCAGTGCAGGTCAATTGTATCCAGAACCCCAATGACATGCAGAGAAAGGCAGTGTATTCTGAGGAATGTGCCCTTATTTGAAACATCAAATGTCCTAGGAACTTTAAATCAATAATTTTCAATTCCTACATAACAAAAGCAAGCCCCCACGCCTTCCCTCTCAGGATGGATGGAGAAAAGGAATATCTTAGCTTATGGGACTGCCCCAAAAATTAACCAGAGAAAGGGAGACTGATGTACCTTGGGTGTAATTCCATTATCTCTTTAGTTCTCTCTCTTTTTTCTTTCTACTATCACTCTTTTTATTGTCAGAGACCAAAAGATATTTTCCAACTACCTTGTAGCTAGACTTTTCAGAGATTAAACAAAATTAGTTAGGCCTGAATTATCCAATAACTGCAGGGTGTTTTTGTCTGCTAGAAACATTTCCCCAATAAAGGTATCCATTTTATTAACATTTATTGGGCATCTATATGTGCCAGGCCCTGTGCTGGGTCTGTGGATAAGACTGACAAGAGAAGAGTCTTTGCCATCTAGGAACTTTCTATCTACTGAGCAAGGGGAAAGCGCTGGGAGCCCCCTACAGAAAGAATTAGAATTTACAGAAGCAAAGCAAGAGGGAACAAATAATCTGCAAGAAAAATAAATCTTCAGCCTCAAGGAAACTGTTATTTGAGAAATAGTCACACAAGATAGTTAATGGAGATCCTGTAGCTCTGCTGTGTAACATACCATAAATTTCCAGAATGGAGATAGAAGGAATCTAAACAGTACAAAGTACAGTTGTGTGGATGTAAAGAATACACAAGAGTAGAGATTTCTCTGTTCTGAAGTGTGAAACAAAATGGTGGAAGGGAGACTCTGAGTGGAAGAAAACCTATAGTCTTTAAAAACGCAACACTGACAGCAAGCACATTCATTTGTTTTAATTCGCAAGTAAGTATTGAGCACATACTGTATACCAAGACTTGTGAAGGTACTGGGTTCACTGGTTCACTGCAAACCAAAAAGACATACCCTTCCCTCCTGCAATCCCAATGTGCCCTGGAATAAACTGCGTGTTTAGTCACTCTCTTGACAAAAGTTTTCAAATTCATTTTGTTTTGGGACTTTGGTTTGTTTGTTGAATTTTAGGGAATTTTTCTCTCGTGGAAACACATCGCTGCTTTCTGTT
Organism: Hyperoodon ampullatus; assembly: GCF_949752795.1. Taxonomy (NCBI): domain Eukaryota; kingdom Metazoa; phylum Chordata; class Mammalia; order Artiodactyla; family Ziphiidae; genus Hyperoodon; species Hyperoodon ampullatus. Next base: position 43,821,783 of record NC_136921.1, read on the forward strand.
ATATAGTATCTTTGCTAGGATGAGACAGGAATGAGTAATTAAAAATACACAATAGAAATCAATGAGAAAATTTGATTTACTTTAGGTAAAGTAACTTTACATCCAACTTTGAACAAGTACATGGTCTCCTTAAAATAAGAGTTGTTTTTTAAAAATAATACTTCCTAAGATTTTTTATTTAATTAAACAATTATTAAGTAGGGAGAAATGGTCCATAATCCTAATGCCCAGATAATCCCTGCTGTACATGGTTGGATTCAACGTACTGTATCACAAGGCTGAAATCAAGATATCTCATCTGGAGGCTCTGGGGAAAATCTGCTTCCAAGCACATTCTTGTTAGCAGAATTCAGTTCCCTGCATTCAGTTGTAGCATGGAAGTCCCCACTTCCTTGCTAACTGTCAACCCGGGACTGCTCTCAGCTCCTAGAGGCTATTCACATTCCTTACCCTGCAGTCCCCTCCATCTTCAAGCCAGCAATGGCACATCCAATTCTTTAGTGTGCTTTGAATCTCTGACTGCTTCTTCTTCTTTGAGCAGCAAAAAAAACCTCTCAGGCTTTATAGGTCCTCCTGTGATTCGGTCAGGACCACCTAGATAATCTCTCTTAAAGTAAATTACACCATGTAACATAATAAAATCGCAAGAGTAAAATCTATCATATTCACAGATGTGGGGATTATGCAGGGTGTGTCCTCCAGGGAGGTGGTAAATCTTGGGTCCATGTTAGAATTTTGCGTACCACATAATGGAACACAGTAAGGGAATTCAAATGATGCAAAAAGGTTTTAAATGGAAATTAAAGAAGTTAGCCTTTTCCCACTTCTCCGAACATTATACTCTGATGATAACCATGGTCAAAGTTTTCTTATGTATTCTTCCAGGAAAAAATATAAAAGATATATATGTGTATTTTCTCTTTATATTTAAATAATCAGGATCTTGTTGCACCTAACTTTTCTCATTTAATCTCTCTGGTGCTCTTTCCTTAGTTGCAAATATGGATCTACATTATTCTTTATCACAGCTACATAGGAGTAGCTTTTTATTTTTTAATAGTCATAAGAATAAGCAAAGCGATCAAGAATGAATCATCCCTAAAACCAAGACAGATTATTTATTATCTCAAGGATTTTCAAATGGTGGACAGAGTCTGCATCAGACCCATTGTTCTACCTGAAACACCTACTTCTCTTAGAGCAGATGGGTTCCTCAGGAGTCCCTATTTTGGAAGAGAATCAAGTAATTTTTCTCCAAAGTAAATTTAAATAATAACTTCTGGAGGAGGTGATCTATTTAGATACAAAAGTGTTTTGACAGAATGTCCACACATGTGAAGGAAGGGTACCAAAAAAGAAGAAGAAAGAAAAGAAGGAGGAGGAAGAAGAAGGAGAAGAGGAAGCGGGGAGGGGGAACAGAAGGAAGAGAATAGAAAAGCAGAATAAATCAGTTAAAACTAAATTGAAGTCAGGAATTTTTCTATGCTTCAGAACAAGAATAAAGTTCCACCCTGTGAGCCTTACCACATCTTTTCTCCATAGCAACACCAAAGAAATAAAAAGCACTTTATTTCTTTTTTCCACAAAACATGCATTTCTTTCTAATTATTGTCATTCTAAAGTTCTTGAACTACAGTGTTTGATCTATGGCTTTAGAATACCAATTTTTCATATCTGTCTTCTAAGTACAAAAAGACGAAGAGACTTCCACTACCTTTCATTGTTCTTTGAATGGGACCAGACATTAAAAAATAGATTTACATTACTATTCTTAACTTGCAACTCTTGAAGTGCCCACAAAATTCATACATTCCATTTTTTTTTCTACTGAAGTGACAAGCTGTTCTGCTTTCATCAGTTTAAATGAAAACACAGTAAGCAATAATAATGGCCCCAATTTCCATGAGTGTTTTCTCTGTGTGAAGCACCCATGAGCCAAAAGTTTCTCCTCAGAGCTTGGTCCACTGCTCTGAAATGTAGATGGACTATTAAACCTCATGTGAATGCTTAAGAATTTACATTAACTTTTGAAGAATGTGTCATGTGCTCTTAAAAGCTTAGAGTTCTTCATCTCCACTGCAAAGAGATGTCCTAAAAACACATCTTTACAGGTTAACTACTGGGACATGGAAGAGGGCACTTTAGTAGTAACTTACCAGCAATTTAAGAACAAACCCTTGTATGAGGCAACTGCTAGAGAGAGAAATGCAACAGAGAAGCTATGAGGAAATCCCATACTGCCCTTAAACCCAGACAAGCAGAGACCCTGTCCTGTGCCTGCTCCTCAGGGAGTCCTATGCCTTAAAGAACATTCCAAGAAATATTCTAAGTTTCCCTCTGGTGTGATCAGAAAGGAAGACTCAGGTCAGATAAGGACCCTTGTGGGCCCCAGTCTCCATTTCTCCCCTTCAAGTGCTGTCTAAACCTCTTCCCCATGCAAGGGGTAAACCAGATGCCCCAAAGAGCCTTCAGGAGGAAAATACTCCTAGCTAGCAGAGTATTTCTTTAATGAAGCCATGAGAGTATGAATGAGATTGGGCCTCTGGAGTAGTGCTGACATGCTGATATGGGGAAACCCACATTTCTGAGGGACACAAGAAAAGTCCAGTGTTCTGGGATACTGATGGTATACTACCAACCCCTGGGCTGGAGCCATGCATGTGGACTGGTACAAAAGCTTTTAGGATAGAGTGCCACCTCCAACCTACAGCACCAAGGGAGCAAGGTGGCAGCAGGGGTCCATCACCCAGGGCCATCACTCCACTTCCTCCTCAGATTCCACATCATGTGTCAGGCTCCTTCCCCAGGGTTGCCTTACCCTCCCCAAACACTGCAAAGAGTTTTCGAGCCCTTTGTTCCCCTATGACCAGAGATTCTTTCAATCCATGTCATCTCTTGCTTTACAGCATGTGTTGATGTTATTCCCCACTAAGTTGGTCTTAAGCCATGCTGGACAAGGGATGGACATTTCTTATACAAATGGAACCACTTTTCTTGTCCCTATCTTCCCACTGGTGAAAGTGGTAGAAGGCAGGGGTATAGCCAACACTGAAAGATCATATTCTAGGAATGCCGTGGTCACCACCTAAAGAGTTCAAGAGAAGGCATAATTGAAGGATGTATCATTCTATGTTTATGCTATAAAATTCTGAACACTAAATTTGACATGACCAGAAAACAACTTATCATTCACATTTCCTGCATATACTAGATAAGACTTGCATTTGTGATCATCATCAGAAAAGCACAGCAAAACCTTTGAGACAGTCCTGGGAAACCAGTGATCATGGCATGATGGATGATGTAGACTCATGAGTAATGATGTATCCAGTCTTAAATAAATGGTATTAGAAACCACAGAGGCAAGAAGGTCTATATTGTTTCAATTAAAACAGTCTGAAAAGCCACTGCATTGTGAACAATAACAGTATTGCTACCTTTTTCCTCACATAGTGGGAGATATGAAATTAGCCAGGAACCATGCATTTGACAATAAAGAACAAGAAGAAACAGTACCTAGGTACTAGCCCCTGTGAAGATTCTTTACATGCAATGACTGGACAATAAACAAATGTGTAAATAGCTCTACTTTATCCATTATTCTGAAGCTTGATTGAAAATTACCATACCTTATATAGGTCCATGGATTTTATAACACTTTTTTAAATCAAAATTTTTTTTATAGACAGAGATTCTACAAAAAAAATTTTGCCTGAGGCCCACTACATCCTAGGGATGGCCCTGTGGAAAACTCCTAAGGAAGGGGAGCAGGTAACTTGTCAACATACAATTCCATCCTTTCTCAGTACAGCTACAGTAGATTTCACATTATATGGTTTGAGAATCTGAACAACTTAGCAAATATTTTATATACACAATGAAATAATTATCACGATGTGTTGCAAAGGCTTGGGTATTTATGCATTTTGTGCGTGCAGCTACCATGCTTTTGTATTTTTTTTCCTGCTTGAAGATAGTTCTCAATTAACCAAATGTGGTTTATTCACTTAGAAAGTTAACTGCATAAAATAAATGTTTTATTTCTGGACTGTCTGACCTCCAACACTGAGTATTACTAGATGACCTCACTGTGTCAACAGTCGGTAGAAACTCAGAGAATGCAAATTAATTTGATGTTAAACATTTTAATTATGAAAGAAAATCTGCTCTAACAATGAAATAAATGCATGTACACATATCAGATGACTTCTGAAGTATTTATCTCTTGGATTATCTTTGCCATTTTTATGAACATATATAGTTGAGGCTTAACTATTTTAAGGCTTCCATTATAACAATGATCTTTTATTCCATGTGCTACCATATTTGTGTCCACAAAAATAATTACTTATTCATAGGTGATTAACCTGCCTTAATGACTTAAAAACCACTACTCTATTCAAACAATTACTTCACCAAACTATCAAAAGAGGTTGATAGTGAAATTCTAGTTCCAGTTCAAGAAATCATGGTTTATTTCCAAAAATGGGCAAGAAAGAATTAGGAAAGGAAATTTTTTTTAACATCTTTATTGGAGTATAATTGCTTTGCAATGGTGTGTTAGTTTCTGCTTTATAACAAAGGGAATCAGCTATACATATACATATATGTCCATATCCCCTCCCTCTTGCATCTCCCTCCCACCCTCCTATCCCTCTAGGTGGTCACAAAGCACCCAGCTGATCTCCCTGTGCTACGCAGCTGCTTCCCACTAGCTATCTATTTTACATTTGGTAGTGTATATATGTCCATGCCACTCTCTCACTTCATCCCAGCTTACCATACTCCGTCCCTGTGTCCTCAAGTCCATTCTCTACGTCTGTGTCTTTATTCCTGCCCTGCCCTTAGGTTCTTCAGAACCACTTTTTTCTTTTTTTTTTTTAGATTCCATATACATGTGTTAGCATATGGCATTTGTTTTTCTCCTTCTGACTTACTTCACGCTGTATGACAGACTCTAGGTCCATCCACCTCACTACAAATAACTCAATTTCATTTCTTTTTATGGCTGAATAATATTCCATTGTATATATGTGCCACATCTTCTTTATCCATTCATCTGTGGATGGACACTTAGGTTGCTTCCATATCCTTGCTATTGTAAATAGAGCTGCAATGAACATTGTGGTACATGACTCCTTTTGAATTACAGTTTTCTCAGGGTATATGCCCAGTAATGGGAGTGCCAGGTCATACGGGAGTTCTATTTTTAGTTTCTTAAGGAACCTCCATACTGTTCTCCATAGTGGCTGTATCAATTTACATTCCCACCAACAGTGTATGAGGGTTCCCTTTTCTCTATACCCTCTCCATTATTTATTGCTTGTAGGCTTTTTGATGATGGCCATTCTGACTGGTGTGAGGTAATACCACATTGTAGTTTTGATTTGCATTTCTCTAATGATTAGTGATGTCGATCATCCTTCATGTGTTTGTTGGCAGACTGTATATCTTCTTTGGAGAAATGTCTATTTAGGTCTTCTGCCCACTTTTTGATTGGGTTGTTTGTTTTTTTTGATATTGAGCTGCATAACCTGCTTGTAAATTTTGGAGATTAATCCTTTGTCAGTTGCTTCATTTGCAAATATTTTCTCCCATTCTGAGGTTTGTCTTTTCATCTTGTTTACGGTTTCCTTTGCTGTGCAAAAGATTTTAAGTTTCATTAGGTCCTAGTTGTCTATTTTTGTTTTTATTTCCATTTCTCTAGGAGGTGGGTCAAAAAGGATCTCGTTGTAATTTATGTCATAGAGTGTTCTGCCTATGTTTTCCTCTAAGAGTTTTATACTATCTGGCCTTACATTTAGGTCTTTAATCCATTTTGAGTTTATTTTTGTGCATGGTGTTAGGGAGTGTTCTAATTTCATTCTTTTACAAGTAGCTGTCCAGTTTTCCCAGCACCACTTATTGAAGAGACTGTCTTTTCTCCACTGTATATTCTTGCCTCCTTTATCAAAGATAAGGTGACCACATGTGCGTGGGTTTATCTCTGGGCTTTCTCTCCTGTTCCATTTATCTATATGACAGTAGTACCCTACTGTCTTGATTACTGTAGCTTTGTAGTATAGTCTGAAGTCAGGGAGCCTGATTCCTCCAGCTCCATTTTTCTTTCTCAAGACTGCTTTGGTGATTCGGGGTCTTTTGTGTTTCCATACAAACTGTGACATTTTTTGTTCTAGTTCTGTGAAAAATGCCATTGGTAATTTGATAGGGATTGCACTGAATCTGTAGATTGCTTTGGGTAGTAGAGTCATTTTCACACTGTTGATTCTTCCAATGCAAGAACATGGTATATCTCTCCATCTGCTTGTATCATCTTTAATTTCTTTCATCAGTGTCTTACAGTTTTCTGCAGGTCTTTTGTCTCCTTAGGTAGGTTTATTCCTAGGTATTTTATTCTTTTTGTTGCAATGGTAAATGGGACTGTTTCCTTAATTTCACTTTCAGATTTTTCATCATTAGTGTATAGGAATGCAAGAGATTTCTGTGCATTAATTTTGTATCCTGCTACTTTGCCAAATTTATTGATTAGCTCTAGTAGTTTTCTGGTAGCATATTTAGGATTCTCTATGTATACTATCATGTCATCTGCAAACAGGGACAGTTTTAGTTCTTCTTTTCTGATTTGGATTCCTTTTATTTCTTTCTCTTCTTTAATTGCTGTGGCTAAACCTTCCAAAACTATGTTGAATAATAGTGGTGAGAGTGGACAACCTTGTCTTGTTCCTGATCTTAGTGGAAATGGTTTCAGTTTTTCACCATTGAGAACGATGTTGGCTGTGGGTTTGTCATAGATGGCCTTTATTATGCTTAGATAAGTTCCCTCTGTGCCTACTTGCTGGAAGGTTTTTATCAGAAATGGGTGTTGAATTTTGTCAAAAGCTTTTTCTGGATCTATTGAGATGATCATATGGTTTTTATTCTTCAGTTTGTTAATATGGTGTATCACATTGATTGATTTGCATATACTGAAGAATCCTTGCATTCCTGGGATAAACCCCACTTGATCATGGTGTATGATCCTTTCAATGTGCTTTTGTATTCTGTTTGCTAGTACTTTTTTGCATCTATGTTCATCAGTGATATTGGCATGTAGTTTTCTTTTTCTGTGACATCTTTGTCTGGTTTTGATATCAGGGTGATGGTGCCCTCATAGAATGAGTTTGGGAGTGTTCCTCCCTCCGCTATATTTTGGAAGAGTTTGAGAAGGATAGGTGTTAGCTCTTCTCTAAATGTTTGACAGAATTTGCCTGTGAAGCCATCTGGTCCTGGACTTCTGTTTGTTGGAAGATTTTTGATCACAGTTTTAATTTCAGTGCTTGTGACTGGTCTGTTTATATTTTCTATTTCTTCCTGGTTCAGTTTTAGAAGGCTGTGCTTTTCTAAGAATTTGTCCATTTCTTCCAGGTTGTCCATTTTATTGGCATAGAGTTGCCTGTAGTAATCTCTTATGATCCTCTGTATTTCTGCAGTGTCAGTTGTTTCTTCTTCTTTTTCATTTCTTTTTCTATTGATTTTAGTCTTTACTCTTTCTTTCTTGATGAGTCTGGCTAATGGTTGATCAACTTTGTTTATCTTCTCAAAGAAACAGCTTTTAGTTTTATTGATCTTTGCTATTGTTTCCTTCACTTCTTTTTATTTCTGATCTGATCTTTATGATTTCCTTCCTTCTGCTAACTTTGGGGATTTTTTTGGTCTTCTTTCTCTAACTGCTTTAGGTGTAAGGTTAAGTTGTTTATTTGAGATGTTTCTTGTTTCTTGAGGTAGGATTGTATTGCTATAAACTTCCCTCTTAGAACTGCTTTTGCTGCATCCCATAGGTTTTGGGTTGTCGTGTTTTCATTGTCATTTGTTTCTAGGTATTTTTTGATTTCCTCTTTGATTTCTTCAGTGATCTCTTGGTTATTTAGTAGTGTATTGTGTAGCCTCCATGTGTTTGTATTTTTTACATTTTTTTTCCTGTAATTGATATGTAGTCTTATAATGTTGTGGTCAGAAAAGATACTTGACATGATTTCAATTTTCTTAAATTTACCAAGGCTTGATTTTTTACCCAAGATATGATCCTGGAGAATGTTCCATGAGCACTTGAGAAGAAAGTGTATTCTCTTGTTTTTGGATGCAATGTCCTATAAATATCAATTAAGTCCATGTTGTTTAATGTGTCATTTAAAGCTTTTGTTTCCTTATTTATTTTCATTTTGGTTGATCTGTCCATTGGTGAAAGTGGGGTGTTAAAAGTCCCCAACTATAATTGTGTTACTGTCGATTTCCCCTTTTATGGCTGTTAGCATTTGCCTTATGTACTATGGTGCTCCTATGCTGGGTGCATAAATATTTACAACTGTTATATCTTCTTCTTAGATTGATCCCTTGATCATTATGTAGTGTCCTTCTTTGTCTCTTGTAATAGTCTTTATTTTAAAGTCTATTTTGTCTGATATGAGAATTGCTACTCCAGCTTTCTTTTCATTTCCATTTGTATGGAATATCTTTTTCCATCTCCTCACTGTCAGTCTGTATGTGTCCCTAGGTCTGAAGTGGGTCTCTTGTGGACAGCATATATATGGTTCTTGTTCTTGTATCCATTCAGCCAGTCTATGTCTTTTGGTTGGAGCATTTAAATCCATTTACATTTAAGGTAATTATCAAATGTATGTTCCTATTACCATTTTCTTAATTGTTTTGGGTTTTTTATTGTAGGTCTTTTCCTTCTCTTGTGTTTCCTGCCTAGAGAAGTTCCTTTAGCAATTGTTGTAAAGCTGGTTTGGTGTTGTAAATTCTCTTAGCTTTTTCTTGTCTGTAAATGCTTTAATTTCTCCATCAAATTTGAATGAGATCATTGCTGGGTAGAGTAATCTTGGTTGTAGGTTTTTCTCCTTCATCACTTTAAATATGTCCTGCCACTCCCTTCTGGCTTGCAGAGTTTCTGCTGAAAGACCAGCTGTTAATCTTATGGGGATTCCCTTGTATGTTATTTGTTGCTTTTCCCTTGCTGCTTTTAATATTTTTTCTTGTATTTAATTTTTGATAGTTTGATTAATATGCTTGGCATGTTTCTCCCTGGATTTATCCTGTAGGGGACTCTCTGAGCTTTTCTGGACTTGACTGACTCTTTCTTTTCCCATGTTAGGGAAGTTTTCAACTATAATCTCTTCAAATATTTTCTCAGACCCTTTCTTTTTCTCTTCTTCTTCTGGGACCCCTATAATTCAAATGCTGGTACACTTAATGTTGTCCCAGAGGTCTCTGAAACTGTTCTCAATTCTTTTCATTCTTTTTTCTTTATTCTGCTCTGTGGTAGTTATTTCCACTATTTTATCTTCAAGGTCACTTATCCATTCTTCTACCTCAATTATTCTGCTATTGATTCCTTCTAGAGAATTTTTAATTTCATTTATGTGCTGTTCATTGTTTGTTTGCTCTTTAGTTCTTCTAGGTCCTTGTTAAATGTTTCTTGTATTTTCTCCATTCTATTTCCAAGATTTTGGATCATCTTTACCATCATGACCCTGAATTCTTTTTCAGGTAGACTGCCTGTTTCCTCTTCATTTGTTTGGTCTGGTGGGTTTTTATCTTGCTCCTTCATCTGCTGCATTTCTCTGTCTTCTCATTTTGCTTAACTTACTGTGTTTGAGGTCTCCTTTTCACATGGTGCAGCTTCGTAGTTCTCATTGCTTTTGGTGTCTGGCCCCAGTGGCCTAGGTTGGTTCAGTGGGTTGTGTAGGCTTCCTGTTGGAGGGGACTGGTGCCTGTGTTCTGATGGATGAGGCTGGATCTTGTCTTTCTGCTGGGTAGGACTGCATCCAGTGGTGTGTTTTTGTGTGTCTGTGAACTTATTATGATTTTAGGCAGCCTCTCTGCTAGTGGGTGGGGTTGTGTTCCTGTGTTGTTAGTTGTTTGGCATGGGGTGTCCATCATTGGAGCTTGCTGGTCAATGAGTGGAGCTGGGTCTTAGAGTTGAGTTGGAGATCTCTGGGAGAGCTCTTGCCGGTTGATATTACAAGGGGCCAGGAGGTCTCTGGTGGACCAATGTCCTGAACTCGGCTCTCCCACCTCAGAGGCTCAGGCCTGACACCTGGCTGGAGCACCAAGACCCTGTCAGCCACACGGCCAGGTATGTGGGGAGTTTCTTGTCTTTTGAGAAGTCTGAAGTCTTCTGCCATTGTTCAGTAGGTGTTCTGTAGGAGTTGTTCCACATGTAGATGTATTTTTGATGTATTTTTAGGGAGGAAGGTGATCTCCACGTCTTACTCCTCCGCCATCTTGAAGGTCCTCCCCCAGAGAATGAATATTTTTAAATTAAATATTAAACCAATATTTTAAACCAACTCAGAGATGATATAACCACTGTATAGTATGTCTCCTTCCTCTTACCCACTAATTTTTTTCCCTACCAAGTTGTGACTTAGAAAAATGCTACTAGAGATGCTTCGGCTAATCAAAGTCAACATTTTACTCTCATGGGATTTTAACATTTCAAATTCCATTGAATTTCCTTTCAATAAATCTTACAAATATAACAGAGAATATAACATTCTAATAACACAGTACATTAAAATGTAAAATTTGAAGTTCACTTTTATATTCCCAATTTTTGTCTGATACAACTTAAACATAAACATTTTGTCAGTGCCACCATTCTTGTTTTCAAAATTTTAACAGATTTTTCATTTAGATAGGCATGGTTATAAAATGCATGAGGGCCATAGGGAAAGTAGTAAGAAATAATTCAGGTTTTCTGGAAGAATCTGTTTTCTTTTGACTCACCAAGTCTTGTTTTCTTTCTATCAAACAGGATAGGAATTACCTAACTTTCAGAGATTCTTATGTTACCTAACCTTTTCAAGTGGCATGATAATCATACGGCAAGTGGGAAAAGGATTTCAAATAAGAGCATGAGTGGCTATAATAATTACCTCTACTTTCTTAGTAAAAAAGGGCAAGTTCTGGGACTTCCCTGGTGGCGCAATGGTTGAGAGGCTGCCTGCCGATGCAGGGGACACGGGTTCGTGCCCCGGTCCGGGAAGATCCCACATGCCGCGGAGTGGCTAGGCCCGTGAGCCATGGCCACTGAGCCTGCACGTCCGGAGGCTGTGCTCCGCAACGGGACAGGCCACAGCAGTGAGAGGCCCGCGTACTGAAAAAAAAAAAGGCAAGTTCTAAGCTTTTTTGTTTGGAAATTCAAGAAGAGCAACAAAATGTGTTTGTATTTCCTTAAAAAGCAGTGACCTTGTCATGCTGTGGCATGACCTAGAACTCTCAAAGCTGATGGTTTATATTGAAGAGGAGTTGTAATTCTAACAGCTTGTGTAGGTATTAAACTACACAAAAGTAGAGCCTTGAGATCAGGACTGTGATGCTTAAATGTTACCATTCTGTGATTTCTTATAATGATTATATACTACTATTCTGTAAACAGTAATTCTAGCAACAGAGTCTTTTTAGAAATGTATCAGGACAACTTTTTGTTGTATATCATGTATATGGTTTGGTATCATGCATAAATACAGCTGTTCTATTTCAAAGAAAAAAGAAGCAGTGACCTTTTTGAAACAGAATCCCTGGGAAATAGTCTTAGAATGTGAAATTCTGTAATTTTCACAAATAAACCATAAATTATATAATATTAAAAACAGTTACCTGTCTTTTCAGTACTGACTTTCAGATGGATAAATCTCAAAGATTCAATGCTTACAACTTTACATCCTCCAAATCCAGCAAAAATCACTTATAAACATGACCAAAATTGAACCAAAATGAACATCAGATGGCTAAACAGAAAACAACAAGCACCTGCTTGCTTTACAAAGAATATTTTAGAACGAATTAGAGATATTGATTATAAATAAGCCATAACGTGGTAGAAACAAAGAACTAATTTCTTTAGACCAAAATATTGTATTGAGAATCAGTAATATCTAATTTGGTGCATCAGCCAGCATATTTGGACATTATGTTTCGTTCAAAGCCCAGTTTTGATGTCCATGAAGGGTTCAAAGTTCCACTGTGGAATCATGAATCCTTGCCCTACCCAACAGAAATATTGCCTTTAAAATATTTCTGTTCCCTATGTCTTTTTTTTTAATCAATTCTATGTATGCTCTGTTTTTCTAAGCAGCAGGGTCAACCTGACATTTCCTTGAGGACTGTGCCTGTCAGCTAGAATCACCATTCTTCCAATTGCTGAATCAGCCCACCCTTGTACCACTAGCTGGTAGCAATACAAGGAGACCTTCAAACTCTGCAAATTTTAGCTGGATTAGAATGGGCTTTAAGCCAATATCTTTAAAACCAGTACAGATTTTCAGACATTTACACAATCACATTTCTAATTACAGAAGACCCCAGAAATACATACCATTTCAGACTTGGAGGGACTGTTTGATTCCAAGTGAAAATCTTTTATCATGTCCCAGATGACTACCATATACTAAGGCCACAATAATTGTTCCTATTGTAGCAGGACATCATTCTAACTTGAAAAGCCAAGCTTTTAGAAGGAGTACTATAAATAGAGTTAATATTAGACAAACTTCCACAGTTGGAAGGAAGGGAGTAGAAATCAGGCACTGAGTTCAAATTTCCAACCTTTGTGGCTTTGATCCTTTGCCAACCATGCTTCTTCTCTGTAAGCTGATGGATAAACGCTCCACAGAGAACAGTACTGAACCGAAGGAACTTTTCTTCTTGTGTTACAAAGGCTTATTAAGGGTCAATAGAACAGACTTTAACAATTCAGAGAGAATAGTTTATTGTTTGCCAGTAGAATTCTGGTTAACAATGACATTGTATTGTTTAATTCATCAGGACAAAATAAGTTAAAATATATGGACAGACTTAACTGTTGTATGTCTGGAGAATCAAAGCCTGAGACAGTATTTTAGGAGCACAAAGTTTATTGAAGGAGTGCTCTTAGGGGAAAGCTCTTCAGGGGAGGGTATGATAAGCAGGTGAGGGAAGAGGAAAGGGCTGAGCAAGGATGTGGTCCCGTATACAGACTAGTCTTGACCTGATCCATGGGATCACACCACAGAATTAATTAGGACTCTCTCCTTTGATGCAAAGGGGCCAGCCATTTGCAGCCCCATATCCATCAATCATTGGCTGCTCCTAGTTGGAAGATCATAACCTCGTGGGAGATGCAGCTGCCATCAGCAATTTTCTGGAAGAGGAGGGAGAGAGAGGAGACAGGTGGGGCATGCTGCTGTGGGTTTTTAGCAACCAATGCTCACAGCTGGGGGAGAAGGAATGTAAAGGGATTCAAGCAGGGCACCTAAAGCATCTACTATGCTATTTGCCATTCACTCAGAAATTAGAAAAACACCTAGGACTCTGTCAAATTTTAGACAGACTGGAAAGGGTCACCCTGGCATCAACAGGTGAAGTCACTGGGATGGAATGGCTGGCAATCTTACCCAGTTGCCTTTAATTGTATTATCCCCTATGACTTGTGCTTTCTTTGCTTGTTAACAATCTACAGCCTCTGGCATAATGTATCCTTAACCTATTTTGGTGCTCTTAATTCGGAATTATTCCTTCTTCCCGCATGAAAGAAAAGCTGCCAGTTTTGAGAATATCCATTAAGTTAAGGGCACAAGGCAGAACGTTAACATTCAACTTAAAGAAAAAGCAATAGCCTTTATAAATCACAAAGCACAATTCTTTCTTAATGGAGGAATGAAGTTTTCGATTGAGAGAACTGGGGGAGTAAAAAGAAGTTTCCTTTCCTAAGTTACAAGTTTTATTTGCATTCGGTGAGTCATGTTACATGGAAATCCTTCACCCAGTAAGAAATGTACACTTCTCCTGTGGTTTGTGACCCTCCTCATCTCTCAATTATGGGCACTACAAATTCCAAACATGCTGTGAGTCATTTTCCCCATTTTTCCTCCCAGACTTTGTGCTGGAGATAGAGTGATTCTCGTTTTCATTGTTGCTCTGTGATGTACTGAAACAGTCAAAACAAATCTAAGCCTTTATTATCCAACAGGTAGATAGGAAATAAGAATCCAAAGGCTAGACAGCAATAAATCGGTAGTCTTTACCCAGATGGGTGCTTTGAACCCACCAAAAAACTCAGACATAACATTTTGCACTTGGAACTTTCCTCCTCTCCATTTTGAGGTGATTAATTTCATCTGGATATCTAGAGAACAGACCAGCTTTATATTTGAGTTCATTATAAAAACAGAGAAAGAAGGAAAAGATTTGCCTATCTCCATAGGAAAGTCCATTTCTTTCTCTTTTGACCTAATCAATATGAGAAGGCATTAAAAATAATGGTTTCAAAATCTTAACTAGAAATGACAGTTTGGCCACAAAAGCCTTTGTTAAAAGGGCATGTGGGAATCCATGGGGAGAGTCATCATTATACTAATCCACTCAGGATAGTTGGTTTCTATACCTCTGAGTCCAGATATTTGTCCTGGATTCTGCAGCAGCCAAGGCAGTGGGAGATTTTTTTTCTGAAGCAAACAAATCTCCCTGTTTCATACTGATCCAACCTAATTCTAGCCACCCAGCCTACACATTATATATTTCCTATTTTGAGAAAAACATTCCTGGAACAGGGAGTGGGCAGTGGACTCAATTCTATTTTCCACTAAATTAAAGACACCTTACAGATAAGGAAAGCCACATTTTCTGTGACAGGGAAGTGGGAAGAATACTTGCTGCAGTGAAAAAAATTACAAACCAAAAACCAGAGAATAAGAGGAAAATGGCAGATTGACTTCTGGTTAAAGGATAGCTGTTAAGCTATTACAAGGCTCCCTCTGGCATCCTCCCTTATTCCTCAGCTCCATCCACATCTGTAAAGAAATCGTTTCTCAAAAGCAGAGCAAAATTCCAGCTTTGCAAGGGCTTCTAACCCTGGCCTCATACAATCAAGGCAAGACCCTCAAGTTATAATTAGCTTTCATTGACCCTTCTCCAAACATCTTTTAGCCTAGGGGCAACAAAAGCTGGCAGTCAGCATGACCAATTCACTGCTATTTATATCCGAGCTTAGTGGTTATTCTTTGTGGCCACAATTGTGTTCTGACCTTCTCCAGAGGGAGTACTGAGGGTCAGCACAGTTTTGTTCATACTCAGATCAAGTTAATATACCATCTCTGGGGATTAGAATCCTGATTTGTGAGTGTAAATGGCAGCTTCTGGTTTTATTATTGGTGCAAGAGAGTAAAACTTTATTTCTAATATTTGCATTTATTTGGGGGATCAATGAATATTTATAAGATGTATTGATAAAGTAAGGAAAGGAACATGGAGAAGAAGAAAGGGTGAAGTAAAAACTTATTAAAATTTTGTGGGGTTTATAGAAGTCTAAGATTAGACTGGTTTTCTGAATTAACACTAACACAAATTTATCTCTTTAATAAGCTTGAGCTCAGTCTCATAACTGAGAATTTTACCTCTTCAGAAATTCAACCAAGGACAACGCAACCTAGGTGGACAAAAGCACTAAAACCAGAGGAGCAGCCTTCTTGCTAATAGCATTAACTGACATTTTTTTCGTGTTTACAGGTGCCAGACAATGTTAAGAGTTCAGTCCTAGTATGAAGTGTTATCACTTCCAGAACACAAGCTAGTAGGTGGGATTGAAGCCCAACTGGAACATTTGCTAGTTGTGTATCTCCAGAAAATATATTTCTGGGTTTCTTTCTCTATGTTTGTTTGTTTTTAAAATGAGTGTTGGAAGTAATCCTCACTTTACTTCCAAAGTAAAGTTGTGGTGAGGTTAAATGAGTTAGTATATGTAAAACACTGAGCATAGAATCTGGCACATGGGAAGAGCTTAAATAATTCTCATCTATTACTATTAACCACTCACTAAGATGAAAATGTGGAGATCTAAAAGGTTCAGTAACTTTCTCAAGGTCATAGAGTGAATAATGAACAAAGCCAGGATTTAATTCAGGTGACCTATCTCTAAAGTCTATGTGCTAAACCTTAACACCTCCCTGAAGAAGCACATTCCCTGGGATCCAGTATAAATTGAACTCAGCCCTTTCTGACATAGCAGGAGCAGTACAGCAATACAATGATGATGGGCTCTTTTTGGCCGAGAGCTTGTGGCAGACCATGAATCTAAGAACAGAATAGTGTAGTGACTAATCACTACAAAAGCTGATGATGCTACAAGTTTGTTAAATCCTCAATGGGAGAGGTCAATACAGGAAAAATTGTTGGCTAAAACTAGATTTGTCTCATGTGAAATTCAAGCATGCTTATGAAATAAAAAATATAACTCTTATGAATTAATAACTTTAGTGAGGGCATAATATTTCACCTAAAGCAAATAGAAATTACCTTTTCAGGTGGAAAAGTACACAAGTTCCTAACAAATGCGCTTCATACTCACACCATGCCACATATTTTATCTCATTTAATCTCTGCCAAAACTCCATGAAATAGAAATTATTAACTTTATTTTATGGATGAGAAAATAGGTTAAATGACAAGGTCACAAAATGGTAAAGTTAGAATTTGAATCCATATTTGCCTGGCTCCAAAATGCAAGGCTCCAAAATCCAATTTTTAGCCATGAAACTAACACTGCCTTGTTGCTTGTGCCATGATGCCCTGTTTATGTACAAGAATTTAGAGTAAGGACTATTCTTGACAAGGCTCTCTCCTTATACAATAATATAAGCATGGCTTATTACCTTAGCATGGCTTGTCATACAGAGAGGAGGCTGAATAAATGTTATTTTTCCTTCCAACCATATACTTGTGAAGCACTTTGGAATTTTAAAAGACTTTTATTTTCTTATATTAAGTAAGGCCAGGGAAGGCATTACTGCTAGCACTTTACTGATGGAAATAGTGAGACCTGTAAAGAGTAACTTGCTCCAATCTGAAAGTTTTAGAGTGGCGTCATAGGCTTCATCCCCTGGGCTTTTCACTATACTTCATTCCCTACCTTTGGCAACACTGTCCAGAATAGGTGATTAAAGGATCTAAAACTACAATAGTTTCTACAAATATAAATGATTTACATCAAAAGGCAAATACTCCAGATGTCTATATAGCCTACCAAAAATGTTTCCACCGAGACAGAGTTTTGAACATGTGAGGTTCCTAAGATTCATAGATCTTTGGGGTCTACCTAAAACTACTGATTGGTATCTTTGGGTGTCTGTTCTACATCAGCTGCAAACATCATGTGGTTTACAGGATCAAGACAGCTCAATGACCAAAAGTGCCTCCAAGCTGTTGGTGGCAGGCCCTGAGGCATAAAAGAGCAGCAGTGGCTGCAGGGGGTGTGGTAGTTGACACAATGTAGTGTATTTATTTCCTGACTCTGAGGAGATTACAGCAAAAGCAGAGAGAGAGACAGAGAGAGAGAATGAGACAGAAAGACCAAACACAACCAAATATCTGCACACAACATCAAGCACCATAGCTTGGAGCAAATCGTACTTACATCAGCCTTAGCTTTCAATTGAACACTCAAAATTCAAAAACTTACACGCCTTCCTTCCCCCTACAGGATCAGGAGAGGGGAAAGAGAAGCTTGCAGAAGTTGGTGCGGGGGGAAGCTTTGATTATCCACACATTTATTTATGCAGGGAGGAAAATGTCTTTGATGCCATCTCTAGATGGAGGAGCACTGTGTTCCAGTCGAGAGTTCCTGTCTTATCATGGGCACTCAAGAAATGCTTACTGGATGAGGAGCCTGGGGCTGTCAAAGTGATGGAGATGACATCAGTCCTGCGCAGGGCGGACTGGTAATTGAAAATTTCTGACACTAACCCAGACAAAAATGGACAGGCTATCCAGATAATGCACTGAGAACTTTGAGCAATCAAATAAATATGCAGCTTAATTTTTTTTTTTTTTTACATCACTTATGTTATAGTCACAGACTGCTCAATTCCAAACCATCCTACGGGTAACCTGAGTTCAGAGAGTATTAAAATGAAGTCTCAATACATTTTGAAAAATGACCTTCAGTAACATAAATTTGAAGCCATTTTTACTGGAGATGAGTAGAATGTTTTTAAAGAACCATTAGAAGGCATTTGTGAGTGACTCTTGCATAAGATTTTCTTTTCAATTCTTTTGAAAAGTAAGTAAGATCGACAACTACACTAGTTCCGCTTGGACAAAATTTGATCATTCTGGCTAGCTCACAGGAGAGATAATGATTCTAATGGATTCTTAAACTACCCTAAGTACTTCTCCAAACTTGGCTATGTCCACAGTCACAAGGGATTCAATCATGTGCATATGGAAAAGGAGTCAAGTTGGGGGTGAAAACCTAAAAGGCAATGAATGACAATTTTGGTTCCTGGCATTCCAAGGTCTGCCACACCAGTTGATGCTATACCCTAATGTGCCTTTATATCTCTTTATATTAACTTCCTATAATTCTCATTCTTTTTCTACGGCATTGATATGACACCTTTCAATGGACACCCACTGCACAATAGCTTAGGATTATTTTCTGTCATCTGAAATTCTTCTTGTGCAAGTTTTCTAGGACTGCTGCACAGAGCCTACTTCCATCTCAGTGGAAAGCCCTAAACGTAAAGAGAGAAATGAGCTTTTAAGTGCAGTCTGGAGAGGTCAGACTAAATATTTTGTTAAAGGTGGTCTCAGGAGTAATATTTGTTCATGAGGCAGATGTGAACATTTCCGCTAAGAATCAACAGTGGACCCATTTGCACGACGCTTAGTGTTCAAAGTGTTTCTGTGCATTCATCCCACCCTGCACACTTTCTCTCTATAGGTAAATATCGGTGGCTGAGTTTCAAAATGGTTCTGTCAGCCGCGTTGTTATCCTCGCCTGAGAGTGGAGCTGAAAAGACCAATGCATCGCTATCCATCCTCTCTATACCCTGCATTCAAGTAAAGATTTTCCTGGTGTGGCAGCTGTAACTGTGTTTTGTTTCTCTGCCTTTAGCTCCACAGTTGGTCTGCTGCCCTGCAGACTTTGCTCGGAACAGACCACCCCATTTCTGCTGGCTAAACCTCCAGGCCATGTCTGCTGATTTTGTTTCCCGACATTCCAAAGCTCTGCAGACCAGATGAGGGGCCGACTCGGGGCCCATTCTGCCTGACTCCATTACATCTGTCATCCTCTCGGGCGCAAATCTTGGGATGGGTGCCTTTCTCTCTCTTCCATACCTGTTCTAGCCAATGGAACAGTGCCGTAGCAAACAATGCTTCAAAGGAGAGGGAGTATGGCATAGTGGGAGGAGCATGGACAGACCCTTTGTGAAATTCCTGGCTTGGCTGTTTACCAAGCAAGTTAATCGACCTCTTTAAGCCTCAGTTATCTTATATCTAAAAAGAGTATAATAATGCCTACCTTGAATAAGTGTTATAAAGACCGAAACAATACCTGAAAAGTGCCTGGTCCATACTGAGCATGCTATAGAATAGCCATTTTTATTCAATTCTGATAAAAACCAGCAAGTTCTAGGAGCAGGTATCACATTACTTAGGAAGCTAGAGTAACAAACATTCTGTAGACGGCGGATAATTTGGCAGGGAGTTCTCCCTGTCTCTCAGTACATCCTCAGACAGCGTGCTAGCTGGCAGCAGAATTCAGTGATAGATTTATGACAGTGTGTTGCTGATGGAAATCTTTGACTGGGGCAAGCTGGGATATGACCCCTTTCTCCTTCAAGTTTATCATCAATCAATGGTGCTGTGCCATCTCTACAAAGGGGATCTTAATCTCTTTTTGCCCTTACACTTCCAGAAAAGATTAGGCAGCAATCAAGTTTCTGCCTAATAAGTTTGCAAGGACTCCCCAGCACTTGGAACAAGAGCAGGCACCTAGTAGGCACTCAATAAGCATTAGATGTAAGGAAGAATGAATGAATGACTTCAAGTGGTATTTTATATCCTAGTGAAAGACTCTCCTACAGATCTGGAAGCACTGGTGTTGCCTGCAAGTTCCTCTTTACATTTTCATATGTTTGAATATAATTCTGTAAGATAACATTGGCACTCACCTAGCTCCATTTCACTCCATTGATAGTAGGTCACTATGGATACTTACATGAATGATTGCACCTGGGTAAATGTCAAGACACTCAAATTTCAAACTGAAAGGGGCCTTAGTGATTTGCCCTTATCTATCTTTCCTGCCTACCTACAGTATGCGATGTAGCAAAGTTCACATCCACTTTACCACTTTTCATTCTAAAGACACATTGTGTTTCCCATGTGCCTTTAAGGAATCATTCTTGATCTCAGCCATAAAATTGGAAAGCTGCATAAATGACAAGATGATCCCGGAAGGCAGCTGAAACATGGGGCAGATTGAAACCGACAGTTAATTTGTAGCAGTAAAAAATAATGATATCATCATAAAACAAGTTTAAGATCAGACTGGGCTCAAACACTCTGCGCCCACGGAATATATAGACGGGCGCTGTCAAGCTTAAATAACAAAGCAAAACAAAACTGAACCTCCCAGCTTCACCAAGTGCAATTTATTTGCTTTTTTACGGTACGCTACCACCATCTGCTGGCTGCAGCTGATAAAATACCTAGCATCCTCCAAGTCCTGGAATATTCCATTCCGCAGAGCCTGTTGTTAATTACCATGCACAAGGAAACATTTTTAACCTCACAATATCATTGAAATGCTACAAATAAATCAGATCTTCCTAGAACACCAAGCAAATGAAAGAGCCGGGAAGGCTAGACACTGCCAAAGGCTCCCTGGCCTGCTATGCCTAAAAGCTGCACTTGCTGGGTGCTGAAGTCCCAGCACATTCTCTTTTGATTGCCCAGCTCCCTCCTTACACGGGCTCAGTTTCAGACGTCCTCCTCTCCAGCTGCCTTCTCTACCAGGCATCCTACACAGCACTGCAGTGATAGGCAAAGCAGCAGCTCTTGGCTAAAAACAGCCTCCTCCTGGAGATCTTAAAGGAAGAAAACCACTGACATTTGTCTTCCTCAAGGAAAGCAAAGCCCTGGTGTGATTCAACAAGGAAAAGGAGGATATCCTTGGCTCCCAAAACTCTAACAGCAATATTTTAGAAAGGTTTCCACAGGGTTAAATGCCTTGTGTTGTGCCTGTTTTTCCTAATTTGGCAACAAGTTAGGAATTCTTTGGAGGGAGAAAAGCTAGAGTCTTTATACAAATAAAATCTAGCCACCTATAACACCCTGCCCACTGTTTCTAACGCATTCAGTCTTACCATTGTAGACTCTCTTGTGACTCACATCGCAGGCCTCTGACTTCTCAATCATCCTGAGGATAAGAGAAGGCTTTAGGAAATATTCCTTCTTCACCATAACTTCTTTTTTTTCTTGTGCTTACCTGAATTTAAAATGTTTATTCATTGAGCATGTAATAACTGTGTTATAAAACAATTTCTAAAACTCCTTCAAATGGTCATCTATTTAGAAAGTTTTTCTGTTGCTCATATTTTTACAATCATAATAAAGGAATGATTGGTCCCAGACAAAATATCTAGCTCTTACTGAGCAAGGATGTAAATACATCACAAGATGTTTTCCCTGGAGAGAAGACCACAGCCTAGTGCAGCAGCAACAAATGACACTCCCCAGCTCTGACACGCCTCTGTGTATGATCAGGCTATCCCAGTTAGAAGGGCATGATGCCCCTGTACACAGAACACACTGGGCTGAATTAATTTCCTCCTGAACAGTATCATCCTTGCATCCATCTAAACAATTAGCTCACTCTCCTAAACATTCTGATGTGAACTTTAGTTCAAAGGCATTTTACGTTTTCTTCATGATACTGCAATTTCAGAAAGATACCACTTATAGGTTAGGTGATTTCTGTAGAACAAAGCAAACCCCTATAAGCAATGTAGCCTTGACTAAAATTTTCATTTAAATTATCATTCTTTTGTACAAATGACCAGTGAATATATTTTAAAATGTTCAATGTCATCAAAACAATTAATATCAAATTACCCTAAAATAAAATAATAGTGAATATATTTTTATCAAATAGCAAAGAATTTTTAACAAATAATAATACCCATTGTGGTCAAGAAACAGGAAAAGGTACTCTATGCACAACTGTCAGGAGTATAATTTGGTACAACCCTTCCAGAAGGTAATTTGGCATTGTTTATTTAAAAATCCTTTTTAAAAAGTGTACAAACCTGTGATTTATACATTCCAGCACTAGAAATTTATCCCAAAAGAATAATCATGGCTGATGAATACAACAACATGACGTCACAGCCTTGTTTGTAACTTACATATAACATCACAGCCTCGTTTATAATAAGGGAAGTTTTTAGTATTCAGATATGGTAGGCTGAATAATGGCCTCCCCAAAGATGTCCACATTACTTTACAGAATATATTACCTTACATGAATATATTACCTTACATGATAAAAAGGATTTTGCAGGTATGATTAAGTTAAGGATCTTGAGATTATCCCAAGACTTATCTGGATGGGCTCAATGTAATCACAAAATTTCTTATAAGAGGAAGGCAAATGGGTTAATGGCATAGAAGCTGAAGGGACAATGATGCAGGAACTAAAGTGAGGTCTTTGAAGATGGAGGATGGGGCCATGAGCCAAGAACAGGGCGGTCTCTAGAAGTAGGATAAGGCAAGGAAACAGACATTCCCCTAGATCTTACAAAAGGAATGAAGCCATGCTAACACCAGTTTTAGGATTTCTGACCTCTAGAACTGTAAGACTAAACAAATTGTGTTGTTTTAAGACACTAAATTGTGGTCATTTGTTATGGCAGCAATGAAAAACTAATATACCGGATATCAAGCAGTAGAGAATTTGGTAAATTTAGGGCTCCAGAAGCCTTATACTTGAGGGTTTGAGTTAAGAAAGGGTGTTGTTTTTTTTAATCCAGTGTTTTTATTTTGACGATAATCTTAAAAATGTTCATGTAAAGATATTCTGGACCATCTGGTAGACCAATTTATAACTAACAGCTATGCTATGATTTCAATGCCCAAGTTTGTGTTTGTGTTTATAGTCACATTAGTAGTGCCAAGCGAAGGCTAACTCCAGAGTACTCTAAGAACATAGCTGACATGGCAGTTCAAAGAAGAGCTGTGGGAGGACTGAGTTACCACTGGTAAATAGCTGTCAATGTCACATTCACACTGTGAGTAGCTGTCTTTGTATCTAACAAAAAAAGGTTTAGTAGTAAAGAATTTTTGTTTAAACTTCTGTTGATGTACTTTGAAGTGCACCATTAAATTGACTGACCCATGAAAATAACAGATCACAGGTTTAAAATGAGTTTATTATTAGAAGGAAAAATAATGACGATGATATTCAAGATAATTCAGATGATGGTCCACCAGGCTCAGAATCAAACGAACCATGCCAAGAAAGAAAATATAAAAAGTAGGATTTATCATCCTACTTTTAAACATAAACTATCACCTTAAATGACTGGTGCCATTTTAATTATATTGATTTTATATCTAAATTTAAATGTAAATTTGTATTGGTTTTATAGTTGTAGACAGGTTAAGATCATGAATAATTAATACTAATTTTATATTTCTATAGAGACAGTAACTACACAATAAAAATAACATAAGTCAACTCAGGAGGGAGCATGAGAATTTATTCTTCCATTGAAAAGGATTCATGTATTTGCTCAAGTCTGAGAAATGTAGAGTTAATTAATTGTGGTACCTCTTTCCAACGGAATATTATTCAATCATTAGAAATGACATTGTAGAATAACATTTAATGAAATGGGGAAATGATCAAGACTTATTTTTAAAATTTAAAAATACTTGCAAACTGTAGCAGTAAGATTCCGATGTTTAAAAAGAAAGAAATTTCTACACATAGAAAAATGAATAGAAGGATACATACACAACTAAATGGCAATGCATTGCTGGGCTTTTTAATATACTTTATGGTATTTTCAAATTTTTTTTTACAACACACACTACTTTCACAGTGAGAAGATAGACCTCTGAGTATTAAATCTGGGGTTAAAACACTCTTCTCTTGGTCCTGGTTCCAGAGTGTTTAAAAATTGAAATGACATTTGTTTCTCAACTCCTGGAAGACAACTTTGCTGCTGAATAAGATAGCCTATGTTCCTCTAGAATAAGAGCAAGAGTGTCAATGAAAAACTCAACAAATCCACCATTTGCCCCCTGAACAGTTGTGAGAAATATATACATACACATATACATGTATATAATCATCCCCCAGGAAACCTGTATACTTAAAGTTTAAATTGTTTAATTGGTGCTAAATCATTTTCCTAGTGAGAAGTTTGAGAGCTCCTTTTCATTCACTGGGCTGCCACACATCCTCTTATTCCCAACTGCTAGTATTTTATTTTATTTATTTTATTTTATTTTATTTTATTTTATTTATTTATTTTTGCAGTACGCGGGCCTCCCCTGCTGTGGCCTCTCCCGTTGCGGAGCACAGGCTCCGGACGCGCAGGCTCAGCGGCCATGGCTCACGGGCCCAGCCGCTCCGCGGCATGCAGGATCCTCCCAGACCGGGGCACGAACCCGCGTCCCCTGCATCAGCAGGCGGACTCTCAACCACTGCACCACCAGGGAAGCCCCCAACTGCTAGTATTTTAAATCCATGAGCTTTTGAAAAACTATGTATCCCCTTTCATATTTTTAAGTTAACCTCTAAAACTTTTCCTGTAAGTATAAATTATTGCAGAGGATGTATTTACCAACATACTTTACATTGATACATGCTTCAAACATATATTTGTCAAAACTTTGGAGCTGAAAATTTTAATTTATTATTACCTATAAATTCAAATTCATTGTGAGATGGACTGAGACAGAAAGACATGAGTGTGTTGCTGGAATGATATAGAAATAAGGTGCATTGTGCATCAGTAATTCTTATCAAAGTTTTCTCTGTTTTGCTCTTACAGGATTCTCCCTCAGGAGCCATAGAGTCTCAAATATTACGGTTAGACACTACAGTGGGATTAGAGATGGGTTAGATGCATGGTTATCTTATACAGAATAAAGGAGAGTGACTGTGGAAGGGCAGTGGGGAAGGATTCTCCCCAGCCATTCTTTCTGGGAGATTAGTTTTAAGAAAGAGTCTAAGTAGAATCTGTGGATCTGGAAATTGATTCCCTTAAAGGTATCCATGACTTTGTAGCTCCTGCAAAATCTGTGGACTTCCAGGTTTGTATGGAGATCCTTGTTTGAAACTGCTGCTTTTAACCCGAACAAGATAAACAAAAGTTTTTATCCAACTAAAAATAGAAATGGATTTATTGTCAGAATACTAGCCTTGATACCATAGCTTATAGTACAAAATACTCCTGAGAACATGTAGGATCACTTCTTTAAATTACTTTGAAGTTTTTTTCTGATATGATGCACCTTCTGAAGGTAAATCATGCAGACAAAATTCTCACAATCATAAAGTCTCATTTTTTACATAAGAAAATGCCTCTGAATTATCCCCAAATTCCAGTGATTAAGAAAATAATCTATTCTCCAGAACTTGGGCTATTCAGTTTTGGGGATGAATATGTAAATTATTTAGTTATGATCCCCATTTTTCTTCCCCCAACTCCCGTGGCTTGGATTTCCATCACATACATAAGGCCTTCATTAGCTTGTAGTCTACAGGGTACTGATTTTTGTGATTAAACGGAACTTAATCTAACAGCAAATATTTTTTAGTGCATATTCCAGGCAGGCACTGGGTTAGATTGTAGGAAATATGTTATCAAACCACTCCTTAACGCCTATGAAATAGAGAAAGTGACTAGATATGGATAAACCAATGGTACATTGGTATTTCATGATAGTATCTTACTCCATTTGATCCTAGAATGTTATAACAAAAACTATCCCCATGGGCTTCTCTGGTGGCGCAGCAGTTGAGAGTACGCCTGCCGATGCAGGGGACATGGGTTCGTGCCCCGGTCCGGGAAGATTCCACATGCTGCGGAGCGGCTGGGCCTGTGAGCCATGGCCGCTGAGCCTGCGCATCCGGAGCCTGTGCTCCGCAACCGGAGAGGCCACAACAGTGAGCGGCCCACGTACCGCAAAAAAAAAAAAAAAAAAAAAACTATCCCCAGTTCATGAATCTGTCTAATGTTAGCCCAACTTTGAAAAAAATGTATCTAATGCCTTCCCCAAACCACCCCCAATTCCCACCCATCCCCCCAACTTCCAGACTAGAAGCAGAGAGCTTCTCTCTGTACTGATTAGAAACCACCAGCAGCCCAACTAACGTCAAGAGGATTCTCTCTCTCTCTCTCTCTCTCTCTCTCTCTCTCTCTCTCTGTACCTACCTTCCTTGCATACTCTGCCCAGAGTCTTACCTCCCTTTTGCCAGCACTCCGTGGTCCAGCCATAATGACCTTTTTCCTTCCCAACCCCAGGAATTCTAATAAGCTGGCCTCTTTCTGGAACAAGCCTCTCACTCCCACTCCCCTGCTAGACTCTATTCACCCTTCGAATCCCAGCACAGTTGAGGGGGTCCCCATTCTGCGTTCTTGCAGAGCCCTGAACTTCTGATCTCAGTTTGCAATCATATTTTTGGTATTTTAAATTATTTGATTAATGTCGGTCTCTCTCACCAGCCTCAAAACTATACGAGGCAGAGTCTGTGAATGTTTTGTCACCGTTGTATCTTTATGGTGTCCAGAACATAGGAGAAGCCAAATAACTATCTGTTCACTATTTGGATGAATAGTTTAACCGTGCTTGAAAAACCCCAGACCTGGATCATCAAAGTATACTCAGAAGGACAACTCTCTGAGCGTGGACTCAAGCCCCAACCCTTGCCTTGCAAGGTCTAGGGAACCTGTGAGGTAATGTTGCAAAGGCTTTTTCAGCCACTTGGCTGAAAAAGTGGCTTTTTCAGCCACTTGGCTGGTTAATAGGGAGCCAATGAGGCAGAAACTGAGAAACGTGATTCCCTCATGGTCAGCACTACAACGGCACACTCCTGGCCTTAAGACTCTTCAATGATCCTTTCTCTGGGTCCTTTCCAATTGGGCCTGGGTTTTTTCTGCCTGTTTGCTCCTGAATCACCAGCACCTAACAGACTACCTACCACCTATTGGATGCTCAATAGATATTTGAACACAAAGCCCCCTGCAACTGCCCAGGCGCATAAGCGTTTGGTACCTATGCACCATTTGAAATCTTTCCACATTAATCTCACTCTCTTTTTTTAAACTCACCATTTTTTTTTCCTCCTGATTCATTGATTTCCACAAACTG
Organism: Hyperoodon ampullatus; assembly: GCF_949752795.1. Classification (NCBI taxonomy): domain Eukaryota; kingdom Metazoa; phylum Chordata; class Mammalia; order Artiodactyla; family Ziphiidae; genus Hyperoodon; species Hyperoodon ampullatus. The sequence continues at coordinate 43,848,969 of NC_136921.1, forward strand.
CCATTTCACTCTGAGTGGTTGGCAGCAACATAACTTAAGCTGACCATGAGAACTTTCTTTTTCTCATAACCCAAAAGAGCAAAGATGAAAAAAACTGCTCCACTCTTCTCAGCCAAATGTGCCTTTGAAAGATTTGATTTTTGAGCACAGAATCCAAATCTCTAATTATCTAAACAATTCCACAAGTACAAAATACCATATTTACATGTGCAAAGCAAGAATTAGGAATCAGAATACTTAATTTATTCACACAATTGAATGTTGAAACAACTACAGATTCAGATAATATTTTTTGCAAATACACTTCTCCAAAGTGGCCTTATAATATACATCTTTACATGGCATCATAGGTCCTCAATATCTAATCTCCAAATAATTGATATTTTAGGAACTTAAGTTCTTAGGTAAATGTTTGGAATATGTTTGCAAATTGAGATTCCATAGGCAATGTTGTCAACTCACAGGCCTCTCTTGAAAATGAGATCCTTGGTTTGCAAGCATTTTGTTTTAAAACCTAGGTAAGGAACAGGGAGGCGACGGCACTGATGGCTTAATAGCTTTTTCTTCCTGGGTAGATTCATTTAGGATGAAAGTGATTATTTCGAAATCCATTACATTCTAAGCAAATGTCTCTACCCTGGAAAAATAAAACAGAGGAACTGCTAGCTGGCTCCTGAGCAATTGTTGCCATTTTATTCAGCGTTTTTCCTTATTACAGTTGTCCCTCTGTATCCGTGGGGGACTGGTTCCAGGACCCACGCACAGATATCAAAATGCACAGATGCTCAAATCCTTTATATAAAATGGCATAGTATTTGCATATAACCTATGCACATCCTCCCATATACTTTAAATCATCTCTAGATTACTTATAATACCTAATACAATGTAAATGCTATGTAAATGATTGTAAATACAATGTAAATTCTATGTAAGTTCAAGTTTTGCTCTTTGGAACTTTCTGGAATTTTTTTATTCTGAATATTTTCAATCCATGGTTAGTTGAATCCGTGGATGCGGAAGCTGTTGATATGGAGGGCAGACTGTTCTCCCAAATGTTTAGTTAAATATCTGTAGTAGTCCACATCCTCCTTGCAGTCCCACGTAAAACTTACCTCGTTCAAAGAAACATTATTCTAGTGAAATTATAACCTTTCTTCTGTGGTTCTAGGCCAACACTTAATGCCCTCCTTTTCTAATTTTATACCAGTTTATACCAGAGTCAAGGTCCAACTCCATCCTGGAATGACACATTTTCCACTCAGCTGTCTTCTTGCTGTTTAATCTGAGCATCATTCCTACAGGGATATGTCCCAGGAAGTCACCTCCCCAGCCCTCAAACACCCCTAATAAACACTACAACCTATCCTGATTCACCTTCTCACAGCATGTTAAATGAAATTATATGTAAAATAAGTCAGAGATGATAGAGTGGTGGCTGAGGAATTTTTAATAAATGGAAAAATTAAAATATAATAATTAACATTCTGCTTGGACCTTTCAGTTCATTTGTTTTCCCCAGTTTCACTTTTTCCTGCATATCTAGGAATGAAGTCTTTATTTCACTAAGATAGGCTTAAGAGCTTAAAACCTCTCTTCTGCTAGTTATCTAGGGAATCCAAGAAATAGCCAACTGAAAGATTCCACATTATTCTTTTTTCCAACTGATTGCATCATTTTATCTACTTCAAGGATAGCCTCTGAAAGTACAAAGTCAGGATGTAACAGTGTGCTGTACAGCATACCCAGAAAAAGGCAATATTCCATTTAGGCCTGGGGGAAGAGTGAGGAAGAAGGCATTATTGTCCTGGTCTGCACACTCGAGATACAGGAATTCTGACTACAATTGTCAAGTTTGTCAACTTTGCCAGGATCCCTAGCTATGAAAACACCTGGAGAGATATGTTATTATTTAGGAAAATGATAATAGAATTTATTGGAAATCACTGAGTCTGCTATATAGAGTAAGAATTACAGGTGGGTTACCACACAGCTGATTATAAATAACATGTTGAAATAATATAGTTGGTTCCAACATTAATTTCCCCCTTACTAGGAATTAGCAAACACCTGAACCATAGTACCAAAGGAAGCATCTCTTGTCCATTCTCAAAATATCTTCTTGTACTCTGAAAACTGTGATCACCCTCTGAGGCCCCATCCCAAGATGATCGCCATCTTATACAAGTCCTAATTGCACAAAAAAATTGTCATTCTAAATGTACTTGAAGGAGATTGTTTTTCTTCAAGAAGCTCTGCTAAATTCTGTACCTTTCACCAGTTACTTATTTCAAGGTTAATGATGTCACTCTGCTGCTTTCTGTATCTGAGTCTATAAGACTGTCACCCAGATATTTCAAATTTGCCTCGCTCTTCTTTTTGGGTTGTGTTGCACTGTGCAACTAAGGAAGGTGGAAAAGGAGGCAAGGGGAATTATTTACTCAGTTCTTTGGAGTGGGTTTGCTAAGAGTTGAAAATACACCCTCCTGTTGGTCAGAAATATGAACTCTATGATCTTCCTCTGCCTTTCCTCACAACTCTTTGCCCTAAAAATGCTTCTACCTTTTGATGCAATAATTCTATTTTTGTGAATATATCCTAGGGAAACAATGTAAAATATACAAAAGCTTTATGCCCAAATTATATTAATAGAAACATATTTTAATAGAAAAATAGAAACATTCTAAATAGATGATAATAAGAGTAATTAAGTAAACTATGAAGTGTCCATTACAAATTATGTTTGCAAATATTTAAAATAACTTGTAAGTGCATATGATATAATATTATAGGTTTTAAAACTCTATGTACATGCACTGTATTCATTTCGTATTGCTGCTGTAAAAAAAATTACCACAAATTTAGTAGCTTAAGCAATACAAATGTATTATTCCATAGTTCTAGAGGTCAGAAGTCTGAAATGCATCTAAGTGGACTAAAATCAAGGTGTCGGCAGGACTGCATTGCTCCTGGATGCTTTAGGAGAAGATCCATCTCCTTGCTTTTTCCAGATTCTAGAAGCCACCTGCATTCCTTGGCATGTGGCCCTCTTCTCCAGCAAGCTGGCATCTTTCGGGCTTTCCCTTTTCCACCTCCCTTTTCCACTTTTAAGGACCATTGTAATTATATGGGCCCACCTAAATAATCCAGGATTATCTACCTATTTTAAGGTCAGCTGATTAGCAACCTTAGTTCCATCTGCAGCTCTACTTCCCCTTTACCATGTAACCTCACATATTAATGGGTTCTATGGATTAGGATGTGGCTCTTTGGGGGGACCATTATTCAGGCTACATATACTATGCAAAAGAAACAAACCAAACAACCAAACAAAACTAAAGACAAAAACAACAACAAAACTTAGCCTAGAAAATCGAGATGAAAACATACCAAAATGTTTGCATCACTTAGTAGAGCTGTGGGTTATTGTTTGTATTCTCCTTGATTTTCCATGATATCCAAGTTTTCTTATTTTCCATGATTTATTATTTTCTAGATATTAATAAAATTCCTATTTTGATAATGAAAAAATGTCATCCAGAAAAGACTTTTTTTTAATCCCTGTGGCTACAGCAGCCTATAAAAGATAACCCTTTTATTTTTTTACATAAATGTTCTCACTTGTAAGTAATCAACTAGTTAAAAGAAATGAAAGAATATGTACAAAGAGTTATTGATTAGTAAAATCTGCCCTAAAAATATACAGTAACACCAACCCTACTGACTAAGAGAGCTCAGAATTGCATGTCAACTTGTAGCTATTTGTCTTATCTCCCCAATTAAAAAGCAAACAATTTAAGAGCAAGTATGAATCATATTTTTTGCTGCCAAATTATTAGTGTTTAAAAGACAGCATAATCATGACCCTTAAACAAATATAAAATGAACATGCCAAGACTTTATTTAACTCAATAATTAAAGAGGGGACCAGTAAGATGTTACAACCTGTTCAGAGGAGAATTTAAAGTACCATGCATATATAATCAGATGAGGAATTCTGAAATAAATTCATAACTAGATGCCAAACAGGTCTATTCACAGGGCTATAATCAATTTAATTCCACCAGACAAAATGAATTTACATTTCTAGGGACTAGAATCATTTGCATTATTCTTGGTTCTCTACAACTTAGAGAGTTATAAAATAGCTAAAAGACAGTGAAAATCAGAGATGACCCAGAGGGTCGGTCATGCTAGATAGGACGCTTCAGATTCTTTTCTTGGGGGGGGCCCATATCAGTATTTCACAATTTTTCCTGACAATATAATACCTCACATAGTACCATGTATGTAGTAAGTGCTCAGTATAAATCTGAGGTCTGAATGTTTGATTGAAAGATGGGGTCTGGCCTTATTGTACTAATTGCATTTAGAATGCCAGCTCCCCTATTATTCTTTTTCTTTGTCTTAAGTGCTAGGCAGGAAGTTAGCCATGAGCAATGAGAGGCAGCCCCGTTGGCTGAAAGTCCAATACCCGCCTAATCCCGCCAAGCTATTTGCCAACCCCGCCCCAAACACGCCCCCATCAGTACTGCAAAATGGTCAGGGGCCTGGAAAAATCCCCCACTGGCCGACTGGAGGGACTTACCCCACTCTGGCATACATGCACACACCTCACGCTATCGTGTCCAAAGATAACCTTAGGCGGCCATTAGCCTCATTAAATGTTCATAAATATTCAATGAATACATGCATCTGATTATAACAGACTGAATTATGGGAAGGACATGCGCGTCAGAGCCTCTCGTTATATAACCTGCATCTGTCAATCAACGACCTTGTCTTAAAAACGCTACACCCCAGCCCTCAGGGGCCATTGCCTTCCTTGGCCTGGCCCACCTCTCTCTTGAGGTGGTCTCTCTGTTCTCTTCTTATCTACAATAAACTCTCTTGCAACCAGTAATACCTCAGATTCTTTTTTGTTTGTTTGTTTTTTTCTGCGGTACGCGGGCCCCTCACTGCTGCAGCCCCTCCTGCCGCGGAGCACAGGCTCCGGACGCACAGGCCCAGTGGCCACGGCTCATGGGCCCAGCCGTTCCGCAGCATGCGGGATCCTCCCGGACCGGGGCACGAACCCGCGCCCCCTGCATCGGCAGGCGGACCCCCCAACCACTGCGCCACCAGGGAAGTCCTCAGATTCTTCTTTGCATCCTTACCGAGAACTGAGGCCCATGGGAGGAGGGGTCTCCAGACTCTCTTCCACTAACATGAAATCCCTAGTTCTTTGCCCTTCTTTCCTAGGTGTGCTTAAGTTATAAGAAGAGGAACGTTTCTGACATTTGGGTGTAGCTGGACTTGCTAAGGTGATATTGAAGAAAGAGAGTATCTGATATTAAAGTATAATGCTAGTTAAGTACAGTTATGACAGGAAGCGATCTCAGGCCTCATAAGACTAGAAATGGTAGACACTCTCCCCTGTCTTGAGTGGGAAATTTTATGGCCCTAAAAAAGAAAATGGTCTAGAGATGGCCAAGTAACTGTCAGCATTTTCGCCTGGGTTATGCATCTAGATTTCAGCCAGATTTCCCTCAGGCCTCCCGATGTTCAAACAAGCTGTATGTTTTTCAAAAAGTTTAAAGATCTTCTGGAAAAATCTTCATTTTCAAAGAATCCATTCCCATAACCTCAGCAGAGAACTGTAAAAGTAGATGGACTTTTCCTTCAGGAGCTACAGAAATTAAATAGTTTAAGGACTCTTGGTCTAAGGCCCTGATATTTTATTTTTCAGATGGATAAAGAGGCAGAAATTATCCAATTAAAGTCGTCAAAATTTGAACACTAAAGGAAAAATTTTAAATCTATAAGAGTCTAGTTATGTTACCAACCAGGGTTCTTGGCCTTCCCCAATCAACAGATATTGACTAGAGGCCAGACAAGAAATTCAGGCAAGGTTTTACTGGGGCCCCTGCTACAGCAGAGGGGAGTGAGAACAAACAACAGGTTCCCTTGTTTCTCATATGGGGTGAGGATAGGGGTGTGTCCAGGGGTCGGGCCAGAGGGGTGGCTTAGGTGTTTTGCCCACGCCTTAGGTGGTGCTGTGTGCAGGGGGCATGCACAGTACCCTGCTTTTGCTCCCAACACCCTGTTCTTGCTCCAGGCTCTTCAGAAGTAGCAGTTGGAATTTTTGGTCTCTTTGTATCTTTTGGGTCCAGAATTTGCCCCAACTGCCCCAGGCACACAGTTATTTTTAGTCCTGTACAGTTTCTTTGTATTTTGCTGCTGGAGGAGAGGTGTGTCCAGATACAAGCATTGCAGCACTGCAGCAGAGGGTCCCAGGTCCCAGCCTATCTCAGTTACAGTAACTTTAAAAAAAAAAACTATTGTAATTTTTTTAAGCTGTGTAGACAGAGAGATATCAAGGCAATCTTGTACTGGTATCAGAGAGTCAACTCCAGTACCACTGGATGCACAGAAAACCAGATCAAACCAAACAAGATGCCACACATCTTGCCAATTAAAACCCTGAACAATTTAAAGTGCAGAATGATCTACCCACATTAAAACACATATACACACATAACAGAGAAAAAAAAACAGAAACTTGGCATTGCACCAACAATCAGCCAACATCTTGGCGTTCATTCAGATGGCATCTACCACTAACAGTCATAGTAATTCTTCTCATTACAGTGTTTGCATGTACATAAATCAGATTCAGGTGAATTTACAATGTGCTATGAACTGTCAGACTTAGAGCAGCCAGCAGATTGTCTTAGGTGATACAGGATTGAAACCTTTGAGCAGCACATAACTCTCAGAGCTACTGGACTACATTCCAGATGTACCTTCCTCAGTATTCTTCCATTTCCATAAACTGATGAGTTTATGTGTGACATTTTAAACTTTTGATATTTTACTACTGCCTGATTTTAATTCTAAGTGAATCTTGAAACTCAGATCGAGGGAAGAAACTACATGAAGCCTTTTCAAATGAGATCTGGATTTTTTAAGACCAAAGCACCCTTGGTGCAGAGGCATCATGTCTCCACGTTCCCTTAGAGTGCCGCCCATTTAACACTTCAAGCTGCAGTGTCTGTCAGCATTTGAGCTTCTCTTCCTGCTAAGCCTACAATTTCCAAGTGCACTTCAAACAGACTGAGAAGGATAGTCCCTTGACTGCATGCATTTCAAGGCTACCCTTCACATAGGATCTAAGCAGCTGCCACATTAAACAGGAAACCCATGGGTCAAAATCCAAACTGAGAGGGAAAAGGTAACAAGCAGACACGAGCCAGAGGTAATTTATGATTCAGTTAATGAAATTCTAATTAGGCTTATAAAGCCCTTAAGTATTTCCTGCAATGGCTTGTCATGAAGCCTTTATTCAAGGAAAGCCAGAGTGTGTTACATGTGGGTCATGTAGCATATTGTCACATAGATTCATGTTTATATTCCCTCTTTTACCGTCAAGCAAACTCTTAAAGGCAAGAAAGGTAATATGAAGCAGTGAAGGGGAAAAAAAAGGGGGGGCAGCAATCTGTTCAAATCCAATGTGATCCTTGCTCAGGGGACATCTGGGTAATTGTTCAATTTCTCCTGATTTACAAAACAGATTGTTATCAGCCTAAATAATGTCTAATCAATTCACCAAAGAGCATTTCTGGCTTGCTGTCCAGGTCATTTTAAGAGTGGAATTGTCATTAAAATTAAGAACATCTCAGAATTAAAAATAGAATGTTACTAAAAGTAAGGACCCCTCACTTAATTAAGCATGCCTACTCACAAGCATTGAGCAGTGCCCTCTGCAGAGCAGAGGGAGAGATGAAGGCCACTTAGCAAGTTGCCTGTGTGTCTGGGAGTGAGGCCCTATTAATCCAGGCCTGGAGAGGTCAGGCCCACACCTGCAGTGGGAAGAGGTGCAGTGTTAATGGAGGTGGCCTGAGCAATCTCTTCTGAAGTGTTCTAGCTGGGAAATATATCTCAAGAGAGAGGAACAGAAAGTACTGTGCTTATTTAAAAAATAAGGCAAGAGTCAACGGTAAGTCCATGCTCAGACTCACTTTCACACTTCTAGATTTTATTAGCTTATTAGGATAGAATTATATTTGAAAGGCAACAGCTTGCAAAATCTTTGGGGGCCAACTTTCACAATCGTATCACTCCAACTTGGACCTTCCTTGACTCGATTCACTGACATCCCATTACTTGTATCATTATCCAGACAGTGGATGCAGGACCTATCATGCATGCATGATGATATGCCAACCTGTAAAAACTGACACTTGAGATCTTGGCCCACATCTCACTGCCTTCCTTTGATTCTCTCATTGGAAAGGGTTTTCAGGGTTACCGACTCCCTCCTATCCCTTGACTCCTGAGTTCAGCAACTGCAACATGAGCTAAACTTGAAAAAAAATTACAACTCTAATAATGATACTTAATAACATTTACCACTCATGAAGAGATATGTATGAAATATAATTAATTCTAATGGAGCATTTCATTTAATTCTTTTTAGTATACTTTGAGGAAAGTACTGTTCATACCACCATTTTACAGATGAGAAAACTGAGGCATAGAGACAATGATAGTTTTTCAGGGCCATGGAGTAAGGCCTGAATTTTTTTTTTTTTAAAGTGAGGGCTGAATTTAAACCAAGATCTTTCTGACATTCAAAAGCCTCTGGACTTAACCTCTTCACTGATACTCCATGACTCACTATGCCATGTCGTCTCTCAATTTTCTATGAATTTGGGATGCCTATTTACTGATCAACAAATAATTTTTATAAATCCTGCCCTGAAAAAATAAGTATTGCCCAGAATCCCTATGTGCTTAATATATTTATAACAAGAGTGATGACAAATGATGATAATGTGGACTTGCACAGAAAGGACAAATTGTTCTAAATTGCAGGATGCATTCATCAGCCAGCATGATTAAACTGTCCTCACTTAAAATAATGCTTTCACTCCCTCTTAATCATGCCCACTGTCCCCAACTGTTGCCAACAACTGAAAGAGCACCTCCAGCTTAACAGACTCAGGGTTTCCCTGGAAGAAAACTTCCTATGAAAATGCATTACAGAAATCAAGGAAAACACATGCTATTTTTTAGGCTCGTGATTGGTCTATTTTAAGCAATGTGGGCATGCATTCATCTGATTTGTCAAAGTGTTTTGAAAAGTAAAGGATAAGGCTTTAGTTTAAAATATATATCTATGTGTATATGTATGTGCATATATATATATATGACAGCTGGAGATGAGTACTACTTAAACTGTGATTGACAAATTAAAATCATTATTAACCACTTAATAGTCTAAAGTACATTGATACATTTAATAGTCTAAAGTACATTGATACTGTCAGAATAAGAATAATCAATGTCTAAAGTACATTGATACTGTCAGGCTAAGAAATCTAGAGCATATTCAGGTTGGGATTTTATTTTTTTATTTTGTTTTCTAGTTATTTTGTGGGGTGGGGAGGATCACTGATTAATTACCATGTAACTCATGAAAAACAAAAGACAACAACAAAAAAACAAGAAACATATTATCTCTCAACTCTTCCATTTCATTTCCTTGACAATGCCTTGACACATTATTACAGATGAAGGGACTCGGACAGTTTAAGTATTTCCCAAAGATACTCAGAGAGAAGGAATTGAGTAAGGATTTCAGTCGTGCTCTCTCTTGCCTCATCTTCTGCACCTGCTAGCACTTCTCCCAGGAAAGCTCATAATGCCCTCCTCCCATCTCTATATTTGCCTGGATAATTCTTACAGGTCTTTCAGGACTCAACTTAGATACAAGTTTCTATAGGCAGCCTTCCCTGAAGCCCCACGTCTGGATTAGAATACCTCTTACACATATACGTTCCCATAGGACTGTAGGCCCACCATCCTCACAGCACTTTTCATGGTATAATATAGTTGCCTATTTTCTTGTAGGACTTCCCCTCCCATCCCCAACCAGTGACTGTAAGTATCTTAATCGCTAGGGACTATGGTTTATTCAGGACTTATCCCCAGGGTCTACACAGTGCCTGCACACTAGAGGCACTCCAGTGTTTAATGCAGAATTAACAAATCAACTATTGGGACTTCCCTGGTGGTCCAGTGGTTATGACTCCACACTCCCAATGCAGGGTGCCTGGGTTCGATCCCTGGTCTGGGAACTAGATCCTGCATGCCGCAACTAAGAGTGCACATGCTGCAACGAAGACCCGGCGCAGCCAAATAAATAAATAAAATATACATTTTTAAATCAATGATTAAATGAATGGATGCAGACACCAAAGCCCACATACCCTGCTGCCGTAGGTTAAGTGGTTTCTCAGCCTGCAGCACACAGCCTCTCAGTGTGGCAGCACTGAGCACAGGGCCCAACAGGAAGGCAGCATTCAGTAAACATTCTCAGTAGTTAAATCCCGGTAGAGTACCCAAGGGTTTAAACCAATTATATCAGAAAAGGGCATGAGCTTTCTCATATTTCAAATCAATTAAGACTTTGTCAATAGCATAGCAGTTTAGTCCTAGTATTGAAAACACAATTATTTCCTCATTATTTAAATGGAGGGAAAGGATGAACTGCATGTGGTTCACTTAGCAGTAGTACAGCTATAATGCTATTTTATAAAATTCATTCTAAGTAGATATTGACTAAAGACTATACTAAGGCTAAACGAATGAAAATAAGCTCTCCTTTTTCTTTTGAAAAAATTCCAGTACTTTGCAAGGCTACAGGTGAGAATAAACAAGGAAATAAAGTCACTCTATTTTCCCTGAGAAACGCCAACACAGTTAAAGCCTTGTTTGAGAAGACCCCTGAGACTAGTTAAAAGTGTGGGGAGGAAAACAAAGTAGGGGAAGAGAATTACTCCTGATAGTGAGAAGAGAAAGGGGAAGGGGATAGGAAAAGAAGATGACAGAAAACTAAGAGGAGCAAGTCTTATTCTTCACTTCTCCCAGCTTCTCTCTCTACCCATACTCCCTTTCGTACATAAAAGGGTAAATCCAATTATACCTCCAGACAAATGCCTCCTGTGATAGGCAGAATAATGCCCCTGTTAAAGAGGCCCATGCCCTAATCATTGGAACCTGATTACTTTACATGGCCAAAGAGACTTTTCAGGTATGTGGATTTTCTGGATGGACCCAACGAAACCGCAAGAGTCCCCATAAGTGAAGTGCATTTCTAGCTTTGAATATGGAGCAAGGATCCACAAACAAAGGGATGCAGGTGGCTTCTAGAACCTGGAAAAGGCAAGGAAACAGATTATTCCCCTAAGGCTCCAGAAGGAATGCAGACCTGGAGACCAGTGAGATCCATTTCAGACTTCTGATCTCAAGAGCTATAAGACAATAAATGTGTGTTGTTTCAAGCCTCTGGAATCGTTTTTTATAGCAGTTACAAGAAACGAATACTCCTCTCATATTTGCTTCATGAACCTGAGGCTTTAACTTCAGGCTGTTTGCATCTCCACGTCAGTTTGCCCCAATACAACATGTCCAAAACTAAACTCAGCATCTTCTCCCCGACTATGGCTCATCTCCCAAACTATACTGCATGGTCTGTTACCCTGCCTTTCTTCTAGGTTGAGGCTAGATGCCTGTGATTCTTCTACTTCCTTCAACTTTCTCTACAATCTGTCTTCACTGCTGTCAATTCCTTTTGATAAAAGTATACCAAGCAACCATGTTTTCTACTCTCATAGTCATGGTCCCCAAAAGAACTCTGATTCTTTAAAGAATTGAATTCTAAAAAGAATTTAATGTGACTTGCACAGGAAAAGGAGTAATGAAAGAAGGAAAGAGAGAAAAAAAACAGGGGGAGGATCCTTTGATTGACATCCTTATTAACAGTTCTTGACTCAGGCATCAGGCAAGAAGGAAGGGATTTTCCAAGAGGCAATGAGTGTTCATCAGGTAAGCTGATGTAAGAATCTTCCAAATCTTAAAATACATAGTTTTTATGGTTAAAGAAAGGGAGGAGGACTTGTAGAGAAATGGAGTGAAATGAAGTCCTTCCAAAGTAGCCCCCAAATGCTATTCTACTCCACCTTGCCTCAAACTTTCACTTGGGACACAACCACTATTTTTACTAACCCCAAACCCAGGATGTGACTATGGCATACACAAGGATTCTTCATCATTCAGTAGCAGTCCAGAATCAGGTTCCTGGATTCCAGTCATTCCCTAAGGTAAAAGTATTCAGAAGGTAAGAGAGCTAGCTCATGGAAGGGCCAGCTAACCTAGTTCATATTTCATCCTGTGAAGAGTTGGTGGGAGAATAAAATATGTCACCACAAGTTCAGTTAGATATAGAAACTCTCTGAAAGGCCAAACTCTTAGAAACCAATAAAGGAGAGCAGTTCACTTTCTAGTGACAGCTTGTCACTTTCCAAGAGAAATGACTCTGCTTAGGTAGTCTCAGGACATCAGATACTGAATCTGTCCTGATATGCCCTACAACTTTAAAGTTACTCAGTTCTGGGTTTCAGAAAACTGTATTTATAGCGATACAGTCTACTGAGATCTTTGTATTATCTTCTTATTTATGGAACACATTCATAAAGTGTGGTTTCTCAAGACAAATGAAAACAACTGACCATCTCCCAAGAGTCAATTACCAACACTGTAGTGGGCATCTCCCAGTCCTTGGAAGCACTCCCCAAAGTCATGCTATAATTATTGGGTCCTGATGAGCATGCCACAGCACCTGAAAGCAGTAATCAATGATTCACTACAGTTCTAGGCCCATGGGAAAATCTGGTGAGGACTTGCCCACCAGAGCATCACCCATCCCAGATTATATTCTAACTTGAGCCCATTTCTCTTGCCATTTTAACCAATGGCAGTCTTCACATCCTGAAGCCAAGAAATGTTTTGAACTCTGATTTACATGTAAATCACACCTCAGCTTTATAAATCTACCTGTTGGAAATGCATGTAAATGAGTTTTTTAAATAGCAAAATATCTGCATTTTCCTACCTCCCTCTCCCTTTTTTTCTTGCTCTTTTCTGAAAGAAGAAATATGAAACGAACTAAGAAACAGATCAAACCATGCTTGTTCCTTTCCTGTCCAAAAGGCAGAGTTTAAATGAGCACAAATTTAAACAAATCAGCAGTACCAATATCCAAAATTTCAGTGCTGTTATCCTCTCTAAATGGCTATCCAGGAAGTAGTCCATCTGAGCCCTCTTTAAGATGAGGTATGTTTCCTGGTTCTGTCAGTAAATGTCTTCAGTACATAAAGCCACCAATGAGAATACTGCTGACATTCTATACATTATATCCAGCCATGTTTGAAAAAAATAGAATCCATGCTAATTATCGGAATTTTAGGAAGTATGCTCTCCTTCCTGTAAGAAAATTGAAACCAAAGAATATATTTCACTAACTGAATCCCATTCAGGAGATATTCTTTCTTGAGAGTATACTTCTGATTGCTTCTATTTCAATCTCAATTTTAACTGTTGAGATTAAAGCCTTAGGAAAAATCAGGAGAGCAGAAAGAATCATTTCAAAAACATAATGTTCACTTGTAGCTGAAATGCCTACAACTAGAGCAGTGAGTGAGTTTGCTAAGAAAGAGGAGAAGATATGTTGCAATCAGACTGAAGCAGACAGAATACAGAAATCCCCATGGACTCACATGGTGCAACGATCTTCTGTGGAACTACAGCCACACATCTGTAAACAGTCATGGTTAAAATGCCCAAGAGTTGTAAAAGTTGTACCCTTAGCTAAATATTCCACAAAAACATGACTCTCAGGGTTCTCCTGTGTAAATAGGTCATAGAAATTTGAGGAGATATAAATAACTTCAATTTATACTATGTGTGCCTGATTCATTTTGTTCAATTCTGGTGAGAAATGTTATTCTCTGTTTGTACGGGTTTTTTTTTCCCTCTTTGGGGCACAGAATTGGTGAAAACAACTGGTCTTCTTCCTCAATTCCTGATCCTTCCCCTTTCCACGTGGTTTTTGTCCTTTAGTCTATTAATATGGTTTTTTACACTAATTGATTTTTTGATGTTAAAAAAGTCATGGGCTTCCCTGGTGGCGCAGGGGTTGAGAGTCCACCTGCCAATGCAGGGGACACGGGTTCGTGCCCCGGTCTGGAAGGATCCCACACGCCGCGGAGTAGCTGGGCCCGTGAGCCATGGCCGCTGAGCCTGCGCGTCTGGAGCCTGTGCTCCGTGGCGGGAGGGGCCACAACAGTGAGAGGCCTGCGTACCACAAAAAAAAAATAATAATAAAAGTAAAAAATTAAAAAGTCATTCATTTTTACACATTGTGGCACATACATTGTTAATTTTTAAATTAAGGTAATTTGAAACTGGGTATATTCTATGAACTAGGAAATATTCAAAGGAGCCTTTAGACAACTGCCTAAACTTTTTAAAAGAATAAATAAGGCAATGAAAGAAGAAATGTTTGATCTAATCAGATGTTGATTTATTTTAAGTAAAACCTAAAGAGATGCTCTTGTGTACCACAGAACTTGGTATCACTGACGGCTAGGTTTGCTTTCCTTACCCAGGATTGACTCCTTAAAACAAGATGATGCACTAGACAAATACTCTCAGCATAACAGAATTGAAGCCTGTCTATGTTCATCTATAGGAACTGAGTCTATAACCCACATAAATATAAGCACAAAACATTAGGCATCTTTCCAAATACAATCAAATACGTATGGGATGTTAACTGTTAAGCAAACATTTCATGGTGAGCTAGACTCTTCAGGAGTTACCTCATTTTCCCAGACAACAGGAAGTAGGTACTTAGAAGGGCCCAGGTCTATGAATGCTTTGGGGACACCAGGGTAACATTTTCCAAATTTTGCTCCAAAGCAATAGTCCTTCTGAGAGAGTATAGGTGTTTTTTAAAAATTCATTTCAGTGGTCATGAAAGCTTAGCAAACTCTCACTTTCTATAGGACTTTGCCTTTGCTAAGCTAATATGTGTTGGGACTCTCTAGAATGAATCATATTATACAGACTTCTCCAGACTTATTTGACCAAGCAACCTTTTCACTGAATGTCTATGAGCATCTCATTGGGTCCCTAGTGCTTCAAGGTACATAGCTGGGAAAACGTTGCATTTGTGTAATGTGACAAAGCCCGTGGAGCAGTAGTTATAAAATAAGAGTGAAAAGAAGATATTCTAAAGCGATCCTGTTCCCTGTGATATCGCCACCTAAACCCAAGCAATAGCATCGAGTATTTCACTATACCAACTCTCAAACTCCTAGCAGTCATCAGAAGTGGCAGGTTGGAGCCAAATGACAAACAATTGTATTCTCTAACGCCATTCAGGAGCATTTCTCAAGATCTCTTCCTGGCCTGTCCCTCAAATTTTATGCAATTGTACGTTTTTGGTGCCAGGATTATCTGGCTGTACATTTAATTTCCAGTTTTGTTTCAGAGCCTTGTCATTTCATCAATCAGATCTATTCCATCTGCTGAAATGCTGACAAATCCAGCTGCTTTGTGACTTCTAATCAATTTCATTAATGTTTCCATGTTCTGTTTCAATTAGTGGCCTATTCTTTGGACTGTTTGATGACTTGATACTACCTACTGTCTGCAGATTAAAAACCAAATCACAAATTGCTTTGTCCTTGACATTAAAAATCCTTCCTTCTTTACCAAATCATTCCTATTTAGCACATTTAGCCCTCTTGAGTTAAATTACACTCTACCACGCTGTGAAGTAGGGGTTCAATTGTTATACAAAGAATGGATCCATACTGGGAAGTTCATCTTGACATTCACTTAATCCTTGTGCCCTTACTCAGAATTGAATCTTCTTTCATCTAAGTCTTTTCACTGTTGTGAATTTTTCCAGCACATTAAACACTTACTTGAAATGTTATTGACCATAATCCTCATGCATTTTTTTAAATTCATCAGACACAATACCTATATTGTCTACTGTCTGCAATTCTTGACTTTGAAAACTGTTGAAGAAGTGGGACAGTCATCCTTGTTACTGATTATATTACCACGCAAACCTAAGCAATTAGGACGTAGCCATTTGAATGTTCTTCTTTAAGTATATTGAACATCTCTTCTCCACCTTTCTAATCTTTCTTTACGTCATAAAAATCAGTCTATGCTTACCTATTTTAAATGTATAAAAATGTACAGATTTTTACTTCTGTAATAAAATGCAGAAATAGCATAGAATTTTGACTGTCCTTTCCCATGCTTCGTGTCACAACTGACAGCGTGGAGGTTTAGTAGTCTAAAGCAATACAGCAACAGTGCTGTGGGTCATATTTTTAACTTTAATGACAATCTGTAATTGCCTGCAGCCTGCCTTATTTCTGGCCCTGCTGATTTCTTGAGGACCTGTGATAACACAGCTCCAAGCTGGCCCTCTAATCGGGCTCGTGGCCTCTTTTATGTGTTTTTTCTATTTTTTTTTTTCCAGGGTTATCAGGTCTTACAGTAAAATAGTCAGAGTCTACAGCCTTCTTCAGGGCATTCCAAGGAATTAGAATTTCCTTCCAGCCTGCAAGCTTTCATAACTGTCTGCCTCTTCCTATGGCTGGGAGTGGAGAAGGTTTGAAGCAGCTTTGCTTCAAATTGAACTGCCTGATACCAGCCTTGAAATCTCCTTTAGCTTTAATCATTTTAGACATTTGAAATTTTCAAAATACCACTTGTTAGGAAAAGTTCCCTCTTCCTCCAGTATACCTGGATCACACTTAGATTGTACTTAAGAGATGTTATTTCATTTACAATGAACATTTATAATGAACATACATGTGTCCATTTATTCAATAAAAATGCACTGAATACCAATTATGATTGTCTTAGAAGGTACTGGAATTCAACAGGAAACAAAGAAGCATTGTCACCATCCTTCTGAAGAGCTTACCATTTGTGGCGTCATACAAAGGTTAACAAGATAGACATGATTACTGGGTCGGGAGGTTGGGGGGTGTTATATTATCATTAAACAAAGAATCATGATAAAATGAGAGGCAGTCATCTTCCCCTCCAGAAAGTCCTAGACATCACACACTTTCTCTAGTCTTCCTAGCTAATTTGATTAGTATATCTCCCATACTTTATCCATGAAACAATACTCTGGATACTGTATTTCAGCTTGTTGGGATCCAACCTACACATAGAGACAGTCTACATAGCTTCCTCTAACTCTAGCCCTGAGATACTACACCCACAAGTGGCATGTTTATCAAAAAACAAAGACTTGGTGGTATTTTAAGGCATTATGGTTTTAGTGCCACAATTCTGTGATGACATCGTTTTGAGTCTATGTTACTATTCCATGCAGTACCATTCCATTACAATGCAGTTGATGGCACGGTGGTTTGAGATAAGTAGTCACTATATCTGTGGTGAATGCTTTGGGCTGCAAACGACAGAAAACAAGACACATTGTGGCTTGAAGATAAAGACTTTTAAAATTATTTTACACACAAGACCATGGAAGTAGGTCTTTCAGGAGCTTCCTAATGTCAGAATGTAGAGGGCATCTCTAAATTCTCTTGGTTCCCTTTCATTGTTACAGGATAGCTGCAGCAGCTCCAACAAATTTGACCTCACATGACAGCATCCAAAGAAGGAAGCAAGGAAATGGGGGAGTGGGGAGAGAAAAAGAAGAACACTTTTTTGCCTGGATGATTTCTCATTAGCAAGGACAAACTTTCGCAGTTGTCCTTACGGCTTACTGACCAACATGAATCACACGTCTATACCCTACACCAGTGCTTCTTAAAGTGTGGTCCTCAGACCAGCAGCAGCAGCATCACCTGGGATCTTGTGAAAAATACAAATTCTCAGGCCTCATCCCAGGCCTACTGAATCAGAAACTCCAGAGTTAGGGCCCAGAATTCTGGGTTATAACAAGTTTTCCAGGTGATTCTGATTCATGCTAAAGTTTAAGATCCACTGCCCCAATCACTGGCAAAGGAAAACTAGATCATTTACCAATCATTATTCATCCATTGGAACTGGGCACGTGGGGACCTGTATTAAAATTGAGCTTCTGATGGCAGAAAGGGAAGAGAGGAGAGCAGAGGTGAGGAGTGGAAATGGGAAAAAAAAGAGGAGGAAAAATAGGAGTGAAGGGGCCCCAATCCCCATAGATAGAAGTAGATCTCAAATCAGACTGAGCCTAGTGCTTGAGAAGCATCTAAAATTATTGATTTTTGCAGTGTAGAGGGAACAAATACAACTAATAAAAAACTGGAGTAAATCAGTTTTCTAATGAAAAATAGACTTGATTATTCTACTTCAAATGTGATTTAGAGTGTGATAAGTACTATACCATGCACATTTGCCATGAAGTGATACACACTGCAAAAAACAGTAGTTAATTAGAACTTCAGTAAAGTGCCAGATTTCATAGGGAGTATGATGTGGGGTAAAGAATGTCATTTAGAAAAATGCAAATTAGTGGGTTTACATTTCTTCCTGCTTTTTACATCTGCAAAACAGTATTAGAGAATGCACAAAGTTTACTTTCCAACTATCTATAGCCATGCTGCCCATATGGTAGCCACTAGGAACATGTAGCTATTGAGTGCATGACATATGTATGACTAGTGCTAATTGAGATGTGCTGTAAATATGAAATACACACTGGATTTCAAAGACTTAGTACAAAAATAAGAATGTAAAAGATATCATTAACAATTTTCATATTGATAACATGTTGAAATAACAGCACTGTGATATACTGAGTTAAATAAAATATTATTAAAATTAATTTCACCTTTTTTCTTCTTCCTTTTATGTGCAGCTACTAGAACATTTAAAATTACGTATGTGGTTTTCATTATATTTCTATTAAATAGCACTGATAGTTTACTCTTTGATGTGGTAAATCTACTTCATTTGAACTCATAAAAACTTTTTAAAATACCAACCAAGCAAATCTAAAAGAAATAGGTAGAATTTGTGGTTGCAGGTGACATAGGATCTGAGAGATTCTGGTGGGAAAACATTCCCATACACAAGCTCATTACCTCCAAGAATTAATGTCTTCAAATTAACCACATCTTCCTTAAGTATCTTAACTTATTATGTAAATATACTCATGAGAGGACTAACATATTAAATATACGTAACCTGGGAATGGGAAAAGATTTTCCAAGATCTCCAATTTCCATTTCTTCCCTTTCCTAAAAAACAATTCATTTGCTCAAGATCAAGTGCAGTCGAGATGTTAACCCAGTTCTGGGTTCTCACATCTCTTTTTTTAATGAATAAATTAATTAAAAGCATACAAATATTACAGTGGTACGCTTCCTGGGCTGGCACTGGGAGAATATCTAATAGTGGATCCATCTGGTGTTGCTGTTGAGAAAGTGAGTGGTTTGATGAACAGATAAATTCTTTTGCAAGTTACTCAGGTAGTTTTTTTGCTTCCAACATAACTGAAAGAAGAACCAAATCCAGGTTTCCACTGATATTTTTAAATGCTTTTAAGGAGAAATCACTAAGTAATTTTTTTTTGCACACAATTCAGAAGAAGTTTTTGAAAAACTGAGTGACATTGTCCTTTCCAATGCCCATCTATTTATGTGAACGAAGTTTGTCAGCATTTGCACCTACAAAAATGAAAAATGGGGTGTTATTGATGCTGAACCCTGTTTTATTTTACCACCAGGTAAATATGTTAAAGAACACTAAACTAACTTATTTTTTAAAGCCCTATATATCTCACTAAAAATTTAATCTCCAAAAAAATTATACCTATTAAGTTGAATAGTTATCATAATTTGTCATATGTATATATGTCAAGTCCATGCTAACAGTACTTTTAACGATAATGCAGCTGAGGAAGAGAGTAATTTTAACTTGGAGCTTTATGGAAAAATTTTTAATGTTAAATTTCAACTGGTAAGCATGTTCTTTTTGCAGAGAAATGTGATGAAATAATCAAAACACCTAAAATTCTGTGAGAGAACTCAAATGGAAGTAGGAGGAAAAGGAGGAAAAGGAATAATATAAAATGTCCAAGGGCTAAAAGAGGGCGTATTCATCTATTTCTTAAATGGATAATGGCAGATTGGTATCAAATCCCCTAGTCTTTGGTTTCATTGGACGCATGTAATTATTTACTTGCTTTATTTTAAAATAACAACATTTGTAATAGGTAGAAAAGTACATTATTGAAGCAAAACTTATGTTGAAACATTTTAGATGTCAACTTAAAAATGTTGAATCAAAGCCACAAATGCCCAGACCTCATCCAGGAAAAATGAAGTCAGAATCTCTGGGAGCACTGTCCCACCCAGCCCTGGGCTACTCACATGAGCAGGAGTTGAGAAAACTGCCATAGGGTGAATTAGCTTTTTCCCTTACATTCCTCTAGAACAGGAAAGGTCTGGGAAAGCAGACAGGAGCAGCTGCAGGGCAAGAAAAGGAAGGAACTAAAAGAGGAGAAAGATGCAGAGGAACAAAGCAGGAAACAAAGGACATTAAAAGCCATTCACCCCAATTTGGCCAAAGGATAGGCCTGATTCTAATCAATAATGATTTAGTTGTTACTGGTGACTCTTGGTAAGTTCATTTGTTCTTTTAAATTTTTGTATTATTTTAATACTTTACAAAGCAAATGTTCAATAAACATAATTTGAAATGAATTAATTCTTGTTGCTTATCTGATAATAAAACATCTTTTATCTAATGAATATGGATTCTCACCAGTTTTATGCCAATTCCTCCTCCACAGTCTACTCAATATTCAGTCCAAGAGTGGCCTCATCCTCATTTTGGGTTGCAAACACCAAGGACTCAGAAATAGATACTGTTCTCTATCTACTAGATAATGCCTGCTACTTTGCTATAGCATATTTCATTTTAGAAGTCCTCCATGTTGCTTCTCATCCATCCATCCTTTTTTTTTAAACCACCTTGTAAGTGGTAAACTGCATACTTCCTTTGTTCTGACATCACTGGATTCTGACACTCCATAGGTAATTGGTATTGTTTTGATGCCTTGGCTGTTGACATGTGTGGCAATTCCTTTAACTAGTAGCTCACCTGTGGGTACTGAATAATTCCACACAACCTTCAAAAGCTGTCAGAAGGTACTTTCTTGAAATTTTATCATTTCATGAACAAACATGAAAGCCTTGGTAAAGTCACGGGTTTCTATATATTTATTGCTTTGGAAGCCAGTCTCAATTTGTCAAGCTATGGCACACATTTGCTATGAATGCTTTCTTTCAGTTCATATCAAGATGCTGAAGAAAGCAGCCAAAATATTTCTTCACTAGAAAAAAAATTTATTGTGAAGAACATTTTATTGATTTCACACAAACTTTTCAAATAAAAAAAACAACAGGATGTTCCAAAAGCAGACAGCATATTCCTCATCATCACCACAATCTTCAACTAGGCAAATGCTTTAAAGAAACAATTGAATCTAGCTGCATGAACTTGTCATATTGAAGACACCTCCAAATCATTAAGCAAAATCTCTGAGGCAAAACTGATACTTTTATCCCTTATCTGACAAATTTGACAGGAGCAACTGTGTTCACTAACCCCTAATCCTTTCTTTGGAGCCCCTCATGTTTTATATAAATGGCTCTTGCATTCAAGGCTCTTCAAAGTTTTCATCAGCCACAATAATTTGGGGATAATATCAAGATGTTGGCTTAGTCCAGCTTTTGTTTCTGAAGGCCAACATTTCATGCTAGACTTCACCAACAAGTGCGAAATAAAAGAACTGAGGCAGCCTACTGAATCATGTACTTGAAAGGTTTTTAAGTAAACTGAGTTTGACAGGTAACTGTAATTCCAGGCCCTTGCTTCCATTTTCTGCATTCTCTACATCAAAATGTTGCCAAAGCTGAGTTTATTTCTCTGTTCTACTCTCACAGCCTCTATCCCTCAGCTCGGGCTCTGGCCCCCTTACCTAGATTTTTCTGACAGCTGCTGACGGGTCTCCTTGCCTTGGGTTTTTTCTCTCTCTAATTGTTCTCCTTCATACCACTGCTTGTGTTATCTTCAGAAAGCACGGCTTTGACTGTATGATTTCCTTTCTCAAAAAGTTTCAAAGACTCCTCATTGCACACAGAACCAAACCTGAACTTCCTCAAAACCATACATAGCTGAGTCCCATGCTTATCAGATTCAGCATTCATAAAGGGCTTCATTTTCTAGGCACTTATGTAAATACTGAGGTTACAAAAAGTAGCAAGAATATTAAGTATGGATTGGTCTTGAGAGGAAAAAATAAAATATGGTTCTCCTTAGAAGAAGTTCTCATCTACCTGAGAGGCAGACACATAAGTAAATCCTGAAGAAGAAGCTAGTTCTATTCCACTTTTAACTCCCACAAACATTCCACTTTTTGTCCCCAACACACTCCTGGCAGAATTCCTCTCCTCCAGCCATTCAAGACAGTCCACAATCCTTACAGGTTCCCAGCCCTCTGCTACCTCTGCACCATTGCTCATCTGGTCTTCTTCTTCTTCTGGAAGCTTTCTCCCTCCACTCCCTCCCAAGGAACATTGGATAATCTGCAGTAAATGCTTTAGAAAAAAACCCTGACAAAGTGGTACTTCATGTATTTCCTGTTCTTTTTAATTTTCTGGCATTGTTTTCCATATCATATGAATATTTAGTTTCAAATACTCACTGAAGTTTTTTATAGCTTCTCTAACCAGACTGCAAGGAAATTCCTTCAGCCAGCACCATAGTGTGGGGAAAGAAAGACAATATCCCTTTTCTCTAATGTGTTCTGCAACTGCAGATGTCCTTGGCTATGCCTTTCTCTGATGATCCTTGATCCAAATGGCGATGCTGTAACCATGGTAGACACTGGGCCACAAAGCACCCACAATTCTAAAGATTGGTTGGCAAAAAAAAAAAAAAAAAAAAACCTCATTAAATGCTTGCTAATTAAATAACTTGGGTAAATTCCAGGTTTATGAACTGTTACCATCTTCTGCTTTGGATAGAGGTATTCTTGGGCTCCATAACACAGAAGCTATGCCTGTGCAATGACAAAATAGCTGTCAATTAAGTTTTTAAAAAAATCAGTCTCAATACAGTGGGAAAAAAAAAATCAAAGTTTTTTTTTTTTTTTTAAATCTCACATGGAAATGCAGTTGGCTAACATTTATTTTCTGCTCTTCAACTCAGTATTTTGTTATCTTATAAATAGGACACATTTTTAGGGGGAGGGTACCTACAGGGTATAAAGGTATGATATTTAACCCTCTGGTGAACACTAAAAGAATAAGCTAAGATCTTCAGCCTTCAAAATTACTCAGTATTTGGGAAGATAAATATATGGAAAAAAGTTAACTTGTTGTTGTCAAATACATAATAATGCAAAGAGGCTATAAGAAGAGTACCTGACTGATTGATTTCTAAATATTATCTGTAATCAGGGCTGTATACTCAGCTGATGGGAAGATCCCTAAGAACTGGAGTGACTCAGCCACATGGGCAAGAAGGCCAGTGGGAATCCCAGTTTCACCAAAGAGATTTTAATTGGGAAACTAGTTTTTTTAAAAAATAAGCTTTTTAAAAAATAAGTTGAAAATAAGCTTGTATCTATAATTCCCCAAAATGAAGCCACAGGTTCTAAGGGCCAATATCACTTCAAGATTATATAATCCCTTAGATTTATCTGCAGTGTCTGGAATGACATGAAGTGTCTGTTACCAGAAAGAAAACACTCCTATTGTCAGATGATCACAAACACTCATGGGGTCCGGATGATCACATGCAGAATGCTTCTTTGCTTCTTCCATCCTGTCTTCATCAGACCACACCATCCACCTTGCCGAACATTCTTATTTCATTCTTCTGCCTCCTCTTCCTGCTCAGCCTCTCCCACAACTCTCACAGGCTTTTCTGCCTATATTCCCTCCCCACTGGGTCCCAGGTTTTCAAGACACTGAGCTTTGTTTCTGGCTCTATTATAGATTAGCAGAAACAGAGCCTTCCTCGGTGGTTGGAGAAGATTTCATTTCAGAGCTTGCAAAGTCGTGACCCCCCAGGCTGAAACAAGTCCACAAACACATTTTACTTTGGCCTGCACAGTGTATTAATTTCTTTTCATTAGTTGTTATCTTTTAAAGATGAGGGACTTTCCAAATTCTTCCCTTAAAAATTAGAAGATCCACATCACCACAACTGAGGAATCACTACTCATTTTTAGATGAAGACAAGCTTTTTAGTCTTCCCCATTCCACACAGCTCCCCACTTAGATCATTCACATTTCCTGTCCGGTCTTTTAAACATCTGAGTTGGGCATTGCTGCCTTAGAACTTCTGGACTCCTCAGGCTACAGCATCAATGAGATCAGCAAACCTTTGTTACTATTGACCCCTTTTCACAGTATAATAGGGACTTATTACGCTTAAAAACAAAAAGAAAACAAATCTGTGTCTCTATTCTGTCTTCCTGAAAATGTTCCCAGGGGAAAAGGAAATCTGATTCTACAAAAGTTATAAAGTGGACAACTTTTTAAGACTTATTTGTCAAATCACTAAGGTATCATAGAATTATTATATGATGTACTAATCAATTACTAATGAGTGTTTTTAAAAAATATGCATCTTTCACAGGAAAAAAATAAATGAAAGTGTAGACACTCAAAAAATCTAAATCTGTAAATAATTTTACTCCCCTTTCTACCTCCAGAATCACTTCCAAATCTTCAGACTGGGGGAGTGCAAAAGGCTTCACTCTATGACTCCCCATCTTTCCAGAATGAGCTCCCATCTCCCTGCTACCACCCTAGTGTAACGCAGCACCATCTGCTGCCTGTTTACTGCAATAAACTCCAAGAGGTCTCCCTAATTTCCATCTTGTCCCTCCATATTCCATAGTCCACTCTTTACACAGCAACTTTAGTGTTCTTCCTAAAATGTAATTTAGACAACATCACTCCTCTGCTTGAAATCCTCCAGTGGTGCTATGTCCCATTGTATTTGGAATAAAACTCAAAATAGTTGCCATAATCTTTAAGATCCTTTGAGCTCTTGCCTGTCTCTCTGACCTCATCTCGTATCATTCTTCCCACTGGTCATGACTCTCCAGCCACACTGGCCTTTTTGTTCATCAGACAAGCTTGTTTTATCACTAACCCTGGCAGTTCCCCTCCCTAGGCCTTCAAAAGCCTGGATCCTTCTCATTATTCTGGTCTCACATCAAATTTTACCTCTTCAGAGAAGTCTTCCCTGCCACACCCACTCTAAAGTAACTTCTTCTCCCAGCCCTGTCACTTGTCATTTCATTACTTTATTTTTATTTTATAGCATCTTTCACTACTAGATTATCTTATTTCTTTATTACCAAACTGCATAATACATTTTCTCTCAAAAATGTCTGCCACCCTTTCCCATCTCTCTACATTTACTCATGCTATTCTCTTAGCCAAAATTTCCCTTTGCCAATTTCTCTTATTCTCAAATTCTACCTGTTCTTCAATATCTAGCTCAAATATCATTTAATTCATGAAAATTTTGCTAACCCTTCAAATTAACTTTGCTACTTAAATCTTTATGGCATTCCCCTTATCTTTTTGATATGCCATTTAGGAAATTATATCATATATTTTGGTTATCCATATATCATCTTATTCCCACCACAAAATGGCTAAAGAACTAGAATTGTGTCTCATTTATCTTTGTACTTCTAGCACCTAGGACAGTGGTTTGCCTTACATGAAGTAGACACTCAATACAAGTTTTATAATAAATAAATTAAATGAATGAATAACACATCTGTGAATTTCTACCTCTAGAAATATACTGTGAGAAATGAAAAAGAAATCTAAACTTCAAGGTCCTTTTTAGAAAAATGGGCAATCCTTGGTATATTCTTGGAAGACAGAAGATAAACAATTCCTTTCAGATTTTTCTATCATTGATGTTATTTATAATTTTGAGTTTCTTATAAGACAACAAGTTTTTTGTTCTAGTTCTAATACAGAAATTCTTTTTCAAAAAAAAAGTGACTCATTAAAATGTCACAATATTAAAAAAAGAAGAAAAACTTGCAGCCAACAGCAACTCACTGAACTAAGTCAATTGACCTATACTGAAATAGTCAAAGATCTTCATTTAATTTGGCACTAGAACAAAAGTATGGGACACAGTACCCAGTTGGTAAGTAAACAACAGTATTGTCATTTTCCAGTGGGAAAAGTATGATTTGGTTTCTAAAAAAACATATGAAATATTAGGGAGAAAGGATACTTTATAAAACAATTTTTACCTCAAACCATAACCTACATATTATAGAAAACATAGGATCAGTCTCTGACACTGAATTCATTGTTTAATAATAACAACATAAATTGGGAGATTGGGAATGACATACACACTACTATATACAAAACAGATAACTAATAAGGATCTACTGTGTAGCACAGGGAACTCTACTCAATACTCTGTAATGACCTATATGGGAAAAGGATCGAAAAAAAGAGTGGATATATGTATATGTATAACTGATTCACTTTGCTGTACAGCAGAAACTAACACAATATTGTAAATCAACTATACTCCAATAAAAATTTTTTAAAAATAATAATAACAACTAAATCACAAAGCACTTCATATGTGCCAGGTGCAGTTATAAATCCTTTACGTATACCAACTCATTTAATCAGTACAACAACCTATAGGTATTATTATTGTTTATCATCATATATCACTTTATGAGATAGATACTATCACATTACCATCATTTCCATTTAATGGATGAGGAAATGAGGCACAGGAAGAGCCAGCCCTTGCCCAAGGTCACGCAGCTGGTTGGTGGTAGCTCTGGGATATAAATCCAATCATTCTGGCTCCAGAGTCCATGCCTATAACCATTCCACTGTCCTTCCTCTACAGTTGGTTCTTTAATTTTTCCAAAATATCCTATTCATCTAAAGCAAGCCAAACTCTTTTCATAGTCAGGATAATGGATTGGCTAAATCCATGGAAGGAAGTTCTCTGTAGATTTCCACAGGCAGTAGAAAATGCCCTTCCCTACTGATTCATGACCCTATTGGAACTAAACAGGGCAGCGAACCTTAGATCCCTGATTTACTTGAGAATATCCCTGAACCAGAGGAACAGCACATATGTCCCAGGTTTCTGGCACAGTCTTACCCTGGCCATCTTCCCAGCAGAATAGGAGAAGTCTGTCTAAATATGTATGGAGTTCAATGAAATCATTCTATTTTTTTTTAATTTTACTGAAGTATAGTTGATTTACAATGTTCTGTTTAATTTTTTCTGTACAGCAAAGTGATCCAGTTATACATATATGTATTCTTTTTCATATTCTTTTCCATTATGGTTTATCATAAGATATTGAATATAATTCCCTGTGCTACACTATAGGACCTTGTTGTTTACCCATCCTATATATAATAGTTTGCATCTGCTAATCCCAAACTCCCAATCCTGCCTCTCCCATCCCCCTTCCTCCTTGACAACCACAAGTCCGCTTTCTATGTGTAAGTCTGTTTCTGACTCGCAGATAGGTTTATTTGTGTCCTATGTTGGATTCTACATTTAAGTGATATCATATGGTATTTGTCTTTTTTTTAACATCTTTATTGGAGTATAATTGTTTTACAATGTTGTGTTAGTTTCTGCTGTATAACGAAGTAAATCAGCTATACATATACATATACCCCCATATCTCCTCCCTCTTGCATCTCCCTCCCACCCTCCCTATCCCACCCCTCTAGGTGGTCACAGAGCTCCCAGCTGATCTCCCTGTGCTATGCAGCTGCTTCCCACTAGCTATCTATTTTATGTTTAGTAGTGTATATATGTCCATGCCACTCTCTTTATCTCAGCTTACCCTTCCCCCTCCCCGCGTCCTCAAGTCCATTTTCTACGTCTGTGCCTTTATTCCTGTCCTCCCCCTAGGTTCTTCAGAACCTTTTTTTTGTTTTTTAGATTCCATATATATGTGTTAGCATACAGTAATTGTTTTTCTCTTTCTGACTTACTTCACTCTGTATGACAGACTCTATCTAGGTCCACCCACCTCACTACAAAATAACTCAATTTCACTTCTTTTTATGGCTGAGTAATATTCCATTGTATATATGTGCCACATCTTCTTTATCCATTCATCTGTCGATGGGCATTTAAGTTGCTTCCATGACCTGGCTATTGTAAATAGTGCTGCAATGAACATTGTGGTACATGACTCTTTCTGAATTATGGTTATCTCAGGGTATATGCCCAGTAGTGGGATTGCTGGATCATATGGTAGTTCTATTTTTAGTTTTTTAAGGAACCTCCATAATGTTCTCCATAGTGGCTGTATCAATTTACATTCCCACCAACAATGCAAGAGGGTTCCCTTTTCTCCACACCCTCTCCAGCATTTATTGTTTCTAGACTTTGATGATGGCCATTCTGACTGGTGTGAGGTGAAACTTCATTGTAGTTTTGATTTGCATTTCTCTAATGATTAGTGATGCTGAGCATCCTTTCATGTGTTTGTTGGTATTTGTCTTTCTGACTTACTTCGCTTAGTATAATAATCTCCAGATCCATCCATGTTGCTGCAAATGGCATTCTTTCTTTCTTTTTTTGGCTGAGTAATATTCCCTTGTATATATGTACCACATCTTCTTTATCCATTCATCTTTCGATGGACATTTAGGTTGTTTCCATGTCTTGGCTATTGTAAATAGTGCTGCTATGAACATTGGAGTGCATGTATCTTTTCAAATTATAGTTTTCTCTGGGAAATCATTCTTTTCTGCACAGACTTTTTCCAGAGTGGAGAGCAAAATTAAGCCTAATTAGAAAGCTTTTCAGAGGAAAAGAAATTATGTTGTGTTTAAGAGAAACAACATTTCTACTGGAAGAAAAAATGTTTCTTTGGCAACTAGAGAGAGATGCTAACTTAAACACAGTGGGTCTTTAACTCTATAGAGGGCTGGCGGTAAGGACAAGGCCTTAGGACTTCAGAGGCAGTTCTGCAGAAAAGAACCCTATCAGACCAGTTCAGGGGGCTCCTGCAGACTTTCCCTACGACCCATCTCTTTCTTCCTTGCCAGCCCTTCTCTCTTTTCATCTAGGCCTCCCAGCACTCTCTGATCTTTGCACTGGTCTCCTGCTGGGTGACCCCATTTCCAAGTATCCTCTCCTTGTTTCTAACTTCAATCCTCCAGCTCCTTGATTCTTCCCTCTTTCCTCCTCAGCATAAGCAAGAGAAAGCTCTTTTAAATCATGTCTTGAAATATACATTTTTATCTTCTTTTCCCTATCCAGAAACAAAAATAATTTTCTACTTGTTACTCTCAGGGCTTTCTACCTTTCTCTCACACACACAAAAAAAAACTATGTAACTGATTCTTCCCCTGTAAAGTTTTTAGCCATATGTAAATCACTATTCCAAGAAATATTATCGTAAACTTAAGAGTTTAATAAAATATAAATAGCTGCCTTGAACTTTAGATTAAATTTTATTACTCTGAGAGAAGTGTGCAAATTCTAAGTTAACAACTCAAGAGAAAAGAAAAAAAAACAGTATTTTTTCCAATTATTCCAAAGAAGCTCATATCAAAGTCACTTTGATTTATAAACTTCAAAGACACACAGATTTCATTTATTGAAGGTCCAAACAGTCAGCAATACTGATAAAACCATCCAGTTATTCTTTAATAGATTAACCCTTGATTTTAACTCTCCTACAACTTCTTAGCATGAACTTAGTTCATATTTGTCAACTGTCAATTCCTCTGCTCTTGGATATTATATGCTAACTAATACTGAATAGTATTTTATTCTTTATCACTGACTTAAATATACTTTTCTGAGACTACATCCAGTTTAGTTTATCTGAACTTCTAATAAGGTACCTATATTTTATACAGTTTGATTAATGTATTTGGGTCAGTGTAGCTAATATATTTCAGAGAAAGACTAAAATTTGCTCCTATACTTAATCCTCTTTTTCTGTATAACTTCTTTCTGCATTTCCCTGCATACCTTCAAGCATAATCTGATGTTTACACTATATAAAATCTTTCCTAGCATTATTATTTTTATCATTAATGTTATTGTTCACTTGACCTTGTTTCCCTTCTTTCAAGTAGCACATGTTTCTCTTTTTGCTGCCAACCAATCTAACATGTTATTTTTATACCCACTGGCTTCAATTTCCATATAATACTTCCCACACACTTTGTAGTTTACACATCTTGAATTTATTCTCCAGCAATATCCAAAATTATGTTGTAGCTCCACAGGACTCTGTACTCTGCTTTTCTCTGTTTGCATTTAACCTTTTGATGGAGTCATCCAAGTCCATGGTTTGGTCAAACTGCTAATCCCCTTGTCCTTTGCACACTAGTTTCATATTTCCAACTATAGCCACCCTCCAAGCATATGTCCAGCCATAACCTCAAACTCAACAAGTCTAAAATGCAATACATTACATTCCTTCTCAAATATAATCCCTTTACAACCATCCACTTTCAAATACTTAAGAACCAAAATGAGAGATGTCATTAATCTTTCCTTGCCTTTCTCTGAGTGTCCATTTGTCACCTCTCAAAATCATTCTTTCATTTGTATTCCAGCAGACACTAAATTCACACCCTTAACTTTGTGTACATGAACTCCTGTGACTTCCTCCCTGATTGTCAGAGTCAGGTCTCTCCCCTCCGATCCAGCCTAAATAATATTGCCAACCTAATCATAAGAAAAGGACACTTTTCAATGGGTCACTCCCTATTCAAGAACCTTCAATGGCTCCCAACCATTTACTGCACTAAGACACCAACTCTGTTGGCTTGTGAGGGTTCTCCGTAAACCTAGTATGTTCTGGCTATTATCAACCCATTCTCTACTCATCCACTCTCCACACTCTCATCTCCAATAGGCTCTCTCCACACTGCACTCCAAACTAGTGAGGTTTATTGCTGAATCCTTAACTGTTTCCTTCTTTCAGATCCAGCTCCAATTCTGCCTTTTCAGAAAGTCTTCTCTGTTTATTCCAGATCCTGATTATGATCTTCCTTCTTTGAATGGGTACCAAAAACTTAGTTTGCTTTTGCAACAAAATGCTCAAAAATGTCACACTCCTCTTGCATAGTCTGTGTTGCCCCTAAGACAGTGCTCCATATGTAGCACTCATGGTAGACCCTCCAAAAATACCTTGTAACCAAGAAATGGGTTAATCAGCACAGACTGTCTTTACAAGAGAGTGTACTCTGGGCAGCCACTTGAGTAAAACTGTCCACAGAGTAAATAACTTTTTCCCAGCTCTACAACCACTACCACCCAATTCTACAATTCAGTATAAAATCTGTTTTTGCATTCAATGCCCTCCTTGATTCTACCTATACCAGCCTTCCAAGCTGATACCTCTATCTATCCCCGTCCCTGCACTCTCCCCTCCCTACCTTAGCAATTTAGCTCTACACAGAGTGTTCCTATTAGCTACTCAAATCAAACCATTAGAAATAGTTCAACAAAAGAAACCTACTAGAATCTGAAGGTAGGGGAAAAAATACATATATATATAACCAAATTAGTAAACAGAATCATATTAAAATTGTAAATAAGATTCAAGAGCTGCTTCTTTGGGAAAAAAAATATAAACCTAAAAAAAATTTAATCCCTACGTTGAGTAAATATACGAAGAGAGAGAATATAAAAACAGATAAGGAAATTTTTATTTTAAAGTATTTTATTTTAAAGTATTATTTTAAAATATTATATATAACTCTATTCCAGCCCTTTTCAACCAGTTCCAGGAGAGAATTAAGCCCTAAGACATCAATTGCATATAATCAATTAACTTCTGTCCTATTATTAGGGAGAAGTTAATAATTACTACCATATGGAATGGTAGTAATTATGTACCATTTTGGAAAAACTGAAAACATAGTCACCCAAATAATTCTTTGGAAGCCTAAATCATTGAGATTTCAATAAAAGGGCAATTTTGTGAAAAAATATAAATTACTGAAAATGACTTAAGTAGAAGAAACTGATTAGAAGAAATCGTAAAAGAAATTGAATAACACTTTTAAAATGACCTCCAATATGATCCAAAGCAGTTAGATTTATGGGTGAGTTCTTTTGAATCTCCATGCAATATATGCTTCAGGAAACAGAAAAAAACTTACAGCACCAAAAATATTTTAGGAAACTCTATGCCACCTCAATGCCAAATCGGATAGAGGAAAATATTAAAACTACAGCCTTGTCTCATTTGTAAATATAGATTTGATAATCCTAATAAACAATCTAGTCAACTAAGTTCTACAGTACATTGCAAGGAATGTCCAGTAAGCAAAATAGAGTGTATCCTAGAAACACAAATTGAGTTTATTATTCAGAAAACGATTCAGTTAGAAAAGTGATAACAAATATTTTCAGTCCATGCTTTAGCCTAAGATGAGAATACTTCTTTAACATGAAAAATCAGGCTGTTTTTAAACTAATAGTCAGAGCCACACTGAATATGAACTACTTGAGACATTATCACTTAAAGTATGAATAAGATGAAGACACATCATGTTAACATACAACATGGTTCTGGAAGGACTGGTCAATAATTTTAAAATTAGAAATGAAAAAAGGTAAACTTTTAGGATATAGGAGATAAAATCACCGGCATTTGCATATGATATAATTATATACCTAAAAATGAAAAAAGAATCAACTGAAAAACTCATAATTAGTAAAGTTCAGTAAAGCAGAAGATATATACACAAAAATAGAGAGCTTTCCAGTATATCAGCTCAAATCAGTTAGTAAATACCATGGAAAAACATTCTAATTCCCATAGTAACACAACATACAAAATGCCTAAAACTAATCTTATTTAATAACATCTGAGATTACATCAATACATCTACAAAACTTTATAAAATACATTTTTTAATTTTTATAAATGGAAAAACATACTATGTTCTTCTCTGATAAGAGGTGATATTAAAAAGATGCCATTCTTGGGGCTTCCCTGGGGGCGCAGTGGTTAAGAATCTGCCTGTGAATGCAGGTTCAAGGGGATGCAGGTTCGAACCCTGGTCCAGGAAGATCCCACATGCCGCAGAGCGGCTAGGCCTGTGAGCCATGGCCGCTGAGCCTGCGCATCCGGAGCCTGTGTTCCACAACAGGCGAGGCCACAACAGTGAGAGGCCCACGTACCGCAAAAAAAAAGATGCCATTCTTTCCAATTTAACTTACAGATTTATTGCAAATTTCTAATTTAAATACCCATGAAATTTTTTGACTTGTCTAAATTATTCTAAGATTCATCTAGAAAAATAAAATGTTGAGACCAGCTTTAAAAAAATGTTAACAAAATGTAATGAATGAGGACTTGGCTAACTAGATATAAAAACTTTTATGAAACTACAATAATTTAGATGGTGTTGTAATAGCACAGGACTTGACAGATTCATGGGGCAGAAAAGATAGCCCTGAAATAGGACTAGAAATATATAAAAACTTAATGAAGAATGATAAATGAAAAAATCACATACCATAAAAATGCCGGAAGTAATGTTGGTGAATATAAAACTGATTTAAAACCAATATATCACCGAGGAAAAGATACATAGATTTGACTGCATAATTTTTTAAATTTGTATACCACTAACATAAAATTTATCTAATGTAATATCAATAATATTTTAAAAGTTAAAAATGAAACTCTTTATCAGAAAACACTATAAAAATATTTAAAAGCAAACTGCAACCTGTGAAAAATATTTGTAACATATATGATAAGTTAATAACCTTACTGTACAGAAGAAAATGTACATATCACTAAGAAAAATAAGAACACACTGTGTATTCATTTCCTGCTGCCATAACAGATTACCACAAATTTAGCGGCTTAAAACAATCCAAATTTATTTCCTTACATATCTGGAGGTCACAAGTCCAAGTCAGTTTCACTGGGTTGAAGTCAAGATGCCCTAAGTAATGGTTCTTTCAAGGGGCCCTAGAAGATAACCCCTTTCCCTGCCTCTTCCAGCTTCAAGAGGCCACCTGCATTCCTTGCCTCGTGGCCCCGTCCTCCATTTTCAATGCCTGCAGAGTAATATCTTCAGGTCTCTCTCTTCTCTGACCTCTGCTTCCACCATCATGTTTGCTGTCACTCCAACCCTTCGGTCTTCCTCCTTTAATGAGCTCACCTGTATAATCCAAAATAATCTCCCCAACTCAAGGTCTTAATTTAAAACATCTGCAAAATCCCTCTGCCATGTAGGGCAACATATTCACATGTTTTGGAAATTAGGTTATGGACATCCTTGGGAGACCATTTTTCAGTACACCCCACATATGAAAAACAGATAAAGAAGCAGACACAATATACAGAATAAAAAACAAATAAATGCCCAATAAAGACCCAAGACGGCGGAGTAGAAGGACGTGCTCTCACTCCCCCTTGTGAGAACACCAGAATCACAACTAGCTACTGGACAATCATCGACAAGAAGACCCTGGAACTCACCAAAAAAGATACCCCACACCCAAAGACAAAAGAGAAGCCACAATGAGACGGCAGGAGGGGCACAATCACAGTAAAATCAAATCCCGTAACTGGTGGGTGGGTGACTCACAGACTGGCGAACACTTATACCACAGAAGTCCACCCACTGGAGTGAAGACTCTGAGCCCCACATCAAGCTTCCCAACCTGGCGATCTGGCAAGGGGAGGAGGAATTCCTAGAGAATCAGACTTTGAAGCCTAGTGGGAATTGATTGCAGGACTTCAACAGGACTGGGGGAAACAGACTCCACTCTTGGAGGGCACACACAAAATAGTGTGTGCACTGGGACCCAGGGGAAGGAGCAGTGACCCCAGGGGAGACTGAACCAGACCTACCTGCTAGTGTTGGAACGTCTCCTGCCGGGGGCGGGGGGTGCTGTGGCTCACCATGGGGACAAGCACACTGGCAGCAGAAGTTCTGGGAAGTACTCCTTGGTGTGAGCCCTCCCAGAGTCTGTCATTAACCCCACCAAAGAGCCCAGGTAGGCTCCAGTGCTGGGTTGCCTCAGGCCAAACAACCAATAGGGAGGGAACCAAGCCCCACCCATTAACAGTCAAGTGGATTAAAGTTTTACTGAGCTTTGCCCATCAGAGCAACGGTCAGCCCTACCAACCACCAGTCCCTCCCATCAAGCCTCTTAGACAGCCTCATCCACCAGAGAGCAGACAGCAGAAGCAGGAAGAACTACAATCCTGCAGCCTGTAGAACAAAAACCACATTCACAGAAAGATAGACAAGATGAAAAGGCAAAGGGCTATACACCAGATGAAGGAACAAGATAAAACCCCAGAAAAAGAACTAAATGAAGTGGAGATAGGCAACCTTCCAGAAAAAGAATTCAGAATAATGATAACGAAGATGATCCAGGACCTCAGAAGAAGAATGGAGGCAAAGATCGAGAAGATGCAAGAAATGTTTAACAAAGACCTAGAAGAATTAGAGAACAAACAAACAGAGAGGAACAATACAATAACTGAAATGAAAACTACACTAGAAAGAATCAATAGAAAAATAACTGAGGCAGAAGAACAGATAAGTGACCTAGAAGACAGAACAGTGGAAGTCACTGCTGTGGAACAGAATAAAGAAAAAGGAATGAAAAGAAATGAAGACAGCCTAAGAGACCTCTGGGACCTCAGGCCAAACAACCAATAGGGAGGGAACCAAGCCCCACCCATTAACAGTCAAGTGGATTAAAGTTTTACTGAGCTTTGCTCATCAGAGCAACGGTCAGCCCTACCAACCACCAGTCCCTCCCATCAAGCCAGAGAAGAAAAACCATATGATCATCTCAATAGATGCAGAAAAAGCTGTTGACAAAATTCAACACCCATTTATGATAAAAACTCTCCAGAAAGTGGGCATAGAGGGAACCTACCTCAACATAATAAGGGCCATATATGACAAACTCACAGCAAACATCATTCTCAATGGTGAAAAATTGAAAGCATTTCCTCTAAGATCAGAAGCAAGACAAGGATGTCCACTCTCACCACTATTATTCAACATAGTTTTGGAAGTCCTAGCCACAGCAATCAGAAGAAAAGGAAATAAAAGGAATCCAAATTGGAAAAGAAGAAGTAAAGCTGTCACTGTTTGCAGATGACATGATACTATACATAGAGAATCCTAAAAATGCCACCAGAAAACTACTAGAGCTAATCAATGAATTTGGTAAAGTTGCAGGTTACAAAATTAATGCACAGAAATCTCTTGCATTCCTATACACTAATGATGAAAAATCTGAAAGAGAAATTATAGAAACACTCCCATTTACCATTGCAACAAAAAGAATAAAATATCTAGGAATAAACCTACCTAAGGAGACAAAAGACCTGTATGCAGAAAACTATAAGACACTGATGAAAGAAATTAAAGATGATACCAACAGATGGAGAGATATACCATGTTCTTGGATTGGAAGAATCTATATTGTGAAAATGACTATAGTACCCAAAGCAATCTACAGATTCAATGCAATCCCTATCAAATTACCAACGGCATTTTTTACAGAACTAGAACAAATCATCTTAAAATTTGTATGGAGACACAAAAGACCCCGAATAGCCAAAGCAATCTTGAGGGAAGAAAATGGAGCTGGAGGAATTAGACTCCCTGCCTTCAGACTATACTACAAAGCTACAGTAATGAAAACAATATGGTACTGGCACAAAAACAGAAAGATAGATCAATGGAACAAGATAGAAAGCCCAGAGATAAACCCACGCACCTATGGTCAACTAATCTATGACAAAGGAGGCAAAGATATACAATGGAGAAAAGACAGTCTCTTCAATAAGTGGTGCTGGGAAAACTGGACAGCTACATGTAAAAGAATGAAATTAGAACACTCCCTAACACCATACACAAAAATAAACTTAAAATGGATTAGAGACCTAAATGTAAGACCGGACACTATAAAACTCTTAAAGGAAAACATAGGAAGAACACTCTTTGACATAAATCACAGCAAGATCTTTTTTGATCCACCTCCTAGAGTAATGGAAATAAAAACAAAAATAAACAAATGGGACCTAATGAAACTTAAAAGCTTTAGCACAGCAAAGGAAACCATAAACAAGATGAAAAGACAACCCTCAGAATGGGAGAAAATATTCGCAAATGAATCAACGGACAAAGGATTAATCTCCAAAATATATAAACAGCTCATGCAGCTCAATACTAAAGAACAAACAACCCAATCCAAAAATGGGAAGAAGACCTAAATAGACATTTCTCCAAAGAAGACATACAGATGGCCAAGAAGCACATGAAAAGCTGCTCATCATCACTAGTTACTAGAGAAATGCAAATCAAAACTACAATGAGGTATCACCTCACACCAGTTAGAATGGGCATCATCAGAAAATCTACAAGCAACAAATGCTGGAGTGGGTGTGGAGAAAAGGAAACCCTCTTGCACTGTTGGTGGGAATGTAAATTGATACAGCCACTATGGAGAACAGTATGGAGGTTCCTTAAAAAACTAAAAATAGAATTACCATATGATCCAGCAATCTCACTACTGGGCATATACCCAGAGAAAACCATAATTCAAGAAGACACATGCACCCCAATGTTCATTGCAGCACTATTTACAATAGCCAGGTCATGGAAGCAACCTAAATGCCCATCGACAGATGAATGGATAAAGAAGATGTGGCACATATATACAATGGAATATTACTCAGCCATAAAAAGGAATGAAATTGAGTCATCTGTTGAGACGTGGATGGATCTAGAGACTGTCATACAGAGTGAAGTAAGTCAGAAAGAGAAAAACAAATGTCGTATATTAACGCATGTATGTGGAACCTAGAAAAATGGTGCAGATGAACCCATTTGCAGGGCAGAAGTTGAGACACAGATGTAGAGAACAAACGTATAGAAACCAACGGGGGAAAACCGCGGTGGGGTGGGGATGGTGGTGTGCTGAATTGGGCAATTGGGATTGACATCTATACACTGATGTGTATAAAACTGATGACTAGTAAGAACCTGCAGTATAAAAAAACAAACAAATCAAAAAAACAACTAATACTAAACTTTCTTTGGGTTATTTGTATGGAAATATGTTAATATAAATGTTTCAGACATTACATGAAATTTCTAAAAAAAAAATGCCCAATAAACATGTGAAACACATATTCAATCTCACTAGTATTGTAACTAAAAAATAAAATAGTGAAATACTTTTTTGCCTAACAAATTGACATCAATTTTTCTAAAATGTAATGCATGATTCTAGCAAAAGTATAGTTGCTGAACCATTCTAGACAAATGTTAGGTGATATGTGGCTGGAGCCTTTATGTCATTTAGTCCAATAATTTCATTTCTGGAAATTTTTCTTAAGGAATTACTTAGGTAGATATTTGAAATACATAACAAGGCTATTACCCACAGTATTTTTAAAGAGTAATAAATTAGAAACTATGTCCAATATTAAGGCATTGGTTAAATAAATTGTGATCAAGCTATATGACTGATTATTATGCAGCCATTAAATTTAGATCTCCAAAGATTTTTAATAGTATTCTCACTATTAAAAATATTCTCACAATATACTGCTGACAAAAAATAAACAGAATACAAAACTGCATATACTTTGACATACATGAAAAGAGAAGGCTTATCATGGTTAACTCAGAGTCATGGGATGATGAGTTATTTTTATTTTCTTTATTATACTTTACTGTTATAATCATTAAAAAGGTAATTTAAAGGTTCCAAAGTGAGGGACAACAGATGTTGGACACTGAGCCTTAGAATTCTAAGTCGGATGGAAAATAAAGTGTTACATGCTCCCAAATGGCAGCTCTCACACATCAACCGGAGACCAGCCATGCACATTATTCCTTTCAGAAGCAGAGCCAGCCAGCACAATGGGCAAATCAGTATCTCACAGTCATGCACCTTTGCCAACAGAGGAGCAGCACAGAGCCCCAGACTCTGAGGAAAATCAGGTTTTCACCCCTGCATGTGGGCCTAGAAGGGATTCTGGGCCTATTGCAGAGCCCTCCAGACTGAGAAGGGAAGACTTAAGCAACATGAGCTTTAATTAAACTCTAACACAGGAAGAAGAAACTAATTGGAATGGCTGAAGAATATGCTAGATAAACACATCAAACATTGCACAGTTCACAGTGCAACAATTTTTCACTTGACCAGAAAGAAATTAATTTTGATACAAGCTCCTAGAAGGAATATTCATTTCAAAGTGAGTTAGGGGTACCTGATGACAACTTTGTCAGCAAACTAATAGAAAGTTAGCTTTATGGCAGCAAGGGTGAATGAACAAAACACCCTTGCTGCCATAAAGCTAACTTTCTATTAGTTTACTGACAAAGTTGTCATCAGGTACCCCTAATTTTGTTCATTGCCATATGTCCAGTCCCTAAAACAGTACCTGACTTCTAGTAGGTACTCAACAGGTAATTATTAAGTTAAGGTTGGATCAAGAGAATTACTATAAACCTTTATATTCTCCATTTAGGCTAACTGGTTTTTCACTTTTACATTATAGGATTTGAACTCACAACCAACCAGAGCCAGGTTTGGGGAATTAACGAAGACATCTTGTACACTGGAGGGAATGTTACTTTAAGGGAAAATCAGAATCTCAAAGTCTAACGTGAGTCATCCAAGGACACACCTCGAATTGATAGCAGAACCAAAGTGGAGGGCTCTTTCCTCTCCCTTTCCCACACTGAATGCAAGCATCAGATGCCGCCACACGGGTGACTTGGCAGGTGGAGGCATGTACCACTGGGCCAGCTATAAAGCTTCTCACAAAATATGACCACCCACCATATTACCCCACACTGTCTACACCCAGGACTTGCCATTTTCATATTAGTAACTCTAAACCTTAATATGGGTGACATTCCTTCTCTCAAGACTAATGGCAGAGATCCTTTTTCAAGTCAGTTGCCAAGTGATTCTGAAATCAGTTCAAGGAACGTCATTTCTGAGGATGCTGAATATCGCAAGCCCAGTAGACTTCCTGCTCCTTGTAATTATGTTGTTCATCCTTGAAGTCTCTGTATTTGACATTTTGCCATTGTTGGCTCATTAAATAAATTACTTATTAAAATAAAAGAGCATCCCTGCAGTAAGTGCCTTGCCTGCTGACATCCAGCTGAGGAATGATGCCAATAGGTTTTCAGCTTTGATTGTACGAGTCAGCTTGGCTGGAGCCGCCAGCCCCCAAACAGTCCCTACAGAGGCTGGAGCACAAAGAAAGGGCACAGGATGAGGGCGGGGGGTACATAGCAAGGCTATCTATGCTTACAGTTAAGGGAGACACTTTCACAAATTGGGGGCCAAAAACTGAATATGCTATCGCAGGCCACTTACTGTGCTTAGTGAAAATCTGTGATTTAGGATTACTTTTTTTTACATTCAAGAAGAGGAGCTAGGCGGATAGAATGGTGGGATCTCTCAGAGAAAGATACTGACTGTAGCCCACCAGAGACACAGGGACAACACCATCATGAACCAACATCAAGGTAACAGAAAGACTTGAATTCCCTCGAGGACCTCTCACCTCAAAACTTTTTTTCCAAAACTAAAATTCAAGCAGTAAATATAATATGTTAAGGATGAGATGCCCCCACCCCCTTCAGCCTTTCTCCCGTTTCCCTGGATGTGAAGCAGCAAATGTAGGTTTCTGTGATTCTGTGCAAGGAAAATTGGAGCAGATACGGTCTCAGCTGGGCTGGGAATATGATAAATATTTTCATGGACTGCTGAGTCTCAGTAATTGAATACTTTAATGAAAC
This sequence comes from Hyperoodon ampullatus, assembly GCF_949752795.1. Taxonomy (NCBI): domain Eukaryota; kingdom Metazoa; phylum Chordata; class Mammalia; order Artiodactyla; family Ziphiidae; genus Hyperoodon; species Hyperoodon ampullatus. The sequence goes on from NC_136921.1 coordinate 43,889,702, forward strand.
GTGAGCTCCCTCCTTGTAACTTCTAACACCCATTTAACCCTTACAACTTTGTTTGGGCAATTTTTTAAACAAATGAATGTTTGATCCTGAAGAATCTTTTCTTTTTATTTTCAAACAGACGACCCAGTAGTAAATTGATAATGGCTCCTAATAGAGAAAGAACCATTGCTTTTTCCCAATGCCTTTAGACTCACTAATAAAGAGAATTTCTTTCCTATATCCACTCAAAATGAATTTATCATTAATTAAACATCAGGCACTAAGGAAATGCCCACTAGAACTTTCACACTTCTCTCCCACCATCCTAGCCTACCAGTTCCTCTGCTAACATACCAGGCAGAAAGATGTCTCTTCCTATTGTACCTAGACAAATCAGTGTACAGGGAAGTGATTTATCATTCATGAAAAGCAATCAGATTGCTTGGGGCTGACAGCTGTTCCCAAAATGCAGCTGAGAAACAGACCTTTGGCAAAGTGTAAAATTCGGAACAAAATCATATTACTGTACTTCAGCTGGCAATAAAAGAGGCTGACAGTGAGCTTAATAAACAAAATACCATGCAGCCCAAAATGTATTAGCTAATCTACATTTATGAACAAAAAAATGATCACTTTCCCCATTTTTTGTAAGTTACTTCCAGTCAAACAAATCACCTAGGAAAAGTAAAATACTCTCTTTAAAATGTTTTTTTAAGATTTAGGCAAATTTTTGGTAAAGACTTTTTTTTTTCACACAATTCATTATGGGAAATGGACCAGGAAAAAATCTGATGAAACCTATATAGAGGTTAAAGAGGGACACAGCTTTTACTAGAAAAGGAAGAATTCCAGTATATTCTGGCCTCCAAGCCATAATGGATTTCATTTCCCTTGTTGAGAATGCTTTCTCATCTCTCTCTGCCTGTCTAACTGTCCTTCCAAACAAAATACAGATCCTCATCCAACCTCCAAAATGCTACAATTCTGAGATGATTTTCCTGACCGCTCTGGCCCTCGGTGTTCTCACCTTCCTTTGAAGTCTTGGATCGTTTCTTTCAGCAGCCCACCACCCTGCTCTCCTTCCCCTGTGTCCCCTCATCTCTCTAACCTCTTTCTTTCCCCATCCCACTCCCCATTCAATTACATTGAAGCCTTTGCCCTATCCAAAGCAAACTGTGTCTTCTTCATACCTCCACGTTTCTTTAAACACTGATTCCTTGGCAAAGAAATGTCCTTCACCCCTTCTTCCTGCCCAATCATACTGCTTTGAGACTAGTTCAAATGTCCATTTCTTCCTTCATTCAGTAAACATTTAATGAGCTTCGATGAGGAGGTCTGCTCTGAACTAATGGCTAGGGGTTAAGATATGAAGAAGACACAACCTCCATTTTAAAGACACCCACATATTCTTAGTATAAAAAACCCAAATCCTTAACCTCTTTTAATATCACCGTGTCATGCAGCCTCTGACTCTTACTAGCTTCACCATCTGTCACTCCTCCCTTACATCCATGGGCTCCAGCCACATCAGCTTTCTCTCATATTCTCAAACTCTACACTCCCTCCAACTGCAGGACTTTACACATGCCATTTCCTACTGTCATGCGTTCATCTTTGACTGTATAACTCCTGCTCTGCTCTACTTCTCAGCCCTCACATTCTTCTCTTAGGAATATCTTCTTCAAGCCTTTGGAAAGGTCCAGTTCTCTTCTTAAGTACTCTTACAGCACCATGTAAGTCTTCAAAACCATCTGGCAGTTTTAATTTTACAATTGTGTATTTGCTTCTTTGTTTAATGTCTGTTTCTTCCATAAGGCTATAAGCCACATTGAGCATAAACTTTGTGTCAGTTTACCAGTAAATCCTCAGGATCTATAACACTGTCTGTACATGTTAACGTTCAATAGATATTTGTGGAATAAGTGACCCCAAAAAATGGATATGTGAAATGAAAAGTCCAGTGGGCAAGGTAACAACAAAGCCCTTTATCATGCAATAGAATGTCTGATGGAGGGGAGCCAAGGATGATACAAGAGCCCTGAGAAGGGCCTGACCTAACAGGGCCCACGGATCATTTTTATGGAAACAATTTCTTCATCAGACAGATGGTCAGAAGTCAGATTGAAATCAAGGGGTGAACAGGAAATGACGCAGCAGACACAGTAAGTGAAGGCTCTTCTTTCAAGAAGTTTAGATGTTGGATGGCTAGAGGGAAAAATCTATAATGGAAAGGATGATTTTTTTTTTATGAGAGACTGAAAAATATGTATGTGCTGATGGAACAGTTAGGGAAATGAAGAAGAGATTGGATAATTACCGATTCTAGATTTCTAAAGATCTGGAGGGAATAGGAAGTGAAACAGCGGTAAGAGGAACTATCCATAGCAGGCAGAGGGACCTCTTTTTTATTAGGTAGGAGACAGGGATGTTAAGATGTATAGGAGTTCAACATTCATTCAACAAATATTTATTGAGCATGTACATGTAAGGGGAATGGAGTATGTCTGCAGAGGGAGTGGAATGGGATTCAAGGATAAAGAGGGTAAGCCTTATTGAGAAGGTGACAACTAAGCAAAGACATAAAAAAGAAAAGTGGGTTTGCCATGAAAACATCTGGGAGAAGAGTGATTCGGGTAAAGAAATCAGCTGGTTTAAAGGCTCTGAGGTAGGAACATGCCTAGCATTTAGAAAGAAGACCAGAAGTAGATGGTGTTGCACACTAATGGTTTCTAAATTTTCTTTGTGAAGCAAAGAAAGTTATCCACTGACAGAGGAGCTGAGGCTGGGTTGAGAAGAATAGTAAAAGTTTGTATTAGCTGCTACTGAGAATAGAAGAGGGAACTTACATGGGATGTGTAAAAGGACTTCTGGCAGTACTGAAGACTGGAGAACAAAGTCTGAAGTTCATGTATCTACATGGGCACTCCATAGTCCAGTCCTAAGAGCTAAGAAGGAAAAAGGGTGAGCTGATCCAAAGAGAGGACAAAATCCCAAGAAACTGGTGAGACAACGATTCCTGTGATGGACTGTGGAGTTGGAAAATAAGTGATGACCAAAATAGAAAAGATGCACTCAGTAAAATGGAGAAAACCTTCTTGCTTCACAAGATCTGCCTAAGAGCTAGTCCCTCCCTCTCATGCTTCCATAGCAAGTTCCACGTACATCAATCGCCATATTAATTACGTCGTACTAGCTTATGTTCACATGTAAGAACACTTTACTCTCCTTTGGATCTCTCCCACAGCTTTGCCCGATGCCTGATCAAGATTAGGCACTTAGTATGCATTCACTGACTTAAATAGTTAATTAAATAATATATCATTTATGTTCTGCTATCTTTTATAATTATTTTTCTTTCCATGTATATGATCTGTCTTCTCCACTGTATTATGTAGGTTAAGAAGAGGAATCATGCCTGTACTTCTTTGTTTCCCTAGGAGGGTGCCCTAGAAATAGAAGAAACTCAATAATTTTTGTTATTGCTGTTGAAGGGGGAAAAATGATTAAGACAGTATAAAGTAAGGTCAATTTCTAGAGTTCTCTCCCCCTGAAGCAGTCATAAACTTGTAGTTGAGTAATTGTAAAGTTTTTGAGACAAGAGCAGAAAAATGATGTAATCAGAAGAACTGCAGTGACAAGTGTTGAAAAAGATGATCCTGTAGATAAATGGCTCCTTATGTCTCCAACATCACCAAGTACTTCTAGAAAATTATTTCCCAGGATAGAACCATCCCTGGGGTTAAGAAGGACATTTTACAAAATCATCACAGCTTGATGGAACTACCCTTCAGGACAATGGTTTTCCAATCGTTGTATGAATATCCTCAGGGGAATTGAGGGTGATTCTGGAATTATGAGGAGCCCCAGGGTAAACAATGGTGTATTTCTAAAATATTACTAGATGTCAAATTAAAACATATTATTAACATAAAAGAAATGCAGCTATGAGATAGAACATAAATTTTGAGTGAATTTTAATGATATATATGTAATTCTGTAAGCTCATTTGGCCTCTCCTTCTAGACCTACTGCATGATACTGGGATCAGAGTTGGAGGGCAGGAGGTGGTATTTACTTTCCTTAACTATTCTAGCACTTCATTAGGTGATTTTGGGAACTATTGTATTATCATTACCAGATTCTTACTGGTTTCATTCAACATCAAGCAACTTCTTAAGTCAACTGAATTTTTAAGTGTGTATTACCACCAGAGAGAAAGTGCCCTGTGAAGATGACTTTCTACTCCCAGGCCAAGCATATCCCTTTCAATAAGCACATAAATTTTCCTCCAGATACAATACAATCTTATGTGAGTACAGGCAGTGCAAATCAAATAAACACAAAACATTTCATTTACTTGTCCCCCAAAAAACTTTAACTAAAATGTTTATTTTGTTAACCCAATGTAGAGCCAGCCCTACATCCACAAATTCACCAAACTGGAAAAAGAATGGCTAGATTCCATGCTTCAGCGTGAATACTGCAATGGTATTAACCCAAGTTTTTAGTAGGCTTTTTCTCTCCTTCATACACTAATTTTCTACTTCTGTGTTCATGGTCTTCCAGTAAATGTGCCCTCTACCATAATCTTAAATTATACTTGGCACTAGGTATATATAAATTATAAATTAAAATATAAATAGAAAAGTTGCATCTTTGAGGTAGAGAATAAAAGGGAACATGGACAGTATCTTCTTCACAAACCATCCATGGCCACCCTTCAAAACTCTTCCATCCACAAGCCCCAGGAGAAGAGGATTCGTACAGGCAGAAGTGCACTTTCTAACGTGGTTTTACCCGCTCAGAGAAAAAAATGTATAAAGAAAACAAAAAGAGAGATTTACAATGTTATTTTTTATGCAAAAGACTCCACCAAAAGCCAAGAGTAAAGAATAAAGGGTACCTGGGGATAACTTCTTAAGAACTTATAATCAATTTATTGTATTTACTCTCAAACTCCTGCTTTCTCCCTAAAGTATTTACATCTTTAAAATTCAATATTCAAACATATATGTGGATTTTATCTAACGTAAATTAAATTTAGATGAGTTTGCATTTGTTTCTTTAATCCACTTATATATTTATTATTTGATCATCAAAACATTAGCTAATGATTTCCAAGGATTGGAGTGTACAAGTAGGTTTTTTATGACTCTCATGAAGTGTTGTGGTTTTTTTTTTTTTTACTATCTTGATTATTTGAATGTTACTCATTTTAATCAAATCACTTAATTCAATTGCCAAATGAGTTATTTCTATGGAAAGAGCTAAAATGTATTTAAAGGAAAGCACACACACACACAATGAACTTAAAAAATTTTCTCATTGGTTTTAATATGGAAACAATTTAAAGCCAATTTGGTATTGGTTTAGATATTTTTCAATCAGCAGGATAAACTAAATTATTCAACAACAAATACCCAGAAAGTTTTCCCTCTGCATAATTACCCGGGTTAAGCAATCAAGGCACACAGTCCCAGAGATCTCCTACCCAATTTACACTAAGATTTGGTTTCAGAAACTCTGCTTCCTTTCATACTTTTTCTCTCTCAAAAGCCCACAGCATATTTTTCAAGGATTTTCACTGCCAACTGCCTTTCCTTATTCTTAAAGTACACTTCTTCATGGAGTACTTACTAGTATTTTTCCTCAATTATCTTTCCCTATTTCAGGTTTACCTAGAGGGGTTTACTACCAGGTATCCTTCTTCCTAGATAAGCACAACATAATCCTAACAGCTGCCCCAACGGTCTCAAAGCCCAAGGTGTTCGGAAAGTGCCTGTGTGTGCTCAGTATAATCTGAGTTTCAATCTTTGGCTTTGACTCTACACTCTCTACACAGCACCAGATAGAAAGAGACAGGTAGAAAGTCCCTGTTTAAGCTAACCTCCTCTATGTAATTTCACTTGAATTATTTCAAATTGGATTTCTACTTTAACATGCATTTGCATATTTATTATTGGGCTCAGAAGTAAACTGTTGCAACTGCCTCTGAACTCTCTTTACTCATCAGCAAGGAAAGAGTAAAATACAATTCGATTTTTACACAGATGAACTTATTTGTGTTTATTAAAACATAATCTGAAATGGATGCAAAAGATTCCCAGAATTAGGAATCAAATCTTGAGTATAAAGCCTAACTCCTGTTTACAGGTAGGTGCCATGTGCCAGTTTAAATCTCACTCAGCCTTTTCTGCTCCCAGCCTAACAGGAGCAGACCTTGGTCAGTAGAGTCCAAGACAGGAAATGTAATTGTCCCTCCTTTCCCCTACTGTATTCATGACAAAGATAGGACATGGACACCTTGGCGGCGGGGGGGGGCATGGTGGTCCCAGAGATGTGCAGTGTACAAGGAGACCAACGGAGAAACCAAGTGAGACCAAGAGGGAAAAACAAGTTTTTCCCATCCTTCCCTCATTCCTCCCTTCCTGCACCAACACATAGAGTACCTACTATGCCTTGCACTTAATGGAGGTGTTCGATAAATGTCAAATTAGCAAAATAAGCAGGCAGGTAAAAGCAGAACCACTCTTAGGCCCAGGTAAGAGGAACCCCAACTTTAAAGGATGCCACACTCAACAGGGGTCCCACTCAGGCTGTCCTTTAGCTGCATCTCTCCCCTTGGGGTCAAGAGGACATGCCTACTGGGAGCCTGTACCCATCCCCCACACCGACCATGCTCTGGGAGTGGAAGACCTTCAAATTCCCTGCCTAAATAACCCTGAGCCAGTTCCTGCCTAGGCCTCCCCCCAGGGCCTGCCCTCCCAAGGGCTAACCAAACTGGTGTGCACACTTCCAGGGTGGCCAAGGGGCAGCTGACTGGCAGGAGTGGGGGAGTGGCCTTGGACAGAGACTGGACCTGCAAGCTCTATAACATGCATGTATGGGAGGCCCCTCCAAGAGCTGGAGGAGCAAGAGGTGCGAAAAGAAAAAGCGGCAGCTGGGTGCAGGGTACCAGGAGTGGACTCTCCCAGAACTACCATATTCTAACTCAAAATTCTGAAGAGTCTGAGAATTCTAAATTCGAACACTTCTCCCTCAGTACAAGGGTATATTTGTCAATGTAGGAGGAGAGAAAATACTTTAACAGCTTGTAAGTTTGTTTTACAATTTTTAAATACTTAAGACATATAGTAGATAGACTTCATTTGTACCCTTGCCCCAGGCTCCATGAATGTCAGAAGGAGGTTCTCCTATGCAGGAGAGGGAAAGAAAGAGGTGGGAGGAAGAAGGGTAGAAAGCAGGAGAGAAAGAGGTAACAATGAGCTGCTTACCAGACAAGGATTAGGTATATTATCTTGATAGACTGTACTCAGTGCCCAGGAAAATGCCTGGAATATTTCATGTGTTTAATATAAATTTAGTGAATGGACAATCAATCAATAATTAGGAAACCAGGCTAACTTTGCTGCAGTCACAGTTATGACCAAACTAGGGATAACAAACCTTTCCAATATGCCAACTACTATTCAGGCATCTGATCTCAACCTCAAGAATGGAAAAGACAAAATTGGTAACTAATCTGTTGTACATATGCATAGAACTCTCCTGACAGATCCACAAAGCCTGTCACCAGGGAATGAATTGACCCCCAGGGAAACATCCTCACATCTTAGGTTTCAGGCAGACCAAATAATCAAAACAAACAGGAAGGCCAGCTTCAGGACTTCTGAAATTGTACCCAGGCAAGATGAAAACCTTAAATTTGGCAAGGACAATGAAGCTAAAGAAGGAGTCAGATGTTAGAAGATTTCAAAGGGAAAACTGACGTGATCACTGAACGTGGCTAGTAACATTGCTAATTCAGATATACTGGCTTAAACACTTAAAAATTCTGTTTTTGTACACAAGCATAATTGAGTTAGAAAGCGTGTTCATCTTTCTCTCCTCCTATCTCCTATACCCCACCTCCATTTATGTACACAGTGGTTCTCAATCCTGCTCCTCCAACCTAGAATCATTTGGAAGCATTTAAAAAACACCAGTGCCTGGGCCCCACCTATAAAAATTCTGATTAAACTGAGAATAGGGCCTGGGAATTGGTAGTTTTTTAAATTGTTCCAGGCTATTCCAAAATGTAATCTAGGATCAGAACTACTGAGCCCCAGGGAGTACAGCTATTTGGTTCATTAACCTGATAACGGCATTCTCTACCTGGAGGGGGGAAAAAAAAAAAAGTCTAGAAAGGAGTGAAGATTCTCTGAGGAGGTGACCTGAAAAGTACCAATCCAAGAGGATGGCTATTACTACAACATAGAGATTTGGTTTCCAGTTATATCTCCTTGCTTTCATCATTGAAATAATTCATTCGGTGCTTGAATGACTTGCTTCCAAATTTTTCAAAATCACTGATTTGTATTTCAATTTTCCAGAATAGTAACTATCCCTTCATATTTAGACTCATCTGAATGTTCAATGATATTCTCAATTCTCTGAGCCATACTCATAGTAAGAATGATTAACAGATGTTGAATAATATCACCCTTCTCTGCAGATTAAAAACTTCAGTGAGCATAAGAAGCTGGAGGGTGTTTGATAAAATTCACATTCTAAGCTCCACCCAGAGTTCACATTCAGTAAATCTGCCAAGGGACTTAGAGATTTGCATTTTTAACAAGTTCTTCAGATAATTCTGCTATTGGTGATTAGTAGGCAACCCTTTGGAGAAGTACTGCTCTCGGGGGCACCGGGATCAATGGATAATCGCTAGACATGGAAGATTTTTTCACTTTCTACCACACTCGAGCATTTTGTAAGGCAATGGCACAGACATTCCAGTTCTACCACTCACAGGAAATGGATTACAAATAGATTGAATTCCCTTACTCTTGATAATCTTAGGAAATACCACCTGTTTCAGACTCTATGTTATATTCAAACCAACTCGTGAAATCCTGGTAAACTGACTCAATTTTATGTGAAATCCTTGAGCTGATTCCTTACCTTATTATCTTTTAATATAGGACACAATACAAGTTAATTAATGATAATCACACATATGTCAAAAAGTTTTGAGCTCAGCTTACAATGATATCTTGACAGTCATGCAGGATTCCACTGTCATTTCCTTATATTTAAGGGCTTTTCCTCAATTATAGAGGGTAAATACCAAACTTCGTAAGGCACTATTTGATCTTCCTAAAGCCATATGGGTTGCTTCCCAATCTCTTGGTTCTTTTACATTGTTGAGAATTAGTTGCCTGATGACTTTTTTCCACTCATTTCCCATGTATCAATGCAAACTGATACAATTTAGGCTTGCTATCTTGCAGAAAACTGTCCTTCATGATTTCTCAGAAGCAAATGCTGACAGCTGTACAGTGACATCTGCAAGTGTTAAGTGTGTCCTAGGTTCAAATAGCACTTCATGATTTTTTTCACTTAACTCTGTACAACAACTCTATGAGGTAGGTAACATTATCTCCATTTTACAGGTATGGAGAGCAAGACTCAGAGGCCTTCTTTTCCCAAGGTCACTCAGTAAGTAACCAGTTAAACTGAAACTAGATTCTGGGTGTTCTGAATATTCATCCAATTCTCCTTCCACTGCATTACACTGCCAATCATCTGGTCCTGTTAGTTCCACTGTACCCAGACATTCCAGGTACTCTTTAATTACTTCTTTCCCAGTCCTAGGTGGCCGGCCAATCTCCTCTCACAGCTGAGACTCGTTCTAGCCAAGTATTCATATTTACATAAAAGGCAAAAATGAAAACTACATTAAAATCTCCTGCCATTTCACTGTCCTCTATCATTACCTTTTCCTTTCCTGTCTATCTAAGGGTGGTATTTTCCTGGTCATCCTCTTTTGTCTATTACATTCATCATCTCTAAGTATTAGAATTGGCCACAACTGTGTGGTTGGCAGCATGCTAGGTGCTACTGTGGTCACACAACAAAATGACAGTCTCAGAGTGCCAAACACACACTGGCAATGGCTGATAACAGGAGGGGAAGGAGATGTGTGCAGGAGGAGTTGGACCAAAATTAACTCATAGAAGTGTGTGCTTTGACAAGGTCCAGGTGCAGAATGGATGGCTAGGAGGCAGAGGTAGGAGATTCTGCTCTCCTAGTCCCCAAAGCCTGGCTGCTACTCTGTACCATTCCTAGGAGTGGAGATAGAGGTTCACAAATGTGATTACTACATGCACTGCCAACCAACAGACAGTAATGGCTGCTGAGATAGGCACCCACTCTGGGCTTCTTGGGGAAAGTCCTCTCTGGTTCACCTCGGATACCTTGCAATCAGTCTTCCCCTCACATCACCAGCTATCTACCATAATGTTAACCATTGTTGGACTGTATTTTGCGTCCAATTGTTCAAGTTCATTTGTAGCAAGACCTCAACATTTGAAGACGGTTACAATTTTAGCCAATATAAACTATTTAATCAATAAATAGTTACTGTGCATCCATGATATATATGAAAGTCACGGTGCTCAGGATAAAGGAACAGATGACAAGACACAGATGGTTCCTGTGATCATGGAGCTGACATTCTAGCTATCTCAGAATTCTAGTTATCATATGCAGAGAAACTTTCACATAATTGTTTCATCCACTTCCCATCAGTGTATAGTACAGAATCCTATGTCTAGGGAAGTGGAATTTTTACTTTAATATTCCAGCGCCCAGAGAGTCTGTTTTAATGGGTGTTGGGGGAAAACCTGAGCATTGACATTATTTGAAAACTCCCCCAGATGACTGAGTATGTCACAAGGGTTGAGAACCAGCTTTGTTCCAGTGTTTCCTGCCTCTGCTGGGTCCTAAGAATCACATGGTGATATGATTAAACCTAGGCCCCAGACCGACTATATCAGAATAAGAGGGCTGGGAGTCTGTATTTTAACAAGCATTCCTGTAATGTTTATAACAGGACCAATGTGGGAAATGCTGATTTTTTTGTCAAAAATAAAATAAAACTTGTCAATTGAAATGTGAATCAATCCATCAAAAATTCTAATTTTTAAGTTAAAGTATAAAAATTTTTAATCAGCTTTTCATTATTAATGAGCCAGAATTTGCCTTTATAATAAATATTATACCACTGTTTTAGGAAATGTCAGAATGAAGTGGAATTAAAATAAATATGGCCCTATATGTTGCTGGCCTTTAAAGAGCCAAATAAAAATGGACTTTGTCCTGGCATTAACACAATTACAAATCAGTTTGTTAAAATATGTTTGGATTTAGAACATCTGATTTCTTGATCACAAACTAACCTAAACATTTCTTATTAAATGAAATTTAGTTGTAACTGGAAATATCTGAAGAAAAGCAGTCATCCAGAAAATTAAGATCAACCAAAAACAGATGGCATCTATGAAATAGGGTGTTGAATTCTCTGTTATGTCAAGTAAAAAAATAAAACAAAATCTGTGTTAGAAGACAGTCCTTCTGAAATTCATATGTCTTACCTGGAATGCATATATATATTTTTAATAACCCAGACTTTTTAAATAGTAGCAGGCCTTTCATGTTTCCCTCTAAGGCGTCTGTCATTTGAAAATAAAGTTCCAAGAAGCATGGTTTTTGGAGGAAATATATTTTCATGTCACAAATCAGCTAGGACTTCTTAGAGCCCATTACATAATACTACATTTCCATTTACATCTATTAGAAAGAAAGCATCTTTTTTGTTTTCTTACTATAGCCTTTTAAAGAACTTTATTTTCACCCTAGTGCTACTTTTGGAGAAAAACTTTTCCCAATTATGATGCATAAGGGGAAAAAGCATGTTCTCAAGTCTCAGCTGACTAAGCCATCTAGACTCCCAGAAAAAGGCAGGGAGAATAAATGACACTGGCAAGGGAACCAAATGGTTTTGCTGATGACAAAAATAACAGATACTATCCTAGGGCAGCAAACACAATGAAGCAAATGGTTGCTGCTGTAGAGCTTTTTCATCATTCATTTCCACTACAACTTTCTATCTTTCAGATATACTGAGTAACCCAGAATTTTTCATTTACCAATGCAGAAAACCTCTTTCTAGGGCACTGGAATGTGAAAGGCATGAATAAAGATGAAGAAATGGGCATTTTCATTTTGACTGGAGCTAAGTAGTTTAAAAAATGATAATAGGATTGAAAATGTATTTAATAAAAAATTGTGCTGTGAATAATAAATCAGGTATTGTAATTCTGACATTAAATCATTTTCTAGAATATCTGTTTTTCAGTAGAATATGAGCTCAAAACTAAGAACTAGAAAATACATTAGACATTTTTCTATCCTGAATGACATTTTTTCTTCTTTGTAGAAAAAATAAAGGGCAAAACCATGCCCTAAATTGATATTTATGGATAATGCTTTGTATGGTTTTAAAATTAAATGTATTGTGAAATGCTTTACAAATATTAATTCATTAATCACTATTAAATTCCTTTGTAGATTACAGCAAAAATGCTATTAAAAGAAGCCATACCCTTGTCCTGTCTTCCAAATGGCTTTATTATACTGGGTTCTACAGTGAAGAGCTGTATATTTCATGATTATTCAAGTTCCTAGGAAGAATTTGGTCTTTTCCTGACTAATGATACCATTTGGCTCCAAACATCTGATTTCCAAGTTACAGAATAAATGATTCACAGTATGGATTTATTCCAACATAACTTGCTCTCAAAGATTTGTTGACATCTCACTGAAATCTAATGATGTGGAAAGTTACTCATGTCATGTTATATTATTAAATAAAATAGCAATTTATCAAATATTACATGGTACCAAAATGTATAAATATATACCTATAGCTACAGCTGTTGATATGTCTGAAAAGAATTATAGTTGCTTCATGCTTGTTTCCACAATGAACATGGCTCACTATTGTAATTTAAACGTATTTATTCATGGTATATATTGGTGAGATATGTATCTGGTGAGATAAGAGATAAAGAAGGTAGTCAAGATTATCACACTTAATTGTATTTAAATAAATTCTTAAATAAACAAAATATCAAGACCACAAAACTGGAGTTAGATTTGTCATCAGAATTTCCAAGACCCTGATTAAGTCTTTCCCCCTCTGCTCACTCAGCACCTTAGGCTCCTTCATCTCCTCGCAAACATCTGAGACCACCCAGTGCCCTCTGGATGTGTGCTGGACACCTGGGAGTGCCCAAGGTTTACCATCTTTCCCACAACCTGGGCAAAACAAACCTGGATCCCAGCCTCAAGGAGTTTAGAAGAAAAGAGAAGCCATGTTCACAAATAACCAGAAAAACAATACAGGATAAGTTCCTTAAAGAGAATAAAACCGTGGTGTTATGAAACTAACACCTTCTTCCTATGTGTTTGATTCCACTGCCCACCCCTTCCGCCTTGGATACCTTCACTGTCTCTTCTTTTACACCTTCAGTCTCTGCAAGCTCCTGACCTCAATTGTGACACCCTCTCTAGTTTTGTTCCGCTTTCTCCCCTCTTGAAATTTCTTTCAAGAAATTTCTGTCTAAGCTTTCTCAAAATACATATGCATTGTCTTCTTCTCTTTTATTTTACCCCTAGTGACTAGAATACCAACACAAGAACCGGAACATACTGCCTGGGGATTGTTTTCTTTGTAGGGTTTTACACTCACTCCCACCAATTTCCTCCAGGACGAGGGTAACTTCAGAAATATAACTCAATCATTGCTAAACGTTCTAGTACATTTAAGCTGGTCATAACGTATCTTCATGATGTTTATATTCATCGACCCAAAATAATGAAAAACTTTGAGGCCTGTTTGCTGAGGGAGGGGTTGAGAAGAGAAATGGGAGAGGGCCTGTAATTTCAGGTAACGTTTTGAGTTAAGAGAATAGTATAAACTGACTATTGTGAAAATACTGAGCCATGCAACTTGTTCAGTTATGTAAGTTTAACAGAAGATTCTCTTTTTTGGGTTTTGTTTTTTACCGTAAAAACCTCTAAAGGGGTGGTCAGTTTTTAGATGAAAGGTCGGAGGAAGAAAAGCATGAGAAGGTGAGATATAAAGAAGACAAGGAAAGAAACAAAAAAAAAAAACAATCAAGGAATTTGAAAAATAAGGCCTTATAGCATTTCCACCTTCATTTTGACGTGAAAAAAAGTAGAAGGGACGTTCAGGTAAAAGGGCTCCTAGCTTAGCCCCACCCCAGGCCCTCCGCAAGGCTCTCCTCTCCCGAACGCTGAAGGGTCTGTGCCGCAGTCGAGTAAGTACTTCATTAGGCTCGTCCCCAAAATCAAGGCTTCCGCCTTCACAGACACAACACCGGCTCCCACAGAGACGCGACCGCTCGCTGCACCGGAGCCCGGGAGACACCGGCCTCAGCCCGCCCCACGCCAGCTTCTCCCGCCCGGACCACATCCCCGCGCGACCCTCTGCGATGCTCGGCCCCAGGGGTCGGGGAGAAGGGGTTATCCGTGGTGTTTGGGGCAAGAGTGGAACCCAGAAGCTACCTTGGGATGTGAGGACGCCACCGCGAGGCTGCTCCCCGCAGGCCCCACAGGACTCGACGCCTCCCCGCCCTCCGGGCCGCGCTCGTCCCGGGAAACCCCGGCATCCGGCCGCCGCCCGAGACGGCTCCCGCGGCTTTGTACTCACCCTGCCCTCGAAGTCCGTCTCTACAGCCCTCACGTCGGCCAGGCGCTCCCCAGAACTCAATAAGGGATGAGGCTCGGCCTGAGGGCCTACGGCCTAGTCGACCAGCTGCCTGCACCGTGGGGAGGAGGGAAGAGGCATTATCGACGGCAGCTGCACTCCACCCAACTCGGCGCAGACGCAGGCACAGGCGTAGGCGTAGTATCGCCGGCCTCTGGGCCCGTTTTATCCCTTTGCAACAGGGCTTGGAGCTGCCCCCCCAAGTGTTTTTAATCTGCACAGAGCTGCAGTAAACAGTGTCCTTCTGGGCCCACGCCCCATATCCCAGAGTCAAGCTAAGCCTCCTCCCTTTGAAGAGTCAGTCGGGACTCTACCTCCTGAATAGCCTCTAGCGCTTCTCATTTCTTTCCCCACGGAAATTGCATGTGGCAAAGCGTGCAAAACAGGAGATGTGGAGGGAAAAGCGTGAGGAAGGAAGAGCGGTTGGTAACAACCAGTATTTCCCAAGCAGGGTCTGAGTCCTAAGTTCGTACTAGAATGTGTCTGAGTCTGTTTGACAGAGCTAAATATAGTGTGTTCACCACGTTTCTTCCTCTGCCAATTGCAGGAGATGGCTTGGTTGCTCTTCACTTCCACGGCCTTCTTTATGCTGATACGGGGCATTTGTTGAAGAGAAAAAACCAAGAGGGCAGACAGCTGCAGACCAAGGAAAGGCATCCACCTGGAAGCTGAAGGAGGCAGTAGGGGAAGGGCAGAGGAGCTGGCAAAGCTAGGAGGAGGTGGGGTTCTGACCATTTAGGAGAGCGAACAGAGTTAGGGCCGGGGGAGTGCTGTAGCCTGTGGATAATGGGAATGTTTGCCAGGTGCCATGCAACGTAATTCCAGTTTGCTGTCTCTTCAAAGTACTTCAGGAAAAGCATACAGGAACTTTATAATTTACTTGGGTTTCTTTTAGATTTGACAGAAACAGAAAGACCTAGCTCTAATTCAGCATTTGGTACACGTGCAATGTCAGGGTTAGTGAGGGGTGTGAGGAGTGAGAGTAGGCAAAGGAGAAAGATAAGACCCAACAGAATATGGTCCTTGAGTCTCCAGAGCTTTAAGAATACTCTATTTGGGAGATATACCCCTACATTTGCTAGACATTTATTGCTGCCAATTTTTCCCCACTAACAAGAAATGTTCTACAGTGTCACAGTAATCTATTTAAAAACCAGAGAACCGTGAAAATTCTGCACAAAAATCCCAGACCCATGACGAAACAAACAGAAATGCTGCTGTACCTACATCCTTTAAAAGTTATCGATGTTCATTATAAAATATTAAATGACTGAGTAAATATTAGCACACATTCTATTGTTTTTTTTAATTTCAGTGGAGTTAGGGACTAAAGGGGCAGCAGAAATTCTGTTTCACTGGTGTGAATCACTCATTCTGTCCTAAGTACACTCCTACATAATCAAGTTTAACATACTACTCTGTATCATCTGTTTGGGGGAAAAAAAACTTTTAATAAGCCACAAATCTAAATTCTAAAAATTAATGTTTTATATTAAAAATGTTATCATACTACAAAAAAATAAATTCATTCTGGGATTAAGGAATTATGGAAATGCAAAGAAACCCAAGAGAGAAACAGAGACTGAGAGATAAATAATTTTTTAAATAGATACCATGAATCTTTTGGCTCATTTTACTCACTAGAGAATTTTGTTCTACTTGACCCTAATTTTACCCTGATCAGAGGAACTAGAGTTTGACTCAGCTGCGCTTATGCTGTATCATCATTCAATAGTAACACCCAATGGTAATAGGACACAACCTACACATGTGCAGCTGAACTTGGCCTTTCTCTGATTCATTAAGCTCATCTGTTACCAGATTTTAACTTCACAAATCCAGAACTTTCAGTATCTCTTGCCAAAAGAATTCATATGGACACCAATCTGTCCAGCAGTTCTTCTGCAGGATATGTCTGCATAATACCCTCTGTTCACTGTAAAGCTTTATTCCTCTGGAAGCTGAAGGTCTTCTGAATCATTATGAACATGTCTGCTGAATGACCTCTCCTTTAGGGTTTTGATTCTTCCCACAATCATCTCCTTCGATCTTTCACTATAATTTCGAATCCTCTATTAATCCTAGGAAATGGAGAAATATGGTCAGGCCATATGTTTCTTTACTGGAAAAAAAGTATTTGATGAGGTAAGCCTATTTTCATTCTACTTAGTACAGGTGGAAAAAATCATGATTGTATTATTTATTTTATCTTCATGTGTCCTGTTTAGCCTTGAAAAGACAAAAGGGAGAGCTTCCTCCAAGTTTTACCTATTCAGCCACTCACTTTCCAGGATCCTTCATCAGGAAAGCAATTGTATTGGGTAAAAGATTGGAGTCAATGCTAGAAACAAGAAAAGGCAAAATGTGGGCCTAGCTAAATAAACAATCCTAGACAAGGTATATTAGGGTGCTAGAGGACGTGGTTAGAGATGAAAAGGAATTCAAAGCTAAACAAGTTTTGGGTCCACAGAGACCATACAATGCTCTGAAGCCAGATGAATGTGATATAACCTGTTGTTTCCTTCTTGCTTGGTTGTCCAGAAGCTGATAATTATTTATTTATTGTTGACTCACCATAAATATCTCTGTATAATCTCCCTTCCCAGGTGCACAGGGTGTGTGGTAGTAGCCACTGGTGGAAACTGCTGTGGGTCAGGGAGGCCAGAACTGATACTGGGATATGAAACTTCATGCTCTTAATTGTAATTCAGGAAGCCATCAGGCAAAGGCAGCACTCACTTTCTGGGGTTGTGATCTGAGTACCAGAAACCAAAATGTGAATATTAATAAATATGGAACTACAAAGACCTCCTGTATTGAGCAGAGCACAGAAGGTAGAAGAAATGTGAGTCCTCAATTCAATATGGTGCCAGTAGCTTCTAGTATGAGCATTCTGGAAGCAATTAAAGATGCTAATATGGTAAAGCCTCAGTTCTGAGATACTAATAATTTTCCCCTACCTTACATGGGATTTTTGATCATCTCTGCCATGCTCTACTAGAAAGCAAGGGGAACTTCCATGCACACCATTGAAAACTTCCACACACACAGTTGGCAACTTGCAGCACCTGGCAGCTCCTGTTGGCTCTCACAATGTGCCCCTGCAGGTCCTCATTTACCTATTGTTTGAACAGTTCTCCCCTCCTAGTGGCAAGCTTCCTGAAGGTTCCAATATCCCCATTTTTTCTTAATCTTTTTTTACATTATTCAAATTACTTAATTTTTTTCTTGCAGTTTTATTGCGATATAATTAACATACAACACTACATTAGTTTAAGGTATACAGCATAATGATTTGACTGACATACTTCATGAAATGGTTACCACAGTAAGTTTTGTGAACATCCATCATTTCATATAGATACAAAATAAAAGAAAAAAAAATTTTTCTTGTGATGAGAACTCAGGATTTACTGTCTTAACTTTCGTATATAACATACAGCAGCGTCAAGTATATTAGTCATGTTGTACATTACATCCCTAGTACTTATAACTGGAAGTTTGTACCTTCTGATTACCTTCATCCAGCTCCCCCTCCCCCCCACTCTCCTGCCTCGTTCCAGAACTTTTTAAAACCCTTTGTTATGGACCTTACCAAAAAGTCAATATTTTCACATTAATGACATATATACACTACCATGTGTAAAATAGATAGCTAGCAGGAACATGCTATAAAGCACAGGAAGCTCAGTGCGGTGCTCTGTTGACGACCTAGATGGGTGGGATGGGGGGGTGAGGTGGGAGGGAGGTCCAAGAGGGAAGGGATATAGGTATACATATAGCTGGTTCACTTCATTGTACAGCAGAAACTAACACAACATTGTAAAGCAATTATACTCCAATAAAAAATAAAGTAAAATACCCCCCCAAAAAAATAATAATAGACTTGACTCTCCCCAGATAAGTTTTGACAATTTTCCTCTCCACTACTAGTTTATGGATATCCACAGAAATGTATTTACAATTACCTTTAAGCTAAAGTCACATGACTACTATTGGGCCCTAGAATAAATATTTACTACTGATGAGGATATGGGATGCTCTAAGCCCAGAACTTGTGGACTATGAAGCCATGATCTGGGCAGCACTATTTTGGACTGAATAAGGTCATTGATGATTAATGCAATAATAATAGCAAATATCTGCATGATGTTTTTTATTTTATAAAATACTTCTACAATACTCAGTATGTCAACTAAACCTCCATTACTAAAGTTGTGGAGCAGAAATTCTTATTTCCTATTTAGGATGGGGAAATTAAGACTCTGGGAGATTATGTGACTTGCTCGGGTAATTGTTTCAACAAGTTTTGTCAGAGCAGTGACTCAGAACCAGGACATATGACTCCAAATCAAATGTTCATTCAGCTATTATATGCTGGTGGCCTTTTCCTGTCTTGAACCTACATGAGAATTAAAGTCACAAACAAAGGGCGCTAACCATTTTCTGGCATTACTGAGCAGCTGAATGTCACTGTTGATGCTTTCGGTCTTACATCTTTATAGTTGTTTCATAACTGTCTGGTCTTTACACCTCCTAAATGCTTTTCATATATAATAAATGTTAGAGACAGTGGTTGGTCATTGTCATTTCACTTCTTAATGATTTGATGGAGAATGTACAAGTGGCCTGTGTATACTTGATTCAGAAGTCAGCTTGAAGCAGTGAGTCACTACAAAAATAAGCATTTAGCCAATATATTCATTCATTTTAGGCAAGGATGCTACTTTATCATTTACCCCTTCTTCTTTGGAGCTGATAAAGTAATGGATGACTCTTCTGACTGCTAGTCATCATGAAAGAGGGATATGTTATTGCTTTTTACAGTAATCAGAGCTATGGTTATGTTGGAGGGAAGATGGATAAACTCTCTACCCCAGAAGCCCCAAACAGGTCTCTGGGACTGTCTCCTTTTATGTTTGTTTAAAACAGTTAAGAATGATGTCGGGTCACCCTTTGAGAAGGGCAGGATGCAAATGCTTTGTTTTACATCAAACTTGTGTGCTCAGAGCTCGTATTAACTCCAGCTTCTTTCAGCGCAAAATAAAACGGAATATATTGAGTATACACAGAATAGTCCTCCACCAGTTCCTCTCACTTTTGTGCATGTCCTAAACTCCTCCAAAACATCTTTCCTCCAGACTAGATGAGACGGTATCATTCTTTTTAAATATAAAGACTTCTTTTCAATGTTAAAAAAAAGTCTAGATTCAAAAACAATAATTGTAATTAATTGTAATTGTTATCTACTGAACAAGAAAATACAAAATAAAAAAAGGCTTCAGTGAATTAAATAATAGGTTTAAAAAGAAAACTTTGTTTTATTCACCATGGTATTCTGAATACACTTTTGAAAAAAGCAGTATGTGTATGCAAGACATATTTATGTTTCATCTACACATGACTTTACAGTCATCCTCCCACCCATGCATCCCTCCCACAACTGATCTAGAATTATTGTTTCCCAGATTGTTCCATGGTCAGAGCAGTCTCCATAGCTCAATCTTCTCTTCAGGTAGAGAGATCAGCCTTTAGGCAAGAGCAAGGAGCTGGTATGAATTCATCCATCCCTTCAGCAGACATTTTAGTACCTCCTAAGTGCCATGCTAGATCTAGGTGGTGTGATTTCTGGGGATGCCCCTCCACCCACCCACTCATGTCTGAAATTGTGCTAGTCAGAACTGCATTCCTTTCTTATCAACCTCAGATCTCTCAACATTCAGATTTCTCTGAGAAAGATAATACTACTGAGTTGCTGCTTGCTTCTCAATCCTAGCTACACAGTAAAATCACCTAGAGGACTTTTTTAAAAAACTGCCAATGTCTGGGTCCAATCCCAAGCCAGTTAAATGAGACCATGTAGGGGAGGAGAACCCAGAAACTGTTTTTTGTTGCATTTTTTTATTTTGTTAAGTTTCCAGATGATCTAATATGTTGCCAGGTAAAAACTATTGGTTTCTCAATGTTCCTAAGGACCTAAAGGAGAACAGCAGCAACAGGAATGATGTGATGAAATGTCTCTGAACGTGAACCTGCCGTGGAGTCTGGATCAGCAGGCAGGATAGACAAGGAACAAGTCCTGATGACAAATTTCTTCAACCTCATAACTCTGCCCTCGACTTGTCCTGACCCACTCTCTTATCTTGAACATGTTACTTAGAATGTTTTCATACAAAAGACTTTTCGTTTGGCTGAACCCCATGTCTTCATTCTTTTAACACATACTAATATTTATTGAGCACCTACTGAGTGCCAGGCACAAGGCAAAGTTCTGCCCTCATAGAATTTACATTCTAACTGGGGAGAAGGGCAATAAAACAATGAATTTAACATCCATTTTGTACCTCTGGTTCTTATCTCTTTTCTTTTATTTACTGGCATCTTCCAGGTACTTGATATTACTCTGATCAACTGTAAATGGTTCTCATATTGGATTCTTTTCTATGTCATTATGCAGAGGTATCACGTGGGTTTTTTAAAGAGAATTTATAATTACACTCCATAAATCTATGTCTGAGATGAATAACTTCCATCCTACCCTTAGAAAATTAAAGTACTTTGGTTTTAAAATGTTTCTGTCTCCAGGTAAAATACAGAATTGGGGCAGAATTTAAAGTCAGGAGACCCAAATTCAAATTCTGACTCTGTCTTACTTGGCTATGTGCCCTCAGACCAGACACTTAACCTCCTTAGGTCTCAACATTCTCACTTGTGAAGTAAGGATAATAATATGAAAATCAAATGAGAAATAAACACATACTATTAACAGAGATCCACACAGAACACACATGTAAGACCAGTGACCAAGAATGAACTGGCCCAGGGGCCAAGACCACCCTCCCTAGCCCTTCCACCTCCATAATCAAAGGTGAAGACAGATTTTCAGAAACTCCCTCCTTCTTCACCACCAAACACATGTTCTCACCACCATTATCTGTCTTGACAACTATCTCATTTTTTCATTTATCCTAATTTATGTCAGCCACCACAAACCCTCCTAGAATCCCTCTTATCTCCCACACTCTAATCCTTTTAAAACTCTTTACATATCCTATTCTTTCATCTTCTCTCTCCCTTCCACCACTCCCGAAAACCCATCCATGGTGCTTTCTGAAATTCATGTCCATTATTTGCAAAATAACTTGTATTAATTATCAATAGATTTGCTGCATACCAAATAACTCCAAAAATTAGTGACTTACAATAAAAACAATCATTTACTATATAGCATAGTTTTTGCAGATTGGAAATCAGGTAATGACTTGGTTAGACACTTTTAGCTTGGAGTCTCTCACAAGGCTGCAGTCATCTGAAAGTTTGGGGAGGAAGGATCTGCTTTCAATGTAGTTCACACATACTGGCAAGTTGGTGGTAGTTATTGGGGGGAAGCCTCTTTTCCTCTCCACAAGGACCTCTTGACAGGGCTGCTTGAGTGTCCTCATGGCCTGGTGGCTGGATTCACCAAGAACCAGTAATCTAAGAGAGCAAAGCAGAAGCTGCAGTATGACCTTGCCTCAGAAATTACATGTCATCACTTCTGCAGTATTCTATTGGTCACACAGGTCAGCTGATTCAGTAAGGGAAGGGACTAAAACATGGCTTACATACCAGGGGGTGAGGATCACTGGGTATCATCTTGGTGACTGGCTGCCATACCTCTATTTTCACAAACATTCTTTGAACACTACCTTCACCTTCTTGCTCTCATCAAAACCTGACTTTCCCCTGAGAATACCCTATCAGCCTTCCAATTAGAGACTGCTTTTCCTTTTGTAGACTTCAGATCTTCGGGCCTTGAGATGAGTAGGTGTCATCCTCGCTCCTCATGGCTTTCAGACACTTCTCCCTCCATCTTCCCTAAAAATGCCAACTTGAATCTCACATCATCATATATCACACATTGATTCATGACTCTGCTATCTCCTCATCTCTTTAGATTCTAGCTCCTGACTCACAGTTGTACTATCCAGTGCTACTCCTGCCTTCATTCTTGAACCTATGGACACACAAGTAGATCATCATGCCTGCACCCTGGTCTCTCAATTCCTTGAAATTTTCTCTTCTTTTCTCTTCTCTTCTCTTCTCCATTGATCATGTCAACAGCCTCTAATTCTATGGTCATAGCCCTAAGACCATGTTATTAGCAATAAATGCAACCCTTCTTTTTTTTTTTTTTTTTTTTGCGGTACGTGGGCCTCTCACTGTTGTGGCCTCTCCCGTTGCGGAGCACAGACTCCGGACGTGCAGGCTCAGCGGCCATGGCTCACGGGCCCAGCTGCTCTGCGGCACGTTGGATCTTCCCGGACCAGGGCACGAACCCATGTCCCCTGCATCGGCAGGCGGACTCTCAACCACTGTGCCACCAGGGAAGTCCAATGCAACCCTTCTTAATGTTAAATTCATGCCTTCCACCCTCTGACCACCACCTCCAATCTTTCCAAATCACTCCCTGTACTATCCCATCCTCAATCATCTTTCAAATTCACTGGGACCTCCATTGATCTACCACTATTCCATTGTCCCTCACCCTTTAATGTTATCATCCCCCTTTTTGCCAAGCTTAAATTCCATGACCAAGCTTTATAACTGCTCCCTTACGTATACCCTTGACTCTTCTGCCTCTCTTCAGATTTATCATACTTACTTGGAAGACCAGAATCTTGGTTACAATCTAAATCTCTGCCTGTGCCAAACCTCCACCCTACAACTAACTGTGACTGGAGAAAAACATACAGTTCTGCAGAATGGTCTCACTTTAAACTCATGAATGGATCCTCAAATATGCTCTTAATACTACTTACACATATCACAACAACAGGAATATCACAACTTATTTTCCCAAGATCATTCAGTTTCCCACTCTGCTAGATAACCTTTTCACACTTTCACTCTTCTCAAATACCCAAACTTCCTTCCTATCTTCACTACCTTCATCACTGAGAAAATTAAAGCAATCAGAAGACAACTTCCACAGACTTCCACCCACCATATTTACACACCTACCAGTACACGTATGACATCTCTGTCTCCCTGCCTGTTACTATCCATGATCCTACCTAAAGCCAACAGTTTTTCTTAGGCACTAAATCCCATTCCCTACAGCCTACTCAAAGACATCACTCCAGCACTCTCTGCTGGATCATTTTCATTCAAATGCAAGTAAGATACTGATGTCATTCTTATCTTTTAAAAACATTAAAAAAAATAAAATAAAACAATAACTTCTCTGGATTCCACTTAACCCACTGGCTATTGGCTCATTTCTTCCCTGTCTTTTGAAGAAAAACACCTCCAGGAACACCTATACCTGCTGTCTGTATTTTATTTCTTGCCATTCTCCGTTAAAACCAATTTAGTCAGATTTTTGCCTCCAACGAAACTGCTCTTAACCGTTCACTCTAAATGTGAACAATATCCATCATGTTGCCAAATCCAGCAGCCCGGTCCTACCTTGGCTTGCCTATCAGCAGGATTTGGCACAGTTGATCACTCCCTCTTTTTTGATACACTTTTTCATTTGGCTTGCAGGACACAACATTCTCTGGTTTTTCTCCTATCTCACTGGCTGCGCCTTTTAATCTCCTTGGTTGTTTCTTCCTCTTTCTCTCAGACCCTTGAATGTTGCAGTGCCCCAGGGCTCAGTTTTCTCTGACTATACCGATTCCCTTGGTGAAAAAAGCAGTATTATGGCTTTAAATACCAGTGATAGGCTGCTGACCTCCAAATGTATATCTCCAACTCAGAACACATTCACAGGCTGCAGATTTGTATGTCCTTGGATGTAAAATAAACATCTTAAACACAACATGTCCGAATTTGAACTGATCTTACGGCCAAAACCAGCTCTACCCTCAGCTTTCTCTTAGTTAATACAACCCCACCTTCCTATTCAGCAAATGAAAAATGCTGGAGCCCTCTTTGACTTCTCCCTTTCTCTCACAGCTCACATCCATTCCAACCACAAATCTCATTTGCTGTACTTTCAAAATATATTCAGAATCTGAATGCTTTTCCCCACCTTCTCTGCTGCCACCTGCTGTATGCCATCATCTCTCACCTGGCTACCGCAGTAGCCTCTTAACAGTTCTCCCACTTCCACCCTTGCCCCTTTATAAGACTCTCAACATGGCGGCTAGAGTGATTCTTTTAAAACACTCTTGTATCCATCTTCTGTTCATAATCCCCAACTGTCCTCCCCTGGCACAGAGTAAAAGACAATGGCTTACTAGACCTTACAGGACTGAAAACACCATCTTGCTTACCTCCCTGACCTCATCTCCAACTGCTCTTCCCCTTGATCACTCCGCTCCAGTCACATCAGTCCCTTCTTCTTCCTAGAACATGGGCCAGACAAGCTCCCACCTTAGCACCTACACTTTAGCTGTCCCTTCTGTGTAGATGTTATTCCCAGCTTGGTTAAATCCATAACTTTTTCATGTCTTTGCTCAAATGTCACCATATCATGGAGGCTTACCTTTATCACCTCATTTATTACCACCTCATTTATTACTGCAATGACACAACTGCACACACACACTGCCAGTGCCCACTCACCCTGTCTCATTTTTTAAAAATTGTCTGGGGACTTCCCTCGTGGTGCATTGGTTAAGAATCCTCCTGCCAGTGCAGGGGACAGGGGTTTGAGCCCTGGTCCGGGAAGATCCCACATGCCTCGCAGCAACTAAGCCCATGCGCCACAACTACTGAGCCTGCACTCTAGAGCCTGTGAGCCACAACTACAGAGCCCACGCGTCACAACTACTGAAGCCCGTGTTCTGCAACTAGAGAAGCCACTGCAATGAGAAGCCCACAAACTGCAACAAAGAGTAGCCCCCGCTCGCTGCAACTAGAGGAAGCCTGCACACAGCAACAAAGACCCAACGCAGCCAAAAATAAATTAATTAATTTTTTAAAAATTTTCTGTCATTTGTCATATTCTAAGGTATTTAGTAATTTATTTATTTATTTATTTTTATTCACTATCTTTCCCTTCTTCCCTCCTCTTCCTCCTACAATGCAAAATGAAACCTCTTTGAGGGCAGAGATCTTTATAATAGTCACTGATCTATCCTAAACCTAGAACTTCACGTAACCTATTCAATAAATCAATAAACAATGTCCTCCTAGAATTTACCACCAAGACATTTTAGGTATAGGTTCTACAGCTAATTAGTAGAAGAGCTAAAACTTGAACTCAGATATTATTATTACAAGTTCAGTGACCTTTCCACTCTCTTGCTCTACATTCCAGACAAGAACAAGCCTTTCCCAAACCCTTGAAATACCAATATTATTTGTTAAATTTTGACAACTTAATGAGAGTAAAATATATTACTTTAAGTATTTGATTATTAGGGCAAATATTTTTCATGTTTTTTGCTAAATTAACTGAATTGATGGTATATTTTGCACTTCCAAAACTTCTGTTTTGTGGCCAAGAATGATTGCTTTCTTAGACCTCTATTCTTTCTCTTTACTACCGTTACCAACGCTATTTTCTTTTATAGCCCATTTTACACAAAGAAACTAAGGTTTTATCACTTTAGGAGAGTTTGTGTGCATGCTAATGAGAAAAAACACAGCCAAGTTGAAATCAGAGGCTGTGGTGGATGCCTCCCTATTTCTGTGAGTCATTCTAGCACATCAGTATTGCAAAGCTTACAACCAAAATTCACTCCTCAGAGAAACTGCAAATCGCTACATGTTAAGTTGCTTGAAAATAGTCAAAAGCACAAATTTTTAAAACTCAAGTGCCAATGATGTACTGTCATTGGATTGAATCATTACAACAAACACCTTAAAGTAGGGGATAGCACACAGATGAAAAAGAAAAAGAAACGGGAATCCAAAGTTAGGACTATGTAGAGTTAGAAATTTTTCTGCTTTGGGCAACCCTCTGCTCCTCCAGGTGGTGGCAGGAGGAAGGCAGCAGAAGCAACAATGAACTGTCAAAGTAAAAATGTTTTAATGTTACAATTGTGACTCTTATAAATATTAAGTATGTCAAAATTTACATAACTCATTCATGAGGGAACCAGCAGGATGATAAATCTGGCTCAAAGAGGATATGGAGAGCTGAGTAGTTATAGAAACTGAAGGAAGAATGTTGGAATAGATTGCTAGGTTAGATACAAAACTGGTTGATATTCTACAGAGCAATAAAATCATCATCTCAGGGTTATATTTTCTATAAACGGAAATCATTTGCACCTCTACCAGATAAAACTTTATACATTAACATGTAATATCACAGAATACGGGCCCTAATCAATACAAAATAATATGTCAAACAAAAGGATAATTATCTGAAAGAATTAAGTAATTCTTGGGTGGGCCTGTTAGACAATGTTACATTATGATGCTGAAAAGACACACAGCCATCCCTTTGCTTTATTTCCAAATTTTTAATAATTTTTTTTAACAGAACTGACACAGGAGAGCCTTCTCTTGAAAAGCTGCCTTTGGAGAAATACTCTATTCTACTCCATTAGAAAGTGTATATGGTCTGTTTTGAGAACCCCTCCTGGTTCAAATGCTAAAAGGATCCCTTCAGATCACAGCCTATCTTAGTACAGAGTATTTTGCTTGAATATAATTATATCTCTTCTAAACAAGAATATAATTTATTAATTAATGATTGAATGAATTCCATATTTCAGTCTGACTGATAAAATTCTCTATATTCAAAGAATTTCAACTGTATTTCAGAAATGGAAAGCACCGTAGTGAAGAGTCTTAGAGTAAAATGATGTCCAGAAAGGTTAAGCAATTTGCCCAAGGTCACCCTGTGACTCTCAAACTTAGCTCATAGAGAAACTTAAAGCAGAAAAACACATGGGGTTATAACAGCTGTAGAAATTCCAGCTTCTGTGGTTGGTCTCTCTATAACCATGATCTCTAACCCTCAAGTCATGCTGCTGTGCCAGAAAACAGGCTTTATAGCAAGGAGCTCATGTTTAAGGACTGTGAGGACTTTCTGACTATTAGTAATTTTCTCCAGTAAGATGCACAGCAAAAGAAATAGGTTAATTCAACTGCAAAAAAACAAAATGATGAAAGCTTAGACGTAGCACCATTTAAATTGGCTAGTCACATCATTTCATCTTTCATAACTTGACCATTGCTTTTTCTAATTGTTTTTCCAGAGAGAAAACTGCCTCCTTAACAAACACTTTCATTTTAGAAAATAAGGCCATATTGGTGAAATAATCAGGTTTTCAAAAGATAAGAGTATATGCTGATACCAAAAACACAAGGGATTTTGACTAGTGAATAACCTTGACGGCAGATTAGAAGACACTCATCTTCTTTTTAATTCTCCTTATCTACAAATTGAATTTCGAACACAGGATGGACTGGTAGTGTTGAGAGTGAGTTTTGTTACTTACTCTCAAGTATTTATGTCAGTCATGATAATTATGCTTGAGCAATAACAGTCTTTCATCATGAATTTGTGGAATACTGATTCTTCTCCTACCAAAATTATTCACTTAAAACCAAGGACTTGGTATTCCAAGATGAATCTCAATGAGTGTTCAAAATTGGTTGCTAATTCCTGCTTTGATTCTGCAATCCCTAAATTACTCTGAACAATAGTCTTCACACAATTTAAAGTTAATTCAAATCTACATTAGTTTAAAATACATGTGCATACAACATGGCACTTTTACATTTAGGGAGATGGAGAAAACTGTCAAATAGGATAATGAAAATGGACGCTCAAAATTCTGAAAACTTTAAGAATAGTTGTAATATGAAAAATACACCTTCTTAGTTATATTTAAAGTTTTAGCTCCATATTATCTCATAATTATCTTAAATCCTAAGAGGAGGCTTAATACTTACTACCCAACCTGGACTATTCAACATATATATTTTATTAAAATCCTCCAAATATACCATTCAAAATGACTGAATAAAAATCTTTTAAAATGGAATCTGATGATTCTTATTCAGCTCTCTCAAGGTTGTTAGTAAACACTCACCTTTTAAAATAAATGAATATATCCTAATACAGAACAGAGGTTTCAAGAAAATTTAGACAGCTTAAGCTGCCCAAAGCAGTATTTCCTAATAGTGTTCCTGTCACATTCAAATGATTTCATATTCTCCTACTTTGGCTAAATGTATACTAAAAAGAAGTGTTACTAGCTTGATACAAGTGAGTGACCAGAATGGGGGGTTTTGGTGGCACCAACCCCATGCTCTGACATGACAAACTGGAGCCTTCAAAGGGCAGAGATCCTTTATGAGTGAGAAACCAGCCCCTGAAGTCTGGGGAAACTTCTGCATCTCCATTCTGCTAGAAAAAACAAAGTGTCTAATTGTTCTTAAAGATAACATGAAAGGACAATAATTCTGGTGTTTTGTTTTTTTGTTTATTTGTTTGTTTTTGTTAGCATTTGAATTAAATGTATGTGTATGCCTAGGAGAAAGAGGGAGGTGAAATTCCCAGGTCCGAAAATCTAGAAACTCATTGAGTGAAAGGTTCAAAAATGTCCTTTGGCCACTGAATCATGTCTGTATTCCAGCTGACCATTTCCCCCCCCTTTAGACCTCCTTAAAGTCACTAGAAATTTATATCTTGAGGGATTTCTATCATTTTAAAAACAAAATTCCTTACTAGAACTCATACACAAAGTCACTAAGGTCACGCTTTCACTTACTCTAGGGAATTGATAAGTGGGGATAATTTCAACAGATTTCTCCTCTCTCATACTCCTTGAGTTTCCTATATCAGGTCGGTATTCATACAGATTGAAATATGAAAGGAGTGGAAATTAACAATGATTTTTTTTTTGCCTAGGGCATGAAAGATGCTAGCAAAATGCTACCTTAAAAGGGTTTGGTGGTCCATCCAGCTTCACAGGTGATCCATAAAAGGGTTAAAAAAAAAAAGGTTTTTATTAGATGAAGAGAAACGTCCCAAACTGGAAATGTCAAAGATAATCTAAGCCAAAGGAGACATTCTAAAATCGGTGGTGACATCATTGCCTTTCACCTTACTGTCAACAGACATTGTATATTTTTTAATGGAATTATATGAAAACATGTTTATGTAATTCTAAAAGAATGAAATATCGCTATCTCAAGAGATAATACATTTTCCCAACGTATACGTGCCCTTGGGGATTTTAGATTAGAACGGAATATGTGCTTATATATCTAAGCAAGGTTAAAAAAAATGTGCTTAATAATAAAATTTAGCAAATACACTGGGAACATGACATGCCCTAAAGTTATCATTTATAATGAAAACAAAAATAATCTGAGAATAAAGACTTCTTTGAAGAAATAAGAGAAATAAATTCACAATCATGTAGATGGTCAATGCTGAAGCTAGAAATTGAATTCACTAACATATTTCTATGCCCTGTTAGTAATAAGTCCCTAGGTTTCCATACTGTGTTCAGTCTTTTTGTTGTTGTTTTTAATTGTTGTTTTAACAAATGGAAACATTTTATATGTAAAATAAATGAGAAATTAATGAGTATAAACTACTACAACAATCTTGGTAGCACATGTACAAGATATAAAATAAATGCTTTAAAAAGTACTTAAATTACTCAAATCCTAGCTCTGAATAAATGGGCCCACATCAAGGAAAACACATAATCAAGCCAGACATGCAGAAATTGGTAAGTAGCATTAGCCAGCCACATGGATCTTGCCCTCCTAGCCTCCCAGGCTCAGTAGGTCTATGCTGTACTATTCCCTGGGAAGGACTGTGTTTTCCTTTTTGTAGTTCACAGGTAACAAGGTCAAGTTTGAATCTACTTGACTTTTTCTCTTTGTAAGCAGCAAGTCTCCTGTAACCAAGGCAACTGATATTGGCTCTGGTTACCTATTCCATATTGTTGTGCGTCCAGGATTATTTTCACAGCCATAATGAATCTCTTTAATAACTTCAGGGCTCCAGGTAATATAGACAATCTTGGGATGTCTTTTTCTAAATAAGAGGAGATGCTTGCATTCTCCTAGATACAGAGAGTTTCAGTATACCTCTCACCCATCATTAATATCTTATACTACCATAAAACATTTGTCAAAGCTAAACCAAAACAGAACAAAATCCTTGATACATTATTATTAACTAGTCTCCTAGTTAATAATAATTTGGATTATTAAATATTAATAAATATTTGGATTTCATCAGTTTTTCTAATAATATCCTCTTTGTGTTCCAGGATATAAGGGTGACACACTTCATTTACTCATTATATCTCCCTAGTCTCCTCTAGTCTATGACAGTTTCCCGGTATTTCCTGGGACAACTTTCCAGTATTTTCCAGGTTTCTCTACTGGAAAGTTACTATTTCTCCCTTCCTATAGTCTCTTTTTAAAATTAAGTCATTAAGTCTAGCCCACCTTCAAGGCAGAGAGGGTCCATCTCCTGAAGAGGAGAATATCAATATATAGAAAATAGAATTCTTTTGTAAGGAAGGTTTGTATCTTCTCCTCCAAACTCTTTATATGTGTCCCATCTCAGTACACACACACACACACACACACACACACTCTCCCAGTGTTACTCTCTGTGTCCTTCTCCTAACTGTCTCCCCCCATTCACTCTGTACTGGCTACACTGGCTTCTATGCTATTTATCAGCCCATCAGGCATGCCCTCGCCTTAGGTAAACTTACTCTTTATTCTGCCTGAAATGCTTTTTCCCCACTTATCCACACGGCTCATTTCTTCACCCCTTCAGGTCTTTACTCAGATGTTATTCTCTTAGTGAGGACTTTCTTGGCAATCCTATTTAAAATTACAATCTCCCCTCCTAATCACTGCCCATCACCTTCCTACTCAACACTACTTACTCCATCTCCCAGATTTAATCTTTTCCATAGCGCACGGTCAAACATGCTATACATTTTGTTTATTTATCTTTTTATTGTCTAGGCTACCCCTTGAGAATGCCTAAAAGCAAAATGGTTATCTCCTGTGGTGATCATTGTTTCCTCAATCCTTGGAACTATCTCTGCCCCTTTGTAGAAACTCAAGAATACATGTTGAATGAAATTATTTTTTTCAATATCTTTTTTTCAGGATCATTTTTTTCAGGATCTTAGTCATTTCAAGCTTCTGGGACTCCTCACTTTTCCTTGGGGGCTGTATCTTTGTTTGTTGGCATATGCAGAGTCATTGCAGTAGGGGGAGAGCACCTGGTCCATGGTTATTAAAGATGATAGTAATAAGGCAAACAGAAGTAAATGACGTGAAATCTGTATATTCACCGATTTCCAATTGAATGGTCCATGAACTCTGCATCCTCCTCATTCCCACTGTGATGTCCCTTCAGGTCCTCTCACCCTCCAGCCCAAACCTTCTCCGAGACCAGGAATGCTCTGCTGTCTGAGACCTGTGAAGTTGCCTGCAGCCTATTTGTCTACACCCGCCTCACTACTGATTCACCATGCCAGCACCAAGCAAGCCAGTGGGTTCATGGAGAAGCTAACAGTCTCCTCGCCTACATTCTTTAAAATGAATCACATGGGGCTTCCCTGGTGGCGCAGTGGTTAAGAATCCGCCTGCCAATGCAGGGGACACAGGTTCGATCCCTGGTCCGGGAAGATCCCACATGCCACGGAGCAACTAAGCCTGTGCGTCACAACTACTGAGCCTGTGCTCTAGAGCCTGTGAGCCACAACTACTGAGGCCACGTGCCACAACTACTGAAGCCCGCACGCCTAGAGCCCGTGCTCCACAACAAGAGAAGCCACGGCAATGAGAAGCCCGTGCACCGCAATGAAGAGTAGCCCCCGCTCGCCGCCAACTAGAGAAAATCCTGTGCACAGCAACAAAGACCCAATGCAGCTGAAAATAAAACAAATAAATTAATTAATTAATTTTAAAAAAATAAAATAAAAGAAATCACAGATCTTTTCCATAGCTTTCTCCAAACTTTATGTGGAGTTGCAATCACCCTTTCTATCTTGGTGGATGGGAGTGTTAAGGACCTAATTAACCCTTGAAAATTCTTGTCTTCATGTTCAGTGCAGAAAAGATTTGTAAATTTCTTTTGTGTGTGTGTTGGAGTGGGTAGAGGTGGTGGCACAATTCTCTCACACTTACAGTTAATGGATAAACTTTACATACGAATATTTGTTAAGACCTTCAGCTCTTGTTATTCAAAGTAAAGTTTGTACAATTCAAAAAAAAAAACCTTTTCTCTCTCAGAAAGCTCTTGCAAATCAAAAGCACCCAGGCTTCCAAGACTTGGAAGTCTACTATGGATATTTCAATGTATTTAGAAGTGCAAATAGCATTTTCTTCTTTCCTGACTCTTCTGTGTCTGGCCATCCCTGGAACAAATGAATGCCTCCTGAGGCCACAGAGGGTGTTAGTTCAGTGAGGGAGTCAATGGTTGGGAGGTGGAACAAACCAAGAGAAACAAAACCCACCCTGATAGTTCCCAAATTTACTCTGCCATGAAGAATATTCTGCTCCAATTTGTATGAAAACTCAGAAGGGCAGGCCACCTAACTTGTTTCTGAACAAGACAGCCAGATGGGGTCTCTTGTACCAAGCAAGTGTCAGGAAATGGTGTAAACCTGGCCCCAGTTGACTTGCCTAAGACCATGATGGCCAATAAATAGCTTCATTGGTTTAGCTCAGGAAGAGACATAGCAAGGAAAATGTTATCATGCAGTAACTAAGTGGACTGGAGTAGTGGTCTCCAGTACAGTCGAGGAATTCTAGAAAAATTATTAGAACTATTATTTCTATTTTATCTAAAGAAAAATAATAAAGTAGTTTAGCTTTGTTATTATCTCATACACCAGTTGACCCTGGCACCTTGCCTAGTTCTGTATGTTGAGTGGTTGTGTGCACATTAAATTCCTAAACGGTCTTGAGACAAGAGTGGGAGTTTCTTGAAATCGAGAGTGGCACCTGCTCTTGTTCATCTGCCTTCAGTATATTATGATATATTATAGCTAACCTATGCCATACTCATCTGAAATTAAATTTGCCGATGTGGCTTTTCAATAAGGAAATCAGCCCCTGAAGTAATCCAGCACCACATACAAGTTGTTAGAGAAACCAAGTCAAACTCTCAACAAATGGATAGACTAATATTTTACTGGACTAGCACTGTGACCACTTTCAACTGTAGTATATTATCTTGTTTTAGCTACACTAACCTTCAAATGTTGGGCAAGTGATTTAAAGGAGTTGCTACAGTATAAACACGGATAAAAGATACTACTAATAAGATAAACAGAAGTAAATTTTAAAATGGCAACAATGACCCACAAGAGAACTCTTAGCCACATACAGACAAAAGCAAGGACAGTTTAATCCAGAGGCTCCCAAACATTCTCCATTCACAATGTCTTGATGTCTCAGTAGATTTTTCTTGGTAGCCCTGGATTTAAAAAAAAAAAAAAAAGAGTTTAAAAATTCAATAGTTTCATTTATTAAGTAGTTAGGTCCAAAGAATTTAAGTATTTATTTCCTAACAACTTAGTAGTCATTTGAAAAAAAGTAATACACATAAATTGAAAAAAGAATTTATCTCATTCTTTAACAGTGACAATTACTAATAGGATAAATGCACCTGCTGGGGTCTGCACAGCCTCTCAAACCTTGGAATCAGATTGGACACACCACTCTCTTTTCCTGCTCCACACTGATTTTCAGAGGCACTGCTTTTTATTCCAGCAACCACCAAAAACCTAGGACTGCAAATATATGCCATCATTGAAAAGATTATAGCATTACATAATGTTGAAAATGGAATCTACCTTGTGCTGGTAGTTCACGTCCTATCCAACAGATGTTGATTTTTGCTGTGTTTCACTCAAAAGTTTAAAATATCCTGCTGCATCTCTGTGTAAGACCCTTGGAAAAAATGCCTGAGTCCAAGACTGGGGCAGAAGATCCACAAGGTAAGTCTAGAATATTTTCTCATATTCATAGGGGGAAGGAAAAAAACTCTTAAAACTACTAGAGTTATATCAGAAGGATTCTGGAGCCAACTTAAAGAGGTTCTCATTGGCCAGAGGTGGGATAATTTAAGCATGTTAAGAATAATATCTTTAATAGATTGAAATGTATCAGTTTGTTTAAAACCTTGTCTTAATAATAATGATTTAAAAATCCAGTTGGTCATCTTGTAGATATATATCAAGTCATTATTTTGAAAGCTGGTAAATAAATAGAAATAATCTAGCATTTCTCCTCCCTCTCTTCTTTTTTTTTTGTTTTGCTTTATCTATTACAGTATTTTTAGTCCTTATTTTTATTGTAGTTTACATACAATATTATATTAGTTTCAGTGGTACCACATCATGATTCAACGTTTATATACATTACTAATTGATCACCATGCTAAGTCTAGTAATGATCTGTCTCCATACAAAGTTATTACAATATTGACAATATTCCTTATGCTGTATCTTATATCTTTTTGACATTTATTTTCTAACTGGAGCTATATATTTTGAGGCTCTCAGTCTTCTTCATCTTTTTCACCCAACCCCCCCCCCCACCTCCCTTTCTTCTGGCAACTGCCAGTTTGTTCTCTGTATCTATGGGTCTGTTTCCATTTTGTTTTATTTGGTGGTTTGTTTTTTAGATTCCACACATAAGTGAAATCATACTGTATTTGTCTTCTTCTGTCTGACTTATTTCACTTTGCGTAATACCTCCAGGTCCATCCATTTTGTCACAAATGGCAAGATTTCATAATTTTTATGGCTGAATAATATTCCATTGTGTACATAAAATATACCTCATCTTCTGTATTCATTCATGTATCAGTGGACACTAAGGTTGCTTCTATATCTTGACTATTGTGAATAATGCTGCCATGAACATTGGGGTACATATATCTTTTTGAATTAGTGTTTTTTTTCCAGAAGTGGAATTGCTGGATCATATGGTAGTTCTATTTTCAATTTTTTGAGGAATCCTCATACTTTTTTCATAGTGGCTGTACCAATTTACATTCCTACCAACCAATAGGAGGGCTCCCTTTTCTCCACGTCTTCACCAACACTT
This sequence comes from Hyperoodon ampullatus, assembly GCF_949752795.1. Classification (NCBI taxonomy): domain Eukaryota; kingdom Metazoa; phylum Chordata; class Mammalia; order Artiodactyla; family Ziphiidae; genus Hyperoodon; species Hyperoodon ampullatus. The sequence continues at coordinate 43,925,304 of NC_136921.1, forward strand.
GTTATTTGTTGTCTTTTGGGTAACAGCCATTCTGAGAGGTCCAAAGTGATATCTAATTGTGGTTTTGATTTGCATTTCCCTGTTGATTAGTGATATGAGCAATTTTTCATGTGTCTTTTTTCCATCTGTATGTCTTCCTTGGAAAAAATTTATTCAGGTCTTCTGCTTATTTTTTAATCAAATTGTTTGTTTTTTTGATATTGATTTGTGAGAGTTCTTTCCTTTTTTTTTTTTTTGCGGTACACGGGCCTCTCACTGCTGTGGCCTCTCCCGTTGTGGAGCACAGGCTCCGGATGTGCAGGCTCAGCAGCCATGGCTCAGGGGCCTAGCCGCTCCGCAGCATGTGGGATCTTCCCGGACCGGGGCACGAACCCATGTCCCCTGCATCGGCAGGCGGACTCTCAACCACTGAGCCACCAGGGAAGCTCTGTGAGAGTTCTTTATATATTTTGGATATTGACACTTTATCAGACATACAATTTGCAAATATCTTCTCCCATTCAGTAGGTTGCCTTTTTGTTGTATTGATGATTTCCTTCACTGTGTAAAAGCTTTTTAGTTTGTTGGCGGGGGGGGGGTTCTTTTTTTTTTTCTTTTTGCATTTGTTTACTATTGCTTTTGTTGCTCTTACCTTACAGATTGAAAAAATATATTGCTGCAACGTCAAAGAGTGTACTGCATGCTTTCGTCTAGTAATTTTATGGTTTCAAGTTTTATATTTGTCTTTAACTTATTTTGACTTTATTTTTGTATATGGTGTGAGAAAGGGGTCCAGTTTCATTCTTTTGCATGTAGCTACCCAGTTTTCCTAACACCATTTATAGAAGAGACTGTCTTTTCCCCCACTGTATATTCTTGCCTCCTTTGATTAATTGACCAGTTAAGCATGGGTTAATTTCTGGGCTCTCCATTCTGTTCCACTGATCTATGTGTCTGTTTCTGTGCCAGTGCCATACTTTTTGATTACTACAGCTTTGTAATATAACTTGAAATCAGGGAGTGTGAGATCTCCAACTTTGTTTCTCTTTCTCAAGATTGTTCTGGCTACATGGGGTCTTTTTGGGTTCCACACAAACTTTAGGATTATTTGTTCTAGTTCTGTGAAAAATGCCATTGGGGGCTTCCCTGGTGGCGCAGTGGTTGAGAGTCCGCCTGCCGCTGCAGGGGACACGGGTTCGTGCCCCGGTCTGGGAAGATCCCACATGCCGTGGAGTGGCTGGGCCTGTGAGCCATGGCCGCTGAGCCTGTGCGCCTGGAGCCTGTGCTCCACAATGGGAGAGGCCACAACAGTGAGAGGCCCGCGTACCGCAAAAAAAAAAAAAAAAAAAAAAAAAATGCCATTGGTATTTTGTTAGAGATTCCATTGAATCTGTAGATTGCTCTGGATAATACATTTTAACAATATTAATTTCCAACCTATAAGCACAGTGTATCTTTCCATTTGTTTGTGTCATCTTCAATTTCTCTCATCAATGCCAGATTTAGAGTACAGGCCTTTTACTTCCTTGGTTAAATTTATTCCTAGGTGTTTTATTCTTTTTGATACAATTGTAAATGGTATTGTTTTCTTAATTTCTCTCTGATTGCTTTTTTTTTCATTTCTGATTTTATTTACTTGAGCCCTCTTTTTTCTTCATGAGTCTGGCTAAAGGCTTACCAATTCTGTTTATCTTTTCAAAGAACCACCTGTTAGTTTCAGTTGTTGATCTTTTCTTTTTTTTCTTTCTTTCTTTTTTTTTTTTTGTCTCTATATCATTTATTTCCACTCTGATCTTTATTATTTCCTTCTACTAACTTGGGCTTTTTTTGTTCTTCTTTTTCTAGTTCCTTTAGGTGTAAGGTTAGATTGTTTGAGATTTTTCTTATTTTCTCTCTTTCTTATATAAACTGAATCATTGGGTAACCAAATAATAGATGAAGGGTGTTTCTCTACAAGTATTGCAGCTAGCTAGTAAATAAAGAAGGGATGAAATAATTATAGAATATTACCATTTTGCAACAGCTAATAAATTATAAAACCTTGAAATCAATTATAAATAGTTGGGACTATCACGGGAGAGAGAGAGCAAGAGAGAGAGAGAATCCAGACACTTGATAAATTGGACAACACACAAATTTTAAACTTTAAAACACCATAAAAGTCAAAATACAAACAAGCTGGAAAAAATATAATATACATATTAGAAAATAAGTTAATTTCTTTAAAATTTAGAGAACTCTTAAAAATCAGTTTGAAAAAATTAAATATGCCAATAAAAATAGATGAAAACATGAAACATCAGTTCCCAGAAAAATAAATAAAAGGACATTTATTTCAGCTTTGTTTATAATAGTCAAGTCTTGGAAATACATGTTCATCAGTGATAAAAAGAAAAAATTAAAAGATGGAGAGGAATATATAAATAAAATTAAAATTAAAAGACATGTCAACTGGGCTTCCCTGGTGGTGCAGTGGTTGAGAGTCCACCTGCCGATGCAAGGGACACGAGTTCGTGCCCTGGTCCGGGAAGATCCCACATGCCGTGGAGCAGCTGGGCCCGTGAGCCATGGCTGCTGAGCCTGCATGTCTGCAGCCTGTGCTCCACAATGGGAGAGGCCACAACAGTGAGAGGCCCGCGTACCCCCCCCCAAAAAAAAGACATGTCAACCAATCACAGTGTGTGGACATTATTCAAATGATGACTCAAATGAAAATATTTTTTAAAAAGGAATGACATTTATGAAACAATTGGAAATTTGAACATTGACTGAATATTTGATAACAAGGAATTAGTGTTACTTTTTTTCACCTGATAATGTTTATGTTTTTTTTGTTTTTTGTTTTTTTTGCGGTACGCGGGCCTCTCACTGTTGTGGCCTCTCCCATTGCTGAGCACAGGCTCCGTACATACAGGCTCAGCGGCCGTGGCTCATGGGCCCAGCCGCTCCATGGCATGTGGGATCTTCCCGGACCAGGGCACGAACCCGTGTCCCCTGCATCGGCAGGCGGCCTCTCAACCACTGCGCCACCAGGGAAGCCCAATGTTTATGTTTTAAAAAGCCATTTTCTTTTAGAGAGTCATACTGAAATATTTATGGATGAAATGACATGATATCTGAAATTTCCTTCAAAATAAATAAGGGAGAGAGAGGTGTAGATGAGCCATGAATGGTTATAAGTTGATAGTCAGTGGAGTTGGGTACTGAGTACATGTATGTTCAGGAAATACTTTGTCTACTTTATTGTATATTCAAATTCTCATAATAAAATGAAGTTTTAATTTTGTAAAAAAAAAAAAAAAAAAAAAGAGCCAAAGAGGAGACGGTATAGCTTGATTTTTAGGAGCACAGGTTTCAGGGTCCAATGTCTAAATTCAAATTTTAGCTCCATGGGGCAATTATCTGAGCAGCTGCTTTCTCAGTTTTCTGATCTGTAAATTTGAAGTGATAATAATACCCACCTCACTGGATTGTCCTGAAAACGACCTTGAATAACACCCTAAATTTGGCAGACAGAATGCCATTGACTTTGAGTTCAGAAAATCATGACATGGATGTAATTCTTCCTGCTATGTACACTATTAGTTCTAAATTGTTCCCATACCATCCTTATCAGTGTAAATAATCAGAATCCCAGAATAAGGGTGATATTTTGAAAATTCTACACAGAGACTCTAGTATGCTTGCCACAGGGGTCACAATTCTGCAGACCATTACTCAGGCAGTTTCTTGGGGATGCTCACATGGCAAGAAGCCAACAGCTAGCACCAACTTGCCAATCGTGTGAGTGAGCCACCTTGGAAGTGCATCTTCCAGCCCCATTTAGGGCTTCACATGGCTGCTGCCCCAGTTAACAACTGACTCAACCTCATTAGAAACCCTGAGCCAGAACCACCAAGCCAAGACACTCATGAATTCCTGACTGGTAAAAACAATAAATACTATGAGTGATAATAAAATAAATTAGTGACCATTTAAAGCCACTAAGGTTTGGAGTAATTTGTTACACAGTAATGGATAACTAATAGACATATAAAGATATGTGAACATTAAGATTCACTGGTAAACATAAATTCAGCTGTAAAATGCTACTCCAGTTTGCATAATTCCCAGAAAAAAAAATGTTCTGGAGTGCACTACAGAGAAGTTCCTTTACAATATCAGCAGTGGTCATGATTAATATATGGACAAATTAACAAAGCAGATTAAGCGTTGTCTCAAAAAAAAAAAGAATTCGCCTTCTTGGGCTATATCATCCACTTGTTTGAAAACAAAGTGTGTTTTTGAAAAATAAACATTTGATTAAAAACTATCTAATGTAAAGCATAAGAGGTAATATGGATTGTCAGCAACAAACTGCTCCTGATGGCATGTGTAATTTGGGTTTGTGGTCAATTTATTTTTTTCCTCAATTGATCTTAGTATTCTTGTTGGAACCATCTGGCAATACTATTTCCAAATATGCACTGGAAGTTCCAGTATGGAACTTTGCATGGAGCTATGCAAATAAGGTCAGGGATAGTTAGAGCTATAAACTATAATTGACAAAGACTTCAGTTGAACGGAAGGTCTTCTATTTGTCAAATGCTGTGCTAGATGCTTGAACCAGAAAACTCAGTCAAGTGTGAATTTTTAAAAACTCAGAGTCTGAAAATTCTTTTAAGTAATAAAGGCATTGATACAAGGGAGTAATCAATTCAAAAAGGATGGGAGGAGAACCAAAATGAAAATCAGGGGCCACAAAGAACTAAGATGACTGAAGAAGACAAGGGGCCAGCCAAGAGTTATGTGACTTCCCTGCTGAAGAGAGATTGGAAGTTCAGTTAACACCATCATGATGCCTGTTAGTTTTAGGTTTTTCTCTAATATAATTATGATATTAAATTTTTTTTTTTTTTTTTTTTTGGCTGTGTTGGGTCTTTGTTGCTGCACGCAGGCTTTCTCTAGTTGCAGTAAGCAGGGGCTACTCTTCGTTGCAGTGTGCGGGCTTCTCATTGCAGTGGCTTCTCTTGTTGCAGAGCATGGGCTCTAGACGTGCAGGCTTCAGTAGTTGTGGTGCACGGGCTTAGTTGCTCCGCAGCATGTGGGATCTTCCTGGACCAGGGCTCGAACCCATGTCCCCTGCATTGGTAGGCAGATTCTTATCCACTGTGCCACCAGGGAAGCCCAATACTAATTATTGAGTAAACTCAACTCTCAATTAACTCTCATTCCATGGGGTGGGTCCTATTAGCCTCGGTATTTCCAATAATGATATAAATTGTAATTGTAAAACATTTATACAGAAATATGTATATCACACTATAGTTAATCTTTTAAAACTTAAAAAAAAATTTTTGTAATTAATTAATTTATCTTTGGCTGTGTTGGGTCTTCGTTGCTGTGCGCAGGCTTTCTCTACTTGCAGCGAGAGGGAGCTACTCTTTGTTGAGATGTGCAGGCTTCTCGTTGTGGTGGCTTCTCTAGTTGTGGAGCACAGGCTCTAGGTGCACGGACTTCAGTAGTTGTGGCACACGGGCATCAGTAGCTGTGGCTCGTGGGCTCTAGAGCACAGGCTCAGTAGTTGTGGCTCACGGGCTTAGCTGCTCCGCAGCATGTGGAATCTTCCCGGACCAGGGCTCGAACCCATGTCCCTTGCATTGGCAGGCGGATTCTTAACCACTGCGCCACCAGGTAAGTCCCTAAACCTTTTGAACTAAAAATAAAATTTTTAAAGAACTAATTTGGTAAATGTGCATACCCTAAACCTACTAATTTCCCTTCTAAGGAGCTACCTTAAAGAAAAATCTTGCACATTTGTACAAGAAGACGTGTAGAAAATATACTTTCCTGTATTGTTTATAATAGGTAATATTGGAAAGTTTAATGGGATATTAAAATATAATTTCTTTCATTGCTTTTCATTTTAGGGTTTGCCTAGTTGTTCTTGCTTGTTTATTTTTCACATTATCTTTAGATTCAATTTGTCTAGCTCTAGGGGAAAAGTTCACTGGTATCTTTATTGGTTTTGCCTTAAACTTATATATTAACTTGAGAAAGTTGACATTTCTATGAGGTTAAGTCATTCCATCCAAGAGCAAAGAATATCTTTCCATTTGTTTAAGTTATCTGGGTTTTTTTTCTTTCATATAGTTTGCAGCTTACTCTTAGATCATTGGTGTGGGTGGCGTTGAGCCAAATCTGACTGAGGGGAAAGAGTGGGCACACGGCCCAGGTTCTGTCCGTCAGAGTAAATGTTGGGGTCAGGAATGGATATATGACCTGACCTGGACCAATGAGCATCAGCTGGAGAACTGTTTCTGCCTCTATAAGGAAAGAGAGACAGTTTGCTGGGGTTGCTGAGGTGACAGAACATAAAGCTTCAGTTATTTGGAAAGAGTCTAAGAACAAAGCCAACACCAAGGAAAAGACAAGTCAAGGGATGGAATGAGTCAGGTTCCTGACAACAATCCTTGTACACCAGGATCCAGCCTTGCCTGATCGTGTACCTTGGAGCCAATACATTTAGTTTTTTTTAAAAAACAGTTCAAGTTTAATTTTTATTCCATGCAACTGAAAGAGACAACATGACTAATATAATACTTTTAAAAATTATTTTGGAAATCCATGTAGCACATGATTCCATTGTTATCAGATCATTTCTGTCTTCTACCTTGGTCACCCTCATCTAACTTTATCTGGATCAAGGTCTTGAGGCAGAGGAAGGACATAGTGAGAGCAGTCCACACACATCATTTTCTCTGCAAACTTTTTTGTCTCTACAGCTGGACAAGAAGGTCTTTGCTTAGAGACATGCAGTTAAACTTATATTAAAGATTTCACCTCCAGAAGAAACGGCCTGGCCCTCTACAGCCATGGGACACTGTATCACATGTATAAGACTCCTGATAACAATGAGTCTGACACATCCCTTTTTTCTGAATGTAAAAATCAGCCTTCCGGCTCTCGTTTTACAAAGCGAAGACATGCTTTGTAACTGACTAAACACATAAAGGACAGAAGGTATGAACCTGGAGCTACTGTTTCTAAGTAGTTGAAATACATGCAGCCAAAAGCTACAGGAGATCTTTAATATACCTGTCCCCGGTTCACATATTCCGCTGCTTCTGACTTGCACCACAAAATACAAAGAGCCCAGCAACACAAGAAACCCAGCAAATGTGCAGACGGCATGTCCCAGCAAGGGCCTCAGCCTCTCACAGCATGGGGCTCTGCCTCTCAGCGATGTGAAAAGCCCATCACAGACACAAGGTTTCCAGCTAATGCTGCAGCCTTCTTACATTGCGGATAAGCAACTTCTCTACTGCTCCTTTTTTCCCACGAATTTCACAGATGGTTCACGTGAATTTGGCACAACCTCATCACCTGAAATTTCCTAAGAAATGACATCTCTACCCCTGGAGAGATGAAGTAAATGTGTAAATGTATTTGAGGATTTTGCCTTAAATATCATGCTACATATTCTAGTTACACTGTATCTTGGCCATCATAATGTGTTTCTTTTTATACATTCTAGATTATATAACATACACTCTCTAAAAAATGTATCAGAATCTCTAAAACTGTTACTTACTTCCATCCATTCCTCTTCCCTTAAATTATTAAGGATTTATTATGTACTCAATTTCTTGAATTCTGTACCAGAACTAATTATTTATTCCATTCCTCCTCTTTTGTTTTCCTCCCCTTTCATTTCCCTCCCCTTTTTATTCCCTCCCTCTAGTCCTTCCTTCTTACTGTGAAGTTCCTTCACTAGGCCCTGGATTACTGTTCTGTGTGTGTGTGTGTGTGTGTGTATGATAGAGTTTAATGAATCTATTATAGGTACGTAATCTGTTAGAAGTATATCAATTTACCCTAAGGTTTGCTTACCGGGGAATTTAGGAATGGTGGAGCAGGTAAATCAAGAGTCTATCTGCAGCAGGAAAAAAAAAAAAGAATTTCCTCAGAAAAACTCATTCTAAGGGGAGAGTCAAGATGCACAATTTAGTGGTAGGAGTGAGGGTGGTGAGTCCCAGAAAAAAAGGCTACAATTAAAGAGTGAGAAAGCAGGTGATGTCACCATCACAGTTGAGTAGGAGACCCCAGCTTCCACCCCCAACAAAAATCAACAATTAGATAGCTATCCACGAACAAAATTAGCTCTGGGAGAGCTTAGAAGTCCACTTAAGAAACTTCAGCAACACAGTGGAACAAAATTCCTTCTGAGAATAACCACACACACACAAAAGGAAGAAAAAAATAGCTTCATTTTCCTTACATCATCCTATCCTCCAGGCTGACATTGCACAGTACCAAGAGGGAACTCCCTGGCTCAAAAGAGTGCCCCTCACCAGGAAAGCGGGAACAAGGTAAGTGACCAACTTCCCCAGACTTTCAGGATGCTTCATGAAACACCCTCTTCAGTCTTGCCCTATCTAGAGACTAACAAAGCTGAGACATCTAGAGATGGCTAGAAACAAGGAAGAAGAGCAGAGGCTAACAGGATCAGACATGCAGTGGGAACCATGAAGCGGGAGAACCGTGAAGTGGGGGGAGCCATGCAGAGCAGATCCCCAGTGACTGGCTCTGCAGAGGACCCCAGCAGCTTTCACTGCTGAAGAAACCAAGGCAACACAGCTGCCACAGGCCCCCTACAGATCTCACCACTGAGGTTTCCCCCTGAAGATTTTTCCATTTGCAGACACAGCTCTCTCCTTGCTCTCTCTCCAACCCTTCCCTCCCCTTTCCCCAACAAAGCTGGGATCCATACTGGTAGCCAGCACTGGCCTCTGCTACTGTGTGAGTGTGAGACACCAGCCTAGATGCTAGCAGCTGGCCCCCAGAACTGTATGTGCTTTGAGGACTACCCCTTCCAGTTGTGCACCTGCAAGACCCTGGCCCAATTCCTGTCACCAGTCTCCAGTGCCATGCACATGCCCATAGGGAGACCCTGAAGCCACAGGAGTACACACAGACAGCCAGGGTCTCCAAAGCTGACTGTGGGCCCAGACCTGACACAGTCTCCTGTCACTGGCCTGCGCTGCTGGCTCACCTGTAGCTAACACCTCCAGCTGTACACCTGTTTGCCCCTGGCCCAACTCCCATCACTGGCCTTCACTACCGTATGCATACCTGTGGGGATACCCACAGCCATACAAGTGCACGCTGGCAGCCAGGGCCTCCACAGCTACTAGCATGCCCACAGTTGGCCCCAGCACTTACTGCTGGCCCTGGCCGCAACCACTATGTATATGTCTGCATCCAGCCCCTGCCACTATACAGGCACCTGAAGTCAGCCTCCATGGTCAAGTGTATGCACACCACCAGTGCCAACCACTACTGATGCCCTGTTCTGGTAACTGGAGGCCCTGCTAAAGACCCCAACAGGCCTTACAGCCACTGCAGAACTCCTTCAGTGCTTGCCAAGGACCACACAGTTGTCAACGCCATGGACCTCAGCAGCCTAAGCCAAGAAGACATTATACCTCCCCCAGAACCAGAATCACCACAAGGCCCCACATTTGGTGACCTTTACCACTAGACCCCAGTTTGCAGCATGCTACAACATGCACCCACCCTGAGGTGAAGTACTTTCCATACCAAAGTTAGTCTATAACGTCTGAAAGAGGTGACTGCTTCTTCAAATGTGCAGATACCTATGCAAGGCTACAGGGATCACGAAGAATTAGGGAAACATGACGTCACCACAGGAACAGTTAACTTACAGTAACTGACATCCCCAAAATGGAAATATATTAATTTCCTGATAAAAGTTTAAAATAATTGCTGTAAACATGTTCAGAGAGCTATAAATGAACAGAGATAAACAAGTTAACAATTATCCATTTGAAATTTTCCAGTCAGAGGAGGAAAGAGGAACAAGAATGAAAAGGAACGAAGAGAGTCTATGGGATCTATGGAACACAATAAAGAGAAACAATCTGTGCATTACTGGCATGACAGTGGGAGAAGAGAGAGAGAAAGGGACAGAAAGCTACTTAAAGAAATAATGGCTGAGAACTTCTCAAAACTGGGGAGAGATTTGAACATACAGGTTCATGAAGCTCATAAATTTAAACCCAAAATGATTTCCTACAAGAAATATTATAATAAAACTGTCTAAAATAAAAGACAAAGAGAGAATCTTGAAAGCAGCAAGAGAAAAGAAGCTTGTTACTTACAAGAGAACCCCTATAAGTTTATGAGCAAATTTCTCAGCAGAAACCTTACAGGTCAGAAGAATGAATGATATATTCAAAGTGCTAAAAGAAAAAAAATTCCAACCAAAAACACTTTTCCCAGCAAACATTGTCCTTCAGAATGAGAGATAAAGACTCCCAAACAAAAGCTGAGGGAGTTCATCACACTAGACTTACCTTACAAGAAATGTTGAAAGGAGTTCTATAAGTTGTAATGAAAGGATGCTAATTAGTAACATGAAAACATATGAACATATAAAACACACTGGTAATGGTAAGTACACAGCAAATTCAGAATACTTCAACACTGTAATACGGAGGTATGTTAATCACTTAACTCTCGTATGAAGGTGAAAGGACAGAAATATTAAGAATAGCTTTAGCTACAATAATTTCTCAATGGGTACACAATAGAAGAACATGTAAATTGTGACATCAAAAACATAAAAGTTGAGGAGGGAGTAAAAGGGTAGAATTTTTTAGTACAACTGAAGTTGCAATCAGCTTTAAATAGATTGTTATACCTGTAAGATGTTTCATGTAAACCTCAGAGTAACTGCAAAACAAAAATCTGTAGTCAATATGAACAAGATAAAGAAAAGGGAATCAAAGTATACCACTATGGAAAATGATCAATTCACACTGGAAGACAGCAGGAGAGGAAGAAAGGTACAAAATAATTAAAAACCAGTCAGAAAAAAATTAACAAGATGTCATTAGCAAGTCCTTACCTATCAATAATTATTTTAAATGTAAACTAAATTAAATTCTTTAATCAGAAGGCATAGAGTGGCTGAATGGATTAAAAAACAAACAAAACAAACAAACAAAAAAGCCCCAAACTATCTGCTGCCCAAAAGAGACTCATTTCAGCACTTCAGCTTTAAGGACGCACATAGGCTCAAAGTGAAGGGATGGAAAAAGATTTTCCATGCAAATAGAAAGCAAAAGAGAGCAAGTATAGCAAAAGCTATACTTAGATAAAACAGACTTTAAGTCAAAAACTGTAACAACAGAAAAGAAGGTCATTATATAATGATAAATGGGTTAATTTATCAAAAATTTATAACAATAAATTATATAAATATATGCAACCAATATCAGATTACCTAAATATATTAAGCAAATATGTAAAATATCTGAAGGGAATAATGGAAAACAATACAATAATAGTAGGGAACTCCAATACCTCACTTTCAACAATGGATACATCATCCAGACAGAAAATCAATAAGAAGCACTGGACTTGAACTATACTTTAAACCAAATGAACCTAACAGACATATACAGAACATTCCAACCAACAGCAGCAGAATACACATTCTTCTCAAACACACACTGAACATTCTCCAGGATAGATGATGTATTAGGTCACAAAACAAACCTTAGCAAACTTAAAAAGATTAACATCATACTGAATACATTTTCTGACCACAATGGTATGAAAGTAAAAATCAATAATAAAAGAAACACTGAAAAATTTCACAAATATGTGGAAATTAAACAAACACTCCTAAACAACGAATGGGTCAAAGAAGAAATCAAAGGGGAAATGAAAAATATCTTGAAACAAATGAAAATGCAAACATAATATATCAAAACTTATAGGACACAGCAAAAGCAGGTTTAGGTAGGAAGATTATAGCAATAAATGTCTACATTAAAAAAAAAAGAAAGATCTCAAATAAACAACCTAACTTTACACCTTAAGGAACTAGAAAAAGAAGAACAAAGTAAGTGCAAAATTAGAAAAAGAAAGGAGAGAACAAATATCAGAGCAGAAATAAATGAAATAGAAAATAGAAAACAAATACAAAAGGTCAACAAAACTAAAAGTTGATTTTTTGAAAAGATAAACAAAATTAACAAAACTTTAGCTAGAGTAACCAAGAAAAAAAGGAGACTCAAAAAAATAATATTATAAATGAAAGAGGAGACCTTAAAACTGAAAGGAAAAGTACAAGCCAATATCCCTGATAAATATAGAAGCCAAAATTATCAACAAAATATTAGCAAACCTAATTCAATAACCCATTAAAATGATCATACACCAGGTCAAGTGGGATTCATTCCTGGGATGTAAGAATGGTTCAACATATGTAAACCAATACATGTGGTATATCACATTTATAAAATGAAAGATAAATATCATGATCATTTCAATAGATACAAAAAAAGTATTCAACAAAATTCAATACCCTTTCATAATAAAAAAAATCTCAACAAAGTGTGTATAAAAGTAACATACCTCAACATAACAGAGGCCACATATGACAAGCACAACTAACATCATACTCAATGGTGAATGGTTGAAAGCTTCCCTTCTAAGATCAGGAACATGACAAGAATGTACACTACCACCACTCCTATTCAACATAGTACTGGAAGTCCTAGCCAGAGAAATTAAGCAAGAAAAAGAAATAAAAGGCATCCAAATCAGAAAGGAAAAAAGTAAAATTGTGTGTTTGCTGATGACATAATACTGTATATAGAAAATACTACAGATACCACCAAAAAGCTGTTAGAACTAATAAATGAATTCAGTAAAGTTTCAAGATACAAAATCAACATACAACAATCAGTTTTATTTCTATACACTAACAATAAACTACATTAAAAATAAATAAGTAAATCAACTTCATTCACAACAGCATCAAAAACAATAAAATACTTAGGAATAAATTTAACTAAGGAAGTAAAAGATCTACACACCAAAAACTATAAGAAATTGTGAAAGAAATTGAAGAAGACACAAATAAATGGAAAGATATCCATGTCCATGGATTAGAAGAGTTAACACTGTTAAAATGTCCATACTACCCAAAGAAATCTACAGATTCACTGCAATCCTATCAGAATTTCAAAGGCATTTTTCACAGAAATAGAAAAAAAATCCTAAAATTTGTATGATAGCACAAAAGACCCTGAATATTCAAAGCAATATTGAGAAAGAAGAACAAACTTAGAGGCATTACACTTCCTGGTTTCAAACTATATTACAAAGCTATAGTAATCAAAACAATATGTTACTAGCATAAAAACAGATACATCAACCAATCTAACAGAATTGAGAGCCTGGAGATAAACTCATATACATACAGTCAACTAATATTTGAAAAGGTAGTCACGAATACTCAATGGGGAAAGGACAGTGTCTTCAATAAATGGTATTGGGAAAACTAGATATTCACATTCAAAAGAATCAAGTTGGACCCCTACCTTACTCCTTTCACAAAAATTAATTTCAAATAGATTAAGGACTTAAGCACAAGACCTGAAACCTGAAACATAAAACCCTTAGAAGAAAATAGAGCAAAAAAACTCCTTGACATTAGTCTTGACGAGTATTTTTTTGGATATGACACCAAAAGCACAAACAACAAAAGCAAATATCAATAAGTGGGACTACATCATACTAGAAAGCTTCTGCACAGCAAAAGAAACAGTTAACAAAATGAAAAGGTAGCCTATGGAATGGGAGAAAATATTTACAAACTGTATGTATGATAAGGGGTTAATATCCAAAATATCTAAAGAATGCGTATAACTCAAAAGCAAAATAATAATAATAATAATCCAATTAAAAATGGGCAAAGGACCTGAATAGATATTTTTCCAAAGAAAACTTCCAAATGGCCAACAGGTACGTGAAAAGATGTTCAATACCACTAATCATCAGGGGAACGCAAATGAAATCCAGAATGAGATATCACTTCATATGCGTTAGAAAGACCATTATCAAAAAGACAAGATACAAGGGTTGGTGAGGACTCAGAGAAAAGAAAACACTTGTGCACTGTTGGTGGCAATGTAAATTGGTATAGGCACCATGGAAAGCAGTATGGCAGTTCCTCAAAAAATTAAAAATAGAACTACCATATGATCCAGCAGTCCTACATTTGGTTACATAGCCAAAGAAAATGAAATCACTGTCTCAGAGAGCTATCTGCACTCCCATGTTTATTGCAACATTATTCACAATAGCCAAGACATGGAAATATTATTCAGCTGTAAAAAAGAAGGAAATCCTACCATTTGCAACAACATGGATGGACCTTGAGGGCATTATGCTAAGTGAAATAAGTCGACAGAGAAAGAAAAATACTGTATGATCTCACTTATGTGTAGAATCGTATAAAGCCAAATTCATAGAAGTAGAGAGTAGAACTGTAGTTCTCAGGGGCTGGGGGGTGAGGGAAATGAGGAGATATTGGTCAAAGGATACAAACCTCCAGTTATGAGAGGAATAATGCATAGCATGGTAACCACAGTTAACAATGCTGTATTTTATAGTTGAGAGTTTTTATGCGAGTAGATTTTAAATGTTCTCACAACAACAACAAAATGGTAATTATATGAGGTAAAAGATGTGTTGACAAACCTTATTGTGACTAACCTTATATATCTCCACAATATATACATCTATCAAATCATCACAGTATACACCTTAAACTCACACAATGTGTTAATTATATCTCAATAAAACTGGGGTGGGGGAGAATGGAAAAAGTGAGAAATGCTAAAACAGACAGAAGTTCAAGACAGCAGAGTGATTAGCATGGAATCCATCAGCCTCTGCAGCATCAAAACATGGCACCCTCAATGTATATTATGCATGCTCTCACAGTCCTGGCTGCCTTGAGCCCAGACTTAGGGACCCACCCAGAGGCCTCACTACCACCTCTGGCAGTGTCCAATACTAGGTACTAAGGAAGTGGAGCCATAAACAAGGAAAAGTGACCGTCACTGATGGACATCAGTGGACACTCCCATAGGCACTGATGTTTGGGCTCCCATAGCAGCAGGAACTATCACCATCCCCAGGGCCTAGAGTGAACTCTTTCCCAGTACTCATTGTCAGAAGCTGAGAAGGGCCAAACTGTGACTCTATTACAAGTCGTTATTATCCCAGCATCTACCACAATACCTGACACAGAGGAGGCATACGCTGAATATTTATGGAATGGATGCGTGAATAAATGGATGAGCAATGAATGAATGAACAAACTAGAAAATATTGAAGTCACTGGATACACATTTTCAACTATGGGAATAAGCTTCAAAGACTGTCTTTAAAAATGTATGAAGGGAATGTTTGTGAACAGTTAAAACTCCAATCAAGGTGGCAGAGAGCAGTCTCAAGGAGGCAGAACTGTAATTGGTTGTAAGTAGAACCCTAATCAAGTATATCAGACTCATGTTTGAAAGAAAAACCACACGAATAGAAGATGATCAGCCACATGAGCAGAGGAAAAAACAGGATCCCAGAGGAAGAAAATGTTTACAAATAACTATGCAAGTGTTACCTAGAGGAAAAGGAATTCTGACTGAACACTAACATTTTGAACTTCTTGGTAACGGTACCCCAATCTGTTCCAGCTGAGGGATACTTCTTGAATCAAATCACTCCTAATATTTGGATTTCTTGCTCACCAATCTTCTGCCAATCCAGGCATTTTCATTTCTTGACAGTTATAATGCTCCCTAAAATTTGACAAATTCATGCATAGGAGACAAGCCTCTGAGAGCCAGGTTAATGGCACTCTCTTGGGGTGCTGGAAAAATGAGATTTCTGAGTCCCAGGGCTGAGGATTAGCTATGCCCTGATGGTAGTGAAACTCCCAGAGTGAAGGCCACAAGCTGTGGAAAGTGGTTGGTGGCTGGCTGGTCTTCTAGAAGTCACTTCTCTTCTTTGCCCAGTGCCCTTGCCAATATCACCTGTCCCCCAAGAGAGTCAGAGGAGGACAGTAGGAAAATGGTGAATGCCACTTAGCAACCAGTGGTTTGTAATAAACATAAAAAAACACCCTGGAGTTCCCCAAAAAGGTGTAAAGAATTTTTAAATCTCTGGATTTTTCTACAAAGAAAATAGAAGCAGAACCAAAGAAAATCCATTTTGTGTCTATCACTATGACGCTGTACTTCGTTAGGCCAGTGTCTCTGGGAAACTTTGTTTACACCATATTTATCCCAAATCTAATAGAATTCAAAGTCACTTAGTATTTGCTTCTGTGCATCTCACCAAGTCGCCAATTACTTCCAAATTACCAGGTTCATCTTGTTCATTGATTATCTTGGTACCTCTGAAACACCTGACATTGTAGATCACCAGCTCTTAATGGAAACTTTTTCTATTAGGCACAATGATAGGGCAACATGCTGCCTCTCACCCTATATCTTCAGTGGATCCTTCACTAATTGCAATCTTTCCTCCTTACGCCTACTGGAGTTTGAGTCTTCAGACCTCTACTCTCTGTCTTTACTCTTAGCGAGTCCTGACCCATTCTGACTACTCCAACCACGCTCAATCAATATTTATTTATTGAGCAGTTCCTGTGTGGTATGCTATCTTCTTCATAATGGTGACTCAAGCCCAGCCCTGACTGGTGTCTGGAACATTAGATGCATGCCTTTAACAGAACTTCCGGACATTTATGTGTTGATGGTCTACCTTCACCTCCAACAAAGCACAGTATTGGATATGCAAATCAAAATAGCTTAAATATAAATTAAAATCATTTGCTCAAGCCCAGGTGTAGAATGAATTTCAGGATTCTGGCTTCTTTTTTCTGTCTCCGTTCTGCCCTCTTCCATGGGTTGAATTAATGCTCAGGCAGGCTATTGGCCTTAGCACTTAGGTTTCTTCTTAGAAACCTCCACACCATGAGAGCCAAGTGGAGGAAGAAGCAGATGTGCAGGCTGAAGCCCAAAAGAAAAAAGAAAGATGAGTTAGAGGTCCAAGTAAACCACTACCTTGAACACCCATAGAGGCCACAAGAGCAGAAATATGGAAGGCAGGTGGCCAGGCACAATGGTACAAGTTGTTAGATTGCATGCTACTGCCTGGAACTTGTTTCAACGGATCTAGAACTTCCATAGCCATCTTGTTGCCACAGCCCCCGCTGAGAGGCCCACTTTGCACACACCAAAACAGGCTCTCTTGGTTCTGACATTCTGGACTAGTTGTATTCTCAGGTGTGGCTGAGTGTAACACGTGTACAATAGATCATCTCTTCTGCTGTCTTAAAAAAAATCCTCAGGTGGACTTTCTCATTGTAACGAGTGGTTGCCTCAGTTCCAGGACTCAAATGTACATCTCAGATTACAGGAGAAGAGAGCCTCTCTTCCACAGCCGCTGAACAGAAGCTAATGGCTTTATCCTGACTGATGAATTGGGGTCAACATCTACCTCTGAATTGTCACTGTGGCCAGAGAAATGCTTTGAGCTGTTGGTTTAGGTCACAGCTCCAGGCTCTTTCCTGAATCAGTTACTGGGGCAAGGGGATGTGATTATCATGACTAGTTTAAGCCAAGCAGAGCCTTTCTCTGGAGCTAGAATCGAGTCAGCCCCACCAAAAGTATGGCTGCCAACTAATGGGAGAAGGGTGGAATGGATGCCAGAGAGGCAACCAATAGTTTTAGCTACATCTTGTCTATTTGAAGCCCATAGAAAAAGAAGAATTCTGTATAATCAAGTTTCCATACAGCTAAGGGTTTACTTCATTCCTTATACATATTAACCAGCTTGAAGGACATAGTTCCGAAGTGTATTCTTTATATCTTCTATTAACAGAAGTATACCAAATATAAATTAACCATTTAATGATGAGTTGAGGTCATCATGCTGAAAATTTATTATTGTACCAATTACAGTACAGGGACTGACCCCAGGAATCACTGAGCTGTGCATGGCTATGGCCCATGAAATGGTCCAGAACACTATGAGCTTTAACAAATTGTATCTACTTTTTATGACTTTTCTTTCTCTTCCCTTTCTTTAGATTGCTACTTCTAGTCTACAGTGGAATAATGAAGGTTTTAAAATTGCATATAAATTAAAAGTAAAAAGAAATTGCCTAGGTGGAAATATGCCAGAATGCAAACCATGGTTGCCTCTGGGAAGGGGTGTTAACTTGTTTTTATTCATTTTTGTTTCCTCATTATTGTTTTCTATAATGATTAAGAGTAACTTTTATGATCTCACACACACACACACACACACACACCACACACCCCATACACACACATGCAAAACTAAACAAAGTAAATAGGATTTGGGTGGTGCCTTAAAATTCCCCAAGTGGAAAAATGTTCCAGCTATTAATTCTCCCAGCCTGTGGCAGATCTTCTAGCAGATTTAAGGCCTTGTTGTTGATTCTCTGTTGCCTGGTGTTTTCTGGGTCAGGGAGTATATATGCTTGAAGAGAAGAGATCATAGAAATGTCAAAACATACCATGGGGAAGGTCAGCTACCTACCTACTGTGAGGCTTTGACCTGGTAGCTCTCCACCAGGCAGAGACTGGCCCTCAGCCTTACAGATGGGGAAACCCAGTTTTGCCCGTGACTCAGGGTTGCGCAGTTCATGAGGATGATGACTCAACACTGTGGAAACTCATGATTGACATGTGTGCTTCTTACCCAGAATATCAATTTAATGACAGACAATGAAAAAGGACCTGCTACTCAAAAGGAATTTTTCTCCCGGCATAGAAACCATATGGGGAGCCAAATTATATTTAGAAGGTTGATTTGGTGAGCATAAAATTAAAACAAATTATGAAGTGTCATAAGGTTAAAATAGCCTGGTACATCCATCCATCAACAGGCTGGGTCATATCTGCCAATCACACCAGACTGCCTAAGGCCTCAGACCATACCAAACAATGCTTTTTGGACACTGCCAAACTTTATCTTCATGGCTCACCATTTTATTTATTTCATTACCAAATAACCCCCTTTCTAAGGAGCAATTCTTTCTTTGGATGAGTTAATACAGTCACGGGCTATGGATAAAGATTATTGCTCTTAAAGTTACTTTTCATACTTCTCTTTACATATAGCTCTGGGAGAGCAGTTTTCAACTGCCAGGGCCACCTCGTGGTTACCTCCCACTCTACATACTGTGTTCATCTTCTAAGAGAACTGAAATCCAAATCAAAAAGAGTACAAATAAATATAAAACCAAACTAACTACCTTACCCACAGTACCTCCACCAAACCAAATCAGTTCCCCAAACTAACTTATCTTTTTAAAAAATGAATGATAAAGCTCATATTTGACTCTTCTTGAGGTGGCCAAGTCTTATTTTCTCCTCCTTCTCAATGCCTCCCCCATCCATTGTTTGTTTTCCATTCCCACTGCCCCACTTTTTAAAAAAAATCTCAACCTGAATTACTGCGAGTCCAGTAATTCCTTTCCTTGCCTCCTGTTTCCTCTCTTCTCCTCTCATCTGCATATCATTGCCCTATTAATCTTCTAGAAACTTTCTCAAAATATTTAAGGACCCCTCATGACACAAAGAATGAAGTGTGAATGCTCTGGACCAGTGCTCAAAGTTCTCCCAAGTTTGGTCTTTATGTTCTGTTTGGCTTTGCTTTCTGTGACCCCTCAACAGGACCCTGCATTTCAGCTTTGTATATTCACTATGGACAAATGAAAAAGTTAAATACAGACAATACTTATGTTTTGTAATGCAAACCTACCAGGAAGAAGTCTTAGAAATTAACACCAATAGATACAGTTTGCAGATTTTCATTTTAACAAATCATTCAACTTTTTAAAAAAAAATCCCGTATTTACCTTCACAGACACATACATACTTTCATAGAACCATGGCTAGTTACCAGGTAATCAACAAGTATCCATAGCTGCAGTCATGCTTTTGAAGGAAACCTAAACCTGTCCAATGTAGGTCTTAATCCAATGACAACTTCAGACAAGCATCGCATAACTCATATTGACTTGTGACCTACCATCAGTCAGAAATATCTTGGAACATAAATGTCTCTGACATTTAATGTGATAGAAACTCTGCTTATTTCTTACGCAGGATGTGACCTTGAGGGACATAATATGATCTGTTGGGTTTAGTCACCTTTCAGTAAGAAGCCGACACAAAGTGATCTGAGCAATAAAGGGAATATTTTGACTCATGTAATTCAAAATGTGACATAGCTATACCCAAGTGTTCAAACGTGAACATATCTCAGCTCTGCATTTCCTCATGCTTTATTCCCCAGTAGATTCTTTACAGATAGAAGGAATGACCAGCAGCTCAGTCTTAGCAACCCCAGCAAAAAGATGGTGTCACTTTCCCAATACTATCAATAAATATGCTACGGTGGATTCTTATTGGGCCAGCTCAAGTCATATGCCCATTACTGAGCCAATCATTGTGGCAGGGGGATACATTGTCTTGATTACCCAGGACTGTCTCATATACTCCTCCTCCCTGCTGAAGCCACAGGATGGGGTCAGCCCTACTGCAGTACATGGATTGAGAATGGAGGAAATGTAGTTCTCCCAAGGAAAATCAAATGCTGTTATCAGAAGAAGCGAGAACAGATACAAAATAAACAGGTGAATACTAGGGGCAGATTCTTACATTAATGGGCATCCCTATTATCTCTTACTATCATATACTCATTCATGAGTCCCACAACTTTATAATCAAATTTTGAGATTAACTTTAGCAATTTGTATCAATACTTTTTTTTTTTTTTTTTTTTGGCGGTACGCGGGCCTCTCACTGTTGTGGCCTCTCCCATTGCGAAGCGGCTATGGCTCACGGGTGCAGCCGCTCCGCGGCATGTGCGATCCTCCCGGACCGGGGCACGAACCCACGTCTCTTGCATCGGCAGGTGGACTCTCAACCACTGTGCCACCAGGGAAGCCCTGTATAAATATTTTTAATATGCATACCCTTAACCCAGCAATTCTGTTTCTAGGAATGATAGCTCTGCTATTAAGTGCTTTCCTACATGCCCAACACTGGCCTGTGTACATTGCAGACGTTATTTCATTTAATACAGAACTCTAGGATGCAGTGGTATTATCTCTATCTTTGAGCTGAAGAAATTGGGCTGTTAAGGGACTTAAACAAGGTTGCACAGCTAATAAGAGGTAAAGCCAGAAGTCAGCCTTCATAGTCTTCACCACTATTAGTTACTTCCTTCAGCAGTCTCTGTGGCATATAGTCTCATGAATTTATTCTAAGCAAAACCATGACAGGTGAGAAAAGATGTACATCCCAGGAGGTTATTTATAAATATTTGTCCACAGAACTCAAGTGTGAAATAAAGTTTCAATAAATTATGTCAACCTACATATTCCTCTCATTATCAGTAAATATATACTAAGTTCTTACTTTATAAAATGATAACAGATTAATGACATTTTTGGTAAGGCTGTGAAATTACAATTTTATTCAAACCAGCTGTCTAAGCTACCGAAGCATCCACAGTTAATTACACACAATAAGGCCTTGTGCATTGTTTCATATCTCTCACCATGTCAGTTTACCATTTAGGAAAAAGTTGGATACTTAATCTGTACAACAACTCAAAACATATCTTTATACATTGCAGCTGTCTATTATCAGGCCAAAGAGAGCTTTAGGCTAAATCATTTAACCTTGATGACACTCAACACTGGAACATTCCATCAAATTGGAAAGTGAGTGGCCTAGGAGCCCACAGACCTGCTGGTTTTAACCATTTCACCCAAGAGTGAGAAGCTTCTGTTAGCAGTCAGAAACCTTCGCTCTGTGCTAGTCCCCAAATCAGGGCAAAAGAGTGGGCAGGACAGCAAAGGCCCTGAAGCCAATGAAGAGCTTAGACCACTCTAAGGACAGCTGGAAAGGTAGCCATACCAGTCTAGGTTTCTGACAGCTGCCTGGACTAGGTGGGAGGAGGGGGAAAACTCAATACATAGAACTCTGTAACACACAGAAAGATCAGTTAATTTATAATCAGTCTCTTTTTTTACCATGCCTCCATTTCTCATTATCCTCGGGAATGTAACCTCAGCAAATATAGCCCTAAAACACTCCTGAAAAGCACATGAAGGAGAAGCTCATTTGCACAAGAGTAATGATTTAGTCCTGTGAACTTTTAATTTGCATAATCCCCTTTCCTTTCCCCCTTTTGTAAAGGTCTTTGATATTTTTTTCTCCAAATGACGTGGGTTGGGGAAAAGAATTAAGCAAGCATCAAAGTTCTCCCTCCTGTGTTCTCAGCTATTACATTAATCTTTAAGATTTTTCTCTCCCATTTATTAAAAATCAGTGACTCATCCAACTTTACACATAAATCCACATCAAAGTTAATTAGAATCTTGGTAGGCTAATGTTTGTCTCTTCCCTTATTAATTCCTAGAAGCTTGAAGCAAGGCTCTGTGTGTGATTGTGGAAGAAAGGAAAAGAGAAGCCAGTGGACTAACCTGCTAGGGCTTCATGGGCAGTGTTTGCATGGCTGGATTCAGAGTTGGGCCCAAGCCCACTTGCTGTGAAGAAGGACCAGGCCTCTAAGTAGCCCTGCTGATGGTCAGGTCAACCTCCTCTGGAACTGCGGTGAACCCTGACACCAATCTGAAAGAGGGAAAATGGAGGTAAGAATTAAACAACAGAGGATAGAGCCTTGCTTGCTGACATCTTTTGTTCTCCCTCCTCTATAATCAGGAAAAGCAGCCAATCATTCTTGTAAACTGACTTTCTCTCCTTTCTTCCTGTAAAGTTAAAAAAAAAAAAAAAAATACCATGCGGAGGTTGTAGGAAGATAGCGGAAGAGTAAGACGCGGAGATGACCTTCCTCCCCACAAATACATCCGAAATACATCTACACGTGGAACAACTCCTACAAAACACCCACTGAATGCTAGCAGAGGACTTCAGACCTCCCAAAAGGCAAGAAACTCCCCCACGTACCTGGGTAGGGCAAAAGAAAAAAAGAATAAACAGAGACAAAAGGATAGGGACGGGACCTGCACCAGTGGGAGGGAGCCGTGAAGGAGGAAAGGTTTCCACACACTAGGAAGCCCCTTCGCGGGCGGAGACTGCGTGTGGCGGAGGGGGAAGCTTCGCAGCCGCGGAGGAGAGCGCAGCCACAGGGGTGCAGAGGGCAAAGCGGAGAGATTCCCGCACAGAGGATCGGTGCCGACAGGCACTCACCAGCCCGAGAGAGGCTTGTCTGCTCGGCCGCCGGGGCGGGCGGGGCTGGGAGCTGAGGCTCGGGTTTCAGTCGGAGCGCACGGAGAGGACTGGGGCTGGCGGCGTGAACACAGCCTGAAGGGGTTAGTGCGCCACGGCTGGCAGGGAGGGAGTCCGGGGAAAAGTCTGGAGCTGCCTAAGAGGCAAGAGACTTTTTCTGCCCTCTTTGTTTCCTGGTGCGCGAGGAGAGGGGATTCAGAGCGCTGCTTAAAGGAGCCGCGGCTAACAGCGCGGACCCCAGAGACAGGCATGAGACGCTAAGGCTGCTGCTGCCGCCACCAAGAAGCTTGTATGCGAGCACAGGTCACTGTCCACGCCCCCTTTCAGGGGAGCCTGTGCAGCCCATCACTGCCCGGTCCCGGGATCCAGGGACTGCTTCCCCGGGAGAACGCACGGCGCGCCTCGGGCTGGTGCAACGTCACGCCGGCCTCTGCCACGCAGGCTCGCCCCGCCTCCGTGCCCCTCCCTCACCCGGGCCTGAGTGAGCTAGAGTCCCGAAGCGGCTGCTCCTTTGACCCCGTCCTGTCTGAGCGAACAACAGACGCCCTCCGGCGACCTACACGCAGAGGCGGGGCCAAATCCAAAGCTGAGACCCCGGAGCTGTGCGAACAAAGAAGAGAAAGGGAAATCTCTTCCAGCAGCCTCAGGAGCAGCAGATTAAAGCTCCACAATCAACTTGATGCACCCTGCATCTGTGGAATACATGAATAGACAACAAATCATCCCGAATTGAGGAGGTGGACTTTGAGAGCAAGATTTATGATTTTTTCCCCTTTTCCTCTTTTTGTGAGTGTATATGTGTATGCTTCTGTGTGAGATTTTGTCTGTATAGCTTTGCTTCCACCATTTGTCCCAGGGTTCTATCCGTCCGTTTTTTTTCTTAATAATTATTTTTTATTTTATTAACTTTATTGTATTTTATCATACTTTATTCTATTTTACTTTATCTTCTCTCTCTCTTTGTTTCCTACCTTCCCTCCTTCCTCCCTCCCTCCCTCCTTTCGTTCTTTCCTTCTTTCTTTCTTTCTACTTCTACTAATTCTTTCTTTCTACTTTTTCTCCCTTTTATTCTGAGCCGTGTGGATGAAAGGCTCTTGGTGCTGCAGCCAGGAGTCAGTGCTGTGCCTCTGAGGGGTGAGAGCCAACTTCAGGACACTGGTCCACAAGAGACCTCCCAGCTCCACATAATATCAAATGGCGAAAATCTCCCAGAGATCTCCATCTCAACACCAGCACCCAGATTCACTCAACGACCAGCAAGCTACAGTGCTGGACACCCTATGCCAAACAACTAGCAAGACAGGAACACAACCGCACCCATTAGCAGAGAGACTGCCTAAAATCATAGTAAGTCCACAGACACCCCAAAACACACCACCAGACGTGACCCTGCCCACCAGAAAGACAAGATCCAGCCTCATCCACCAGAACACAGGCACTAGTCCCCCCCACCAGGAAGCCTACACAACCTACTGAACCAACCTTAGCCACTGGGGACAGACACCAAAAACAATGGGAACTACGAACCTGCAGCCTGCAAAAAGGAGACCCCAAACACAGTAACATAAGCAAAATGAGAAGACAGAAAAACACACAGCAGGAGAAGCAGCAAGATAAAAACCCACCAGACCTAACAAATGAACAGGAAATAGGCAGTCTACCTGAAAAAGAATTCAGAATAATGATAGTAAAGATGATGCAAAATCTTGGAAATAGAATACACAAAATGCAAGAAACATTTAACAAGGACCTAGAACAACTAAAGGTGAATCATGCAATGATGAGCAACACAATAAATGAAATTAAAAATACTCTAGATGGGATCAATAGCAGAATAACTGAGGCAGAAGAACGGATAAGTGACGTGGAAGATAAAATAGTGGAAATAACTGCTGCAGAGCAGAATAAAGAAAAAAGAATGAAAAGAACTGAGGACAGCCTCAGAGACCTCTGGGACAACATTAAATGCACCAACATTCAAATTATAGGGGTTCCAGAAGAAGAAGAGTAAAAGAAAGGGATGAGAAAATATTTGAAGAGATTATAGTAGAAAACTTCCCTAATATGGGAAAGGAAATAGTTAATCAAGTCCAGGAGGCACAGAGACTCCCATACAGAATAAATCCAAGGAGAAATATGCCAAGACACATATTAATCAAACTGTCAAAAATTAAACACAAAGAAAACATATTAAAAGCAGCGAGGGAAAAACAAAAAATAACACACAAGGGAATCCCCATAAGGTTAACAGCTGATCTTTCAGCAGAAACTGCAAGCCAGAAGGGACTGGCAGGACATATTTAAAGTGATGAAGGAGAAAAACCTGCAACCAAGATTACCCAGCAAGGATCTCATTCAGATTTGTTGGAGAAATTAAAACCTTTAGAGACAAGCAAAAGCTGAGAGAGTTCAGCACCACCAAACCAGCTTTACAACAAATGCTAAAGGAACTTCTCTAGGCAAGAAACACAACAGAAGGAAAATACCTACAATAACGAACCCAAAACAATTAAGAAAATGGGAATAGGAACATACATATCGATAATTACCTTAAATGTAAATGGACTAAATGCTCCCACCAAAAGACACAGATTGGCTGAATGGATACAAAAATAAGACCCATATATATGCTGTCTACAAGAGACCCACTTCAGACCTAGAGACACATACAGACTGAAAGTAAGGGGATGGAAAAAGATATTCCATGCAAATGGAAATCAAAAGAAAGCTGGAGTAGCAATTCTCATATCAGACAAAATAGACTTTAAAATAAAGACTATTAGAAGAGACAAAGAAGGACACTACATAACGATCAAGGGATCAATCCAATAAGAAGTTATAACAATTGTAAATATTTATGCACCCAACATAGGAGCACCTCAATACATAAGGCAAATACTAACAACCATAAAAGGGGAAATCGACAGTAACACATTCATAGTAGGGGAATTTAACACCCCACTTTCACCAATGGACAGATCATCCAAAATGAAAATAAATAAGGAATCACAAGCTTTAAATGATACACTAAACAAGATGGACTTAATTGATATTTATAGGACATTCCATCCAAAAACAACAGAATACACATTCTTCTCAAGTGCTCATGGAACATTCTCCAGGATAGATCATATCTTGGGTCACAAATCAAGCCTTGGTAAATTTAAGAAAATTGAAATTGTATCAAGTATCTTTTCTGACCACAACACTATGAGACTAGATATCAATTACAGGCAAAGATCTGTAAAAAATACAAACACATGGAGGCTAAACAATACAGTACTTAATAACGAAGTGATCACTGAAGAAATCAAAGAGGAAATTTAAAAATACCTAGAAACAGGTCTTCCCTGGTGGTGCAGTGGTTGAGAGTCTGCCTGCCGATGCAGGGGACATGGGTTCGTGCCCCGGTGCCGGAGGACCCCACATGCCGCAGAGTGGCTGGGCCCGTGAGCCATGGCCACTGAGCCTGCACGTCTGGAGCCTGTGCTCCGCAATGGGAGAGGCCACAGCAGTGAGAGGCCCACGTACCACAAAAAAAAAAAATAAGTTAAATAAATAAATAAATAATAAAAATATAAAAAATACCCAGAAACAAATGACAATGGAGACACGACGACCCAAAAACTGCAGCAAAAGCAGTTCTAAGAGGGAAGTTTATAGCAATACAATCCCACCTTAGGAAACAGGAAACATCTCGAGTAAACAGCCTGACCTCGCACCTAAAGCAATTAGAGAAAGAACAAAAAACCCCCAAAGTTAGCAGAAGGAAAGAAATCATAAAGATCAGATCAGAAATAAATGAAAAAGAAATGAAGGAAACGATAGCAAAGATCAATAAAACTAAAAGCTGGTTCTTTGAGAAGATAAACAAAATTGATAAACCATTGGCCAGACTCATCAAGAAAAAAAGGGAGAAGACTCAAATCAATAGAATTAGAAATGAAAACGGAGATGTAACAACTGACACTGCAGAAATACAAAAGATCATGAGAGATTACTACAAGCAACTCTATGCCAATAAAATGGACAACCTGGAAGACATGGACAAATTCTTAGAAATGCACAACCTGCCAAGACTGAATCAGGAAGAAATAGAAAAGATGAACAGACCAATCACAAGCACTGAAATTGAAACTATGATTAAAAATCTTCCAACAAACAAAAGCCCAGGACCAGATGGCTTCACAGGCGAATTCTATCAAGCATTTAGAGAAGAGCTAACACCTATCCTTCTCAAACTCTTCCAAAATATAGCAGAGGGAGGAATACTCCCAAACTCATTCTACGAGGCCACCATCACCTTGATACCAAAACCAGACACAGATTTCACAAAGAAAGAAAACTACAGGCCAATATCACTGATGAACATAGATGCAAAAATTCTCAACAATATACTAGCAAACAGAATCCAACAGCATATTAAAAGGATCATACACCATGATCAAGTGGGGTTTATTCCAGGAATGCAAGGATTCTTCAATATACGCAAATCAATCCACGTGATACACCATATTAACAAATTGAAGGAGAAAAACCATATGATCATCTCAATAGATGCAGAGAAAGCTTTTGACAAAATTCAACACCCATTTATGATAAAAAACCCTGCAGAAAGTAGGCATAGAGGGAACTTTCCTCAACATAATAAAGGCCATATATGACAAACCCATAGCCAACATTGTCCTCAATGGTGAAAAACTGAAATCATTTCCACTAAGATCAGGAACAAGACAACGTTGCCCACTCTCACCACTCTTATTCAACTTAGTTTTGGAAGTTTTAGCCACAGCAATCAGAGAAGAAAAGGAAATAAAAGGAATCCAAATTGGAAAAGAAGAAGTAAAGCTGTCACTGTTTGCAGATGACATGATACTATACATAGAGAATCCTAAAGATGCTACCAGAAAACTACTAGAGCTAGTCAGTGAATTCGGTAAAGTAGCAGGATACAAAATTAATGCACAGAAAACTCTGGCATTCCTGTACACTAATGATGAAAAATCTGAAAGTGAAATGAAGAAAACACTCCCATTTACCATTGCAACAAAAAGAATAAAATATCTAGGAATAAACCTACCTAAGGAGACAAAAGACATGTATGCAGAAAATTATAAGACACTGATGAAAGAAATTAAAGATGATACAAATAAATGGAGAGGTATACCATGTTCCTGGATTGGAAGAATCAACATTGTGAAAATGACTCTACTACCCAAAGCAATCTACAGATTCAATGCAATCCCTATCAAACTACCACTGGCATTTTTCACAGACCTAGAACAAAAAATTCACAATTTGTATGGAAACACAAAAGACCCTGAATAGTCAAAGCAATCTTGAGAACGAAACACAGAGCTGGAGGAATCAGGCTCCCTGACTTCAGACTATACTACAAAGCTACAGTAATCAAGACAGTATGGTACTGGCACAAAAACAGAAAGATAGATCAATGGAACAGGATAGAAAGCCCAGAGATAAACCCACACACATATGGTCAGCTTATCTTTGATAAAGGAGGCAGGAATGTACAGTGGAGAAAGGACAGCCTCTTCAATAAGTGGTGCTGGGAAAACTGGACAGGTACATGTAAAAGTATGAGATTAGAACACTCCCTAACACCATACACAAAAATAAGCTCAAAATGGATTAAAGACCTAAATGTAAGGCCAGAAACTATCAAACTCTTAGAGGAAAACATAGGCAGAACACTCTATGACGTAAATCACAGCAAGATCCTTTTGGATCCACCTCCTAGAGAAATGGAAATAAAAACAAAAATAAACAAATGGGACCTAATGAAACTTCAAAGCTTTTGCACAACAAAGGAAACCATAAACAAGACCAAAAGACAACCCTCAGAATGGGAGAAAATATTTGCAAATGAAGCAACTGACAAAGGATTAATCTTCAAATTTACAAGCAGTTCATGCAGCTCAATAGCAAAAAAACAAACAACCCAATCCAAAAATGGCAGAAGACCTAAATAGACATCTCTCCAAAGAAGATATACAGACTGCCAACAAACACATGAAAGAATGCTCAACATCATTAATCATTAGAGAAATGCAAATCAAAACTACAATGAGATATAATCTCACACCAGTCAGAATGGCCATCATCAAAAAATCTAGAAACAATAAATGCTGGAGAGGGTGTGGAGAAAAGGGAACACTCTTGCACTGCTGGTGGGAATGTGAATTGGTACAGCCACTATGGAGAACAGTATGGAGGTTCCTTAAAAAACTACAAATAGAACTACCATATGACCCAGCAATCCCACTACTGGGCATATACCGTGAGAAATCCATAATTCAAAAAGAGTCATGTACGAAAATGTTCATTGCAGCTCTATTTACAATAGCCCAGTGATGGAAACAACCTTAGTGTCCATCATCGGATGAACAGATAAAGAAGATGTGGCACATATATACAATGGAATATTACTCAGCCATAAAAAGAAATGAAATTGAGCTATTTGTAATGAGGTGGATAGATCTAGAGTCTGTCATACAGAGTGAAGTAAGTCAGAAAGAGAAAGACAAATACCATATGCTAACACATGTATATGGAATTTAAGCAAAAAAAAATGTCATGAAGAACCTAGGGGTAAGACAGGAATAAAGACACAGACCTACTAGAGAATGGACTTGAGGATATGGGGAGCGGGAAGGGTAAGCCGTGACAAAGCGAGAGAGAGGCATGGACATATATACACTGCCAAACGTAAGGTAGATAGCTAGTGGTAAGCAGACGCATAGCACAGGGAGATCAGCTCGTTGCTTTGTGACCACCTCTAGAGGGGAGGGATAGGGAGGATGGGAGGGAGGGAGACGCAAGAGGGAAGGGATATGGGAACGGATGTATATGTATAACTGATTCACTTTGTTATAAAGCAGAAACTAATTAAAAAAAAGAAATTAGGTTAATGGTTGCTTAGCACTGATTAGGGGAACTGGTAGGTGATAAATGGTACAGGGTTTCTTTTTGAGGTGATGAAAATGTTCTAAAATTGATTGTGGTAATGGCTGTATAACTTTGTGAATATACTAAAATCCACTGAATTGTACACTTTAAATGGATGAATTGTATGATATGTGAATTGTACCTCAATAAAGCTATTACCAGAGGGGGGAAAAATACCATGCAGCTTTGTAGAACTTCTACTGGAAGCAGTAAAAAAAAAAAAAAGTGCAAGAGGTAAGAGGATAGTGCAAGATAGAAATGATCACGCAGCAAGACATTTTTGCATTTGATTTTCTCAAAGTGTACCTGGAAACAGAATGTACGGAGAGTACATGAGTAGGACAGGGGATTCGATCTAATGTACTTGTTAGTGAGAAACTGACAGCACCAGCTCCAGGATTTATTGCATATTGATTTTGCTTTAGGAAGTTTGTGTGGAAATCACATAAAACAAACTGAGAAAACAAACTTTCTTCCCAAACCATTCTTGAAATATGTTGGGAAATCTTCCAAAGTATTTTCTTATTTCGAAAAATTAGTTACATTATTAACATTCCAAGGTCTAAAGAATACACAACAGGAAAGCCAAAACCTCATACTTCTGCCCCATAACAAGAGGCTTAAAATATCCACAGATAAGACAAGTTAAAGTTTTAGAGCATAATAAACTTATTTCACATTCATACATTTGAAACTACTCTTTATAAAGCCATATAATTCCACACCATATGTAAGGAGATAATTTGAAGTCCTAGAAAAACTTAAAACCAAAAGAGTTCATATTGAGTTTAACCCACACTGGAGGGCTGATGCATTGTATTCAGAGCCTCCTCCCTTAGATCTGATGACTAAGACTTTGTTTTGGGTCACATTCCATGTGCTCAGATCCTTTCCTCCCAGGAAGTTTCTTACCCTTTCCCACCACCTTCCTCTCCCCCTCAAAACACAAGTACCAGGCCGTCTCACCAGCTTGCCCAGAGCCAATGCTCCTGAGCCCCAGCTTGAGTTCACCTCCCAGGAGGCTCTTCTGCCTCCAGAGAACAAGAAATCCAGGCAGGTTGAACCCCCAGAAGAACTGATAATTCCAGAAAAAGAACAGGGACGGTAACAGGCAGAATCAAAGGCACTTTCAGTCCTACAGAGGGGCGGCCACAAGATTGCTTTGGATCAATGGGTTCTTCACAACATTACACAGCATGGCTAAAATGCAGGGCTGGGGGTGGGCACAGATGCCTCAAATATGATCATCAGTTTATAATATTCACATTGTCACATAAGACCAGGTAAACCAGACTTGGGTTTTGCAATTTACATATCCAAGTTCACGTCCTTGTGACAACTCTACCACATTTCTACCCGTTACTGTTCAGTCCCTTTGAGATATGAAAAGGGTTGTTTTCCAACATCCCTTGGCCCTTCCTTCCCTAGATGCTACATTTAAACTTCATCTTCACTTTTCAATGCTCAACCCACCCTGCTCTTAAGGATCTATTGTTGTTTTGTATGAAATAAAATGATAAACATTGAATTTTGACACACCCTCTGAGCCACACTAATTCAACACCTACACATGAGACATTTGTTTTGATTCATTATATGTAACAGAAATCATACAGAGGAGCCATGTTTTATGCAGGGATAGGTCTAAAGTCAGCATGTAAAATAAAATCACATAGCAGCTAAATTTGTTATTCCCTTAAACTAATTTGGAATGCATAATTTTGTGTATACAGCCCTACTCAGTAATATATATCACTTTCAAATGATTCCACTTAATATAAGTGAAAAATATAATTTTCAACATTTTTTAATTTTATAAGAAGAGAGAGTGAGAAGCTGGTATTCTTCATTGAGTTCTGAATAAGGTAGCTGGTTTGCATTTAGAGTGCATGTTCTGTTAAAAAAAAAAAAAACAAAAAACAAAAAACACAACCATGTCTTTAAGGGCTAGAATCCCACGGAGCAGCAAGATGCTCCTCTCTGAGAATCACACAAGAGCTAGACACGCAGGGGAGCATTAGTTGTTGGTGTGATGGTGGATGCACGATTAAAATAAATATTTTTGTCCTTCTCTCACTTTTATCTTGTTTTTTATTGTTGTGTAGGCTGTTGGTTTGCTAAGCCAAGCACTTTTAGTTGAATTCCCATAAATTAAATGTGTATGTGTATGAAATGCAACTCCACTGTAGAGAAAAAAATGTGTATCAGGTTGATTACCCAACAATGTTCACTTATTTGTCTATTTACTCTAAATATGAAGTTTGACTCCTTTTTACTGGGGGGGTTAATCTCTTATTGCCACTGCTGCATGCAAAAAGATGTCCATATACACGCGCACAGATGCATGTGGGCGTTACACACACACATGCACATGCCGCCACCACTGAGGGGGCAGTATATGAAACACCCTCCTCCAAAATCTCCAGTCAAGGTTTAATCAACTTCGTCCCACTAACTGTTAAGCCCCTTGGCATCTACAACCCCACCCCACCCTTGCCATGTGGCCAGATGTCTCATCTACTTCCTTGTGCCCTAGAAGTTACCTACATGGTGCCTACAATGTCCCTTTGGGCACTGAGTTCCTCCGGGACCCCACCAGTACCCTGCCCTGGTCCAGGGCCCTGCTGTGTGCTGCAGGCTCTGCTGCCCTCGCTGTGACCTGCACTTTTGCCACGGCCACCTTTCTGCCCCCAGCACTGCTGGTAGTCTCTATTGTTGCTGCATGTGCTTCGGTAACCAGTACTGCTGGCTGCCTCTCCCCTAGAAAGGCAAGAAAAAGAGGAAACCAAGACACTCTTGGGTGCTAGTCAGCTCTCTCCCTCAACAGTTCAAGGTCTGAATTTCTGGGTTATATGGAGTCTTGAAGATACTACTGCAGGAGGGAAGGAGGGGGCCTTGTCAGCAAAGGGCATATTTCAGGTTAGTTGATGATGGGAAAATCATTAACATGAAATAACAGCAACAACAAACACTTACATAGCACTTAGAACACCCTAAGCACTGTTTTAAGTGCTGACACACATTAACTCATTTAAGGCAACCGTTTTGGCCCCTTTCAATGTTAAGAACATGTTTCTACCTGTACTGGCCTCCTAGCCCCACCCCCAAACTTGCCAATAGGAGGGAAATCCCTTTCTCTCCCATTGTCAGCCAGAGTGACAGTTCTGTCTTCCCAGTCAGGGCACACTCAGATTGCATATGGTTGATAGCTGGCTTCTCCCAAATTCTAGCAGTCCTAGATTACTAGATTACAATATAAAGTGTAGGCTTCCTAGGAACACATAATGTGTTTGCATTCACATTTTTAAACTCGTTTTATAATGAAAATGAGTAGGAAACGTTTATACATATATATATATACATGCATATGCATTGATAAGTTTATCTCATGAGATACACATGATATACATATGAGAAAACAAATGTCATATATATATAGTCATATATATATGAGAAAATCATATATAAAATGTAGAGAGAAGAGTATAATAAACCTTTATAAACCAGTCCTAATTTCAACAATTATCAACATGTGAATAATCTTGTTTCATCTATACCCCAGCCACAGAACTATTTTGAAGCAAATTGCAGACATCCTATTATTTCATCTATAAATACCTCAGTATGTGTGCCAGTTATCAGTTTAACATTCCGCAGCTCCAAACCCACCCTTCTTTGTTCCAATGTGTGATTCTGGAGCTGGACCCTAGAAACATTTCTCTTTTGCCAGCTGGCAAGATGTTAAGGACATCACAGGGACCCTGGAGGCGGAAGGGGTGTCTCTTCCAGGCCTCACTGTGCTCTCCCTTGCCTGTTCTTGTAGTCGCAGGCAGCCGCAGCTCAGGAGCTGCATAGGGGCACTCACCTCCCAGAGAGATTGGCAGCACCCAAATGGGTGGCTTCCCAGTGAGTTCTGCTGGTATCTCAGCCAACCTCCCAGTGAGTCTCACATGTGCTCAGCTGGGGTCTTCTCATGATTTTATATATGTGTGTGTTTGTATACAGCTCTATGCAAAACATTTCCATGATTCTAAAGTTATAGCTACAAAACAAAGAATATTTTGTGCAGTCTAGCTTCCATTCATGTCCTCTTCCTTTTCCTTCAAGAAATCATTTTTCATTAATTTGTCAATTCTACCATTTTTAAAGATAAAAGCAAAACTATTCACATTCCCCTTTCTTTAAAAAAGGTAGCACATTATATGTACTATTTTGCACTTTGCTTTTTTCCACTTAACAGTATATCCTGAAAATCACTTCGTAAATGTAGAGAGACTTCTACTGCAGTTGCTTAGTATTCCCTGAGTGAATGCACGGTATTCAACCATCCCTGAACTGGTGGACATCTGAGTTGTCTCCAGACTTTTGCTATTATAGGCAATGCTTCAGTGAACATGTCTTTTCATTTTTGTATCAGAGTATCTTCAGTATTGTAGCAGTTAGCTTTTGCTATCTATAGCACATTACCTCAAAACTTAGTGGCATAGAGCATCATTTATTAGCTCAACATTCTGTAGGTCAGCAATTTGGGCAGAGCTCAGCCCTGTCCTTCCTTCTGCTGTTATCACTCATGTGACTGAAGTCAGCTGTCAACTCAGTTGGAACTGGAGAGTTCAAGGTAGACTCACTCACATGTTGGGAGGTTGGTCAGCTGTCGGCCAAGAAGCCACGAGTGGCGTCTCACCCTCTGGTAGGCTAGCTAGCACTCACTTATACGTTCTTGTCGTGCTCTCAGGGTTCCAAGCACGTCAAGAGAAGACAAGACCCAGCGCACAAGTACTTTTCAATCTTCTGCTTGCATTAACTTTGCTACTGTCCTAGGGTACTCAGACAAGCTCACTGTCATGGGGAAGAGGGTGACTACCCAAAGATATGCACACAGGCAGAGGTATTCTAGCAGTCATTTGCAATCTGTCACAGGGATAGATCTCCAGAGACAAGGTTGTTGGTTCACAGGGCAAATTCAAATGTAAAATTTCCAAATCCCCCAACCTCCTAACCCTAAGGATTAGACCATTAGTATTCCCTCCCACTATGAATGAAAGTGCCTGTTTCACATAGTGTCAGTGCCCATACAATAGTGTATGTTTTCAAACTTTAATACCTTTGTCAATCTAAAAGTGAGTGATGGTATCTCAGTGGCAATTTAATCTGCATCTCTCAATATGAGTGAGGTTGAGCATTCTTTTCATATGCTTAGGACCATTTGGATTTTATCTGTGAACTGCCTATATTTCTTGTCCATTTTTTTGCTATCAATCGCTACAGAGTGATTGTTCTTCTCTACTTTTACAAGCTTTGTATATATTAGGACTATTAGCCCTTTGTCAGTGATATAATTACAAATATTTTTCCCAATTTATCATTTGTCTTTATGCTTTTTTAACCATGCAATCTCTCCTGTGTTTCTGGATTTTGAGCCATTGTTAGAATAAGTTTTATCCATTCCCAAATAATGGGGGAATTCACCCATGTTCTTCTAATATTTGTGTGTGTTGGGAGGAGGGGATCTAAATATTCCAGTTTCCCTATCAAGATACCACCTCTGTTGTAAACTAAATTTCCTTAACTAATTGGGTATATATTAAGTTGACATTTAAAGTATGACTAATTCCAAGTGAAAATGTTAATTAGTCAAATTCTGTATTCCTGTTCTCCATCTCCGCCTCTACCTATAGCTGAATTTACACTCCCTTTTAAAACCAA
Organism: Hyperoodon ampullatus; assembly: GCF_949752795.1. Lineage (NCBI taxonomy): Eukaryota > Metazoa > Chordata > Mammalia > Artiodactyla > Ziphiidae > Hyperoodon > Hyperoodon ampullatus. Next base: position 43,961,123 of record NC_136921.1, read on the forward strand.
TTCAAACCCCATCTCCTGTCCACACTGTCCAGTGAGTCAGCAGGAGCCTCCCAGTTTCCATATTGCTAGGTAGTTGAAAGTACAAATTTCTGGTTGTGTGATCTCAGGCAAATTATGTCAATCCTCCTAAATCTTAGTCTTTTTATCTGTAATCTGTGAGGATAACAAAACCTCCCTCACAGGGTCATTTAATAGAATCAGTGAGATAATGTACGGAACTCACTAGCATAGTACTGGCACATAGTAAGTGCTCAATAAATTATGGGTCACCCATTAGAGAAGTGGAAAGACCAAGTAATGAAAAAAGGAAAATACCTAAGACTGGGAAATGTGCAGCTTAATGCAGAAAAAGCTTTGTTGGCAGTGATCAACATGTGTGTATATAAACATGTGGGCACAAACTGGGAAAGAACACACAATTGTGTTTTCTTTAGTGTGTTTCATCCAGGGATGCTTCCCTATAGACTGAGAGTGGTGGGCTCTTTTCTTGGCAAGGAACTTTTATACTCTTGAGTATAACAACTCTGAATCCCTACCTATGAGAAGAAATGGCAAAACCGTAAGGAGCAGAAGACGCTTCTGGTCAGCTCAAACCTTAAGAAAATCAGAGTTTTCGACTCAAAATGTGCTCAATAGCTGAGCATATGACCTGCAAACACTGAAGTTCCAAGGTGCCTCTTGCATGCCTGGCACTCCATCCCAGAGGACTTCATGTCATGTCCTGCCAGAGGTTCCCCTTCCAACTCCTGACTCAGAGCTGCTTGGGGCAGATGGTATGTTCAAGTTAGCCAACTCCTTCTAGCCACACCGGTGGGACTGCAAGTCCTCCTGCTCAGCTGGTCTTCATTCTAGCAGTTTCTACCCCTAGAATCTAGGATATCAGATGTAAATCTTGAGGGCGAAAAAATAGATATTAGCAAGGGCAGTCCTGGAGCTAAATTGAAACAAGACAGAATAAAAAATACCAAGGTCATGGAATTACACTTGTGAGGTGTGTGAGGGTGCTGGGTTTGGTAGCACTCTGGCATGGCTGGAACAGGAGTTACATAGTCCAGTGAGGCAATCTAGAGCTGACCTTGGCACATGTGAAACTTTTACCTTTAGTTAAGCTAAGAGTGGTTTTTAAAATATCAGAAAAGTGACTGCCACTGGAGCCGTGGGGAGGGGGATTTGCTTGGGAAGATGCATGAGGGAAGTTTCTGGAGTGATGGCAATGTTCCATATCTACATAGAGGATGGAGTTACACAGGTGGCATAAGCATTTGTTAAAACTCACAAATGTACACCTGAGATTTGTGCATTTCTTTGTAAATTTTATACTAAAAACAGCAAAACCTTGAAATCTAGTGAACAGGCACGCTGAAATAGAGAAATATTTAGCGCACTGATGTCTGCAATTTATTTGAAATGTATTAAAAATGGACTAATGGATGTCCAGAATAGGATGAATAAAAACAAACATAGGGCTTCCCTGGTGGCGCAGTGGTTAGGAATCCGCCTGCCAATGCAGGGGACACGGGTTCAAGCCCTGGTTTGGGGGGATCCCACATGCCGCAGAGCAGCTGAGCCCGTGCGCCACAGCTACTAAGCCTGCGTGCTAGAGCCCCCGAGCCACAACTACTGAGCCCGGGTGCCACAACTACTGAAGCCTGCGTGCCTAGAGCCCGTGCTCTGCAAAAGAGAGGGCACCGCAATGAGAAGCCCGCGCACCACAACAAGAGTAGCCCCCGCGCGCTGCAACTAGAGAAAGCCCACTCGCAGCAACGAAGACTCAACACAGCCAAAAATAAATAAATAAAATAATTTTTAAAAAGAAAAAAAACATAGATGGTAATGGTAAAATCGCGCTGTTGAGTACACACGTGTTTACACTACAATTCTTTCAACATGTTTGAAATTTTTCATAATAAAACGTTGGGGAAAGTTACCTAATACTTTATCAGAAGCAAACGAGCAAACTCTGGATACACAGCAATCCTTAGGACTGTTACTGGGAAGATAGAATTCCTCCCAGCACCCTCTGCTCTCCTCTTGGCCACTGACCTCCTCCCTGACACAAACCCTGGCCCACACATCCTTCCTCTTCCCCTGCACCTTCATAATGATGCCCTCACCCTCTGGGCAAAGGTGAATGGAGAAACAGCACAGGGTACTCAGGTATTGGGCAGACTTCATGATGAAGACTCAAGCCGACATGCTATCCTCGTAATCGTGGTAAATTGTCAGGACACGTACTTTTCTGCACCCAGAAGACTGTAAAATCTTGTTTGTTTTTTTTTTAAACCTAATCGCAATTATATAAATTGCTTAATATTCCAGATTTTAAATTATAGAAAAGATTGTCTCCTAATAATGGCATGGAGGAATGACCAGTACTTGCCTCTTATTTTCACTGCTCACGGGGAAAGAACATAACATTTGTTAAGCCCTAGATACAGAACAGATGTTTTGCATACATTGACTCACATAGTTCTCATAGCCCTGCCAGCATATAGCCCCAATATCCTCATTTTATAATGAAGCTCATGATTATAGAGCCAGTAAATAGTAGATCTAGGACTCAAACCAAGATCTCCTCAGCTCAAAACCAGTTCTTTTCACCAAAGCACATTGTCTCTGGCATTTAAAATAGGTTATGTTCTGCAAAGCTAACATAGCTCCAAGAACAACAGCAGTCACTTGGCCAGGATTTGACAAAATACCACTAGTAAAGGAATAAAATTTATAAGGGCAGTTCGTGTTCTACTTCAACTGTTTTTACCAAACCACCACCCACCCAAAGCTATTTTTAACAGTTTACACTTCCCACCAGTATTATTGTTAAATGTAACAAGCATACAAAACTTGGCAACTATTCCCATATTTTCTGTAGCTTTAGGGGCAGTTCAGGGTTTAATAAACCTGCTTAGCTGAGGGGAATTTACTTTTGACAACGGTACTGCCTGTTCGTAAACTAGAATTAAACCGATAGCCCAACTTCTCCTTAATGATCTTCCATATGATGCTTAAACCATCAAAAATTCCTATCCAATAATGAAATAATGGAACCTTTTCCTCACATTAAGCCAGATTTCTATACTACTGAAACGATATAGTAATCACCCAGTAGATGGCACTAATTGTGCTGACCACCCTGTTTCTATTGGTTTTCTATCTTAGTCCAGAGACTTAGGTCAGAGGTCTTACTCAGCTCCCTACTAGGGTTATAAATATTTAAAACAAAAGACTAGCCCCACATGGCAGTCAAATCATACCTGGTATATTACTTCTTTATGTAAAGTATTTATGGTATCCATCTCTCTGAACAGAACAGGATTAAGATCTTAAGTGGTAGGTTCTGTAGGCATTCTCAGTAATATTAATCATGCCTCCAACCCCACCAACACCTCTCTACATAATAAAGTAGGAAACTGAGGAACGCTTTGGGGGATAGGAGGAAGGTAGAAGATGCTGCAAACAGATTTGCTGAAATAAGCAACAATAAAATCTTTTTTTTTAAAACAGAAACCTAGGGTGAAAAGGCTTATTTTCACTTTGATCTATATAGGTCCAAAGGAAGCCAGGCGATTCCACTATGGGTAATCTGATCTTAAAATATTCTATTTGAACCTAATTCAAAACTCAGTGCTCAGCTCACATCCAGAGGCCATACTCAAAACTCCATTCTGCTGGGAACTACTCTGCTTTACCCATCAATTCTGACCTTCATAGGTATATGCTTCCAAGTACAATTCTTCCACATTTTATAATACAGAACCTTGGTATATTCTGGCCTCACAAAGATAAACTGGTACGTGTATGTGTGTACATACACTTCAAAATAAAGTTATTTCTTTGTTAATGGGAGATATCAAGGGCAGGGGACAAAAATTTTCAGGGACTTTGTTTCAAGTGCAGCTCTCCCAGACCTACACTTAAAAACTCTCCTTCTGGTAGAGCAGAGAAATAATCCATACATTTAACAAGTTCTTGGGGAGAATCTCGTATAGGTTTATAAACCATTCCTTGAGAGTTTTATTCAACATCTATGCAATTTGTGGACCAAAAAACTGGACTCTCTCTTCTATGTGAAGAAGCATAAATTTTGATGGCATGAAAACTTTAAAAATGTACTCAAATTTTTGAAAATGGTTAAAGACCTGATTTTTAAGGACATGTCAATGGTCCTTCAGTTGAGGCTGTTAGACAATAAACATGGTATGACAGTGAGGACTGTGGTGTGTCAACAGTCTCAAGAGACCTGAGCTCTAATATAATTCAACATCTAGTCCCTAAGTTTTCAGGAGGCATGTTTTTAAAACTTTGGGAGCCACGGTAGGATTGTGTATTACCTATCAAGACCTTTAAAAAGACTTAAGTGATTAAATGTCTACTAGCCAAACTTGTTAAAATGTTCACCTTCTTTACATCATACTGATTATCTCATTGTGGTAAACAGCTCTTCGTAACATCTTTGGACATAATGTTCTTAATGAGGAAACATACTAAATAAGGGGCTTGTCAGATAGTCTGGACTTGATTCTCTTGCCTGTGATTAGTGCTTTAAGAAACATCATTATACCCTTTTAGCTCAGAAACCTGGAGTAATGTGGTCACAGTACTGGAAGACAAATTCTTGTGCATCCCTAACAAAGCAAACCTTGAGGAATTTGGAAAACACTTGAACACACCTGGAAAGTAGAATGTTTTTCTCCCTCGGGTCCTAACATACCATCATTCATGATAGTGCTGTTTTTCCAAGGTCACAATTAGATTTCCTCAGGAGCATAACTTAACTGTTAGTCATTATGGCTACTTTGTGAAATGTGGGCTGTTTACTCCATTTACTTAATAATTGGCTGCAACCTCAATACACAGATTTTCACTACGGCCAAGTATATCTGCTTTTACCCGTCATTAAACCCATACCAGAGACCGACTGTGACCCTCTTCTACTAGAAATGTTCACCTTCATCAGACAGGGGATAAAACAAATTAAGAGAAGGAAAAATAGATTAAAAAAAAAAAAAAGAGGCCACCATAGGGCAAGTTTTCCCAAGAACAACTCTAGAGGTAAGAACAGACTTTGGTGTGGAAAAGTGTTCCATGTTGATACTGCTTTTCACATGGTTTTCTGGTTTGTTGTCTCTAGAACCTTTGTGAATACATTAAAGTCTCTTAAGAGTCATGGCAGCCTAAAATTGCTTGGAGCAATCAGTCATTATGGTACATTATGACACTTAATGGTATTATTAAGGGATAGGAAAAGGGAAGTCATGTCAGCAAGTAAACGAATGTCAGATCCATATAAACTTAAACTAACAACTGCTACTGTGTCTTAAGACTGATGTAAAATACTCTCAATTTGCACCTTCTGAGAAAACTTTTTAGTTTATCTTAAAACTGCCTATACTTTAAATGTTCTTTATATATCATAAGATTACTTTTTTACTAACCTCACGTCTATTTGTTTTTAGTATCACTCCCTTGGCATTATTACTCAACCCAGCAAATTAAACATCCTTAAAATGTTAAATGATAAAAATACAAGTGACAAATACTCAGTGATACAAATATTTAGGGTAGCCTCAAGTTAAACTGTCCTCAAATTTAAAACGCAATTACTATAACTACAGGAACAAAGCAAAAATGAGATGGTATACTATAGGAAAACCAGTCTAAGTGTCCATGAGAAAGCATACTGCAGCCTTCACTATTATACATCATCTGGGCTTATGGGTTTCATCTTTCCATGTCTGTACTGTAGCAACTCCCAAAGAACCTGCCTAGACAGGAGGGGCCACCTGCCTAATGAGACTTCGATACACTTCAGAACTGGTTTGTAAAAATAAAGTGGGACCCAAACCTAGCAGTGTGTATTTCTATACTAAATGGCTTTTGTTTTCAGTAGGTGTTTAAACTTATTTAAAAGTTGATAGCTGAAAGCGCCAGGAAGGAGGAAGGTAGGAAACTTTCTTCCTCTTAACTTCTTGATGAGTACTGTCCAAGCAGGCTGGGAAGGCAAATATTCATTATGGATTGTAACTCACTTTGCTTTGGTTTTGAAGGCTTTCCTTAAGAAAAAAGAAATTTGTTAATAAATGATAAAAAAATACAGAACAACAAGGTTAAATGATTGAGGCAAATGTCAATTACAAAAGTAAAAGATAAGGTCTTTCTCTACTTAATCTCAACACGTTAAAGGGTAACAATACTTCCACACCTAACCCTGCATTTTCTTCTGTTCTCGAGGTATGACTAGACAACGAACATTTGACTGCTTATTAGGAGCCAGAAATCATTCTACTCATTCACACAGGAAAATCTTAACTATACAAAGGGGTAATATTACTCACTTACTTGTTTTTATAGTTATGGAACCTGGCTTACAGAGGTTTCAAGTGGAATAACTTGCCCAACATCACATGTGAAGAGAAAATAAGGCCAGGATTGGAAGCTCAGCAATCCATACCTGATTATTTTAATCTTCCAAACTCCAAAATCCTTTCTTTTAAAATCAACTTTAACACTAATCTCCCACAAATAACTCAGTGTTAGTGCTCCTATATCTACTGAGATTAAAAAAAAAATTATGTACTAATTTGTAATTTTTGTTTACTCCAAACATCTGTAATTTTGTGATCTTAAAAAAATACTAGTCACAAAGCCAAATTAACTATAATCACCAGTATATGAATAAAGGAAAAACTTATTTCTATAACATATAATCCCCAGTTACTGAAATACTATAAACAATAAGCTTCTTGAGATTATTCATTATTTCGTCTACCCCTTAACACTATCCACACAGTGCCTAATATGTGACATACTGAAATACCTGTTAGACACACTGGATTAGAGCAAACGAATATCTGGCACAAATGTTTATATTTAAATGCTATGGCACTTTCAGAAAACAAAGTCCACTTAAATTATTGTTATTTGAAGTGGGGAAAAAAAGACACAGTGACAAATACAAAGCTAAGTAGTCACCAGGCTGAAGTCATCATTACAACTACAGTAAAAGGTACTGGCTCTCCATTGTAAACCATTCAAAGAGCAAAAATAAGGTAGGTCTGTTAACATTAATGCAAGTTTTATTCAAGAGATAATGCTGAAGAAGAGTTTAATTCCAACAAAGGAAAAATTTACCAGTTATCCACCCTACAGTAAAAAGTGGAACTAGACACCATTTACAACACATAAATAAATTCTACCTTTACATTTCTAAATAAAGCTGTATTTGCTTCTTTGAGAGAGCCATTTCTTAACTTTTGCTGATAAGGCTTTGTGAATTGTGTTCAGAAACTGACAATAAACACACACACATACCCTTCAAATAAAGTAAGAACCTAGGAATTTCACTCCAGGCTGAGTTTCTGCAAGTACCTAGGATGCTATAAATTAAGATCACATTTTTCTACATAAATTCAATTTGAACTGCCTTCACTATAATATTTATCTACCATGATTTATAAAAATTAGATCAATGTTTATTATGACTTCATAACTCCCTCAAATTAAACTTCAATATTTGACATAGTAGTTTAAGAAAATAAACATTCAAGGCCTCGGTTTTAAATTTCCATTCAGTGTAATGCACAAAGCTGATAAGTATTAATAGGACTACCCTAAGATAAAGTAAATGTAGCTTTCTTCTAAAAATTTCTTGTTATAATACAGATCACATTCTATTCCATAATTCTGATAAAGAATATGTTTTTTTGGTAACAGAACAAGAGTTTAGGATGATTCAGTCCCTGGAAAATCTTAATGGCAGTCACTCAATGAAGAAGTCAATCATTCCTGGAGTCACAAACACTCAAAAATTGCTGTTAGCATTAACCATGTTTTTGCTTTTTTGGTGGTTATTGCTTTAGCTGGCAATATCTGTTTTTTAAGACAAAAGAACATCTCCCACTAAGCCTGCTTTAGTTGGCCATATCTGTTTTTAAGCCAAAAGAACATCTCCCACTAAGCCTTATTTTAAAAATTACAAAGTTTATACAGAAAATAGACTCATAGAGGCTAAAATGCTGATGTCGTAAGTAACTCACCCATGAAATGGGTGCAGGTATTTTAGAGGATATCCAAAGATCTTTTTGCTCTAAAAATAAATGCCCCTATTCTTCAGTGTCCCCATTCTTCAACAGGAGACTTGAGCAGCTTAATAGTTCTGCTATAAAAACAAACCACTCTTGTTAACAAACCAAAAACATAAAAGGAAACCGATAAAGGACAGTGTTCACAGTTAACAATAAATAAAAGTGCAGTTAAGTGTTCAAGTAGAGCACGCAGTTTAAAAACTACATGTGTGTATTTGGCATAGGTCATCTTTTAAAGGCTCTCCGAGGGTCCCTGCCATTACTTATTGTGGTCATGACTGTTTGATTATTAGCTGTTCCTGGTAGCTGTGGATTTACAGGTCCCCGGCCATTGATTCTACCAGCATATGAAAATTGGCATCCCCTTGCTTCTGAGCCAGTTTGAACACTGTTTCCTAAAAAAGAATATAAAAAATCATCACCATTTTCAAATAGAAGTACATCTATTTGAAGTTGTAACACATGCTATTAATGCTTACAAGTAATATTATGGAAAACAAACTCCTTTATTTATTTTATTTATTTATTTTTTTAAACTACTGGATAAAACTCAGCTTGAGTCCTAGGTTTTCCCGAATGTATAATTACTGTAAATATATTAACTTGATGCTTGCATTAATAGGGAGAGGAAAAAAGAGCAACTTGGGTAATAGAACGAGAAATTAATAAAGTAGGAAAAAAGCATAGATAATGCACTACCTACATTATAAGGGAAAAAGAAAAAGCAAAATGGTATATAAGTATTGGCATTTGGTTCAAATAAGGTTAACAATGTTTTAAAGGAGACAAGTTAGTAATTCTAACTTTTTAAAGGAAAAACCAAAGCGTCCCACAACATAATGATCATCAGCTGTGCTCAAACATGTAGCCAACAGGTCAAATAAAACTTCAGCCACCTTAAAGCACTCCAATCACAAAAGACTTTTCCTCTGGTCTTTAAGAATAAAGGCTTCAAAAGACCTTTAACAGGATGCAAGAACCACCGAACTTTGAGAGTATTTGAGGGGTAAAGGCCAATCTTTTAAAGAGGCAGCTATGAGCATGTGAAAAACTAAGGTGAGCATCAATCTGAAGATAAACTGCTTTCAGTACACAAAAATAACCAGTTATTCTGCATCTATTATAAATAATCACTAGATTACAGAAATTTTGTAAAAATCATTGGAAAATAACATAATGAATCACCAAAACTTAGATTTCTTATTATTAGCCAACGTTCACCCAGTAACTGGCCCAAATGTTTAAATACAGAATGTGCTCAATAAATTAACTTAAGAGGAAATCTGCTTTTTAGAAAAATCAGTTATATTTTCATAAGATAGAGTCCCTTAATTCTTACACCTGATCACAAATATACCAAAAAAAAAAAAAAAAAATCTTACCCACTGGTCCAAATGTACCTGTACCCATATTACTATTCATGGAATTATTCTTCTGTTCACTGTGTGCCTATTAAAAAAAATGCTTTAATTTAATCAAATGAAGATTTTTTTAAAAAACATACTATTATAACATGTTGTAGCCATTGTTTTTTTTAACTTTCAAGGTTTTTTTAAACAATTTAAAAAGATTTATCCAAGTCCTTTCAATGTTAAAATATTCAGGAATGTTTCCAGACCTTTCAAAGCTTCTGTTATGTCTTACATCTTCCTGATATTACTACCTGCTCCTCGAAAGTGCTAAACTGCTAAATGGCACATACAGTCGTCCCTCAGTATCCCAGGGGGATTGGTTCCAGGACCCCCCCAGATACCAAAATCTGAAGATGTTGAAGTTTCTTGTGCAATATGGCATACTGTATAGGAACATTCTGCATCAGCAAATTTAACCAGTGCAATCCCAGTTGGTTGAATGATCCATGGATGTGGAGGGCTGACTGGACATTTCATATATGATACTACAGATACCTATACAGACTCACAAAACATATAAAATGGAAAAGAATTCCATTAAAGAATCTTTAAAAAGATTCTTTTAAAAATTGTCTCCATTATACTTAGGGTATGAAAAGCTTGGCAACCTAGCCACAGATTTGTAGTACACAGTCAAAATTAGCCTAATCATAAAAACAGACAATACATTTGCATTAATTACCCCTTTGTTCTGCTGTCCTCGATAATCTGGGTTAGGTTCACTGAAATTTGGCACTTCTGAATAAACCATACAAAATCTGAAAGACAATAAAGGACAATTTGAATGACTTCTGAAATAATCAACCTTTCTTTACATAACACGCATAACTTTCAGGAATAAAGAACGTAGATGTCAGATGAATTACCAAACAGCAATATGCTAACTAACTCTATTCATTTACAACAAAAACTTTCTAAATGCTTGTTTCATTAAAAAAAATCAAATATTTGATTGCCTACAATGTTTAAAACATTCTATTTTGTATTTTAATTCTTCTTCTGTCCTTGTCAAAGATCAAGGACACAGAAACACATCTTTGTCCTGTTTTTCCACATAGGCTGATTGATGCCTCTGAACCATGTTTAGGGTTCCAGAGTTTTTCCAGCAATGGTGATGGATTTGCACTAATCCACTCACACACTTTCATCCAGTCCCTCTTTGACCAATCACTGTGAATCTGCAAAGATAATCATTCAAGGTTAAAAGTGGATTTTGCAGGCATGAATAAAGAAAACTGGCTATCAAGACACGGTTTATCCCAATGCTTCTTATCAGCTGACTATGGTGTATATTGATAAACATTACACATAAGCATTTTCTTAGCTCCTCAACCCACAAATAAATCAAAATCAGTTTTGGTAACTCCTGGACTGACGCTGACAAAGTCACTATGTATTGAGTGACCCCCAGTGGTTCTTCACATAACCGACCTCCATTATTATACATACCTCTCTATACAGGAAAGTCAGAACAGGATCCTCAATCTTTCTGTAATATTGATGCTAAGACCTCTCATAACACATTGCTCTACTACTCTAAGTACGAACATAAGTGAATCCTAATTTTCCTCCTAAGCGAAAGCAAAGTGTTACCAGTTTCTGATCTTTAAAAGCTAGCAAGATTGCTTATTTTTCCCGAAGTATCTTATTCCTGTAGTGTAAAATACATTCTTCCTTCCTTTATTTATTTATTTATTTTTGGTGCCATTTGTGGCTTCTCTCTTTAGATATCCTCTATTTTGACAGGCATTAAGTTGATGTCAGGCATTAACCAAACAGAATGGACTTTATGATTTGGCTCATTGCCTACACCATACTTTATGAGTACATCCCAAATGTCTAGGCCAGCATGGAGGCTGAATTACCTTTACACCCCTAGAGAGGATGGTTCCTCCAAGTCAGGGTGGAGATTACCAGGGTAGTAGTTTATAGAAGCTTGCATTGTGGCTGCCTGTATGGTACCTAGACTGTGGATAAATACAGGACTTCAACTGTCATTGCTGCAAGTCCTTTTACATATGGGTACATATTCACCCATAAGCAGAGAAAAAGAAAAATTAAACTTATGGCCTAAAACCCACACCCAGCTTCTTAACTGGCAATTCACTAGATGACAGAACTTACTTCAAATGGCACTTGTGACATCTGAAAGATATACATTCCCAAAGCCTACAGAAACGGTCCCACTGGGGATTGTCTCAAGTGCAGCTTCTTAATGCTCTGTGACAGGAAAAACTGACATTCTCAACCACAGGAAACAGTACTGATAGGTGTTAAACTAGCACATACATGCAAAGTTAAGCTGCTGCAAGCATTCAGTTTACCAGTCAAAAAGTCAACAAATAGGTTGATAGTTTATACCTACCAGTTATTCTGTACATATTATTTGTAATTTATTCAATTATATGAAATGCATCTTGATACTTACTCCCCAATTTTTTGAAGTTCTCCACCCCTTCCAGTATAAAGTGTCAGACATCCTTTCCACATGGATGCATACCTAGAAAGAAAAGAAACATCAGTTCTATGGAAATATGTATATTTCCTTCTACTTAAATAAATCTTTATACTATTTTTTTTGTATTGGGGTGCAGGTGGGGCTCAAACCCTGTATCTACCATTGATTAACTTGTTACTTACTAAGGAATAATGCAAAGAAAACTCTACCGCCAAATTTTGACATAATTATATAAACGATAACTAGAAAATAGAAGTCTTTTTGAAAAGCAAGCATTGTTATACTCCAAAGATCACATCTTTAGTCAATTAAGAAAGGGAGAACATTCAAACTGCAGAGATTCAAGCAGAAATTACTTTTCAAACACAGGGCATATAAAATCAACACCCTAGTGTTTACTTTTACATGCATGTACTTGGTCTACCAGATATTGATATATTTTTTCCTTTGCCTCCATAAAACACATAGGCTAGTATGTGTTATTCCTAAGCTACTGAAAATTTAGTAAAATTTAATCAAGGGGCTAAAAAACTATGATCACAAATCTTTCGCTTATCTGCTTTTCCAAATTCCCAATTTTTAGCAACAACTTGACTGAACAATTATTTACCGAGAACAATTTTGAATGCAGGCAGCATCATTAGATAAAATAATCCTATTCACAAATCTAAGACAAATGTAAATTAATCAATATTATAAAATAAGCCCAAGGCTTGGGTTTCAGTGGTTCTTTGTACAACTACTATGGTAACTTCACGATTTAGAAAGATAAATTATAACCAAATATTGTTTAAGTATAATGATAGTTCACCTTTTAATACAGGTTAATAAAAATTTTCTCGTTTCACATTATATATTTCTCTTCATTTAGTAAAGGTTATTTATTAAAGACCCCATTCACCACTTTTAAGTTACACAAAAAGTGACTTAGGAGACTGCACTAATATTTCACCTTACTAAAGTAAAAATTAATGCCTATTTTGAGAGAAAATTTGAAGTTACTACAACTAAAACATTTAACTTTCACTTATTTCAGGAATGAGATCAATGTTTGTAGGGTTTTCTGATATGCATGCCGATATTCAAATTACCATTATTGAGATGTATACCTTTCTTCAAAAGCTACTTTTCTTAGATTCAACCAGAATTTAAGGGCCTTACAATGGTCCAGACTCTGCTAGATATGTTACTTTAGTAAGGTATAAATATTCCCATTTTACAGAAAAGGAAGTTGAAAAGTGTAATAACTTCAAGGATACACTGAAGTTAAAAAATAGTAGAGTTTCTTTGGTTTTGAATTTTCCTTTAAACTGTACTCCTTGGTAACTATACTCCTTAAAATTCTATAGATACTATAAGGCTACTGACTTAGTTTTTCCAGTTTTTTTGATGAACACATTTATGTATTTTCTGTGACTACAAAATATGAAATAATTGAAAAGAGATGCCGTTTACAGTGTATAAAATAACTTCTAATCACTGGATGAGATACTTTGGCAGCCAAAAAACTTTAATTATGCTAATTCTCACCATATCCTCCCAGGTAGAAATTCTCTTTTGTGCAAGTGAAAGATGTGGAAGTTTAAAAGACATATCCAGTGTCATAATGAGTCAGTGTATAAGAAAAAAAATGTCTAAGTCCTGACTCTCACTTCCTTCTTTGATGATACTCTGCCTCACTTCCTGAAGATGTTGTAAGACCTGTAAGATACTATCAAAGGGCTCTAAGCTCCTACTTTCAGGGTGATCCAACACTTTTCTGAGATTCTATTTACTATGCCAACGTCAATCTCCACCCACTTTTCCTACAGTTATGACCAATGAATTATTACAATTCTACTGACCATAAAGCTTCCAAAATCTATTTTTAAGACCCCTTTCTGGCATTTTATCTTCCTAATACTTGGTAAATCTTTAAAGGTAGTCTAATTACTAATCAAAAAAAAAAGGTTGTACTAAATTATTTTTAAAAGCCAATCTGCCAACTAACTCTTTTGGACAGAGGTATCACAGACATCTTTCTGCCAAATATTTTCTGCACATCATTTTGTTTTTGTACAACATTGACCTTACAGCAGTAGGCACAAGAAATTATTTTCAAGAACGTGCCTTCCAGATATTGTAAACTTCCTCTCTCAACTTTCACATCCGAGTACAAATCTGACACACTACAAAACCTACTAAATTCTCCAGCTACAATCTCGATTTACGTCCACACTGTCTAAATGAGTATACAAATAAAATACGGGCAGGATCTCAAAAGTCATTAAAAAGGGGAAAAGGTTGGAAAAAAAGCGAAGTGACAACTATATTAAATAGTTTATGAAAAAGATGAAGTATTGATTATGTTAGTTTTAACAATCTACTAAAAAAGACTCAATAATCCCACAACAGTATTTAAAAATCTACTTAATCTGTAAACTGAGGGTGGGGTTGTTTAGACTCGGCTGAAACTGACTGCTTTTAAAGGCGAAGGTGTTACATCCCAATGCCGTCCATCACCTGAAGTTAACATTGAAGGGGCTTAAAAATCCTCTGGGTGGCCCACAGAAAAGATGAAATTTTAGAACTTGCCAAGGTCCTGGGCGTCAGCCAATTCCGATTCCGCAGACTCCTACTTGGGAGGCACTCTGATTCCCCAACCCTTTTATGCACACCTACCCTCTGGTCAACCGAATAATATCCCCTGGCTGTATAAGACCTCCGATTTCATCCCACACGGAAATAGTGATGCTGCCAGTTTTATCTGCTACTTTGCATGATCTCACTTCATGGCCGTCTTTGGTTTTGGTCACGCGTCCTGTGAGGATTTAAAAATCAAAATGGGGAGGGGTGTATTAGATAATGAGGACTTCCAAAAAGCTAACTCCTCCTCCGGGATCAAAATGCACCTGAAAGGTGGGAAGAGGTCGAGCCCCGGGTTCTCGCCGCAGGTAGGCTACGTCCCCAGCTCGGGCCAACGGGGCCACGTGGATGGGGGAGGGGAGAGGAAAGGGAGGAAAGGGGGACGGGAGCCCCCGGCTCGCGGCGGCGGCGCCCTTCCCTCCTGTCCCGGGACGCACAGAGGGCGGCGAGGCGGGCTGCGGACCCCACTTACCTATCTCCAGCACAATAAAGACGACATTTAAGTTTTTCAGTCCGGGCCTAATATCTTTTATAAAAAGAGGGGGGTCGTTGACCCCGTTCATACTGAAGCAGGTGCTGCTACGCTGCGGAGACTCGAGTGGGCAGGGAGCCTGACAAAGCTTCCCACCCCCCGGGCCAGGGGCGAGGGCAGAGGGGCGACCTTGGGCGGGGGTGGCGAGAGAAGGGGCAGAAAGCGGTTAGTCAGGAACCAATGAAACCAGTCCAGACGGCACTGAGCCTAAAAAAAGGGGGAGGAAAAAAATAAAATCAAAACCAAAAACGCTCACAAGTTTAAAAGAAAAAAAGACGAACCACTCCGCACACCAACCCCGCTCCCAACGGGGCGACAGGAAGGCAAGCGAAAGAACTGCCCCCTTCTTTGGATAAAAGGAAGAAAAAAAAAGACAGCGAGAGGACGCCTCTGCCCTGAGTCCCGCTCACACACACACGGGCGTTGCCCTGTCTGTCCCGGGCTCCGGGGAGTGACGGGCTGTGACAGCAAACCCGGAGCAGAGACCAAACTACCGCGCACCCAGAGTACCAAACACCGACTGCGGAACGCACCCGCGCGCCGCCTGGACCCCCGGGTCGCCCCGCCTCTTGTGACGTCCCATGGCGTCTGGCTCGCCCGACGCCCCGCCCTCCAGCCGCTGACATGCCGTCAGCGCGGGCCCCGCCCCCTCAGCCGTCCAATCGACTCTCGGCTCCGCCCCACCCTCCTCCAGCTTCCGCCGTCGCTACCCAGCGTCGTCTCTACCCTGCCTAGTCTTCCTTCTTCAGGTTTCTACCACTTGCTGTCAGTCTTCTGGGTTTTCTTGCAGTTTCTTTTTCCCCTCAGAGTTTCTTTTTCCCCTCAGAGTTCAGCCCTTCCCCCCCACCCGCCCTTTAGTTTCGCAGTCACTGCTAACGGTTGCTGTGTTTTAGGACCCAGTGGGTAAGCCAAAAAGTATGCGGTAGAGTAAGAACAAGGTTCAGGCTAGGGTGGCTGGTCTGGGTTGAAAGAAAAAAAAAGGTAGGGATGGGTCGTTAGCTGTAAGGCTGGAATTTTAGGGCCGGAAGGGAAGTTAGAGATCAACACAACCGCCTCATTTTGAGCATATTTAAAATTGGGGTCCAGAAAGGTGCGGTAGTTTGCTGAAGGTCACCCAGGAACTTTGTGAGCAAGCAGGGCATCAACACAAGTTGTCCAACCTAGTCTTGGTGCTTTTCACTCTATAATGCTAGGCAGATAGACAAGTAGTTAAATTCCTTTGCAAATTTATTATTTTTCCTTACCCTTCTCTAGATTACATCGCTTCCCCATGTTGCTTTTCTTTATGCTTGTTTGTTTTTTAATAGACGATTTTTTAGAGTAGTTTTATGTTAAAGTGGAAGGTACCGAGATTTCCCTTATACTCTCTACCCCGACACAGGCATAACCTCTCCCCATTATCAGTATTCCCCAGAGTGGTACCTTTGTTGCAGCTGATGAACCTACATTAACACATCATCACCCAAAGTCCATATAATTTACCTTAAGGTTGGTTCTTGGTGTTGTACATTTTATGGTTTTGGACAAATGTATAATAACATGTATTCACCAATATAGTATCATACAGAGTAGTTTCACTGCCTTGAAAATCTTATGTGTGCCACCTACTCATCCTTCCCTCTCCCCTAACCCCTGGCAACTACTGATACTTTCACTGTCTTCATTTTCCAGTATGTCATATAGTTGAAATCATACAGTATGTAGCCTTTTCATATTGACTTCTTTCACTTAGTAATATGTATTTAAGTTTCCTCCATGTCATTTCATGAGCTATCAAGTCATGCAGTTGTTTTCGTACATACAAAATAACTGTGTGACAACAGTGGGAGACCCTGAAACGTTATAACCTGGGGAGGGAAAAGATGAATAAAGTTTTCTTTATGTTGTGTAGTGAAAAGGACATGTGCTTTAGAAGCAAACCTGGGTGTGAACTATTTACTAGCTGTGTGACCTTTAGGACAGTTGATTAAGCTTTCTAGTCATAATTTAATCATCCAAAAATAAAAGGATGTCTACCTCACAGAGGATTGCATGGGCTCATAATAGTGCCTAGCAAATAGTAGATACTCAATAAATATTTTCCCCTTGCCTATTTTCTATGATTAAAGAAAAGGAGACAATAGTAGCTTAAGCTGTGATTACTTAATCTTTTCTACAATTCTACATGGTGATTGCTAATTTTTATCCCCATTTTACAGATGATGAAATTCACCTGAGACCACATAGCCAGAGAAGGCCAAACTGAGTTTTGAATCTAGGCAATCTTGACCCCAGAGTCTTCCGGCCTAAAGGTAATTTTTAGACTTAAATTGCAGTAGTGGAATTATGAGTAAAAAACAGACTAAATAAATAAAGTATTAGCAGCAACATATATCTATAGGGCTTTAGAGAATCATGTAATTAACTATTTGAGATGGTAACAGATACGTTGAAAAGAGTATCAGAGAATTTGTGTGGCAGAAGACTTTTTCCTTGAATCTTTCTGAATATTTTTAGCTCAACCACACCACTTCCCAAACATCTGCAAACAAACAGCATAGATATATTACAGCACAAGAAATGAGCTTCAACGATAATCACAACATTAACAGGGGTGCAAGTCATTCTTAAGGAAGCAGAAGCTTTCAATTCATGGACAAATAAAGTCCAGTGTGCCAAAGACACTGACGTAATGCTGGAAAATGATGTAAGATAATATTATAAGCATGATTTCAATATCCAGTAAAACAATGATGAAACGTGAGTTAATGGCAGAACCACATCCAACGTCAGGGCTCCCATAGACTCCCAATCTGGAATTTAGGCAAAGAAAATTAGCCACTCCCTGAACCCTGGGTCATTTGTTCCCAGAAAGGGGATTAGGTAGGACTGCTCAAACCAATTTTACAGACATTTAGAAAGAGGAACCAGACACTTGGGAAACCAGCCCCACAAAAGTAGAAGCTTGTGCTCAGAGGCACAGCCCAACCCAGCCCTGCACTTCCCCCACAGGACAGAATTCAGTCGAACATCTCTCACTTCCTTTCCTCCTAACTCAGCAGTTCTCAGAAAGGAAATGGCAACAGTGCTTTCTCATTCACCAAAGCTAAAGGCAGTCTTGAGAAACAGGATGGTGTGGGCAGTTTAGGAATTCTTCAACCCAGGTCAGTCGGTTTAAACTATCCCTGATCACTCCTCAAGGGTGGTGGTTAATTAAAAAAAAAAAAAAAAGAAAGGAGATGTCTAGAAGAGCAACTGTTGCCACCCAAATAATCTTTCGTAATATTACCATTCAGTGAAATAAACAAAGATCCATCAATGCCCAGCCAGTTAGATCGTAATGACTATATTGCTGCTGCTTTACTGTCTTTGCAGGATTACTTCATGGTCTTGCTTCTAAGACTGTGGGCTTTCATCATTTTCATAGCCCAAACAACGACTTATTCTGAGGTGATGAGAGGTTTATGCCCAGAAGCTCAACACCACTACTCCATGTAAAGAAGATATTGCTTGGTCAGATCCAGTAAAACACCAAAGGGCATCCATTAGAATCTTGTGCATAAGTTTGCCCACCACCCACTACCCATGCTCCCTACCAGGTTCTGGTTTCTGGGACCCCAGTGGCCATTTTCACTTTCTTTGTACTATTCGTCTATTTTAAACTATTACAACATCAGTAAAATACCTGGCCAAATACTATTTGATACTAGACATATTGTGTAGTGAAACTAACAATAAAAAAATTAACAAGAACTACAGTGTTCTCACATTACAGAGATAATCCACTTTGTAGCATAATTGGCAAGGTCAAAAAAAAAGGTCTTAATCTTCTTTAAAACATTTAATCAAAAGCCTCACAAGTAATGTTTAGTAATATTTAAACACAAATCATCCCTAGAATAGTAAAGGCTGACACGCATTGAGCATTTGCTATGTGCCAGGCATTTTACGTTAAAAGCACTGTATGCTTATTTATATATTACTTAATAATTCATGTGAAGTGGATTTTCTCATTTTATATACTAAGTTATGAAGCTGGAATTTAAAACCAACTATCTGTTACATACAATGACCTTTTTTCCAAAACAGGTTATTTTCCCTAAAAAGTGCACTTTTTAAAATTTTTTAATTTTATTTTATTTATCTTTTTATACAGCAGGTTCTTATTAGTTATCCATTTTATACAGATCAGTGTATACATGTCAAGCCCAATCACCCAATTCATCACACCACCACCCCCATCCCCCTGCCGCTTTCCCCCCTTGGTGTCCATACATTTGTTCTCCACATCTGTGTCTCAATTTCTGCCCTGAAAACTGGTTCATCTGTACCATTTTTCTAGGTTCCACATATATGCGTTAATATACGATATTTGTTTTTCTCTTTCTGACTTACTTCACTCTGTATGACAGTCTCTAGACCCATCCACGTCTCAACAAACGACCCAATTTTGTTCCTTTTTATGACTGAATAATATTCCGTTGTATATATGTACCACATCTTCTTTATCCATCTCTCTGTCGATGGGCATTTAGGTTGCTTTCATGACCTGGCTATTGTAAATAGTACTGCAATGAACATTGGGATGCATGTGTCTTTTTGAATTGTGGTTTTCTCTGGGTATATACCCAGTAGTGGGATTGCTGGATCATATGGTAATTCTATTTTTAGTTTTTAAGGAACCTCCATACTGTTCTCCATAGTTTCTGTATCAATTTACATTCCCACCAACAGTGCAAGAGGGTTCCCTTTTCTCCACACTCTCTCCAGCATTTGTTGCTTGTAGATTTTCTGATGGTGCCCATTCTAACTGGTGTGAGGTGATACTTCATTGTAGTTTTGATTTGCATTTCTCTAGTAATTAGTGATGTTGAGCTTTTCATGTACTTCTTGGCCATCTGTATGTCTTCTTTGGAGAAATGTCTATTTAGGTCTTCTTCCCATTTTTGGATTGGGTTGTTTGTTTTTTTAATATTGAGCTTCATGAGCTCTTTATATATTTTGGAGATTAATCCTTTGTCCATTGATTCATTTGCAAATATTTTTCTCCCATTCTGAGGGTTGTCTTTTCATTGTGTTTATGGTTTCCTTTGCTGAGCAAAAGCTTTGAAGTTTCATTAAATCCCATTTGTTTATTTTTGTTTTTATTTCCATTACTCTAGGAGGTGGATCAAGAAAGATCTTGCTGTGATTTATGTTCAAGACTGTTCTTCCAATGTTTTCCTCTAAGAGTTTTACAGTGTCCGGTCTTACATTTAGGTCTCTAATCCATTTTGAGTTTACTTTTGTGTATGGTGTTAGGGAGTGTTCTAATTTCATTCTTTTACATGTAGCTATCCAGTTTTCCCAGCACCACTTATTGAAGAGTCTGTCTTTTCTCCATTGTATATCATTGCCTCCTTTGTCATACATTAGTTGACCGTAGTTGCATGGGTTTATCTCTGGGCTTTCTATCTTGTTCCATTGATCTATGTTTGTGTTTTTGAGCCAGTACCATATTGTCTTGATTACTATAGCTTTGTAGTATAGTCTGAAGGCAGGGAGTCTGATTCCTCCAGCTCCGTTTTTTTTCCCTCAAGATTGCTTTGACTATTCGGGGTCTTTTGTGTCTCCATACAAAGTTTAAGATTTTTTGTTCTGGTTCCGTAAAAAATGCCATTGGTAATTTGATAGGGATTGCATTGAATCTGTAGATTGCTTTGGGTAGTATAGTCATTTTTACAATATTGATTCTTCCAATCCAAGAACATGGTATATCTCTCCATGTGTTGGTATCATCTTTAATTTCTTTCATCAGTGTCTTATAGTTTTCTGCATACAGGTCTTTTGTATCCCTAGGTAGGTTTATTCTTAGATATTTTATTCTTTTTGTTGCAAGGGTAAATGGGAGTGTTTCCTTAATTTCTCTTTCAGATTTTTCATCATTAGTGTATAGGAATGCAAGAGATTTCTGTGCATTAATTACATATCCTGCTACTTTACCAAATTCATTGATTAGCTCTAGTAGTGTTCTGGTGGCATCTTTAAGATTCTCTGTATATAGTATCATGTCATCTGCAAACAGTGACAGTTTTACTTCTTCCTTTCCAATTTGTATTCCTTTTATTTCTTTTTCTTCTCTGATTGCTGTGGCTAGGACTTCCAAAACTATCTTGAATAATAGTGGTGAGAGTGGACATCCTTGTCTTGTGATCTTAGAGGAAGTGCTTTCAGTTTTTCACCATTGAGAATGATGTTTGCTGTAGTTTTGTCATATATGGCCTTTATTATGTTGAAGTAGTTTCCCTCTATGCCCACTTTCTGGAGAGTTTTTATCATAAATGGGTATTGAATTTGGTCAACAGCTTTTTCTGCATCTATTAAGATGATCATATGGTTTTTATTCTTCAATTTGTTAATATGGTGTATCACATTGATTGATTTGCATATATTGAAGAATCCTTGCATCCCTGGGACAAATCCCACTTGATCGTGGTGTATGATCCTTTTAATGTGTTGTTGGATTCTGTTTGCTAGGATTTTGTTGAGGATTTTTGCATCTATGTTCATCAGTGATATTGGTCTGTAATTTTCTTTTTTTGTAGTATCTTTGTCTGGTTTTGGTATCAGGGTGATGGTGACCTCATAGAATGAGTTTGGGAGTGTTCCTTCCTCTGCAATTTTTTGAAAGAGTTTGAGAAGGATGGGTGTTAGCTCTTCTCTAAATGTTTGATAGAATTCACCTGTGAAGCCATCTAGTCCTGGACTTTTGTTTGTTGGAAGATTTTTAATCACAGTTTCAATTTCATTACTTGTGATTGGTCTGTTCATATTTTCTGTTTCTTCCTGGTTCAGTCTTGGAAGGTTATACCTTTCTAAGAATTTGTCCATTTCTTCCAGGTTGTCCATTTTATTGGCATAAGGTTGCTTGTCATAGTCTCTTAGGATGCTTTGTATTTCTACGGTGCCTGTTGTAACTTCTCCTTTTTCATTTCTAATTTTACTGATTTGACTCCTCTCCCTCATTTTCTTGATGACTCTGGCTAATGGTTTAACAGTTTTGTTTTATCTTCTCAAAGAATCAGCTTTTGGTTTTATTGGTCTTTGCTATTGTTTTGTTTGTTTCTATTTCATTTATTTCTGCTCTGATCTTTATGATTTCTTTCCTTCTGCTAACTTTGGGTTTTGTTTGTTCTTCTTTCTCTAGTTCCTTTAGGTGTAAGGTTAGATGGTTTACTTGAGATTTTTGTTGTTTCTTGAGATAGGCTTGTATAGCTATAAACTTTCCTCTTAGAACTGCTTTTGCTGCATCCCATAGGTTTTGGATCATCGTGTTTTCACTGTCATTTGTCTCTAGGTATTTTTTGATTTCCTCTTTGATTTCTTCAGTGATTTCTTGGTTATTTGGTAAGGTATTGTTTAGCCTCCATGTGTTTGTGTTTTTTACATTTTTTTCCCTGTAATTCATTTCTAATCTCATAGTGTTGTGGTCAGAAAAGATGCTTGATATGATTTCAATTTTCTTAAAATTACTGAGGCTTGATTTGTGACCCAAGATGTGATCTATCCTGGAGAATGTTCCATGCACACTTGAGAAGAAAGTGTAATCTGCTGTTTTTGCATGGAATGTCCTATAAATATCAATTAAATCTATCTGGTCTATTGTGTCATTTAAAACCTACGTTTCCATATTTATTTTCATTTTGGATGATCTGTCCATTGGTGTAATTGAGGTGTTAAAGTCCCCCACTATTATTGTGTTACTGTCGATTTCCTCTTTTATAGCTGTTAGCAGTTGCCTTACGTATTGAGGTCTCCTATGTTGGGAGCATATATATTTATAATTGTTATATCTTCTTCTTGGATTGATCCCCTGATCATTATGTAGTGTCCTTCCTTGTCTCTTGTAACATTCTTTATTTTAAAGTCTATTTTATCTGAAATGAGTATTGCTACTCCAGCTTTCTTCTGATTTCCATTTGCATGGAATATCTTTTTGCATCCCCTCACTTTCAGTCTGTATCTGTCCCTAGGTCTGAAGTGGGTCTCTTGTAGACAGCATATATATGGGTCTTGTTTTTGTATCCACTTGGCAAGCCTGTGTCTTCTGGTTGGAGCATTTAATCCATTCATGTTTAAGGTAATTATCAATATGTATGTTCCTATGACCATTTTCTTAATTGTTTTGGGTTTGTTTTTGTAGGTCCTTTTCTTCTCTTGTGTTTCCCACTTAGAGAAGTTCCTTTCGCATTTGTTGTAGAGCTGGTTTGGTGCTGCTGAATTCTCTTAGCTTTTGCTTGTGTGTAAAGCTTTTGATTTCTCCATCGAATCTGAATGAGATCCTTGCCAGGTAGAGTAATCTTGGTTGTAGGATCTTCCCTTTCATCACTTTAAATATATCATGCCACTCCCTTCTGGCTTGTAGAGTTTCTGTTGAGGAATCAGCTGTTAACCTTTTGGGAGTTCCCTTGTATGTTATTTCTTGTCTTTCCCTTGCTGCTTTCAATAATTTTTCTTTATTTTTAATTTTTACCAATTTGATTACTATGTGTCTCGGCATGTTTCTCCTTGGGTTTATCCTGTAGGGGACTCTTGTGCTTCCTGGAGTTGGGTGTCTATTTTCTTTCCCCTGTCAGGGAAGTTTTCGACTATAATCTCTTCAAATATTTTCTCTGGTCCCTTCTCTCTCTCTTCTCCTTCTGGGAACCCTATAACGTAAATGTTGTTGCGTTTAATGTTGTCCCAGAGGTCTCTCAGGCTGTCTTCATTTCTTTTCATTCTTTTTTCTTTATTCTGTTCCACAGCAGTGAATTCCACTATTCTGTCTTCCAGGTCACTTATCCGTTCTTCTGCCTCAGTTATTCTGCTATTGATTCCTTCTAGTGTAGTATTCATTTCAGTTATTGTATTGTTCCTCTCTGTTTGTTCTTTAATTCTTCTAGTTCTTTGTTAAACATTTCTTGCATCTTCTCGATCTTTGCCTCCATTCTTTTTCCAAGGTCCTGGATCATCTTCACTATCATTATTCTGAATTCTTTTTCTGGAAGGTTGCCTATCTCCACTTCATTTAGTTGTTTTTCTGAGGTTTTATCTTGTTCCTTCATCTGGTACATAGCCCTCTGCCTTTTCATCTTGTCTGTCTTTCTGTGAATGTGGTTTTTGTTCTGCAGGCTGCAGGATTGTAGTTCTTGCTGCTGCTGTCTGCCTTCTGACGGATAAGGCTATCTATGAGGCTTGTGCAAGTTTCCTGATGGGAGGGACTGGTGCTGGGTGGAGCTGACTGTTGCTCTGGTGGGCAGAGGTCAGTAAAACTTTAATCCGCTTGACTGCTGATGGGTGGGGCTGGGGGTTCCCTCCCTGTTGGTTGTTTGGCCAGAGGCAACCCAACACTGGAGACTACCTGGGCTCTTTGGTGGGGACTCTGGGAGGGCTCACGCCAAGGAGAACTTCCCAGACGTTATGCTGCCAGTGTCCTTGTCCCTACGGTGAGCCACAGCCACCCCCCCGGCCTGTGCAGGAAACCCTCCAACACTAGCACTGAGGTCTCGTTCAGTCTCCCCTGGGGTCACTGCTCCTTCCCCTGGGTCCCGATGCACACACTATTTTGCGCGTGCCCTCCAAGAGTGGAGTCTTTGTTTCCCCCAGTCCTGTTGAAGTCCTGCAATCAAATCCCAATAGACTTCAAAGTCTGATCCTCTAGGAATTCCTCCTCCCATTGCTGGACCCCCAGGTTGGGAAGCCTGAAGTAGGGCTCAGAACCTTCACTCCAGTGGGTGGACTTCTGTAGTATAAGTGTTCTCCAGTTTGTGAGTCATCCACCCAGCAGTTATGGGATTTGATTTTACTGTGATTGCGCCTCTCCTACCATCTCATCATGGCTTCTCCTTTGTCTTTGGATGTGAGGTATCTTTTTTGGTGAGTTCCATTGTCTTCCTTTCGATGATTGTCCAGCAGCTAGTTGTGATTCTGGTGTTCTCACAAGAGGGAGTGAGAGTACGTCCTTCTACTCTGCCATCTTGGTTCAGGGCCCCTCTAAAAAGTGCATTTCTTTGGTTATCGAAATGGGTAATTAGATTTTTTTGAAGGTTTATAGTTCACAGTGATAAGTGCAGTACCATTTTATCTGATCTTCAGTGTCTAATTGTGTGGGGGCAGTGAAGTTAGCTTGTGAGGAATAACTTGTAGTTTTCCGTGGGAAGAAATGCATCCCTAAATGGCTTAATTCATTATCTTTTTAATGACAGAGTGAATGACTTTGGCTTCTGTGTTCTAAAAAGTTTCTTTCAAGTGTGCCACACATGTAAATAGCTGCCTGAATTTATTGTTTATTCAGCTGAAAAAACAAAATATTATTGGCAACTGACCAAACTCAAAACTAATAAAACAAAATTATTTCTTTATTGATGGAAGATTTATCTAACTGGAATATATATCATACACCTTATACTTAAAAGGAAATTGTAAAAAATACTAGAAATCATGAGCACAGAGTGAGCATAAGAAGGCTTCTGTAGGATCAGAAGTCCTTTTCATACTATATACCTAGATGCTTTAAAAAGAATTACTTGATATTTGCTAATGTTTCTCAGTGTCTTATGTTGCTATATAGACTGAATGTGTCTGTCCCCTGGAACTTGTATGTTAAAATCTAGTCCCCAGTGTTTTAGTATTTGGAGGTGGGGCCTTTGAGAGGTGATTAGGAATAGAAGGCAGAGGGCCCTCATAAATGGGATTAATCCCCTTATAAAAAAGACCCCAAGGAACTCCCTTGCCCCTTTCACCATGTAAAGACACAGCAAATGACAGATGTCTTTGCACCAGGAGGTGGGCTCTCACCAGGTACCAAATCTGCCAGTGCCTAGATCTTGGACTTCCCAGCCTCCAGAATTGTGAGATATTTATATTTCTCAATTTCTATTGTTTATAAGCCACCAGTTTACAGTATTTTGTTACAGCAGCCCCGACAGACTAAGACATATATAAAAATAAATAAACAAATGACAATGTAAAAAAACAGCGCTCCTGGTTTCAGAGTTCTGTTTCTTGCTCTAGTTGGCCCTACGATAAGTATGTGACAGTTTCCCCTAACATCATGCCTGACACCTGTTGGAGTGGAGGGCTTGATGACTATGAAATTTTGATTATCTCGGTTTCTGTATAGTAAAAATATATACCTTTTCTTATTTCAGAGCATTATAAGGCTGATACATGTGGTCTTCTTTCACACACTCACACACACACACACACACACACACACACACACACACACACACACCAATAAATCACTAGAAAGAGACAGCAAATATTTCCTATAAGCCCTAAATAAGAGATTTTCCTGTATGAACATAGAGTATCCCAGTTGGAAGGATGCTTACAGATAATGTACTCTAATGCCTTCATTTTGTATGTGAAAAAATACAGGCCCAAAGATGTGAACAGGATTACCATCTACAGCCTCTAATGAATTAATGGTTCTCAGTACTAATCATAGGCTGCTAATATCATGACAGGAGGGACAACAAGTCCAAACTAATTAAATCAGAATCTCTGCAGGTGGGATTCAGGCATCAATATGTTTTAAAACCCCTCAGGTAATTATTATAATGTGCAACCAAGTCTGAGAACCAGAGCAGGTTAGAAGAGATTTTTGCTGTTGTTCAGAATATTTTCTTTATTTTTCATATACCTATTAATATTCTGGAACAGTACATATTTCCTTTATACTAGCTTGGGAAATCCTACATTGAGATAAATTTCTAAAAGTGAAATTACTCAGTATATAAGTAAGACTTCTGATATGTACAGTTGGCCTTCCATATATGCAGGTTCTGCATCCAGGGATTCAACCAACCCTGGATGGAAATAAATATTCTTTTTAATTCCAGAAAGTTCCAAAAAGCAAAACTTGAATTGACTGTGCAGGGCAACTATTTACATAGCATTTACATTGTATTTTCAACTATTTACACAGCATTTACACGGTATTAGGTATTATAAGTAATCTAGAGATGATTTAAAATATATGGCGGGGGGAGGACTTCCCTGGTGGTGCAGTGGTTAAGAATCCGCCTGCCAATGCAGGGGACACGGGTTCAAGCCCTGGTCCGGGAAGATCCCACATGCCGCGGAGCAACTAAGCCCATGCGCCACAACTACTGAGCCCGTGCACCACAGCTTCTGAAGCCCGCATGCCTAGAGCCCATGCTCCGCAACAAGAGAAGCCACTGCAATGAGAAGCCCATGCACCACAACGAAGAGTAGCCTGTACACCGCAACGAAGAGTAGCCCTTGCTTGCTGTAACTAGAGAAAGCCTGCATGCAGCAACGAAGACCCAACGCAGCCAAAAAAAAAAAAAAAAAAAGTATATAGCTGCTTCTAGAAGGTATGTTGCAAAGCAGAGAGAAATGATGCAAAAACTTGAGGGAAAAGTGGGACAGAAGAGATTTTTTTTTTTAAGATGTGAAAAATAATATCATGACTGAGGCTGAAGGGAGTGTTTCAGTAGAGAGAGGTAGAAATGGGAATTTCTGGAGATAGATTCGTGTCCTTGAGTAGTTGAGAGAGGTGGGAGCAAGTGCTCTTGTGAAGGGGTTAATGGGAGCATGGTAGATTCTTCTGTGACAGGAGGGGAAATACTAGTGGGTATGATGGTGTGGTGTGTGTAAATTCTCTTCTGATTGCCACTGTAAGCAAGATCACCAATTTAGAGTGAAGATGGGGAGGAGATGATGAAAAGTGAGAAGACAGTGCTAAATAGTTGTCAGGGAACATGGGAGAGTGAGTGAGCTAGGGGAATGTATTGATATTACAGTTTTAGAACAAGACTACAGACTTCCCTGGTGGTGCAGTGGTTAAGTATCCGCCTGCCAACGCAGGGGACACGGGTTCTAGCCCTGGTCCAGGAAGATCCCACATGCCGCCTGTGCACCAAAATTACTGAGCCCACATTCCACAACTACTGAAGCCTGCGTGCCTAGAGCCTGTTTTCTGCAACAAGAGAAGCCACTGCAATGAGAAGCCTGTGCTCCGCAACGAAGAGTAGCCCCTGCTCATCACAACTAGAGAAAGCCCGTGCGCAGCAATGAAGACCCAATGCAGCCATAAATAAATAAATAAATAAATAAATAAATAAATAAATGTACTAAAAAAGAACAGGACTAAAGTCTTCCTTGAAAGCAGTTAGCAGTATATTTACAGTTAGACCAGCACACATGGTTTTGTATTTTTCTTCAGGCACACTCGTCTGTGAAGGTTTAGGCACAGACTAGACTAAGAATTGGATTTAACCAATATTAGAGTTTTGACAAGTGACAGTAACACTGGTTTCTGCAACATATGTTGTACAAATATTTCCCAGTTTGGGATTTGCCTTTTCCTTATATCTATATATATTTTTTGAACTATGGAAATTTTATAAATTTTATATTTTTTAATGGTAAAAATCTATTGTCTTTTCCTATGGTTTCTTTCATTGCTTTTTGGCTTGAGGGAGTCCTTCCTCATAAAGGGATGATATGAACTTCTATAGCTTCTCTAATTTTTTATGGTTGAATTTTTAACTCTTTAATCTATCCATATGTATTCTGTGATGCAAAGTTTTAATAAAATAGTCATCAAAAAGTTCCTTTTTCCCTACATTAATTATTAAAGAAACAATTCCTTACCCTTAGGTTTGTAACTTCTTTAAAATATATTATCTTTTTATATTTTATAAGTTCTAGTTCCACATTATCACTTCTGGGTCACTGATTTATCTGTCTATTCTCAGTACTTAACATGCTTTAACTATTGTATATTTATAATTCTTCAGCATCTGATAAAGCAAGTACCAATCTCCAGCCCCCTTTTTATAAACATTCTCTAACCATTTTTGCTTACTTATTTTTCTAGAAAATTTTGTCATGATTCAAAAATAGGCCCCTCTCAGGGTTTGTATGGAGTCGAAAGAAGCCTAAACATTAGTTTGGGAATACAAATTTCTTTGTAATATCCAAGTTCCCATTCAGGACCCACACTGTGATCTTCTATACTGGTCTTTTAAATTTTGCTGGATTAACTACTTATTCATGTTTTTATACATCTTAAATCCCCCTGAGATATAGTTTTGCTTTGATTTTGATTTTACTAGAGTGAGTCCTCAAGTAAATTCCCCAGAAAGAAAAGCAGAAGGTAACTTTCTGGTACTTTACGTATCCAAAAATGTCTAATTTTTTTTCTCATATACATATCATATCTTGGGCATGTATAGAATCTTGATATTGTAATCCTTTTCTCTTAATATTTATCCCTAAGTCCAATGGATAGAATGTTCCTTGAAACACTACTATTAGAAGGAAAAAAATGGAAAACAATCTAAATGTCAAAAAGGAAGAGATTTATTAAATGGTAGTGTATCCTTTGTAGGCAAGTCTATGAACTATTTTTAAGTTAGGTAAATATATATGCATGATAAGGAAATAAGTCCATGTGGAAAAAAGGCCACTGCATAACATGTATACTATGATTAGGTTTTTTGAAAAATAAAACCCTACATGGGTATATATTCATATATCTATTTTCATATCTATACATCTGGAAGAACATGAAGCAAAAATTAACAAATCACTATGGGGATTAAGATTAATGTGTGTGGAAGGAAGAACTTTCACTTTTTATTTTATATACTCTAAATTATTTGAAGTTTTAGAATGATGTCTTATTACTAATTAACAGGGTAGAGTTTTATGCAGCCAATGTACACATTTACTTGACCTTTTCCACACCTTTATTTCACTCTATGCTGTTGACCACACTCCCTCCTGTACAAACACTGGTTTAGGTGACTCTTCTGAGTCTTTCCATGACACACTATACTTATTCCAATTTAGAACTTTGTATTTTAATTTATAATTGCCTATTTATTTGTCTATTTTTTCCAAGTAGACTGGAAAGTCAGATACTTTCCCTATTTCATCATTTTATATCTTATAGAGTGCCAGTTCAATGACTATTTGTTGAAAGTGTCTATGATTTGAAAGGGAATGCGTATTATCTGGTTCTCTGGAAAGTAAGAGAAACAGTGCTCAGAAGGTAAAAAGGGAAGTGATAGAGGCAGGATGGAAAGTCCTGAAGATTGGCTGTGTCCATTGGCTGAGCAGCTGAACTACTGAGGGAAAGGTTCCCTTAACTGCAGTCTAAGTAGATCAAAGGAACAAGGTGGAGATGTGTGCGAGAAACTAAGCAAAAGTGGTGAGAAGGTAACTGGCCTTCTCCTTTGGGGGAATTCCACACTTCAGTAGGAAACTATTATGTAAATGTCTGTCTCTGGTGATCTAGTAGTTTCTGTGTCCCATGTGGATGGGATATATAGGAGTAGCATGGGACTTCTGAAGGGGAAGTTGGAAGGCAAATATCACTATAAAAAGCAAGAGAAAGCAGGATTTGCTTATTAGGGTAAAGACTAAGCTATCCCCACAAAGAGACACCAAAAAGTATACATCTATATGCAGAGGCTTAAATAACATGTTTTCTCATGTTACAGTAAGGTGAACAGTCCAGCTTGGCAGGGAGTCTCTACTCCACAGAATCATTCAAGGACCCACATTCCTTTCATTTATTGCTTCATGGTCAAAGTTAGGTTGTGGAGATATTCAGTGTTCCAGCCTGAGGAAAGGGAAAAGAGAGGAACTTCAAGGCAAGTCACTTATCTTTTAAGGTAGAGATGATCCAGAAATTACATATAACTTCAATTTACCCATTACTTCTACTTACAGCCCATCAGCCAAAACTTAGCCACATAATCACATCTAACTGTGAAAAGAGGATGAAGCTGTAGTCCTTAGCTGAGTAGCCATGTACCTAGTGTAACTTCTATTTCTATGGAAGAAGGGAAGTATGGATTTTGGAGAAAAACTAGTTTCTGCCATATAAAGAAATTATTATTTTCATAACCTGAGTAATAAAAGTTGTCTTGAAACTCTAGTTGCCGTCAAATGCTGGTCTACTACTACTAATGCACGTGCAGTGCAAAGACCAAGGACAATGGAAGAAACTTAAAGCTAAATGTATTCAACGTAAGAGATTGTCCTTTATTATGAGATAATGTTAAAATATCTTTAATGATATGCATAGCATTCTTTTTTCTTTTTTGTTTTTATTTTCTATGCATAGCATTTTAAACGTCCTTTTAAAAAAAAGAAAAAAAGAAGTAAGATAGAACATTGGCAAAACTACCATCAGTATACCCATTCCCCAACTTCTGTGTGTGTGTTTGTTGAAATTTTACTGATTCTTGAAATCCTTACCTGAGACTAATGCACCATATTGCTGAGACCAAGCACAGAGGGTCAGCAGAAAGGCCAGTAGTTAGGAGTAGAGTCCCTACTCCTCCTTCAACTTTGAAGGTGGCATCTCACCCTCAGAACAGGTTTCTTAAACTCTCCCCACTGGACCCGCCATCATCTCCCTCTCCATCACCAGTAAGGTCCCCCTCCTCTGGACTCCCATAGTATTCTTTACATGGTTCTACTGCAGCATTTATCACACTGCATTGTATCAAAAGTTACTGTCTCTCTCCTCCAACTTGAACATGATCACCTCAAGAATAAGGACCATCTGCTCATTGAAGGTACTAGTTCTTTTTCAAGATGAAAACATCTGTATTAATTTGCTAGGGCTACCCTAACAAAATACTACAGACTGGGTGGTTTAAACAGCAGAAATTTATTTTCTCACAGTTATAGAGTCTATAAACCCAAGATCAAAATGTCAGCAGGATTTGTTTCTTCTGAGGCCTTTCTCCTTGGCTTCCAGATGGCTACCTTCTCACTGTGTCCTCACATGGTCTTTCCTCTGTGCACATGGATCCCTGGTGTCTGTACATCCAAATTTCCTCTTCTTATAAGGACACTGGTCAGATTGGGTTAATATCATGCTTTGTACCAGTCAGATTGGATTAGGATCCTAACAACCACATTTTAACTTGTCTCTTTAAAGACTCTATCTTCAAAAACAGTCACATTCTGAGTTACTGGGGATTAGGGCTTCAGCATATCAATATTAGGGGGCAAAATTCACCCCATAACACCTTTATGATCTTTGTTGATTATAAAAGTAATATAATATTTTTTAAATCAAATCATACAGAAATGTGTAAGTAGAAAGTCAAAGTCTCCTATCACTTCACTTCTCATGACAATATCTCCCAACAGTTAGGGGTAATCAGTGTTTCGTGAATGAATGAGTGAGTGAGCATGGGGTGGGCTTCATATTACACCTGAGAAAAATGAGCCACCAAGAGGCTAAGCAACTTTTTCTAGGTCATAAAACTAGTTAATGAAAAGAGAATCATACCCAGTTCTACCAATTTCTCATCTAACATTCATATTTCTCTTTAAAAGTTACCAAACTTGGGAATTCCCTGGTGGTCCAGTGGTTAGGACTCGGCACTTTCACTGCCAGGCCCGGGGTTTGATCCCTGCTCGGGGAACTAAGATCCCACAAGCTGTGAAGCACGGCCAAAAAAATTTTTAAAGTTACCAAACTTAATTAAGTGCTTTTCACTTATATTTCCCTTTGTCGTAGGCTCTTTCTGCAGCAAGAAACAGATATTCACTTAGGTTTTCATGTACTTATTGCTCGTCAAAATTTAGTGAATTAAAACAGCAGTTATTTCATTTTCACAATTCTGTAGGCTGGCCATCTGGGTGTGACTTCTCATTGCCTTGCCTGCAGTCACTCATGTGGCCTCATTCACATGTCTGCCAGCTGGTGCTGGCTCTGCACTGGGGTGCTTCTGTTGCCCTCCACAAGGTTTCACATCCTCTGGTAAGCTACACTGGGCTTCAGAGCTTGGTGATCTCAGGATTCCAGGTGGCGAAAGTGGAAGCTGCAAAGTCTTTTGCAGATTAGACTCTGGAACAGGCATTATGTTACTTCTATCACATTCTGTTGGTCCAAGTCAGTCACAAGGCCAACCCAGACTCAGGGGGGTGGAGAGATAGGCTCTGCCTCTTCATTGAAGGAATAGCAACATCACATTGCAAAAAAGGATGTGGACACAGGAAGGTGTGATTCACTGGAGGGCATTACCATAATGCTTTTCCACAGCTGACATTTCCTACAAGATGACATTCTGTGTGTTGGCCTTCCTATCATGCCCACAACTTCCTTTTTAAAAAGTGAATAATTCATATGGTATCATGCTTTGTACTTTGCAACTCTCCACCTGGCTTCAAGAAGTCAGACTGGAGATTAGTGCTTGTATTAGTTAGGATTAGAGCCAACTTCAAGTGAGAGAAAACCCCACATGGCTGGACTTAAAGCAGAAGTTTATTTCTGATGCTTGTCAAAGTCAAGAGGTAGGTTCTTCAGAATTGGTATTGGCCTCCACATTCTCTGGCCTCTTCTTTCTTGTTTTGCTCCATTGACTGTACCTTCCATCACCAAGGTTGCCTCATGATCCAAGATGGCTGCCAAAACTCCAAATATTACAGTCTATTTCACCCAGCAGGAAGGAAAAAAAGGGAGGGAAAATAGAATCCACTCTTATAATTCCTAGATGTTGTACATCTGACTTCCACTCATATTGCATTGGCCTGCACTTAGTTACAAAGCTATACCTATCAGCACAGGGGATTGGGAACTGTACTCTTTATTTCTGATAGCTCTGTGCCCAGCCAAAACTTAGGGGTTCTATTACTACAGAAGAAGGAAAGAGTAGATATTGATGGATAATCAGCAGTCTCTGCCACAGTGCTCAGCCCAAAGCCAGACATCAGTATGCTGCCCATGGGCATATAATGTGGCCTGGTATGAGAAATATGCCCAACAGATATGCGTTATTATTTCATTCCTTCTGCAAACATATTTATTTATTGAGTCTTTTCTATGTGCCAAGCACCTTTCTAGCTACTAAAAATAGAGGAGAGAACAAAACAGACAAAGTCACTGCCTTCCTTTAGTTATACTCTAGTTTGGAAAGATAGGCAATAAACAAACAATATAAAGTAAAAAATTGATAACTGATATGAACAATTCATCTAGATGAAGGGGTAGACAGTTAAGAAGTGGGAGTGGGAGAGGATAGCTATTTTAGGTAGGTAGGACATGAATGAAGACAGCCATGCAGATATCTGGAAGAAAAGGCACAGGCAGAGGGAACAGTAAATACAAAGGCCTTGAAGCAGGAGCATGCTTGGAATGTTTGAGGAACAGCAAGGCATAACTCGAACAAGGAGTGGAGGAGTGGTAGGAGATGAGGATGAAGAGATAGCCAGAGGCCAGACCATAATAAGGACCAAGTAGTGGATTGTCAGTAAGATACTCTTTCTTCAGGAGTCTAAAAGCAAAGATGTGTCAAGGTTCCTCAAGACCACCCCAGGTTCAGCGATTTGCTAGGAGGACTCACAGGACTCAGCTTATAGTCATGCTTAAGGCTATGACACCAACAGGATACAGAGCAAAATCAGCAAAGGGAAAAGGTGTATAGGGCAAAGTCTGGAGGAAGCAAGCTTCCAAGGGTCCTCTTCCTGTAGACTCACACAAGAGGTGCTTAATCCCTCCAGCAACAGATTGTGACAACAGGTATGAAATGCTCTCTACTAGGGAGCTCATTACAGACTCAGTGCCCAAGGTTTTTATTGAGGATTGGTCACATAGGTACCCTCTTCCTAGCACATATCAAATTCCCGACTGTCAGAAGGAAAGCAGGTTTTTAGCATAAACCATATTGTTTGTACAAACAGTTTAGTCACAGTGAGCCATGCTTATCATTTAGCAAATGGTCAGAATCCTACTGAAACCTAAACTCCCAGATGGCAGTCAAGGGCCAACCTTGCAAGCAGATCTTTCTATCTTAGAAAGATAGCAGTCTTGGACCCGTTGTTAACTCTTTTCTACATAAAAGCACACAGAGAGATATGCATGAAGCAAAGCAGAATATGAGCCAGGAAACTAAACAGAGACTAAGCAGACTCCATGGGTTAGTGGAAGCAATTAATAAATAGAATCCATGAGATAAATAAACTGAGAAGTAGCCAGAGGGCAGAAGCAGAGAACAAAGAAGCCGAATCAAATGAATAAAAGGACATCTTGTGCAGGAAGAACAAACATCCTTCTATGGGACGACCACCCCGGTATTCCTTTTGGGACATGAGAATTCCTAGATGATCCCAGAGACCAGTAAACAGTGCTCTCCATGAGGCCTGATTGCTCCATTAAAATGACTTCCCATCCTTGCCTCCTCATTTCCTCTTGTATCGTCGTATTCCCATCACCCAAGATCGGAGGCATGACTGTGCTCCTCGTAACCTGAAACCTTCTCACTAATATACCCGGGATTTCAGCCATTCAAAGCATAGACTTTAGAGAGGAAATTAGTACGGTGACCAAGGGATCACTGGCCAACTGGTTGAAGGACCCAGAGTTGTAATATAGCACGGACCACCCCACCCCTCCCCCCACCACATGGAGCCACGTTCCAGTCATATCAAACCACTCACAACTGTACTCAGAGGCTAAGTGGACTTTTATGCTTTTGAAATTTTCATCATGTACTTCACTCTGTCTAGAATTTCTGGTGTTTTCATCCTCAAAAAAATACCTCGGCTGGATGCTGTTTGCATTCTCTATGAAGTGTTTCTGACCGTTTCTCTCCCCGCACTCTTGTCTACCGTCTTTTAAATGAATTCTTCCCTCTGCACTGCTCTCTTAGCTATTGGTCTATGTTTCTGTAGTAACACTTATAAAGCATATTGTAATCAACTCCTTATGCATCTGTCTCTGAAATGAATTATGTTCCTAGTACCTAGCATAGTACTTCACAAATGGTACTTTTTAAATAAATGCTTAGTTGGTGAATGAATGAATGAATGAACCAAGAAACAAATGCATTGAGTCACGTATTGAAGAGTTCTGATTCCAGAAGTCAAGGACAAAGCTCCTTGACCAAGACACCCTATTCTTAATTCTCATGCTTGAAACAATAATATCTCTTATCTATTGGGATGCTTATTATTTTCCAAAATTATATTGCTTTTGTGCTACATTATTTCTTTGATGATATCGTTGCTTTATAGATGTTAAATAGCCATGTTAGCATTGATTCTAATCATTTCCCTAGTGAGGAAGCAAATTTTTTTAACTTTTATTTTTTAATTATGGGAGGACTTAAATATTCCCCAACTAAAAAAGCATGTGATAAATATACTCAATGTTGTGGTTTCTGAGTATGTTTATACAAGTAAATAAACACACAGAATCGCTCTCCTGCTATGAAAGTACTTCCTATTACTACTGCCTCATATATGCATGTATATTTTTCAAATTAAACTTATCAGAGGGGAATAATTTCAAGAACTATTGTTTTTACAATCCACTGCTTATGGCACTGAAAGTGAATTCCTTAAGAAATTTTATAATAAAACCAGTTCTAAAAAGCCTAGTCATGGTCATAGCAAACATCAAATAAAATCTAAATTGTTAGTCTTTTCACAAGATCTCTTTTGAGTAGTGGCCCTTTAAAATCTAGTAGTATATTTTATAGCTTTCCTTTACTTCCCTAGGGAGTTATCAGAATTATCAGAATTAAGGCCTTTGCTTGAATGCTTTGATGACATGTCGTGATTGGCTGTTAACATGCAAGAGGTTGCAAGAGCCAAACAAAATGGATTCCTAGAAACTAAGGACAGATTTTTTAAAAATAGCATCGTCTGAAACTAAAGGTAATTAGAATTGACTTTTAATTTCCACCATTAGCCATCTAAGAGAGGGTTTGCAAAGATATGTGAATGAGATGTGGTATTGTCCGGTTCGCATGTGTTTTTGTGGGGGTGGAAGGGAAACTAATATTTTTTTATTATTTTCTTTGTGTCAGGCGGTTAACATACACTTTCATTTAATCATTACAACACCCCCTCTAAAATAGGACTCTGATCCACAGTCTATAGTCGGGAAAGTAAAGGCAGGAGAGAGAAGCTCCAGGCCACACAGTGCAGAGCAGAACTGAAATTCCAACTTAGTTTCTCTGACTCCAGAGTTTGTGTCTCTACCACCCAATATAGGAGGCCAGCTTATCACATCACAACATATAAATAACTCTAATTAAATGTAACCTATCCTGGATATCATACCCCAAATGGAATTTTCTGCTTGGGGATTGAATTTAAAAAAAAAAAAGAAAAAAAGAATAGAACAGGGGTCAGCAAGCTATGACCCCAAACTCGTTTTGGTAAATGAAAAGGTGCTGGAATGGTGCCACACGCATTGCCAATGGCTGCTTCCAAGCAAGGGCAGTGTTGAGCAGTTGTTACAGAGACCACACGGTCTGCAGAGCCCAAAATATTTACTATCTGACTTTTTTCAGAAAAACTGTGCCGACCTCTGGAATAGAACCTTTGTCAATCAATATGCAGTGCTGTCCCAGGGAGAGAGTTTCAGTGTTGGGCAGACACTTGGAGAGCTGTACTGCTGGGCAGGTGCTGGGAGATCTGCTGACTCTGCCCCATCGTGGAGGAAGTATTTTATAAAATGAGTCAATTCCACTTGCCTTGATGGACAATAGTCCATCAAGGAATTCCATTACAGAGACCATTCTTTGGGTACCATAATCACTGAAAACATGTATGAAGAAAAACATTAAATAATATAGTTGCTATAAAAACATAACCTAACAATAAATTAGTAGACTAGAAATAGAAAACTAATACATACAGAAAAACTTTTCAAGTTTGGTTTAGGCTGCCCATCCCTGAACCAATTAAACATTGGTAAAGGAGATGGGGTTATGGTGATGGGTTTAAACTAATCTTGGCCACCACTGGCCACCCACTATGACAGCTAATCTTAAAGGTGGAGTCAAGTGTATGTTGACAGACAAATCACCATATTCACTACAAACATAATTTTGTGATGAAGGGTCTTTTAAGACATAGCAAAAAAAATACAATCCTAATTAAACAGTACAGTTGTCATTATTATTCTCCCATTTGACACACAGATTTAACTGATCATAAATGACCAAAAATTTTCATCATACAATGTCATTGCTTGACATTTCTAAAGGGTATTTCTAGAAACTTTTGAAATTTGCAAAATTGAGAAAAACAGAAAAATTTCATATATTCATAGTTTTTTGGCTTTCTTCCTGTTCCATTGATAGACATGTCATTTCCTATGCACAGAATCACACCCTATAAATTACTGCCTTTTCTTTAATTCCTTTTTAAATAAAATATTAATCTAGTTTATTTTTGAGAAAATAACATGTTCACATGATTAAAAATTTTCAAGGTAAATTGTCTCTAGTGAGACCTCTTTCCTATGTCTGTTCCCCAGTCACGCAGTTTCCCATTCCCCTCTACCACCAACGTTTCCATTTTCTTCTGCATCATTCCAGAGATAACGTGTGCCTTTATAAGTAAATATGTATATATATTGTTTCCCTCCACCTCTTTTTTACAATATTCTGCCCATTGCTTTTTTTCCTTTATAATATATCTTGGTAATTTTTTATGTGATACATATCTTGCTCATTCTTTTATAGGTCTTCATAATATTCCATTGATGGATGTACTGTAATTTATTTGATTAATCCCCTATTGATGGATATTTGACTTATTTCCAGTCTTTTGATATTACAAACAATGCTGCAGTGTGTAAGCCGAGACATATGTCATTTCTCACATGTGGGAGGATATCTATTGAATAAATTTCTGCCTTTTCATCTTT
This sequence comes from Hyperoodon ampullatus, assembly GCF_949752795.1. Classification (NCBI taxonomy): domain Eukaryota; kingdom Metazoa; phylum Chordata; class Mammalia; order Artiodactyla; family Ziphiidae; genus Hyperoodon; species Hyperoodon ampullatus. The sequence continues at coordinate 43,999,899 of NC_136921.1, forward strand.
CACCAAAATTTCATTTTCACTTGATGAACAATATTTGCACCGGGAGTGCTCACTAAAGCACTTTAATCTCTTGTTTGTTTGATATAAAAGACTCATTCATGTCATAGACTGAAACTACTTCCAAATTATATATTCCACATACTAACTTACACCAAAACTCTGTTGCCTGGCTAAGAACAATCATTTTCTTAGAGCTTCACTTGTATTGCCAGAACTAGCAATTGGGAGACACACACACACAAAATAATAACACCATTGATTGCCTATAAAACAAGTTGAGAACAACACCAGGAAGTTGAGACACACATGCCAGGCAGTTTTCTGGCCTTGTTCATCAGCACAGCAACTGACTTACTGGCCTCAGAAACCTTCAGTTCAAGCTGACATCCCAGCAAAGTCTCTAGGTTTGTGGCCCTTCTGGGGAAGCTTGTAAGTGTCCAAAACTTTGAAAAGTTTTCCTGTCAGAGTTTGTAAAATTGTAGCCCCCTAGCTATTTCACAGGATCCCATTAGCAAGGGTCAAGAAAGCTAACGGCATTGTTTTCTAGTTACCAGCCCAGAGCAGAAGCCAACAGACTCTGAGCAAGGCCCAAACAGTTTATTTAATGTGGATTATATCACCCCCTTATCAATGAATGTTCAGTCAATGCCCTAGGTGATAGGAGCTAAGTGATAGGATCCATATGATAAAATTACAGTAAAAATACTAGCTAACATTTATTGAGCATTCACTATGTGCCAACCACTATGCTAAGAGCTTTACAAGCATTCTTGTTTTCAAGTTTAGTCCATTGCAGATTTAAGCAAGGGTGTACAAGAAGCACAGTCCTTCCCCTTCTAGTCCCTCCCCAGAGTAAACCCTGATCCCAGACTCTCTCATTTGTCCTAAGAGCTACTAAAATGAAAATATCCCTGCAAGAGGGAACACTGTAAATGGAACCAGGTTTTATACATCATTTTGCCTGATTTTATCGTATTCTTTACAGGACAACATTTTAATGGGAGAGCTCTATGGATGCGTTGTTAGTTGGAGACAGACTGCCACTGACAGGGAGGCACTGATACACAGTAAAAGTTCAGTTTGCCTCGGAGTAGTCTCTGGAATATAATCACCACCATCGCCCCTTCCCAATTTTAACCCCCACTCCCTTATGAATGCGTGGGAAAAGCAAAGGCCAGGATAGATTTTTTGACTCTGCATTGTTATAATAATTAACTTTACTTAATGGTTCATTAAGTATTGACATGCTCAAGGATCAGTAACTTCTAATCAGTGCATTAGACCATCTTCAGAAGTTGCTTATGGGTACTTATGAAGGGTGTTTGGGACCATGCCTTTAGTCCCAATCAGCTCTAAGAACAGTTTCATTTCATAGCAATTTCTTTTTCAAAATAATTTTCTTAAAGAGTTGATCATGGGTCTTTAAGCACAGACTGAAGATTATCTCTCACAGAGACATAATTTATCAAGGCCTAAAACCACTCAGACTGAGGAAGACCTCTGACTAATTGTTATGAGGGGTGGGCAAGTGGAGTGGAATGCCTAAAAAAGTGGGTCACACAGCTAATCACATGGTTAAGCCAAGAGTTAAACAAAAGGCAATCTCACTCTATCTCTTTGATCTGTATCCAGTCGCTGGCATTAACTTAGTTTTTGAATCTTTTGAGTTCCCACAGGGAACTGGGCTGGGCTGTATTATTTATGGCCTCTCCTGGCTCCAAGTGTAGCTTGCTGAGTGAATGTCTGGGGCAGAGGGAGAAAAAAATCCTGTGGGTGTTCCACTGCATACAAGCCCTAACTGAAAGCATAAAACTGGGCTGCAGTTACCATGCCCTCTCCATTATTTCCAGAGAATTACCCAGGAACATTACTGGAAATGAGCTGTCTTGTCCAGTCAGCTCCCATTCTCTCAGGAAGGTTAGAGCCCGGTGAATTTCACAACCCTTACAGCTTCTTCGGAAATGCATTATGAGTTTCCAAATCTCTTGCTCAGCCTTGATAAAATTCCCAAGTGATTGCAAATGTGAAAATAAAACCCAAAGCTACTTTGTACCTTGGTATATATGAATAAGGCAGGGAGTGAAAATTGCACATAAGTAACCTAGACTTCATAATCATATGGACTTTTGGGCACTTAGTGGAATCCACAGTCTCTATATGGCAGAAATAAATACTGTTAATGATACAGGCTAACTCTTGTCATGTACCTCAGCAATTCATGGAATGTTAGAGCTGGTAGGAACTTAAAGGTCATCTACTTCATACCTTCATGTCATGAATTTGAGACCAGAGAGATTAAGTCACTTATTGATAGGCACTCAGTTCATATGGTAGAAAGAACACTTAGCTTAGAATGAGAAAACTTGAACTTGAGTCTTCACCCTGCCCCTTTCTGGTGGTGGTTTTCAGACAAGCCAGTGATCCTCAATTTTATATTGGCAAATTGGAGTTAATTTATGCCCCAGACAGGCTGTGAATATTGCTTTGGTGGGTAGGAACAAGGAGGTGCCACTAGGAACTTGGAAATAATTTAGCTCTTACAGAGTCAAACTAGTAAAATTCACACATAATAGATGAGAAAGTCACATGAAATTGTAAACTTAGGACAGAAGAGTTGTTTTTAAAATAAGTCCAGGGCTTCCCTGGTGGCACAGTGGTTGAGAGTCCGCCTGCCGATGCAGGGGACGTGGGTTCGTGCCCTGGTCCGGGAGGATCCCACGTGCCGCGAAGCAGCTGGGCCCGTGAGCCATGGCCGCTGAGCCTGCGCGTCTGGAGCCTGTGCTCCGCAACGGGAGAGGCCACAACAGTGAGAGGCCCGCGTACCGAAAAAAATAAATAAATAAATAAAAATAAAATAAGTCCATTTTCCCCCTGATTTTATAGAGTATCATGTGTCCATTGTACTAAAAATAAAAAGAAGAAAGAAGAAAATGCAGATTATGAGTAAATGCATGGTGAATGCATTCCAGATATATGCTGGAAGAATTCCTCATATTCATGAGGATGGGATCATGCCATACATGCTTTTGACTCTTAGCGAGATATTGGTATAATCTTTCAATGTATTTGAGAGAACTCAGAATTCCAAGCAAAATGAACTGGGTATAATATCTGGGAAGCCAATCTTATCTGAAATGTGATGGTAATATGATAATCCAAGGAAAAACTGAGTGAATAAAATAAGCACGATTGGCAAGAAGCAAAGCAAAAGGAAGCCCCCAAATGCCAGAATGTAGACCAGGCATGGGGCTAGGTTAAGCTTTACAAGCTTTACTTAATTTAATCCTCTCAACTACTCTACAGAATAGGTACCATTGCTATTTTCATTTTTCACATGAAGAAACTGATGGTCAAGGAAATTAAATAATTTACCCAACATCATGCTATTAATAAGTGTTAGGAACTGGAATGCACCCAAGCAGTACACTTCCAGGGCCTGATTTGTCTAATTTATATTTTATTTTTACTAAAGTTACACATACACATAATTTTTTTTAATATATCTTTTTTTATTTGGCTGTTCCGGGTCTTAGTTGCAGTACGTGGCATATCTTCGTTGCTGTGTGCGTGATCTTTAGTTGTGGTGTGTGGGATCTAGTTCCCTGACCAGGGATCAAACCCGGGCCCCCTGCATTGGGAACGTGGAGTCTTAAGCACTGAACCACCAGGGAAGTCCCAACACATACACATAATTTAAAGAATCAGAGTTCTTCAAGGTTTGTTTGAAAACAACAGTCTCTAGTCCCTACCTCCCTATCCCATTTCTCACAATCTAGAGCTAATTATTTTCATTCCCTACCTAAACAGCTGATTCTTTTTTTTTAAATTAATTTATTTTTGGCTGCTTTGGTTCTTCGTTACTGCACGCGGGCTTTCTCTAGTTGTGGCAAGCGGGGGCTACTCTTCATTGCAGTGTATGGCTTCTCATTGCTGTGGCTTCTCTTGCTGCGGAGCACAGGCTCTAGGCACTTGGGCTTTAGTAGTTGTGGCATGCGGGCTCAGTAGTTGTGGCTCTCAGGCTCTAGAGCTCAGGCTCAGTAGTTGTGGCACACGGACTTAGTTGCTCCGTGGCATGTGGGATCTTCCGGAACCAGGGCTCGAACCCGTGTCCCCTGCATTGGCAGGTGGATTCTTAATCACTGCACCACCAGGGAAGCCCTAAACAGCTGATTCTTAAGGTATTTACCTCCATATTGCTAAACAACTTGTTTTAATTCTTTGTGGGTTTTACATTTTAGACATTCTCTATTGTCATTCCACTCTAGAAGATGAGGATTTAGCCCTCTGTCTCCCTCATTCCCCACTCCCATCATGAGCTCTCTTCCCCTCTGCCTGTTCCCTCTATGTAGTCTGCTGTGGACTGAATGATTGTGCCTCTCCAAAATTCATATGTTGAATCTTAATTCCCAAGGTGATGATATTTGGAAGTGGGGCCTTTAGGAAGTGATTAGGTCTTGAGGGTAGAGCCCTCAAGACTGGAAGTAGTGCCCTTATAAAAGAGACCCCAGGGCTACCCTGGTGGCGCAGTGGTTGGGAGTCCGCCTGCCGATGCAGGGGACACGGGTTCGTGCCCCGGACCGGGAAGATCCCACATGCCGCGGAGCGGCTGGGCCCGTGAGCCATGGCTGCTGAGCCTGCACGTCCAAAGCCTGTGCTCCGCAATGGGAGAGGCCACAACAGTGAGAGGCCCACGTACCACAAAAAAAAAAAAAAAAAAAAGAGACCCCAAAGAGATCCCTTGCCCCTTCTGCCATGTGAGGTTATAGCAAGAAGGCATCATCTATGCACCAGATAGTGGGCGCTCACCAGACACCAAACCTTCCAGTGCCTTCATCTTGGACTTTCCAGCCTCCAGAACAGTAAGAAATAAATTTCTGTTATTTACAAGCCACCCAGTCTGTGGTGTTTTGTTACAGCAGCCTGAACAGACTAAGACAGTCATACTGTGATTTTCATTATATCTAATATTCAGTTGTCAGAATTCCTTGTCCCTCTTGTTCTGGATTTTTTGTTTATTCTTCAGTACAAATTTATTGTGTTCCTACTATGTGCCAGGCACTATTATAGGTGCTAGCTTATGTCAATGAAAGTTTATGATAAGATTCTCAGGTGGGCATCTATTTTTACCCATTGTTCTGGGCAGTTGGTGGGCCCTTCACTCTGGAAACTGAGATTGTAGGATATTTTCATTAATTTTTTTGTTATGATTTACTATCCTCTGTTCTTTTAGTAATCCTATTATTAGATATTAGACCTCCTATAAAGCTCCTCTAATTTTCATCTTTTCTCTCCTACTATCCATATGCTAGTCTTTTACTCTACTTCTTGGGAGATTGCCTTAACTTTATCTTTTAGCCCTTATATTGAATTTCTCATTTCTATGTCATGTTTTTAACATCTAAGTTCCTTTTGAGTTTCCTGACTATTCCTTTTATAGCTAACCTGTTATTGTTTCATATCTTCTCTTATCTCTCTGAAGACAAGATAGTTTGTTTTCTAAATTTCCTCTTGGCAGACCTTGTTTCCTTCAAGTTGCTTTCTTCTGTTTGTTTTGGTGTTTAGCTTGCATTAATAGGCATTCCTCACATATCTGATGATCACTGGCTGTCTAGTTTTATTTTAAGAATGGGGCACTGGGCTTCCCTGGTGGCGCAGTGGTTGGGAGTCCGCCTGCCGATGCAGGGGACACGGGTTCGTGCCCCGGTCTGGGAAGATCCCACATGCCGCGGAGCGGCTGGGCCCATGAGCCATGGCCGCTGAGCCTGCGCGTCCGGAGCCTGTGCTCCGCAACGGGAGAGGCCACAACAGTGAGAGGCCCATGTACCGCAAAAAAAAAAAAAAAAAGGATGGGGCACTGACAAGAGGATGCACTGCATGCAGAAGGGGATTCTCCATTGAGTTTACTACGGGATGATGTAACATAGGCCAACATACTGGACCCATGTCAGTATCTTTTCTCTAAGGCTGATTAGATTACCCAGAGAATTCTTCCAGCCTTTTGCCAAGAAAACATAAGCCTGGCTAACAGTGTTCTGGGAACCAAGTGGAGGAAAAAGATTGAGGAAGTCTCAACACACAATTTAAATATTTACATTTAATCCCTGGTATTCAATATAGTAGTCCTCTTCCTTTCCCCGATCTCAATCTAGAGTCCCTCTGTTAGTTCTTGGCATGGGACTAAGCCTTCAGTTTCATACTGAATGAGGCAGAGACAGTCTCTTGCCTGCAAGGAATAGGAGTAGGGAATTAAGGATCTACCAGCTTCTTAAAAAGACTTTCCACTAAATCCCCTGTGTTGTAATCCCCACCCTCATTCTCACTTCCTAAAGTATCTGTTGCTCCAGTTTTTTTAAGGGCTCTTTATTGTAAATTGGGTTGGTTATCATCAAGTTTAAGATTCAGCTTTATTGACTATCCTAATTCAGTTAGTACTTGTCTCTCTGCTTCCTAGTTTCTAAAATTTTATTGCTGTTGTTTCCTATCCCTTTCCCTTTGTCCTTGTGCATTTTATTAAAATTATTCTATTGTTTTCTTAGCTGGGTGAAGGAAGGAAGGGATTTGAGTGCTTATGTTCAATCTGACATCTTTAACTGGACTGATCCAGACCCTACGGCATTATCAATACATTACCGAAAAGTTTGCAAGGTTTGTTCTAACTATTCTAGAAAGACAGATACTAAATGTAGCAAACAGAAACACAGTCACTAAAGAACCATGATAACCATAGTTGGACGAAATGTCCATCAGGACTCTCCATCTTTTTTTTTGTTTGGATTCCATGCTTACTGGAAATCTTCTAATTATATAAAATTCAATATGTCTGAGGTAAAATTCATAATCTAACACCCAGACTAGGTTCTCTTACAGGGTTCACCATCTTAGTAATGGTACCTCATTCTTTCAATTACTCATGTCAGAAACATAGGAGTCATTCTAACTCCTACTTCCTTCTCAGCCCCCACATCTACCCATCACCATGTCCTGCCTGTAAATATTTATAACATGAGTCCATTTCTTCCCATCTCTACTCTGAAGACCCCTGTTCAAGTTACCAATACGTCTTACACTTCTACCGTTGTCTCCTAAATGATCTCCCTGCAACCATGACAGCCCCCTTACCTGTCCATTTCCCACACTGTAGTCATAGTCACCTTTGCAAAATGCAGGTCAGATCTTGTTCTATACGATCTGCTTAAAGTCTTCAGTGATTTCCCACGACTCTTTAGATAAGGACAGCAAGGCCTGTAAGGTCCTGCAGGGACTGGCCTGTCTCCTCTGGCCTTATCTAGTGGTATACCCACCCCCTCCTTGCTGTCAGCTCCCCAGCCACGCTGCCTTTCTTTCTGATCCTCTTTTTTCCTGATGCTCTCCCTGCTACTCACCCCTCACCAAAGGCCACTTCAGGCAAAACAGCTCCCTCCTACATCTGCCCCTAACAGCCTAACTGCCCCATTCACTTGGTCCCAGGTTCTCACCTACTGAGTCATTAGGTCTTGGTTCTAGAGTTACTTCCTCAGGGAAACCTAATTAGGCCCTCATTTTTTATGACTGTTTTATTAATATCTGCCTCTCCCTCCAGATTGTAAGCACTATAAGGGCAAAGAGAATGTCTATTACTTTTCATCACTCTTTTCTCAGGACATGGCTAATTGCTGATTTTTCTTTTAAGGGCTGATTTTAAAAGGAAAAATAGTATGTATCATGGTTGACATCTTCCTCAAAGTGAGAAGAATTTCAGTATACTGAATATCATGCAATATTTCCTTTAAAGATTCAAGGTCACCATTATAAAAACACATAGTGTAATATAGTAAATTTCTTAGTTTTTTGAATATGTAGGGATATCAACCATGATGTTAAATAGCCTCAGACTGATTGTCCAGAAAAAAAGCGAGGCAATTTTGAAGTTTTCTAAAGGGAATTTGAATTTCTTAATGCTTAGAAGACTAAGAGATTGGTTCAATTATCACCTTCAAATATAGGAATCATTTAATAATTATTATTATCGTTATTGAACACTTAGCATATACTTTATTATCATTATTGAATACTTAGCATATACTAGTAGTAATCAAGAACTTTAAAAACATTATCTCATTTAATCCTCACAGCAACTCTCTGAGGTAGGTAACTGGAAGTATTTTCATTTTACCAATGAAGAAACTCAGGCAAGTTAAGGAAGAGGTTAAGAACTAACTGTGGGTAAAGGTAGTCTGGCTCTAGAGCCTGTAGGTTTAATCCCTTTAATGAAAAAGGTGATGAGCAATTACTTTCAGGAGGCCAGAAATTTGACCAAGGAAAACATCTTAAATGAGGGAGAGCCTTCATTTGGACAGAAGGAAGAATCATTTAAAAGTATTAAACATTCGGGCTTCCCTGGTGGCGCAGTGGTTGAGAGTCCGCCTGCCGATGTAGGGGACACGGGTTCGTGCCCTGGTCCAGGAGGATCCCACATGTCGCGGAGCGGCTGGGCCCGTGAGCCCTGGCCGCTGAGCCTGAGCGTCCGGAGCCTGTGCTCCACAACGGGAGAGGCCACAACAGTGAGAGGCCCGTGTACGGCAAAAAAAAAAAAAAAAAAGTATTAAACATTGCAATAAACTATTTTTAATAAATAAGTTGCATGTTTATTCTGTTTAGCTTTGAAAACTAGAGTGGGTAGGAATACAGCCCAGAGGGGTCAGTTAACTGTATTTAAGAACAGGGCAGCACAGGGAACTCTACTCAATGCTCTGTGGTGACCTAAATGGGAAGGAAATCCAGAAAAGAGGGGATATATGTATACATATGGCTGATTCACTTTGCTGTGCAGTAGAAACTAACACAACACGGTAAAGCAACTATACTCCAAAAAAAAGTAAAAAAAAGAACAGGGCTTAGATCTGATTCTCTTTTGAGGTCCCCTCTTGTTCTCCAACTCTGGAAGGTTGTTTAGTGCCAAGTTATCTTTTGTCTTCAACCTTTTCCCTGGTTGAAAGTTTGCCTAATGTAGTCAACTCGTTTATGGTATTATCCCAGGATAGCTTATCCAGGGCAAATCTTGCCTTATTGAGTTTAGCAATCACTTTGCTTAATGACTTGCTGTGTTAACAACTTGGCATGCGCTTCATCCACAGTCAGCACCTACTCAGTTTAATTACTTGCTTTGTTTATGTTATACTGTCTTCAGGGAAATACTTTGAAATCCAAAACTTAACTGACTCCTGTAGTACCAATCACCCCGCCTCCTGCCCCAAGTGAGATCATAAATGATGCCAAAGAGGAAGAAAAAGGAAAAGAATTTAAAGAAATTGACATGATTGTCATGAGGAATTTGATGAATACAAAATGAAAAAAGAGACAATCTGACAATAAATCAGAACAGCAAGAGTCTATAAGAATAGCGTTAGGAAGACTAAATCATTCTTTAAAATTATCTTGAGGCCTGCTAAAAATATTCTAAGGATACTTTGCAGAAATAGATATATTTTTAAACACCAAGAGAGCCCAACTTTATGAGGCAAATGGTCTACGTGTTGGCAGCTGCTGTGTAAAAGGAAAGCATGCTGCATCTCTTCCCTTGACTCTCCATGGAGCTGCCCTGATCCAGGGAAGCCTTTATTCTCCAATCCTCATGCAAGAGAAATCCCATCCTGTTGCCCTCACCAGGTGCTATGCTGCAGGACTCAGACAAATGGCTCATTCTCCTTGCTTTGGGAGAATGCTTGTCTAAAGGCCTTAAAACCTTAAAACCTGTGTGCCCAACTTCACCAAATGCCATATGTCTGCCTGTCTTATCTTTAAAAACCTCCTTCAGTCCTCAACTGAATCATTAGAAAAAGATGGGAAGTAAACGGGTGAATTGTATATCTGTTTAGACTCTAGGCAAGTTCTCTGCAGGATTGTCTTTGGCTTAGTTAACTAAAAAAAAAAAAAAAAAAAAAAAAAAAATCCCACAGTAAAGAGTCTAAACTGGTTTGTGGAATTTGAGATCAAAAGGTCAGGGGCAGCCTACCCATGGGCTTCTGTACTGTTTGAATGAAAGAGATCACTTGATGTATATATACATATAAAACCAGTTAGCAGTTTCACCTGTCTTCACAGGACAGTGCCAGTGGCCCCAAATGACCAGTGACTCTCCTGTATGTGAAGATGATTGACATTATCATTCCCTAAATACACTAAAGCTCTAATTTTATAAGGTTTATCATATTTGGAATTCTTAGCTCAATGTCTATCTCATCCCCAAGTTCACTGCAGGCCTTGTCTGCCCAGCTTTGACTGGTATCCAGGGACCTGCATGAGGCAATACCCAGCTCCTCACTTTATACCCTAATGGCATCCCCAGACCATGATCTTTTATGAGACCAGGGGAATTACAACTGTCTTCTCTGATGCATTTCCAGTATTAGCAGAATACTTGTCATAAGGTAAATGCTCAATAAATAGGTGGGTGGATGAACAAAAAATAAATTAATGGCCTGGGTGTGTTTTCTTACTTTCCTCAGGACCCTGGGAAGGTCACTTAATCCCTGTGTTCCCAAATCTGGCTGTACTTCAGGATCACCTTGGGAGCTTTTTAAAAAACAGGGATTGGTCCCCACCTCCAGGCACTCCAAACAACAGTTTACATAACTCTCACAAGTGACTGTGATGTGCCGCTAAATTTGAGAAGAAAGGGTCTAACCTCACTTTCCTCATTGGGAAACAGCTGGCCCTGCTGCCTCACGGGATGTCATTAAGGTCAAATATCTTAAACTGCAACGTACTCTAGCAAAGAGGGGGGCTGTGTGTGACCGCACAAGGTAGGACAAGACTGGAGGCTGACCAAATAGACGTGCCAGAGAAAATAAACACAGAATTTCAGAACCCAAGTGGCACATACATGACTTGTCAAATTCTAAGACTTCCATGGGATCTGAAAGTTTTCTGAACAAATCAACTCCTTACCTCTTTGCCTATAAATCTCCTACATCTGTCTCCCTTTGGCTAATCCTGGCAACAAAGCACCTATTTTATATTAGAAGTATGGGAAGTTTAGGGGCTTCCCTGGTGGCACAGTGCTTAAGATTCTGCCTGCCAATGCAGGGGACACGGATTCGAGCCCTGGCCCAGGAAGATCCCACATGCCGCGGAGCAACTAAGCCTGTGTGCCACAACTACTGAGCCTGTGCTCTAGATCCTGTGAGCCACAACTACTGAGCCCACGTGCCACAACTACTGAAGCCCGTGCACCTAGAGCCCGTGCTCTGCAATAAGAGAAGCCACAGCAATGAGAAGCCCGCGCACCGCGTCGAAGAGTAGCCCCTGCTCACCGCAACTAGAGAAAGCCCGCACGCAGCAACGAAGACCCAAAGCAGCCAAAAATAAAATTAATTAATTAAAAAAAAAAGAGTATGGGAAGTTTATTGGAAAGAGTAGTCTGAGGAAAGACCATTCATTCATTCCCAGCTGTATTTATCTACTTGCTCAACTGGTCATAATTGGTAATTTCAATCTCATGCAAGATGATACCTCAGGCTGCTAACCCCCTAACCTGACATCAAGACAATTGTTGAAATACCATCAACACTCCACCTAGATTCCCTGGATTCCTCTTTTGTATCTGCCTATCCCCCCAGCTTCTGCACAATTAACTTTAATATAACTTCTGGCAACCTTCTTCAGAGAACTACCTTTGGGCTACAGGAGTCCCTTAGGCAGGATGCACAGGGAGCCAGAAATGGGGTGGGATGGGGGAGTTGATGTCCTGTCCCCTCACCCCAGGGCAGCAGGTAGTCAACTTCTGACTAGTAGAGGAATGTGAAAGCCCAGATCACTTGCCTTGAGACAGAATAAACTATGCAGTGTCATTTACACTCCAGAGCTCCCCTCCCCTATTCTACTACCTCCACTCCCTTACTGGCTTCTCATTTAAGAACTTCCTTGATAATCATTTGCATGTAACTCCATCTCAGCATCTTCCTCATAACTTCCTATCTTGCTCAGCTATAGGTATTTTAACTTAAAAATAACTTTCATTTGCATTTGTCTGATTACTCAGATGGAATGTGCATCTATGTGTCCATGAGAGTTATGTCAGTTGATTTCTTTTGTGATGTCAAGTCCTTTGCCCACTTCATTAATTCAGATTTTTTTGAGGTGTAGTTTACATACAGGAAAGTAAACAAATCTTAGTGTACAGTCCAACGAATCTTTACATATGTACACACCCATGTAACCACCACCCAGATCAAGATATAGAACATTTGTGTGTGGTATCGTTGATTTATAACATTGTATAAGTTTCACATGTACAACACAGTAATTCACAATTTTTAAAGGTTATACTCCATTTATAGTTATTATAAAATATTGGCTATATTCTCTGTGCTCTACAATATATCTTTGTAGCTTATTTATTTATTTATTTATTAGCTTATTTATTTTATATATAGTAGTTTGTACCTCTTAATCCCCTACCCCTATCTTGCCTCTCCCCTCATCCCTCTCCCCACCAGTAACCACTAGTTTGTTCTCTATATCTGTGAGTCTGTTTCTTTTTTGTTATATTCACTAGTTTGTTGTATTTTTTAGATTCCATATATAAGTTATAACATACAGTATTTGTCTTTCTCTGTCTGATACATTTCACTAAACATGATACCCTCCAAGTCCATCCATATTGTTGCGAATGGTAAAATTTCATTTTTTTTATGTCTGAGTAGTATTCCATTATACACACACACACACACACACACACACACCACATCTTCTTTATTCATTCATCTGTTGATATAAACTTAGGTTGCTTCCATATCTTGGCTGTTGTAAATAGTGCTGCTATGAACATTTGGGTGCATAAAGATATAGAACATTTTTAGCACCCAGAAGCTCCCCCATATCTCCTCCCAGTCAGCAGTCACCACTCCCAAATATTCTAATTGCTATCATTGTAGATAAGTTTAGCCTGTATTATACTTCTTATAAATGGAAACATCCTGTGTGTACTCTTGTGTCAGGCTTCTTTCATTCACCATTGTGTTTGGGAGATTCATCCATGTTGCGAATATCATTTATTCTTTTTCATTGCTGTGTTATTTTCTACTGTATGGATATACCACAATTTATTTACTCATCCTATTGTTGATAGAAATTTGGGTTGTTTGCAGTTTGGAGCTATTATTATGAATAAGGCGGCTATGAACATTCTTTACATGTCTTTTGGCAGATATAAGCACTCATTTCTGGGTATATACACAGGACTGGAATTGCTGCATCATAGGTTATATGATTGACTATCTTTGGTTGGTGCTATAGCAAACTTATTAACTCTGTTCTATTTGGGTAAATTTCCCCCTACTTGATTGCTTACCTTTTAAACTATAGTTATCTTCTTTTTTCCCCAAGTTTTATTGCAGAATAATTTTCACAAATAAAATTCACCCCTTGTAAGTGTAAAGTTTAAGAGTTTTGGCTAGGATTACTGTGGGTTTTCTTGTTTTTTCACTTTTTAAAAAAATTTAATAGATCTTTATTGGAGTATAATTGCTTCACAATAAGTGTTAGTTTCTGTTGCACAACAAAGCGAATCAGCCATATGTATACACGTATCCCCATATCCCCTCCCTCTTGAGCCACCCTCCCATCCTCCCTATCCCACTCCTCTAGGTCATCACAAAGCACTGAGCCAATCTCCCTGTGCAATGCTGTTGCTTCCTACCAGCCAACTATTTTACATTCGGTAGTGTATATATGTCGATGCTACTCTCACTTCGCCCCAGCTTCGCCCTCCCACCCCATGTCCTAAGTCCATTCTCTATGTCTACCTCTTTATTCTTGCCCTGCAACTAGGTTCACCAGTACCTTTTTTTTTTTTTTTTTTTAGATTCCATGTATATGTGTTGGCATACATTAATTGTTTTTCTCTTTCTGACTTACTTCACTCTGTATGACAGACTCTAGGTCCATCCACCTCACTACAAATAACTCAATTTCGTTTCTTTTTATGGCTGAGTAATATTCCATTGTATATATGTGCAACATCTTCTTTATCCATTCATCTGTTGATGGACACTTAGGTTGCTTCCACGTCCTGGCTATTGTAAATAGAGCTGTAATGAACATTGTGGTACATGACTCTTTTTGAATTATGGTTTTCTCAGGGTATATGCCCACTAGTGAGATTGCTGGGTCATATGGTAGTTCTATTTTTAGTTTTTTAAGGAACCTCCATACTGTTCTCCATAATGGCTGTATCAATTTACAGTCCCACCAACAGTGCAAGAGGGTTCCCTTTTCTTCACACCCTCTCCAGCATTTATTGTTTGTAGATTTTTTGATGATGGCCATTCTGACTGGTGTGAGGTGATACCTCATTGTAGTTTTGATTTGCATTTCTCTAATAATCAGTGAGGTTGAGCATCTTTTCATGTGCCTCTTGGCCATCTGTATGTCTTCCTTGGTGAAATGTCTATTTAGGTCTTCCACCCATTTTTTAACTGGATTGTTTGTTTTTTTGATACTGAGCTCCATGAGCTGTTTGTATATTTTGGAGATTAATCCTTTGTCTGTTGTTTCATTTACAAATATTGTCTCCCATTCTGAGGGTTGTCTTTTTGTCTTATTTATGGTTTCCTTTGCTGTGCAAAAGCTTTTTATGCAATCCTTATCAAACTACCAATGGCATTCTTCACAGAATTAGAACAAAAAATTTTACAGTTCGTATGGAAATACAAAAGACCCCAAATAGCCAAAGCAATCTTGAGAAAGAAAAATGGAGTTGGAGGAACCAGGCTCCCCGACTTCAAACCATACCGCAAAGCTACAGTAATCAAGATAGTACGGTACTGGCACAAAAACAGAAATATAGATCAATGGTACAGGATAGAATGCCCAGAGATAAACCCATGCACATATGGTCACCTGACTTACAACAAAGGAGGCAAGGACATACAATGGAGAAAAGAGAGCCTCTTCAATAACTGGTGCTGGGAAAATTGGACAGCTACATGTAAAAGAATGGTATTAGAATACTACCTAACACCATACACAAAAATAAACTCCAAATGGATTAAAGACTTAAACATAAGACCAGACACTATAAAACTCTTAGAGGAAAACATAGGAAAAACACTCTTTGACATAAACCACAGCAAGATCTTTTATGACCCACCTCCTAGAGTAATGGAAATAAAAACAAAAATAAACACATGGGACTTAATTAAACTTAAAAGGATTACTGTTGTGTAACTACTACTACAATGAAGATAGAAAACGTTTCCATCACCCTAATTATCTTCTATTTTAACATAGAAATATTTACAATTTTGATGCAACCATCTATGACTAATCTCCTATTTCTCTATTTTTAATACACTTTGTTAATTTTACCAGATGAACTCTAGAATTACTCTACAAAGTCTCAAAACAAATACCATTGCCTTCTTATCTAGAAACACAAACATGTAATAAATACAGAGTCCTAGCTCTTGAGCTGGACAAGCCAGCATAGGAATCCCAGTCACTTACTTGCTGGATGACATTAGGCAAGCCCCTAGCCTCCCTGATATCAGCTTCTGCCTCTGTAACTGATTATAATAATGGTGTCTGTGTCATGAGGCTGTTGTAAGAAGTGGTGAAGGTAACTATAGCAGTCGCTTGCTATTTGCCAGGCACTGTTCTGAGCACTTTATTTGTAGTGACATTTAAATCTTATAACAATTCTGTGAGATATATATTGTACCTCTCCTGGTTTTACAGATGAAGAACTGAAGCACAGAGAAGTTAAGGAAACCAAGTCAGGCTCAAGAGTGTGCTGGCTACTGCACTGCTTCTCAGCTTCATAGATAAGGAGGTGACACAGGGAAAACATGGAGCGTAGGCCCTAGCACAAAGTACACAGAAATGCTAATTTTCATTATTATTATTCATCTTCTTTATACATTCAATAAAGTTATATAATTGTCTTCATATCGGTCATACACATTTCTTGTTAAGGCTACTCATAAATTTTTTATACCCTTTCATACTGTGTGCATGGGATGTGTCTTTTTTCCGTAATGTTTTCTCATTGGTTATTTTGAAATGTGGTGAAAGCTACTGACTTGTTTATACTGTGTAGCTAAAAGAACCTCAGCAGCACTGCAGTACCATTTAAAATACCCCTCCAAAAAGTAATTTTAATTGTGTATAGTGCTCTTTTAATAGCAAATGAAGTTAGTAGATAGGAAATGAGAAAAAAAAGAAGATTAGAAATAACACTTTTGATTCTTTCCTCCTTGGTTAAAGAGAAAAAAGAGAGGGGAAAAAGTAGAAAGAAATAATTCACTCATCTGAGAATAGTACACAAAAAGCCACAGCACATTATCCCTCCCCCACAAAAAAAACCGCTTTATTCTCAATCTCCTTTTCTTATGTGATACTTTAAAACAATATTTACAGTTTAAATTAACTAAGTGAATTTTTAAATGTCTTCTCACCACTTGGAGAATTCTGAGATGAGCAAATATTTTTCCTATCTGGATGTTTGTTTTATTCTCTTGATAATCTGATCAGGGAAAAAAGGAGGGGAATATTTCTTTTGAAAAATTGATTTTTCTTCAATAGATAGCCAAATGTTGTCCTTGTTTGCAGGACAGGGGAGTGAGTGGGTGGGGTGGGTAAAAAGTTTCTCTTGGGTAAAACATTCAAAGGTTTTGACCTTTGTATAGTAGCTATATTTAAAAGTGACTATGTCAGCTCTCTTGAGGACATTTTAGTGCCAGTGAAGGTACATCTGGGTCAATGTAACATAATGACTGATCTGCTCTTAGTCAGGAGGCCAATGGGAAAAGGCGCTACAGTCAAAGAACAAGTAGAATAACTCGAGGAGGCTTAATCAAAGGACTGTTTACAAAAGGTATGGGCAGGTGGAGGAATTCTAAAGGATGGTGCAGTATACTAGGGCCCGGTAATACTGAAACTTACCGCCCCAGACTGGAAGGGAGTGGGTGAAGGAGCAGTGATAGGAACTTGGAAAGCCTGTCGATAAGGCCATGTTATAAAGATTCCAAAAGTGCAGTCGCATCCAAATCCAATACTAAACCTAATGTGCCCTCAGAGGAGGCCCATTCACAGCACTAGAAAAGGTGGTATTTCCCTCTAGCCACTCAATACATGTTTCTTGAAATTGATTTTATTAAATATAAGAAAATTAGCTAACGTATTCATCAAAACTTCAGGTTTGTAAATGGCAAACACCTACATCAAACTGGCTCAAACAAAGAAAGAGAATTTATTTGATCGCAATTGGGAAATTCAGGAGTACAGGTCGCTTTATATGTAGCTGGATCCAGGAATTCAAGCAGTTGTGACTCTCTGAGGATGAACAAGCATGAGAAGAACTCTAGCACTCTCCAACTCCTCATTCATTCCTCATTCATAGGAGGAGTGACCTAGATCTGTGGGCACACTGATGCAGCGGGGGCAAGTAGGGGCTAAAATACAACAGAACCTCAGGTCACCGAACCATGAGCCATAGCCTAGGAGAGAGTTATTCAGCTGGGGAATTGGAAAAAGTATCTGGCATGTGGGCATGGTTCAGCTCTCCCAGTGCCCTTCATTTTCTCTGATAAGATGGTCTGTCTTCCAGTCTGCCTTACTACCTTGTGCAGTCTGCAGTGGAGGGCAAAGTCTAAAGATCTCAGCCATGCTGGTGACTGGTTGTAAATCCGATTAACTAAGGAGCAGAGTGTTAGAAAGTTCTTTTGGGCAGCAATCCAAAGCCATGACCTCAGTCAGCTTCTCAGTAATGATTTCATCTCCATTTACCTAACCCCTCCATCTATCTCTCAATTATTCTGAATTTAGGCAAAGAGGGGTATTATATTTTGGACCCCTAAAAGGTCCATCAACACTTATCAGGATACTGTCTACCCTTTCCACTTCTCAACAGTGCTTTCCTCTCTGTGCTTGATTCTCAGGCAGATTTTCCTGATTTTGGAGTAAAGATAGCTTAAGGAAGTTCAAGATTCAGTGATCTTTCAGCTCACAGTTTCTGTGAAAAGAGAGTGCTTCTTTTATGATAACCCTAGCAAATATTGTGGGAAATTTTTTCATTGGTTCGACTTGGGTCATGTGTCTATCCCAGGACAGGAATGGAGCACCCTGACTGGGCACACCTGGGTAACTTGACTACTCCAGTTGCTGGGGGATGGGTCAGCCTAACCTGAATCACATGGGGTAAGAATGGGGAAGGGACTACACTCACATGCAGCTTGAGCAGAAAGCAACTAGTTTGGTCTCAGTAGATTGCTAAAGACCTTGCAAATGCTTTGAAAATTGTTTTCCTTATTTCATATTATTACTGGTTGTCAACTTTGGCTATACATTGGAATCACCTGGGGAGCACACCACCCCAGACCAATTAAATCTCAGGGATGGGACCCTGGCATTGGCATTTTTACAGCTCCCAAGGTGCTACTGATGTGCAGCCAAAGTTGATAAACATATCCTATGGAGAACATTATTTCTAAGTCTGGGGCCAATTAAGAATGACATTGATCTTGCTCTGCAGCTAGTTTAACTTGTTATAAAATAGAAAGCCTGAGAGTACAGGGAGATTCTGGGAAGATAGAAGTAATAGTGACATGGTTTTTTAATCTTTCTATAATTCTACATAAAAACAGACTGAACAACTAAAAAAAAAAAAACCCCAAATCCACTAACAATGTATGCAACCACAATGGGTGCAAGATATGTGCACAGACCATGGAGTAAAAGCAGGTGACAGCAAACCACAGTGTCTGTGCAGATGGATGCAGAGGAGAAGCAACTGGGTGTCTGGAGGATGTGAGACAAGGAGATCCACAAGATAGTGGATTTGAGGACAGCAGCTCCCTTCCTGGACAGGGCACTACCCAGAGGAGAAACTTCTGGAAATGAAATCAAATTGAGCAGAATAGGGTCAGTAAAAAAAATGAAGGGAAAAGAAGTTCCTACCAAAGTGGAGGAGAGTTGGGAACTTTCACAAAATATCAAGTTAACTCCAAAATATGGAAGGTAAACACTAAACTTTAAAAAATGATTATCTTTGGCAGTAAAATTTCTAAAATTTTTCACTTCAACTTCACATGCTTCTTTTTATTTAATACGTTATTCCAGTGAGCATGTACTGCTGGAACAGCAAGCATATATTTGTAACATACATATGTTACAAAAGCCATATATATATATACACATATATAAAGTATATATTTAAATTATAATATATATACTTAAATTAACATTGAAAAACAGTATACTAAAATACAGGTACCTGAACTAGCCTATATATCCCAAAGGCAGTTTAAGTAGAACCCACTTGGAGATCACCAAAATGAAACCCTGTATATCATGTGAATCCAAAGCAGGTAATCAAGGAGGAAAGTGGGACCTTGCAAGAAAGACTGTGTGAATACAAGCCGCTGGTGCCATACCTTTTTCTGCAGACTTAGAATTGTTTAGATATTATCAAGGCAATAAATGATGACTATTTGAAAGAATGAATCTAAAATATGAGTGAATGTAGAGTATAAAAAAACTTTAAATCAGTTTTTTTTTTTAATGAAACAAAAATCAAGTAAGCATTTCAGGAGAATGAAAAACTAGAAGGAAAAGTATTTAGAACCTTGAATTGGAGAGTACTGTAGTGTTGGACTAAACTCAGTTTCAATAATTAGAATTTCCAATAAGAGACTCTAAAATCAGATCTCAGTCTTTTCTCCACTGTGATAAACATACGAAAGATTTCATGAGCATCGTAGTTTCTCACTATTTCCCACATATTAGCCATGATTCTAGCCTCATCTCTCCCTCAAAACAACATATTAGAATGCAAGTGAGAAATTCTTGGGTCCCTTTAATTAAAAAATCTAGAGAAAATCTTAGAAACCTTCAGTGTAACTGTTGTCAATAACTATGTATGGTTAGGGTGTTAGCATTGGAATGGATCTTTTTGATAATCCAAGTGTTTCCTCAATCTGTGTTCCCAGGAAAATTACTTTACATCTCTAAGTTTCATTTTCTCCATCTGTGAAATGGTTTTCATAATTGTACACACGCTGTTGTGATAACAGAATGAAATAGTAAATGTAGAGCATATAGCAAATACCAAAATATTGGCTAACAACAACTTACCAGTAACATTCTCAGTATAGATGGTAATATACTAGTATGAAAGGAAAAAATGCCATTGAAAACCATTAATTGATAGTCTTAAGCTTCATTTTTAATAAAATTCTTTAATTCTTTATATATTTCCCTCATACTCAGGTTAATATATCTTTTGTTATTTATTTTAAAAGATATGAGTACCTACTATGTATAAGACACATGCACATTAGTTGGTAATTTGATAGAAAAGGTATTAGGTTTTCTCCCATTTTATTTAGCTTTTATTTGCATATTATTTAAGTTTCAGGATACTCCTCAAATGAAGGGGGATTTTAAAACCAAAGTAACACCTGGTGGGTGTTACTGTGCAGTTACAGCTGGCCTGTGCGGACAGCTCATCTTGTGCCTCCAGCCTCAGCAGGACGTGGGCAGGGTTGTGGGGCCTGAGCTGTGCCTACAGCTGTGCAGCCAGAAGCCCCTCTTCCAGTCCAGGGAGTGGAAGGCGTGTGGGATCACAGATGCACCAGCTGATTGCAGAAAAGCCCTGAGTGCATCGTAACACTTGTGTTCTGAGTTGTCCATGCCCTGGGAACTTGGTAAACAAGCCTCCCTCAGTTTGTCTCTGGAGTCAGCAACGTATAGCAACCAGCTGGTTTCCTGTGCACGCTTGCAAATGACTCAGTTTGCATGATTTCTCACCAAGGTGACTAAATCAACTGTTGGGCTTAGCGTTTGTGTAGACAGACTTTGAACCTGTTTTGCGTGGTGCAATTTCAGTTATGATCTTTCCAGTTATTTTTGTTTACAAGCTGTTGGTCTTGACAATTATTTACATTTTAATTACTAGTGTTCAACCCCCTCAAGAGGAGAGTCAAGCAGCTTATTTACTTCCTGCTGGCAGGCTTCTGAGGAAACAGCTTAGCCAGGCTTGCAGAGCCACTGAACTAAAATAAAGTAACTTTCAGAAGAGCAGCACCACATCCTCAATAGCCAGCTTTGCTACTCCTCTACTGGGGCTTCTCATGGGGACCAAAACTGAAATGAGCCTCTCAACGTAGCAATCAAAATACTGCTTCATTTTTCCCTCTCCCTTTTCTCTCAATGAAGCAAACTTCTAACAGATTCTATTTGCATGTATGTACAGCACTCATTTATTGAGCACCGCAAGGGAGAGTTGTTCTCTGTGTGCCTTTTCAGATAAGCGTATCCCTTTAATCATTTAACCTTTTCCTTGTTCACGAAGAAATAGTTTTAAATATTAATCAGCCTCAACCCCCTTCTAAAACAATACACTAAACAGAAAGCAAGCTTCCGTTGATGACTCCTGGTCATCATTATGGATTAGTTATTGAGATGTATTCTGATATCCACAAGGCCTACGGAGGTGAGAGGACTTGTTTGTTCCAACATTAATAATCCCACACTGTTACCACCTCAGTTCTTGTTTCTGCCTTGATGTTTCTTCCTTCTCTGTCCGGCTACCTGTCTCTAACAGCTCTTTCTCCACTTTTAACAGGCTGTTGTTTTTAATCTGCCATGAACTGGGAAATCAGATAAGCCTGTTTCCTAGAACTAAATGCCTTGACATAATGTTCTATAAACAGAGTGCACAAACTTTAGTGCGGACTTGCCTATTAGTTAGGGTGTTTGGGCTGCAAATAATGGAAAATCCTGACTCATCATGGCTCAGACAGCAAGGCAATTCATTGTTTCATAGAACTAAGAGGGCCCGAGGAGGACGGAGTCCAGGCATGATACTTCAGGCTCTGTTTTACTCCTGGTGATGCTACCAGCTCTGCCTTCTTCCATGCCGGGCTTCATCCTCCACCTGGTGGCAATATGGCTGCAGTGGTTCCAGAGGCACATCCTGACCCAGCAATGTTCCAAGGAAGGAAAGAGAATATCTCCTTCTGTGTCTCTTTTAGGAGAAGGAGACCTTTTTCCAGAAGCCCCCCACCCCCGCTCCAGCTGACTTCCCCTTCCTAAACTTGCCACTAACTAGGGGGATAGAATTCTCATGATAGATTTGGACTAATTAGCATCCACCCTGGGCCAAAGCGGAATTCTCTTAGGAAAAAGAAGAGGGAAATGTAGACATTGGGAAGGGAGCCAACAGTGTGTGCTAGGAATTGAAATCATTTGCTTATGATTTTTTAAAACAATTTTTATAGCTTTGCAGCTGTGTCTATAATTAGTTCAGATGTGGAGCAGATCACATTTAGAAAAGCGAGGTATTGTTTTAAAATAAAATCTAATGGTAACCAGAGATATTCAGTGAAAAACTAATACGGGGGCTGCGTGTACCCATAAATGGAGACAAAGTTTGGGGGTTGCTTCTCTGTGAATATTATAGCACTCGAATGATCCAACCTAGAAAAATAAGACTACACAGTTTATCACAAGGAAATGCTTGGAGGAAGGAGCTGTTGAGAGGGGGAGCCATAGAGGTGACTGTGGCTTTTTGTGAAGGTCAGGTACCCTTCAAATGACTACAGGTAAATCCATTAAGTGACAGGAAAATCCCATGAACCAATATTTTCTTTTTGGAGCACATTAGGAAAAAGATATTAACACCTAGACCACTCGTCAGGGTGTAAGCAGTCATGGATAAATTAGGCAAATTCACTTTTATCTTTTGTTTCTTCCTTGAAGCTCTGGTAAGCTTCTCCCTATATGGGGGGCTCATATGAGCATTTCTTCAGTTAACATAAGCATATAGAGTAGGATGTTTCTTTTAGATCAACTAATAAACCCCTCTCATTTCACAGAGTTCAAGCTTCCAAGAAAATATCACCTTTTCTTCAAAGTGGTTCCTGACTCTCCTCCCCATCTCCAAGTGTGATCTGATGTTCTTTCTCTTTGCTCCTTTAGCACTCTTTGCACATTTCCAATATCATGTTTACCACACTGAGTTATAATTTTGATTTTTTGCTTGTCTTTTCCTCTAAATTCCAAGTATCTTGACAAAGGACCCAGGTTCTACTTATTTTTGTCCCACAGGGTCATGGTGATTAATGACTATCTGTCAGAAGGATGGATGAGTAGATGGATCTGGAAGCTAAAGAGCAAAGCCATTAATGCTTTGTCCCAGCCCCTCTCAGGAAGTTAGCTGCACAGGTAGGAAGAGAATCATAGATGTTAGGGCTATTTTCCAATCCACAAATTTGCTAGGTCTATGCAGATGGTATTTTTGTTTTAAAATAAATGCTCTAAACTATGCTAGGGCAAGTAGAGTGTGGGGACACTAGAGGCAAAACAAAACAAAAAAACCCATGAAATCACAGTCTCAGACTGTGCAGGGTTTTACGAATGGCAATGTGGCGCGCGCGCGCACACACACACACACACACACACACAAAACTTCCTATGAGAAACAAACACTTGTAATTCTCTTTTCTAAGACACCTTTGGTTACCAACCATTGAGGAGACTGATTCCTAAGCCTGTCCCTTACTCCCCTCCCCAAATCCCAATATGTATGAAAGGCAAAGTGCTGTGAACATGGGGACAACAGCCACTAGATGCCTCCATCATTCACTTTAGCTTTGTGACAATTTCCTGGAAACTCAACATCTTGAAGGAGAAAATATTTTTTATGACAAAGTTCCAGTGTCACTTCAGATTTTAGTAAGATCATAGCACACTCTTTTCTTAGACTAGAACCAGGCAGAAAGTCTCACTCAGTTACAGCCCTGAGGCTCATTATAGACTAACTAGTCACCTGAAGTAATGAAAGGAGGGAAGGGTCACTTTCCATGTGACCAAAATTCACCAGAGCCACAAACCTGTTAGAGCTTTTATTCCTCAGTGCAGAATGTAACTCTTGCTCATGCCTAAAAAATTAGAGTGACCCATTTTATTGAAAGGTGGGAACATTCCAGGAGGTAGACTAAACTGGCTCCAGGACTGATGAAAGTGTCCTTTTTGCCTCACATTTTGGGACTCTTATGAATTATCAGCACATCAAGCCCTGACTGGAAATGCCAGGATGTTTCAATTTTCACAAACTGAAGCAGGTAATTTGGCTGAAAACAATTTGGCTAAATGAAATTTCACCAAGTATAATTTGACCAAACATAAAGTTTGTATGTGTTTAATTTAAAGTAATTTGGTCAATAGGAAAATTAATAAAAATAATACTTACATGAAAGTGAGTAATCATAATCGCTGCTTCTTTTAGTGTTGGTAATTTTGATATGTGTACCATGAGGTGGCTCTGTGTATCTTTGCATTTTTGTCTGTTAAAATTGGTTCTTTGGGCACCTCCCTGGTGGTGCAGTGGTTAAGAATCTGCCTGCCAATGAAGGGAACATGGGTTTGAGCCCTGGTCCGAGAAGATCCCACATGCCGCGGAGCAACTAAGCCTGTGTGCCACAACTACTGAGCCTGTGCTCTAGAGCCTGCGAGCCACAACTACTGAGCCCGTGTGCCACAACTACTGAAGCCTGTGTGCCTAGAGCCCGTGCTCCGCAACAAGAGAAGCCACCGCAGTGAGAAGCTCGCGCACCGCAATGAAGAGTAACCCCGCTCGCCGCAGCTAGAGGAAGCCCATGTGCAGCAACAAAGACCCAACGCAGCCAAAAAATAAATAAATAAATTTCAAAAAGTAACATTTAAAAAAAAATTTGTTCTTTTGTTGTTATTGTTCTTGTTGCCAATTAGTTATGCTCTTTGTTTCTTACAATACTGAAAAGTTGGAAAAAAGAATTGTTCAACAACAGTGGAACAACCTAAATGGCCGGCAAAAGTAGATTGGTTAAAACAACCTAAATATCCTTTAATAGGGGAATTCATTAAAATGGAATTTTCATATGCTTTCTTCCATGCTTTATTTTATTAAAGTTCTTTTGTTAATTTTCTAGTGATATAAAAGCAGTGTTACTCAATACAAAAAAATTAGGACATATAGACATGCAAAAAGGGATATTATGAACACATAAATTCAACCTATCTAGTTGAAACTTTGAAATCTTGAGTTATTTCCTTCCAGGACACACACACACACACACACACACACACACACACACACACACACACACACGTCTAGTCCTTAAAAGTAGGATCATGCTATGTTTCATAACCTCCAATACAAGGCCACAAATTGTTAGATCTCTAAGTAATTTTAACGAATATTCTATTGATCGAAAACTAGTTAGGAATTATTTTAAGTCCAAATAGTAGGGGGAAGATATGATATGTGGACATAAATGTTTATAGCCAAATATAGGGTTATGAAACAACCTTATGATTAATATCGATTATCAATATTTTAAAAATTCATTTCTACATATTCAGAATTTTAACCAGATTGTCCTATTGGTCAGTTCTCTTTGGATCATATTCTTTAGCTCCTATATGCTTGTGGCCAAATCAGCTTTGAGCAAATTATTAGAAGATGCAGTTTATTTTTAAGTTAAAGCTTAACTTCCCATGTCAAAGCTGCCAGAGATGTCCGCACCAGTCATTTCCAACCCACTGGACCAGAGGCACACAACCTCAGATGGCCAAATTAGTGACACAACTGTGAGCCTTGTTCCAAAAAGATTTTTAGGTGACTTTCACAAATATATCCAATAGAACAACATTAAAAGTAAGAGGAAGTGGGTGAAAGGTACACAGGAACTCTCTGCTCTATGTTTGCAGCTTTTCTGTAAGCCTAATATTTGCTCAAAATAAAAAGTTTAAAAAATAGCTTGAAATATAAATAGATTGGAGAGAAATCTTTTTCTAAAATTAAGAGAAATCAATGCCCCCAAAACATACACAAAGATGGGTAATGATAAGATGAGACCTGATATGAAAATTAGTAGACAGGAGACATGCTGTAGGGTTTTACACAATTACTATAGTTAAACAGTGTCAAAGTAAAAAAGAAACATGATTGTTATAAGAATCACATTACTATCTATGAAAATGTACTGATTAAAGAGAAGAAGCAAAAGGTTTCCTGCACTTAGGTCCAAGAGAAATTTTTCTGCAGGTTTTTACAAAGTGGGGATAAAGTGATGGAGGAGTTAACATTCTCAACAACACCCTAACTCTAAATAAACAATGTCCTGTAGAAGGAGTAGGATTGGATTGATAGGCAGAGAGGGAAAAGCAGTTAGATTTCTATAATAGTCATTTGAGATATTACAAATAGACTCTAAATAGTTTTCTCTTCAAAAGAAAAAAAAAAACTTAATTATGGGGAGGGGTGGAGTAAAGAATGCTTTCAGGAAACATTAGTATACCTGTCCTGTCAGAAAGCTTCAAAACTAAATTAAAGGGCTTCCCTGGTGGCGCAGTGGTTGACAGTCCGCCTGCCGATGCAGGCGACACGGGTTCATGCCCCGGTCCGGGAAGATCCCACATGCAACGGAGTGGCTGGGCCCGTGAGCCATGGCCACTAAGCCTGCATGTCCGGAGCCTGTGCTCCGCAATGGGAGAGGCCACAACAGTGAGAGGCCCACATACCGCTAAATAAATAAATTAATTAATTAATTAAATTAAATTAAATACTAGACAAGACAAGCAGACATGATATATACAAGTCAAGAGTCACAGTTATTAGCCAAGGCAGAAAAGCAAGACTCCAGGCAGATGAGTTTTAAGAAAAAATGGAGCAGCACCATGTTTCCTTAACGTACATGACGTACTCCATGGCACCAGATGCTGCCTGCACTGTTTGTTTATTGGCTTCTTTACTTTAGTCTGTTTAAAAAAAAAAAAAAAAAGTCCATTTGTTGGGAGGCTCAGCCCATCTCAAGCAAAATCAGAAAGTAACACAAGCTGCGTCGTCTATTTGCTTCCTACTTATAACTCTCTCCTCCACCAATTTAAAAGAATGTTTCAAATGGGCCTAAAGAAAGTAATGGAAGCATTTAGCCCTGAATTCCTGAGGTCCAGCCTTGACTAGAGGAGGGACTCTTAGGCTACAATGGTGAAGAAAAATGAGGACACTGTGAAGTGTGGAGCCCAGGAGCAGAGGTAAACCTTCAAGGGGGCAGAATCCAATGGGGCACTGGTGGGCTTACATGAGCTCCAACTGGGAAAGAGAGAGAAGATCCCATGGGCTTCCTTAATTCATAGGACCTTCCCCTGGTGAGCGGAGGATGGAGATAGGCCTGTTCCCACTTTAGACTCACAATGTTCTCATGCCCTTTTGCCCCAAGATATCTACTCCTTGCTTGGTATTACTATTTACTTATCCTATAGTGTGAAGGAGGTTGTAAACCAGAATTGGCCCTTAATGAGGTTGCTAGAAGTCTATCCTGGAGTTTATAGGGATAGGAAGGGAGGGGGTATTGTCTAAGGGCCCAGGCTTCCTAGTGACTTGGAGCCTAGTCAACCTGAGCATAGGTCTCCCAGCCCAGCTAGTGCCCTCTGTCCTCACCCCTTGTCTCCTCTTCCCCTCTGCCCCAAGGTGATGCACATGCAGTGTCCATTCTTACTGCAACTTCTTCTCCAGCCTTTGCCCTGTCTGTGCTTAGGTTTCTTCACCTCATCCCCCCTTGCCATGTGCACATCCCAAGCATGGCAACATAGCCTTTCTATCCTGGACACATCATCCATCACTCAGCCTCCAGACCCAAGAATCTGGTTCTTTTGAGAGTGGTTGGGTGGAGCTGCATGGGGGCGGGGGGGGAGGGGGGCAGAAGGAAGTGAACCAAAAAGCCTCAGCAAGTGAGGGGACAGGAAATCCTATAAGCTACTAATGGTAAATCCTGATGTCCACTTCCCTCATAATTCAGATTCAGATAAGAAAGTTGAGATCCCAAGTGACTTATTCCAGATTTCTCAGTCATTCATTGCCAGAGTCAAAGCTGGAATCCAGCTCACGTAAATATCACCCAATTGATGTGGCTTCCTTCATGCCACATGGAGACAGAAAGGAAAATTGAGGTCTTTCCAGAAATGCCCATGCTAATAAGAGTGTGGGAAAGATATCAGGAAAGTTCCAAATACATTGGAACTATTTACAGATACTATGAAACTAATAAAAGTCTAAACTGATCTTTTTTTTAAAAAGCTTGCCTTGTCCATATAAAATAATATTAATCAGGGGCATGTCCACACAGGGCAAAGCATTTCATAAATATTTTTCACTAGTGTGAAATATTGGTTACATATTTTCATAGCAACAATCAAATATAGAGGTGGAATTTCACCCCTAGTTCTGACTTCCTTCCTGAAATTAGGCATTGTTTTGATAAACTTGGTCAACTGAAAATATTCCCTCTACATCTGTCAAGTTGGTAGATGTTTTTTAGGAAAAAATATTGTTTTTTTGTTTAAAAATTGGATCACAACACCTATGTATAGACACCAGTTTCTAGAAGAGGCGCTATTTTAAAATAGCACGTGGGGTCTGTAAGCCATTTCTTCAGAGTTGTCTCCTTTGCCTAAGAAAGTAATCTGATACCAACCAAAGGATTTGATTAATCAGTCCAATCAAATAAATGTTTAATTCCTTAGTGTTTTCTGTATGGGCTACAAAGAGCTGCTGCTGTCACAGAGCTTGCCATCGAGCAGGGAGGATTATATAAGGGCAGAGAGCTGTCACTGGAGACGAAGGTTAGATAGGGTGAGTGGGTGAGCAGAGTGCAAAGAGCTATGGGGATTCAAAGGAAGGTGGGAACACAAATATTTGTTGAAAAAAAATTTGAGAGATCAGGAAAAGCAGCTGTGGAGGTAGATGCTTTAAGGCAATCCTTGAATGATGGAAAGGATTGAAAAAAAACATTCCTGGGCTTTGCTCCAGAGCACAAACGTTCGGAAAATGCAAATATTTAGGATATTGATTTTTAAAAGATTGTGCAAAACATTTAAATTTTGCTCCTTCGAAAAACACCTGTCTCTTGCCACTGTGATGAACTTTTCAAGTCCCCAGGTCCTAGCCATTTTTGGCGGCCTTCTAATATGAAACCAGAAGAAATCCCAACAGCCTGGAGACATTTTGCTTTTGTGTCATAGACACTACTTACCCCCCTTCCCCCCACGTTGAATCTTCATTTGTGCATGTACTGAGGATGACTTTACTTTTTTTTTTTTTTTTGCGGTACGCGGACCTCTCACTGTTGTGGCCTCTCCGGTTGCGGAGCACAGCCTCCCGACGCACAGGCTCAGCGGCCATGGCTCACGGGCCCAGCCGCTCCGCGGCATGTGCGATCTTCCCGGACCGGGGCACGAACCCGTGTCCCCTGACTCGGCAGGCGGACTCGCAACCACTGCGCCACCAGGGAAGCCGGAGGATGACTTTACTTTTAACTAATTCACTCATTGGATAAATATTTATTGAACATCTGCTATGTTTCAGGCATTGCCAGGCACTAATAATAGAAGGGTAAATACAAATCATCCGGGAAATGCAAATCAAAACCACAATGAGATATCACCTCACACCTGTTAGGATGGCCATTATCAAGAAAACAAAAGATAACAACTGTTGGTAAGGATGTGGAGAAAACAGAACCCTTGTGCTCTGTTGGTGGGAATGTAAAATGATGCAGCTGCCATAGAAAAAAATATGGAGGTTCCTCAAAAAATTAAAAATAGAACTACAATATAATCCAGCAACCCCAGTCCTGGGTATTTGTCCAAAATAATTGAAATCAGGATCTCAAAGAGGTATCTGCCCTTCCATGTTTATTGTGGCATTATTCACAATAGACAAGATATAGAAACAACTTAAATGTCCATGACAGTTGAATGGATAAAGAAAATGTGGTATATACATATGATGGAATATTATTCAGCCTTAAATAAGAAGGAAATCCTGCTGTATGTGACAACATGGATGACCCTGGAGGACATTATGCTAAGTGAAATAAGCCTGACACACAAATACTGAATGATTCCACTTATATGAGGTATCTAAAATAGTAAATTCATAGAAACAAAATAGAATGGTGGTTGCCAGGGCCTTGGGAGAGGGAGAGGTGGGAAGTTTCTGTTCAATGGTTGTATAGTCTCAGTTATGCAAAAAGAAAAAGTTCTAGCTGTCTGCTGTACAACATCACGCCTATAGTTAACTATCCTGTATCGTGTACTTAAAACTTGTCAGGAAGGTAGATCTTGTGTAAAGTTTTTTTTAGCATAATAAAAAAAATTAAAGTTTTTTTTTAAAGGGGTGAATACACCTTAAAAAATCAGTTACACACAAGAGAATCAAAGGACACGAAAATGAAAAGGTAGCTGGGACCACAGGGCAGAGGAACTAGACCACCAGGGAGGAACATTCCTTAGAGGTATTTCTGGAAGCAAATTAAGCCACCCAGACTATAGTCACAGGCCCATTATTTTCTAAGAACTCCAAATTAGAACAATATGTACTTCCTAATTTTCCAGTTTGCCAGTTTTATGGACAAAAAGTAATGTATTGTTTTCCGCCTGGTCCTGGAATATCACGGACTCCTTGCCAAAGTTCCTGCACTCCCAACTCCTGGCTGGTCCCCTTATGGGAATTGCCATCTTATACATGGCTGTTCTGGAACAAGCTTCCAGGATATTCTTCAAAGGCAACATCAAAAGCCCAGGTTAGGGCTTCCCTGGTGGCGCAGTGGTTGAGAGTCCGCCTGCCGATACAGGGGAAACGGGTTCGTGCCCCGGTCTGGGAGGATCCCACGTGCCGCGGAGCGGCTGGGCCCGTGAGCCATGGCCGCTGGGCCTGTGCGTCCGGAGCCTGTGCTCCGCAACGGGAGAGGCCACAACAGTGAGAGGCCCACATGCCACAAAAAAAAAAAAAAAAAAAAAAAAAAAAAAGCCCAGGTTAATTCATGATGTTTGCCCTTTTAATAAAAAATAAGGGTAGAGTTAAAACAAAAAAAAAGCCCAGGTTAAAACTGGAAGGTTCCCTATGAGCTTCCTATTCTGTTGTGGTCCAAAGAGAGGACATTTGGTAAGAAAGAGATTGGTGGTCAAAGAAATGATCTCATCTGAAAAGGTAAGACTAGCTCCAGTTTAACAAGAAGTATCTTTGTCTCCTGATATCAAGGTAGTGCAATACCCTACACCCAATACAGTTCCCCCAGCACACAGCTGACAACAGGGGCACACACTTCTCCATAGAACATCATTCCCTCCCAGGGCCAACCATGTGAAAGGAAGGGTGGTTCCTTTAGCCATGTCCTCCCCTGCAGATGATGTGACCAGTATGCCCACGGCTGAAAAAAACCTGTCAGTGCATCTGTGGGTTTGCTGGGCCTGAGCTAGCCCCTGCCTCTATAGCAACATATTTAGCCACTCTCCTCATCTACTAAGAAAAAGATGTGACTGGGTGACTCATAGCCACGAGATTTGGGATCTGTCATCAGGCAAGGAAAACCAACGCCTAAATGGAATTAACAAAAGCCTTTATTTGTTGGTTTGGGTTTTTTTAAACTTCACTGAATTGTAATTTACACACCATAAAATTCACCCATTTTTAAGCATAAAATTTAATGATTTTTACAATAGTTACAGTAGTGCAAAATGTGCAAACTTTCTATCACCCCAGAAAGATCCTTTGTCCATTTGTAGTCAGTCCCTATTCCTAGCCCCTGCCCCCAAACAACCACCATTCTGTTTTCTGTCTCTCATTCATTGGCCTTTCCCAAAAATTTCACATAAATGGAATCATACCACATGTAGTTTTTTTGTGTGTCTGGCTTCTTTCACTTAGCATAACGTTACCGTTACTGAGGCCCTTCAGTTCTGTAGCATGTATCAGTACTTCTTTACTTGTTATCATTGTGGAGTATTTCACTTTATGGATATACCACATTTTGTTTTTTCATTCACCAGTTGATAGACATTTGGAATTTTTCCAGTGTGCTATTATGAATAAACCTGCTATGAACATTCCCATACATGTCTTTCTATAGACACACATTTTCATTTCTCTTGGGTAGGTACCTAGGAGTAGGATTGCTGGGTCATATGGCAAGTTTATATTTCACTTTTTAGAAACTGCCAAACTATTTTCCAAAGTGGCTGTGCCATTTCACATTCTTATCTGCAATAGTTGTTATTGTCTGTCTTTTTTACTATAGTCTTTCTAGTGAGTTGGTTTTTAAGACTCAGATTTTTCTCACCACTCACATCCCAGAAACCAGCATGGCTAAGCATAAGGTCTGGGTCATAACTGGCTAAGGCTTTTGAGACTGTGGCCATTTAGGAAAGAGTCTGGTTGTGGAAGATGGACAACTACATGCTTGTTATTATAACAAAGAAGGGATAGAGCAAGGCCAGACACTTCCTTTGTCCAACCTTTATCGGCTGAGGCAGGAAAGCCAGTTCTTCTAAGAATGGAAAGTTTCATTTACATTAGAAGTGGTCTCAGCTTGTTCATGCAAGAACTAATGAACATTTATGAGCGCCTTTATGTGGCGAATAAAAGGTATTTCTCATATACTACATAAAGTGAGAGTCAGTTTAACTTAAACATTTTTTTGACTGTCTGTTGAGAATAAAACATTATATTGGGAGATAGAAGAGTGCCAAAAATCCTTGATTCAAGAAGTTTGAAATCTGCTCATTCTGGTGTACGGAAGTGGGAGAGGAGGTAGGTTGGGGAGGGAGCCTGTCATTGATACAGACTGCTGAGTCACAGACACCTTAGCATGTTCTAAGAAGTGCGTGTGTATGCGTGCAAAGGGGGCTAGGAAGTTGAGCAAATACTTGAAACAAATTAATTTGGAAGGTTAATGACTATAACCCCAAAGTTAGTCTGTAGTACACATTACTAATTCTGAGAGTTGTGAACTGCCATCATATTAGTGACCCTTAAGAAACTGCTGGGCTTCCCTGGTGGCGCAGTGGTTGAGAGTCCGCCTGCCGATGCAGGGGACACGGTTTGGTGCCCCGGTCCGCGAAGATCCCACAGGCCGCGGAGCGGCTGGGCCCGTGAGCCATGGCCACTGAGCCTGCGCGTCCGGAGCCTGTGCTCCGCAACGGGAGAGGCCACAGCAGTGAGAGGCCCACGTACCGCAAAAAAAAAAAAAAAAAAGAAACTGCTGAGGAGGTCCATTTTATGACTCGTTGCCCATGACTTTAAGGTTATTTCAGTGTTTGTCAAGATCTTGTGCAGTTGGCTGGGGAGGGGCAAGAGGAGGCAAGCATGGAAAGCGAGACAGTCATATGAACAGGTACTACAGGCTTGCTTGTGCAGGTGGAGGAGGGATTCAGTGGGCTTCTCCATTCCCTGCAGAATAGCATTTCTCACTCTCCCTGAGGTGTGTGCCATGGACGTGCTGGAACTTTCTGAAGTCTGGCCAGCAGGAGCCAGTTTTGTACATTTCCCAACTCCACCTTCAGTGAGGTCTAGAATCAGCAAACACTAGGAATCAGGCCTTCCGTCTCACCACTTACCTCAGAACCTGTTGTTAAACATTTACCAGCATACCACTGCAGTGAGCTGTACTAACTCTCTAGCAAAGCACTCTGGGTGATCATCTTCCTCTGAGCTTAGGGAAGGGCCTGAAGGTTACCTTGGAAGACATCTGCAACATACACTGGAAAAGACTCGAACGGTTTACTAAGTAGAAAACAAAGACTGGGTACTCTTACCATGGGGTGGGGGAGATGCCCGTTGGAAATTAAGCTCACATCTTGTAAGACAGATAAAGCAGTTTCATACATAATTATGACAGGAGACAGGAGGTGGTCAGAAGCATGAAGTATAAACTAGAGATGATTCAGAGGAGGGTGAGGCTGAGCACACCCCACGTTCCAGTGCAGGCCCTTAGAGCTGAGAACTGCCAGGTTGCTCCCAGCTTTGAGGCTCCTGGTATACCAAAACATGAAGAAATGCTAAAACAAGGTTAAAAAAACAGTAGTATATTTTAAACGTTTCCGCTAAACATCTTACACACTAAATGCAATGCCATATCATTGCAGTATTCATAAAAGCATTAAAATATTAATTTACTGCACACTATGGGGGGGATGGCTTAAATTAAAAGTTGTCTGATAAACATCTTCTTTGAAAACTGTTAGCTAATCTCAGTGACTGCCTGTTAAGTCTCACTGGAAGGTGAAGCCTAAACGTAAGGACCATCGGGACAGGAAAGCCCTGACCCCAGAGCCCTTTTTTTACATGCTTGTGTTCGGGATTATAGCAAAACCTTCATGAATTCCAAGCAGGACCTTGTCTATCATCTACAGAAAGAAGTATCTATCTCATAGAACTAGGAAATTTTAATTTTGCATAGGTGAATTACTCTAATAACTGAATTGCATCTCTTTTAAATGCCCAAACAATTTTCACTATATTTTATGGGAAATTTTCCACAGCCTTCTATAGGTTTTTTAAACTAACATCACCTACTCTTGACAATTCAGGAATATTGTTATTATCTGCTCTCATGGCACTACACGGCAATTGACAATAGTTTTGCCCTTTTAAGGTTTTTCTGCTGCTCTCTCAATGCTGACGTCACTTCCTGCTGCCGTTGGCACATCCGCCCCTCACAGTGTGGCTTTTTTCTGGTTGGTGGTTACTATACCCACTGGGCTGCTGAAGTTTGGGGAATCAGATAAGCACTTTGTTTACATTTGTTATGAAGAGCCTGTAATGAGAGAGAGGGGCCTGCGACATCTGAACCTAATGGGGCTCCATAATCCGACTTTCACACAGACTTTGAGGTTTGGGGGCTGTGTTTTAGAACTAATTTTTGTTGCTGGAACTATGGTCTTATGTGAGGAATTGTTAATATACTGTTATGGGCTGAATTGTGTCCCCCTCTAAATTTATATACTGAAATTTATATACTGAAATCCCAGTACCTCAGAATGTGATTGTATTTGGAGATAGGGTCTTTAAAGAGATAATTAAAATGAGTCTTTAGAGTGGGCCCTAATCCAATGACTGGTGTCTTTATAAAAAGATATTAGGACACAGACACAAACAGAGAGGAGACCATGTGAAGACACAGGGAGAGAAGGGCCATCTATGAGCAAGGAAAGAGGCCTCAAGAGAAACCAACCCTGCTGACACCTTGATCTTGGACTTCTAGCCTCCAGAATTGTTAGAAAATAAATTTCTGTTGGTTAAGCCACCCAGTCAGTGGTCCTTTGTATGGCAACCCTAGCAAACTAAGACACTAACCAAGTTTCTGCCCCTGTGGTGTGGTGTCCTGATATTACACCTGGAGTAGAGAACAGTAAGGGCTATCTTGAAGGCTCCCCTTGCCAAGCCCATGTCTTAGGACAACTCTTTAAGCTGTTGGTAAATTATTGCTAACATTGATTTTTCAGGTAGTGCAGAGTCAACTCATGAAGCAGTAAGGAAAAGATAACTGGACACTGAAGGAAGAAAGAGAAATGAGCTTCTATGTATGCACGAATAATGCAGAATTTAAGGGAAAAAAACGTTTCACGTACAGGAAGATAAATTCTGAGCTATCAGTTAAAATCTAAGAAAAGCACCAGGAGTCACTGTCAACTCTTCTCTAAACAAATATATCAGTCCAAATAGCTACTGAGAACAAAAAAAACACTTATAAACTAGGAAATTTTATACACAAAAATTTTTTTTAAAAGCATGAAAGTAAATCATTAGGAGGCTTCCCTGGTGATGCAGTGGTTAGGAATCCGCCTGCCAATGCAGGGGATGTGGGTTCGAGCCCTGCTCCAGGAAGATCCCACATGCAGCAGGGCAAATAAGCCCGTGCGCCACAACTACCGAGCCTGTGTTCTAGAGCCCGTGAGCCACAACTACTAAAGCCCGGGCTCCTGGAGCCCATGCTCCACAACAAGAGAAGCCACCACAATGAGAAGCCCGCATACCACAACAAAGAGTAGTCCCTGCTCACCGCAGCTAGAGAAAGCCCACGCGCAGCAAGGAAGAGCCAATGCAGCCAAAAATAAATAAATAAATAAATAAATTTTTTTAATAAGTAAATCACTAGGGTATCGTCAAAAAACACAGTGAAAGATGGATGAGTGTGTGAAATGCTGATTTCAATTTAAGAAAGACATCGAAGAAAGAGAAAAGGCCCAGAGAAGAAAATGAAAATTTAAAGGGAAAGAAGTGACTTAGAAATGAGGACAGATGGGACCAGGAAAAGGGGAGTGAGTTGGAATAGAATTACAGTTTTTGAAATTACGAACATGAAGTCTGGTTGGACAGTGGCTGGTCCTCCACACCCCAGGGTGCTAGACCTGATGAAAGCCCTTGGAGTTTAAAAAGCGTTGTTTTAGGATCACTTATATATGGAATCTAGAAAAATGGTACTGATGAATACCATCAGTATTCATCTGTGGGAATAAAGATGCAGACGTTGAGAACGGACTTGAGGATACCGGGGTGGGGGGAAGGGGAGGCTCGGATGTAGTGAGACAGTAGCATTAACATATGTACACTACCAAATGTAAAACAGATAGCTAGTGGGAAGCTGCTGAATAGCACAGGGAGATCAGCTCGGTACTTTGTGACCACCTAGAGGGGTGGGATAGGGAGGGTGGGAGGGAGGCTCAAGAGGGAGGGGACATGGGGATATATGTAAGCATATAGCTGATTCACTTTGTTATACAGCAGAAGCTAACATAACATTGTAAAGCAATTATACTCCAATAAAGATGTATTTAAAAAAAGTCGTCATTTTAGGATAAATGAAAGGCACTCTTTGCCTAATAAGTGAAAGACAGTATGCTAATTTCTCCCAATTGTTGGTACCAAAAAAAGATACCTAGATGTGAAGCAGATGTGCATCAAAATATGTGTGATGGACAATGTTAATGGAAACTGTGAATGTTTGGAAAATTTCTAATCAGCCACAGTTGAATCCAGGGTGAGCAAACCCGCTTACCCACCATTGATCCCAGAGCCTTTGCCTGAGACAGAACTGCTCTGTCCTCACGAGGCACAAAGCAAAGACACCCCAGAAGTCTGAGTGAGTAGGGGACACACAGGACAGGGAAGTTCCAAGTCTTCACATATCTTCAAGGGGACTTTATTTTTTATTTCTTCACTAGCCCTAAAATTTTCCTGTCTTCTTAGAAGTGGTGGCAGTTTCTGAGACCACATAAATAGCAAAAGTATGGTTTTAAACTGTTCCTAAATATTAAAGTAGAAAAAAACTTAAACCAACTTGGAGCCATTCGCAGTCATTTATCTCCTATTGATTGAAAAGTGCTGTCCTTACTTGCACATCATGCCTGCCAGGTGGTCAGACAGAATCTACCCGGCTTCAGGACTGTTATTCCTGGGCTCAGAGATGTCCCTTTTAGACTTAATTCAAAAAAAGCAAACAGGTCCAGATTCCTCATGGCTGAGCCCTAGGGCAAGGAGCTGACCTCATCAACACGTTAGCTCCAAAGCCCAGCACCTGCAAGCAAGGGCACAGGGCCTGGCAGACCTGCTAACAAGTTAGATTCCAAAACACCTGACAGACTGGAAAAGCAATCAGATGTGCATGACCAGGTGTCCATAACTTGACCACTTAACCTCACCTGATTTTACTTCTCTGACCAGAATGGCAGGAAATTTAGCGATGTAACTCACCTACCTCTGAGCTCTAATTAAAGTTTGCTAAGAGCTTTATGATCTGCCCAGACAACTACCCTGGGAATGCAGAAGGGCTCAGTCACAGTGCTGCTGTTATTATTTTGTTGTTGTTAGTATTGTTCCTGTCTTATAATAATGATTCAGAGCATAACTGACTCTGAGAGTTCTGATTTTTGTTTTTGTTCATTCTAGGGGCAGTGGTGGGGAGTCTTTGTTATGCGCCTCCTTCTTTTTTTTGACAGTGATGTAAGCAATGTATGCAGCAGGGATGATGCATGT
Organism: Hyperoodon ampullatus; assembly: GCF_949752795.1. Taxonomy (NCBI): domain Eukaryota; kingdom Metazoa; phylum Chordata; class Mammalia; order Artiodactyla; family Ziphiidae; genus Hyperoodon; species Hyperoodon ampullatus. Next base: position 44,037,733 of record NC_136921.1, read on the forward strand.
GCCCTAAAACACCCATCTCCTCTCCTCAAGCCTCCTCTGACCAGGGGAATTGCATGTGAGATACACTGTCAGGGTGGAGGATGGAGGTGCTATCTCTGGGCCATCCCTGACATGTTCTCTAAGTACACCATTGGTTAGCATGGCAGTCAAACCCAGGCGTTGATTCTGAAGACTTTTCAGCTCAGATTCTGTGGTTTGACATTTGAGAGCTAGAACAAAACAATTGTCTAGGGGTTGAAGGCAGACATTTAGCTTTCGGATTCATTTGAGAACCTGAAAGATACAACACCCACACCCACATCCACCCACTCAGTCCCAAACACCGCAGTATTGTTTGGCTGTCAGACAATTCATTCCATAAACCAGCTTGGGGTGAAGATTACAAAGAGTCAAACTTTGACCTATTCAATTCTCCAACTTAAGCCAAGTAAACAAAATCTCTACATTTGGAGGAAACTTAGTGGTCTATCATGTCCAGATTATACACAACATCTGAGTTCCCACGATAACATTACCCATAAATGATCACGAACCTTTTGTCTAAATACCTCAAGGCAGAAGGTAGACATTTATGCTGAAACTAATGAAGCATCAGCACCAGGGCTTCTCATTTGCAAAGGCTTCTTCCAAGCCCTGCACTTAATTTTGTATCCATTATTTGTATTTTTTGTCTTAAAGTGGACCCCCCAAAATGTATAAGCTTCAGGGCCCACAAAAGCTGAGGTGGGGAGAAGAACATTCCGAATCTTTACACTGGAATAAAATTTGCCCCCCTACACATATGCCTGAAATATCAGAAACATGTTTTCTGGAATACAGTGATATTTCTGAGATTGGGTGTAATCATTGAGTGAGTATTTAAGAGGGTTATCTGAAAGTCCTACATTTAGATTTAACACCACTTGCTCTTTTTTTGCCCCAGGACCTTTGGCCAGGTTGTTCCCTCTTCCTGGAAACTCTTACCCCTTTTGTCTGATTATCTCCTACTTTGCTTTCAGATCTCAACTCACATGTCCCCCAGAATGTCCTCCCTAACTTCCCTGATCAGGTCAAATCCTCCTCTATGTATCATCATCACACCATGCTTCTTCCTGGCACATATGACACTGTAATTTCACTCATGTTTACCTGTTTATTCTTTCGATTACTCTCTAACTCCCCCACCAAACTGAACGATGCCTGAGCCCTGGACATGACCTTCTTTTTCTCACCCCTGCAACCCCAGGCTCAGCACAGAGCCTAGCACAGTACCAATTTGTAGACCAAATCAAGAATGCACAACAAGGGTTAACAGGAGTTGGTAAGAAAAGATCCTCTGGATTTAGGTTAAACACAAACTTAATAAGAACTAAAAAGTCAACATTATAAGGAATTACATTTTAGCTCGTTATAATGGACATTTTCTGACAATAATTATTTGATGTCTAAGAATGAAACAGGCTATCTTAAAAAGTAGAATGTGTTCCTCAAAAGTACATGTTGACTACTAAGGAAGTTAAAGAGGAAAATTCTGTAAAGGGTTAGAGATGGACTGAGATCACCTACATCATTTAAGATTTGTCTCAACTAGAAACCTTGTTAAGTCTATGGTCACTGACGTACCATAATGGCACTTATGATGATCTACATTTGTGAGGATGTGGTGCTGTGTTTAACAATGAAGACATTAAATAGAACTAAACAGAACTAAGTAGTTTCTGTCAGAAATTTATGTTCAATATAAGTAGAAGCCAACACATGGGAGTGAGTATATGTAAGCAAATAAAAACATGACCACTGATAATAACTTAATTCAAGAATAAATATTCTTTCCAAGATGGAATAAAGGGGTTACATTTAACCTCCCACCTGAAATAACTAGAACACAAAACAAAACATATGAAACAATGGTTTTGAAAGTATTGAAAAACAAACAGCACAGGACTGTGATCCCTGAAAGGAGGGAAACAGCATGTTTCCTAGAGGCTGTTACCAGGCTGTGACACAGGAAGGGGGAACCCACACAGAACCTGCAGTCTAGCTGAGTGGCAGAGAGAGAGATCGGAGTTCAGAGAGGCCATGATAGCTAGGATTTGTAGAAGAGTGCCAGAGAGGAGGGAGCTGCACAGAGAGAAATTTGGAGAAAGGTCCCTTCAAGTCTTTGGCTGAGTGCTAATCTGCATATGCATGAGAGGAAACCACCCAGGGCTGGGGGAAGAATCCTGAGAATAAAGTTTCTGGAACTCATGCCAGGATGGGAATAGTTCATGTTCCTTTCAGTCAGAGTGGAAAGACCTCTTCATGCAAAGGACATCAGATAGGGCAGAGTTGGCAAACTACAGCCCACAGGCCAAATCCAGCCCACAGATTGGTTTTTGAACAGCTTGTAAACTAAGAATGATTTTATATTTTTAAAGGATTATAAAAACACATGAAGAAAAATATGCAACAGAGACTATATATGGCCTGCAGAGCCTACAATATTTACTGTGTGTCCCCCTTACCAAAAAAGTTTGTCAGTCCCTGATACAGCCAGCTTAGTAGTGGAGACAAATTAGTCCCCAGCTAAAGGCTTCTCTGGACCCACCCTAGCAAACTTAAAAGCAATCCTTAAAAGAATTCTACAAATTCCTAGTAATATAGTTAACAGTGAACAAAATCCAACACTATTTAATGAAATACAACAAAATTCAGTGCCCCCAAACATAAAATTCATCCAATAAAAATTGCTGGGTTGTAAAAACTAGGAAACTATTACCCTGTATGATTTATCTATTGCTGTATAACAAACTACCGCCAAACTTGGTGGCTTCAAACAATGATCATTTATTCTTTCTTATCATTTCTCTGAATCAGGAATTCTGACAGAGCACAATAGGGAATGCTTGTTTCTGCTTCACAGTGTTTGGGACCTAAGCTGGAAGATTTGAAGTCTGGGGGCTAGAATTTTCTGAAGTCTTGTTCAGCTACATATTTGGCAGTTGATGCTAATTGTTGGCCACCTTTGGTGAGGAAAGTGTTGACAGAGCAGGTCTGGTTGCTTATTCCTTGCATATCTCCAAGAGAATGTGGAACCGTGAATGATCCTTGGCCGTCCACTGGGAATATGTCCCTTGGATGTCAGGGATTGTTGATTTGGTTATGTACACCTAGAGCAATGGGCTGTGCTATATCACCTTGTCAAGTTTCTCTGCACAAATATCAAGATGAACAAGGTGCACCCGGTTTCATTGTTGGGGTCCCACGTTTTAGTTGCCATGGCTGGTTGCATAGCAAGATATGTTTATGTGACCAGCACACCAAAAATGCCTTGGACCCTAGGGCTCCAACAGGACTCACTGGGTAGGGACATTTCACACATGTTCCTACAGTTCCCTGCTGGTGGCCTCTGATGAAGGACTCTGAAGCCTGTACTGGACCTCTCTGGACTCTACCCAATGAAAATATCTTTCCTGCTGCTTTACTCTCTATTTTCTGCCATAATAAATTTTAGCTGTGTGTATAACCTTCTCTTGAGTCTTGTGAGTCCTTCTGGCCAATCACCGAAATTGGGGTGTCTTGGGACCCTTAAAAACACCATGAAAATATTAGTCAAAAGAAAGCTAGAAGATGTAGAGGTTATTCATTGCTGTATAACAAATCACCTCAAATTTAGCAATTTAAAACAACAAACATTTACTATCTCATCACTTCTGTGCATTGGGATTCTGGGGTGGCTTAGCTTGGTGTTCTTGTTCAGGGTCTCTCACAGTCTAGGTGCCAGTCTTGGCTGGGTCTAGAGGATCTGCATCCAGGCCCACTTACCTGGTGGTTGGCAGGAGGCTTCAGCTCCTTGCCACTTGGATTCTCCATATGGCTGCCCATGACCTGACTTCTCCCAGAGACAGTGATCCCAGAAAGAGACAGGGCCCATGACATAAGCCACACTCTGTTATCATCTAATCTCAGAAGTAAAATAACTTCACTTTTACCAAATTCATTAATTACACAGACCAATTTTGGTATCATATGAGGAAGGACTACACAAAGGTGTGTTGACCATGAGGTGGGGATCATGGGGAACCATCTTGAAGGCCACTAGAATAGCTATATGAACATCAGACAAGGTAGATTCCAGAAGAAGGGATATTATCAGAGATAAAGAGGAACATTTCATAGTAGTAAAGGGGTCAATTCCTCAAGAAAATGAAAAATTCTAAATGTGTATACTGAGCTTCATGCCTAATCCTAAAACCCAAATAGAGGTTTTCTCCATTTGTGTTTATTGTTATAAGCATTTTCTGTAGGAGATATTTGGCATATTTCTAAGTCCACCTATGCTTCATCATCATCTTCATTATAGTTGTCCTCATCAGTATCGAGGGAATCCAGAAACCCATATATTTTTTCTTTGATGAAATAATTATGGAAATGTTGTAAAAAATAAACGTTCATTTGTAAATAACTTGGCTTTAAGTAACGCTCAGTAGGAAGATCACCTAGGTGTTAAGAAAGGGCACAGGGATTTCAAGAAATCAGAGTTCAGCAAGGCAAACAGGAAATCATAACCACAAACGAGAAACAATGCCAAGACTGCAGAATGTGGTGTCAAGGTAATGGATAATTTTTATGGTTGATAGGCCAGAAAAATTTGACACTAATGATGTCTGGGAAGTGGGGAGAAGGCACTAGAAATTCTAGTAACTAGGCCATGAGCACATGAGGATCAGACTGTCTTGTTCACCACTGACATCTTGGCGCCTAGCACAGTACTGGGCATATATGAGTAAACTAAATATGGAATGTTGATCTCTTTTTGGAAAGAAAAAACAGTCTGTAATGCGAGAGCCTGTCCAAATGGACCAACATATTTAAAGACATCATTTGAATAAGGACTCTAGAATATAGACTTTCATGCTTCAAGACTAGTTTATCTGGCCTCTTCTTAAATTCTAATGGCTTGTGATAAGAAGAAAAGAAAGACCTGGAAGAGAATTCTATGCTAGAGTCAAAACAGGCAGATTTCAGATGTCCCCTGGCATTCAAGACTCTCCATGATCTGGCTTCTACTTACTTTTCTAGAATTTTTTTTTTAATCAATTCTACCTTCTGGAAATCTTCCATTCCAGCCAAATTGACCAAATACTGTATTTTTAAAATTTAAGTTGTACAATTCTGCCCACTTTTTAATATCTCTGAAATCAAGAAGTACATCAGTGCATTTGGATGATGGCCCTCCTTTAAACATATCCTCTGTTTTCTTCTCTCAGAGATTTGGCTAAAAGTATTTTTTTCCCCCTCTTTTACGTCAGTGGAAATCCAATCAGTTTTTCCAGACCCAATATAAATCAAAAATCTTCTTTAAAAAACCTTCCTGATCAGCCTTCGTAAGAATTAACTTTCTTCTGACCTACAGTGGTACTAAAATCTAAGTTTACATATTCTGTACTACTTAATATTGTAGCTGTATATGTTCCTGTTTTATTTCTCTTTCCAGATTATAGTAAGCATCCAGAGGGTGAAAACTATGTCTTTTACAAAGTTGCACTTTTCTACAGCAACTAGCACATATTTTCCTCATTTTGATGATCAATAAATATTACTTTGGTGAATAAAGGAATAAGTTAATAACTATACAAGTTATGCTTAAGGAATACAACTAATTACAAAAGAATGGGAACAATAACAATATGAGAAGATGTCCATGGTACATGGTTAAACAGGAAAAAAGCAAGCTGCAGAATAGTATGTATAGAATGATTTTATTTTTGCTAAATCAACCACAACAAATTCCTCCCTAATATTCAGGATATAAATGTTTGCATGTACTTCGAAAGTAGTTTGGAACAACATAGGCCTAATGGTTAACATCAATTATCTCTGTAAAGTGGGATGCAGGTGATGAAATTATGAAAGTTCAAGATAAATTTCCCCTTTTTACTTGTTTTCTTCATATACACACACCCCTATGTTATTTGGCTTTGGATTTTTTTAAAAATCAGCAAAGTATGTGAATACATTTTGCAGTGAAAATTAGGAGAGAAAAAGGAAAGTTCTGGCTATGTTTCAGATATGTAGCTTTATGGTGAAAAAGAACAGAAAGCCCCAAATTCAATACCGAGAAAGTTGTGAGTTATGAGATATGACAACCAAGAAATAAGACTAATTCAGAAAACTATAGAAGAAGACAGTGTTTTGAATCCAGATGTGACAGAATTCTAGGGTCTAGTATGTTGGTTGATTTAAAAGCCACTATCGGGGCTTCCCTGGTGGCACAGTGGTTAAGAATCTGCCTGCCAAGGCAGGAGACACGTGTTCGAGCCCTGGTCTGGGAAGATCCCACATGCTGCAGAGCAACTGGGCCCGTGAGCCACAACTACTGAGCCTGCGTGTCTGGAGCCTGTGCTCCGCAGCAAGAGAGGCCGCGATAGTGAAGAGGCCTGCACGCACGGTGATGAAGAGTGGCCCCCGCTCGCCGCAACTAGAGAAAGCCCTCGCACAGAAACAAAGACCCAACACAGCCAAAAATAAATAAATTTAAAAGCCACTATCACACAAAACAAAGTGGAAAGTTCGGGGCAGTGGGGAAGTAAGTTATTTTAACAAAAAATCCTCTTGCTTATGTTAAGGTATAACTGAAGCAAGATTCCTATGCAAGAGACATCTCTCAAGTGTGTTTTTCTTTATATCAGTGCCCCGTCAGAGGCATATTGCAAGTAGAGAAAATTGTGTATTTGTATGTAATCTTGTGACACCAACACCCTGGGTGAGATATTTGTATCTTTACCTTTAGTAACAACAGTTAACTTTTAACTTTTTATTTTATTTTATTTTATGTTATTTTATTTTACTGCTATCCATATACCTGGCACTGTGCTAAGTGTTTTACAGGTTTTATTTTATTGGTGTCTCCTGACAACCCTATGATATTACTCTCCCCATTTCACAGATGGGGAAACTGAGGCTTAGATAAGTTAAGCAAGTAATGGTGTCAAGTTTGAACTCAGTAAGTCTGCTAATTGGTGCCAAATCCCTTTGCCTTTCCACAAATGTGTCTGTCATATAATCATACCTATTATTACTAGACATCCCATTTTTCCTATTTCACTTTCTTGCCTCACTATTGTGTGAAGGTATGTCCTAATTGCCCACATTTGTACCAACATAACACTAGAATCATTATAACAGGTCTCAGAACAGGTCTTCCATCTACTCAGCTTCCTGTTTTTATCAGAAACATAAACAGGATATTCTGCTGGAAGGCAGGTGTTCCCAAATATTACTATTTTCTTTTACCAACTTGTAGCTCCACCACTCCTAAATTCACCTATTTTCTTTTTTGAACAGTGCATTCTTTCAGCTTTATTCAGTGTAGAGAGAGAGAAGTACTGCATAAAGTAGTCTAGGTTCATCATCCCTTATCCACCAATTTTGAAGTCCAAAGAGGTTGAAAAATGAAAGACTTTTCATAACTCGCTTGGCCTTAAAGCCTGAGCAGACCTGAACTCATTTGGCAACAAAACCAGCCCCGAACTGACTTGAGGCTATTTGTAACCTTCATTGATCACAATCAGAGTGAATGTTTACACATTTCACTGCTGAAATGTCAATTTGTTTTATTACAGGGTGCCGCCCAGACCACACTCAGGGTTTTACCAGTGATATGGTATGCTTACTTTTTTACCTATCCAAGGTCCAAAAAAGTCCTAAGTTACAAACATTTCTGGACCCCAAGTGTCTCAGATAAGTGATTTCAGATATGTATCCTTTCTTTTACTCCCCCACCCCAATCCTTTTTTAAAGAGTTAAGTGTCGGGTGTTTTCTGACATCTAATACTTCGACTTGGTGAATATCTATGGCCATGTTATACAAACACTTTGTGACTTTAGAAAATTCAAGTGTCACAGTGGATTTTAAACTTTTAAAAATTTTAGCTCTTAATTTTAAACTTAATTTTTATACAGAAGTCATTTCAGTCGTCCCCCACCCCCTATCCCCTTGCTGATAGTTTCCTTGTTCATTAATTGTGAGCTACTAAAATGTTTGCCCCCATGGACTTTTTTTTCTCCTTAGATAGTGTCTAAATATGGGAAATTGCTTTATCAGGCCACTGTTGGGTTGTTTGATTGACTATTTTGGAATGGGTAAAGCAGTTTATAACTCCATGTGGGATCAGATTAACCATGATGTGATTAAAATTAAGGAGACCCTGATGAGCCTTAAATTTCTGACTGATCTGGGTTTGTTCAATCTGAATTTTTCTGGATATATTTATGCAAACTCACAGGGTTCATCTTCCCATTCATCTGTCACATTATTTTTCTGGCATACTGGCATGCTTTCCCAACCTTTGGGGTTAAACCATAGCATCTAAATGACCCTTAAATCTGGCACTTCAGAAATTTTTTAACTGCCACAGAATTATCATTCATTAGGTGAAATTTTCCATGATAGGTGTCTGAGTCATGCAACTTAATTCTAAGAGCCAAGGAAAGCTTCCCAAATGAAGGGGAAGGAAAAGCTCTTCTTAAGGCAATTCCTTGCCTTTCTGTGGTAAATCAGTTGCTCTGACGGTAGACTTGCTCAAAGGACATGTACCTAAGTGCTTAAAATAGCAAAGAGTACTTCTCCCTAATGAATCAGATTCTGTGAAGGCATTATTAAGTCTTACAGTATTTATATGAGCACTATTTCACTAATCAATAACTAGAGCTACATGGTAGGGTTGAAAACATTCTATCACAGTTTTTCAAAAAAGGAAATTCCCTAGTGATTAACATATACAGGTGTATGTGCCTGTTATTTTAAAAGCCTTCCATGTGGTTTAAGTTGAAATTATTTTGATTTGAAGTCCACACTTGAAGTCATTAATTAATCCTTCTAACATCAGTGTGGCCTAAATGAATGCAATGATGCCCATTTTAAAGGGACTGATTAAAGATATCTAGTATATTTCCACCTTAAAGTAAATTTTCAGGGCTTCCCTGGTGGCTCAGTGGTTGAGAGTCCGCCTGCCGATGCAGGGGACACGGGTTCGTGCCCCGGTCCGGGAAGATCCCACATGCCGCGGAGTGGCTGGGCCCGTGAGCCATGGCCACTGAGCCTGTGCGTCCAGAGCCTGTGCTCCGCAACAAGAGAGGCCACGACAGTGAGAGGCCCGCGCACCACGATGAAGAGTGGTCCCCACTTAACGCAACTAGAGAAAGCCCTCGCACAGAAACAAAGACCCAACACAACCAAAAATAAATAAATAAATAAAATTTTAAAAAATAAAGTAAATTTTCATTCAGAAATAAAACTCAGACTCTTTGCTCCCTGAGTAATTGCTGGGTGATGACTGCTTTTCTCCACAAACCAAGTTATTCTTGATGATTCTCAAGTCTGCCCTTTGTCTTTACAGAATACTTGTTGGGCAGGCAGTGGGGTTGAGGACCTAGGAATGCATGAGGAGGAGGATGGCTCCCTCAGAAAATGGGGGAGGAGGATGTGCCCATGGGCCCTCTGTGGGCTGGTAATAGCTCTCTTTGAGCTGTCATCCTCGTTAGCAAGCATCCGGGGCACCAGCTCCCTTAGCTGCCCTTTCCCAGACAATCCAGGCTGCTTTCTCTCCTGAATCCCTCTGTGGAGTTTCTCTCATCAGCCATTCTTGTGCACAGACCTCACTCTACTGCCAAAAGCTATAAATGGCCTGTCAGGCTTGATATGCATGGGGCTGTTAACAAATAGGAACTGAAAGCCAGAGAATCTCATCTCCATGAGGTACCAGGGCTATTTCAGAAAGCAGAAGTGCCAGCTTCATCCTTTAGTGATGGTCCTCAAAGGATAATTAGAGAGTGCAAGAAAAACCCTTAAGAAAATCCAAAATAATCTACTGTGGTTGGGGAATTCTGAAAAGAGAAAACATGCCACAGACTTTTCTGCTTCTTCTCCCTCTTTTTGAAACAGCCACACATCTTGTTGGTGTGCTAAGCACATATTTCACTAAATGGGAACTTCATTCAAGTTCTCTCATCTGATAACATTTATTTATTATTCTACTTCCACTTAACCTTTTTTTCAGTAAATATAGCTATAGGATACAGGAAATCCATTAGCACTTATTATCCATTGAGCCAGCATGGTGCTTATTAAGCCAGAGGAGAAGCCAGTGAATGCTATAGGTGTGGCCTGCCCTCAGGGAGCTTACATTCTGGGGGCCTGAGAGAGGCTGGGAGCAAAACCTTTACAAACAAGTCACTTATGTGGTGCTGCTGTGAAGGTTTGGCAGTTGCTGGAAAAGAATAAAGATATGTTGGTCTACATTAGATATTCAGGATCAAGTATCAAAATGAAAGCCTATTATAGGCTTTGGCATAACCCCAAATTTGAATTGTGGGGGGATACATGTTCTTGGCATCATACTGGAGTTTTTTGGAAGAAAAGTTCTATTAAAAAAAAAAAAAAAGACTCTGGGACTTCCCTGGCGGTCCAGTGGGTAAGACTCCAGGCTCCCAATGCAGGGTGTCCAGGTTCGATCCCTGGTTGGGGAACTAGATCCTTCATGCATGCCACAATTAAGAGTCCACAGGCTGCAACTAAGAAGCCCATAGGTCACAACTAAGACCCAGCACAGCCAAAAAAAAAAGACTCTAAGGCATTGTCTAAAATAGTACAAAAGCCACTGGTTGAAAATGAAAATGTTAAAAAAAATTCATAATAAAAAGATACATTGTTATTTCTCTGTATTCTTTGAAAAGAATGTAGCCAAAGATACATGTTAAGTAATTAGTCATTTCAGCCACAGTGATTACACCAGTTGCTCATTCACTCAGTGATTATGTAAGGGTTGTGGGTAGAGATTGCATTTTGTCTGACTGTCAGAAGGAAAAGGGCCTTATTTTTATTGGTGGTCCTCATCCTTTCCCCCACTTCCTGGGAACTACAGATCCCCTCACTTTTAGGTCAACCTACCCTCGTATCATCTTGGAGGAGATGCCGTAGCCTCTCCCTGTGAGCCTCTGCTTGACCAACTTCACTGTTTGGAGATTCTTTCTTACTAGGTTTCTTTCAAAGATCTAGGCCCTGCTTTCGTTCTCTGCTCAGAAGTTACTAATATACATGTTTATGGCTCCACTACGTAATGTTGCTTTGTCCTGAGCCAGCCCGCACTCTGCCAAAGAAGGATTCCCTAATTTAGGAAATCATATCCACTAAACAGACTATCCAGCTCTGCTTTTAATGGCCCTGTGGGCACAGGTTAAACACTTTTGCTAATATAGTTGTCAAGAAATCGTGTTTGGAACCTGGACTGAGAAACAGGTGTCAAGATCTATAGCTGTGGCCCTGTACCTCCAGACCTAGATGAGCAGAGCCAAAAAGTTCAACATCTAATCAAGGGTCCACCAGTCTTCCAGTTTTTAAATGAGACTGAGAAAGCTAAACAGATTTGGAGAACTGCCTGGACGCTACTCTTGAATAAATACATCACCCCTTTTAATTATTTATAACAGATAGATATAAATATAAATGAATCTCAAGCAAGCAAGGGAAATATTATCCCAAGTTCACTGGAAAGCACTCAAGCTGTGGAGTTTCTGGGGGATGCTGGACCAGAGATGAGAGTCCTCAGAGGCCAGTGAGCAGGCCAGGCCAGCAGAGCCACCTGACCCATTCAGGGCAGTACACAGACTATTAGGGGACACTAAGGAACTGCCCCCGTTCAGTATAACCTCCCCAGAGGACACTGGCCAGACATATTTACATGAGTAGTTCAGGCCAGTAGAGGACCTCAGTACAAAAAAATTGGTTTTGCCTATAATATTTATTGATATATCTCAGTAGCACTCACTTCTAACTTGTTACTACTAATATGTTTGCAAGTCTCCCCAGCCTACTAGCTTCCACCTGCAGGTTATTATCTTCTGAATTTTAACCAACTATTCCAAATCAGACTTCTTTATTCTAGCAAAAATTTCAAGATGTTTATGCCATTTTTTTTTCTTAGCACAGTAACACCAGATCTGCATACATGGGTATCTAAAACAGTTACATGCAGTAGGCAGAGCCCAACCCCTGCCTAATTCTGTGAGTTTCATCACCTGATGGTCCAGAGGGCACAGAGGCCTATACAAAAGCATCCACTGCCAGAATGCTTTGTGTATGCTCTTCCCATTTTTCTCCACGCATGTATATTTCTGTATGTGTGGCACTGCTATCTATAAAGTAAAAGATGGGAAGCAACCTAAATATCCAAGATTAGGGAAATTTTCATTTGTACTGTATTATAGCCAATTGCTGGGGTATTTTGCAGCTATTTCAATGATCTTTATAATAATATGTAGCAATGTGGGAAAATAATTCAAATGTACATTTAACCGAAAAGGTAAGGATACAAAATGATTTGTATGCTTTAATACAATTTATATAAAAATAAATGCACATGGGAGGAACAGGGACTGGAAGAACACATACAAATCTGATTAATAGTTCATGTTCTAGGTTAGTATGATTATGGATAATTTCCTTATGTTCAAAAATTTCATAGTGTTGATACATTGTTTTTACACAAAATTATATTATACACATACACATATGTACTTCTTCCAAGACAAAGATTAGGACTTTGATAGGTCTTGGATTTTAATATTATCACTTACAAATAGAAGTAAAAGAAGTTCTTATTCAAACTGGTTTAACCTAAGGGAATTTACTAGGATATATCATTGGAAAGTTCAGAGGTTGGACCATCCTCAGGGTGAGCTGTTCCAGAGATTCATGAGGTCCTCAGTGCTGGGGTTCCATTTCTCTTGACTCTGCCTTGCTGCATATATCAGCCTTTTTGTCACACTTCTTGCCTTGTGACAGAAAAAAGGTTGCAGCTGCCCCATATCAGAGAAAGAGCAAGGTCAACTCTTCTCCAAACCATCAATCAACAGTCTTCTGATTGGACCAATATGGACCAATCGCTGAGACCAGAGGACTGCTACCCTGGCTTACGGTTAAATTATGCCATCTGCCCACCAGTCTATGGTAAGCTGGTTACAGTTCGCAAATATTTGCTGCCCCTACCTGTGAGAGGATTATACTTTCCCACCTCGCTGACATCAAGTTCGGCCATAACTTGCTCTGGACATTGAAATACAAATTATCAATGTTCAAAACCAAGATGTGACATAGCTGTTTAATGCTGCAGCTGGCTGCACTGAAACCATTCTGTTTCTCTGCCAAGTAGAAGGGCTCAGAGCCACTGTGTGGTTCATAATACTCTCTTTCCCTCTGCTGCAACTCCTGGCAATATTCCAAACAGAGGTTTCACTGTCAGCGGGGTTAGAGAATGAAGATGAAACTCAGTAGAGCCACAGAAAAACCAAGGTGCATGTTTAGCATGAGCTGTACCTTTTTTATTATAAGCTGCTGAGATTTGGGGGTTGTTTGTTATCAAACACAACCTAGCCTATCCTGAGTGGGCTTGGGTCCTGGCTTGGCCATTTCCAAGTTATGTGGCCTTGGACAAGTCATTTCATTTACCTATACTTATTTTCCTTATTGCAAAATAGAGACTATATGCAAAATTCCTGATACAAACTCAAAAATGACAACTATTATTATTTGTTGATAATAAGAATTATAATTCTTACTCCAATGGGGGATTTTCTTCTAATTTACCTCAGTGATTTTCAGTGGGGAAAAAAGTGCTGCTATCTGAAAGAGGAGGTATATTGTATTCCTTTTTCCAAAGGCAAAGTTACAGACCCAAAGTCTCAATATATATACTGATCACCTGTAGATAGAACAAGAAATTCTTCCTCAAATATATAAATGTTAGCTCCTTGGAATGCTCTTATTTTTTTAAGGAATAAAAAAAGGTTAACCCAAAATTTCATATGGGAAAAATGCTTTTTCATGTTCAATACCAAAATGTGATATAACTATTCAACAGTACAGTTGGCTTCACTGAAGTAATTTTGTTCCTTCTCTGAGTTATCAATTATTGAAGATAGTCAGGCAACGGATATTGAAATAAATGATTTTTCTATTCCATTGTGAAAACTCTTGTGTTCCCTGCACCCCTTCCCACAAAGTGGTGTATTCTTTTGTGTGTATGAGACAGAGAGAGATTATAGTCAGAGGAATGCAGTTTAAAAGTAAAATGTCTACTTTTGTTTTTAATTGAGATTGTAATTATATCTAGACTTTAATCTAAGTTGATGATTTTGTAATCAATAATTATTTTACATTATGGAACACATCTTCCATCTCAGACATCTATCACTGACATCTAGCATGTTTTTTTCAGATAGTGTAGGTTTTATCTTGCTTAGTTTTCTGGTATCTGGTAATTAAGATATGAAGCAATTATTTGTCCTTTTAGATAAAAAACGTGCTCTGAAAAATGTAGTGTAAACTAAATCATGGTTTAAAGGTATTAGAGCAATAATTCCCACACACTGCTATGCAACAAAACTACCGGAAACTTTACACACACACACACAGACACACACACTCACATTTCTGGGCCCTGCTCAAGGACTTGTGAATTACAGTCTTTGAAAGTAGGGCCCCAATTTTTTTTATTTAAAAAAGCTTCTCAGACACCCAGATCTTAGTTTTTAAATATTATTCCCTACCAAAAGAAACCAAGGATCCTTGGTGAAGTGGCTGATTCTAGGGCCAAAGTAGAAAAGCTTGATGAGCTTACAACATTTAAGATGAGCTTAGAACATTTTCTTGTACCAGAAAGAAAACTCCTCAAGGAATGGCGGGGATCACGTCCAAGGACACAGAAGCCTACTTGATGGGGCTCTTGCTGGCCACCTTTGGGAAATTTTCAGCATGAAAATAAAATAATAACAATAATATATTATAACCCATTGAATAAAATAAGTCTATATTGAAATAAAAAAGGAAGGAAGGAAGGAGGAAGGGAAGGAAGGAAAGGCTCTTACAATAGAATGCCAACTAATAAATGTAGAAGGAATAATGCAATTAGAAAATCTCTGGTTGGGCAAGAATCACCAAGAGATGCTAAAACCAATGGGTGAGAGTTTGGTGAGGAATAGAATGTTTACATTGTCTCAAAGTACCTCCCCATTAATTACTTGTTAATGAAAAAAGAAAAATAGTAACTTTACAGTGAAAAAGCCCAGCATGTGCTCCCTGTACTGGCTTAAATGGTGGCCCCCAAAAGATAGATCCACATCCTAACCCCCAGGATTAGGAGGTTATGTGAATGTGACCTTCTCTGGAAAAAGGGTCTTTGCACATGTAATTAAGTTAAAGATCTCAAGATGAAATCATCTTGGATTACTCGGGCCCTAATTCCAATGACAAGTGTCCTTATAAGAGACCAGAAGCGGAGAAGGCATGGACAGAGAAGGAAAAGAAAGCCATGTGAAGATAGAGGCAGAGATTGGCATGAGGCAGCCATGAGAAATGCTGACAGCCACCAGAAGTCGGAAGATGCAAGGAAAGATTATACCCTAGACCCTCCAGAAGGAGTACAGCCCGGATGACACCTTGATTTTGGACTCTGGCCTCCATACTGTGAGAGAAAACTTTTCTGTTGTTGTAGCACCCAATTTGTGATCCTTTGTTATGGTGGCCCTAGGAAACTAAGACACCACCTTAACAAAATGACTGGTTAACATCGCCAATAAAGGGATTAACCTGCATCATGTGGTTCCTGATGAGATGCACTGAGAAGTTCACAGCATTTTACTCTCATAATGTTTCTGCCAAAATTGCACAACCTGAATCTAATCACGAGGACACGTCAGACACAGTCAAATTGAGAGCTGTTCTACCAAAAAAAGTAGTCCGTACTCCTGAAAAATACTGAGGTTATAAAAACCAATGAAAGGCTGAGAAACTTCTCTAGATGAAAGGAAACTAAGAAATATGATAACAAACTACAATATGTGTCCTTCACTGGAGTCTGGACTGTGAAAAAAATAGTCAGGTTGGGGGATAATTGGCAAAACTTGGATATGGACTGTGGATTGATTAATAATATTGTATTAATCTTAAAGTTCCTGTTTTTGTTACTCGTACTGTGATTATGTAAGAGAATATCCTTATTCCTAGGAAACACACACTTAACATTAAGGGTAAGAGGGCATCCTGCCTGAAACATTCCCAAATGATCCAGAAAAAAGCATCTATGCATATATGTAGAAAAAGAATGAAAACGTACATCTGGCATATATTAACAAGTGGGACATGAGAGTTCTTTGTACTGTAATTTCAGTTTGTCAGTAATTTTAAAATTATTTCAAGACAAGATGTTAAAAAAAACTTACTAGATTATTATAATATGTAACCAGGTATGAAAACTACTGCATTAAAACTCACTCTTTAAGTCAGTAGTTCTCATCTGGGTGATTTTACCTCCCAGAAAACATATAGAAAGGTCTGAAGACATGTTTGAACATTGATGACTGCACAGAGTGGGGAGGGGGGAGTGGATCTGGAGAGGCACTACTGGCATCTAGTGTGTGTAGAGGCTGGGGAAGCTACTAAAGTGGTCAAGTGCACAGGACAGCCACTCACAACATATAATTTTCTAGCCTAAAACATCAATAGTGCTACTATTAAAAAACCTTGCGCAGGGAGATCAGCTCGGTGCTTTGTGACCGCCTGGAGGGGAGGGATGGGGAGGGTGGGAGGGAGGGAGACGCAAGAGGGAAGGGATGTGGGAACAGATGTATATGTATGACTGATTCACTTTGTTATAAAGCAGAAACTAATAAAAAAAAAAAAACTTGCTTTAAGGAAATTATACATCTTCAGTAATATAACCAGATTCTAAATGCTTATGGGAAATAGCACCAAATTTGAATATGAGCTTAGAATAGAGCAAAATTTTATATCAACAAAGGATTCTCATTTTATAGGTAAAAATATGTTTGCATTTCAAGACTCAGAAATCACATACAGACATGCGTACAATTGCATGTCACATCATACATCAAACAAGAGTAGTGGGGGAATAAAGAAGCATAGAAGTTCAGTTCGTTCATTTTAACATCAACCAAGTAGCTTTCATAATATTGGACAATAAGTCCACTGAAAATGTGATTTCAAGGTATTAGAACAGCTTGGTGAAAAAGATAAATAGATTTTTCTCAAACTTATGACTATACTCATAAAGCAGTAAAAATATATTACATTTACTGGTTACCTGGGGTAATCTATATCATTGCTTTCTAAATCTAATGAGATTTCCAGTTTCTATATGTTTAGCATAGGAGAGCTACACAAACATCACCATAATTAATGAGTGATGAATCCCACAGTATTAGTCAGATTTCCACATAATAAAGAATTCACAAACCTCAACGACTCTTAACAGCAAACATTCATTTCTCACTCATGGGTCTGTGCACTGACTGAGTTGACTCTGCTTCAAGATCAAGTATGTTCTGTGTGTCTCTCACTCTGGGCCCAATAGTTACCTAGACAGATGGCTGCTACCTCATGGCAGATCACAGATGCTCAAGAATCCAGGCCAAACTCTGCAAGCACATATAAAGCCTCCCTCACATCACATCTGCTAATATTCCACTGGCCAAAGCATACCATGACCAAGCCTAAAACATTGGGGCAGGGGTGTATGGGTCTACTTTACTAAGAGACATTGCAATGTCATGTGCACAAAGATATGATGTATAATCCTATTACAAAAGCAGCAGAGGGCTTCCCTGGTGGCGCAGTGGTTGAGTCCATCTGCCGATGCAGGGGACACGGGATCATGCCCCGGTCCGGGAAGATCCCACATGCCGCAGAGTGGCTGGGCCCGTGAACCATGGCCACTGAGCCTGCACGTCCGGAGGCTGTGCTCCGCAATGGGAGAGGCCACAACAGTGAGAGGCCCGCGTACCGCAAAAAAAAAAAAAAAAAAAAAAAAAAAAGCAGCAGAGAAGAATTGAGAAAAACAATGCAATCTACCATACTACTAAAGGCACTCTACAATAGCAGATTTTTTTAAAAGAACTGATGCTACTGATGCTACTTACACACATAATGTTAACTCAGGGGCTGGCAAACTTTTTCTGTGAAAACCAGCTAGTAAATATTTGGGGCTTTGTGGGGACATACAGTCTTTGTTACAAATGAAAGCAGCCACAGAAAATACATAAACAAACAAGTGTGTCTGTGTTCCAGTAAAACTTTGTGTATGGATACAAATTTGAATTTCACATAACTTTCACATGTCACAAAATGTTACTCTTCTTTTGATTTTTTTAAATCATTCAAAAACGTAACAGCTATTTTTAGCACTTGGGCTGTACAAAAGTAGGTAGTTGGTCAGATTTGACCCACAGGCCATTGTTTGATGACGCCTGTATTAGCCTCTTAACCAGCAAAGTCCTTAGCATTTATTGGTCATAGAAGACTGCATAAGAGAAAGAAAAGGCAATAACCAAGAGTTTATACAGTTGAGGATATAAAATACATACATGTGAAAGCTATTTAGTAATATTTGAAAAATAATATATAGGAATGAAAGTCCAAAGTCATGAATGTTAGGAGATATGGCGCCAAGTTATTAAGGTTTAATGTATTAGGACAATTCCTTTAAAAAGTTTTATGGATAAGGACATGGATTCACTGAACGATTACCCCATTCTTTCTTCATACACTGAGAAAGAAAACTTTTAGAAATAATACGTAAGCCTACAGTCTATTTTATTTTATGAATTTTTCCTTTTATATAACATTTAAATAAAACATCACTTTTAAAATTGTTAGTATTGCAAAAGTAATTCATACAATACAAAAATGTTGAAAATAGAAAGTGGAAGTCAGCCTATAGTCCCACCACCTACAGGTATCCTCTGTTAACAGCATGGTATGTAATTCTAGAGCTTTTTCTATACATACACATATGTGTTTTACTGTTATTTATTAAAATTTTATACATAGTATTTAGCAATTTGCTTTTTTCACATTTAGCAGTATATCCTAAACATTTTTCTGTGTCAATATGAGTAGTTTTATCTCATTTTAATTGTTGCACAGTATTCTGTAGCATAGAACAGCTTATTGATGTGCATTTAGGTTGTTTCCAATTTTCCCCCTACTATATGTAATGTTGTGATAAACATCCTAAATCTTTACCTAAATTAACCATTTATTTTTAAGGAAAAAAATATCTACAAGTGGAATTTCTGGGTCAAAGCATAGAAACAACTGTTTTCAAAATGTTTTTCTTCTCAATGTTATCTGATATTAAATCTGGTATTAAAATCAAGAGTGTTAATGGTAAGCTGTTGGTTGGGGATATAAGGATTTGAGATACTGACCACATATAACATAAGAATATAGTAATATGTGTGGTTTTTGTGTGTATATGAACAGGGTGGATAAGGGAGAGAGAGAAGCAGAAGGGAAGAGAGAGGAAAGAGAAGGGAGAAGAAATTTAATGTGAGAATCATCCAAATCCAATGTAAAATGATACCAGGTATTATATAAGAATTACTGGTTGTACTAGGAAAACCCTTTGTGAATAGCCAGGTATACTCATACTGATTTGTAAATGAAAAAACAAAAACTGTTCAAATCCTAGGTAGTAATTTTCATAAGATATACTAATGTACTGCTAGTAAATTATTGGGCCTAAGAATTTTTAACTACAGTCTATTAACTTTATTTCTTTTTCTCAATAAATCACTAAGGGTGGTTCTCAACAGGAGCCTGTGGGTGTTACAGTTATCTACTGATGTGTAACAAATCACTCCAAAACTTTGTAGCTTAGAACAACAATTTGTTATTATTACTTATGGTTCTGTGGGTCAGCTGTGCTCAGGTGGGCAGTTCCATCTGGGTGTCTCTCATGCAGCTGCAGTCTGATGTTGGCTAGGGCTGACTCATCTGATAGCTCAACTGGGCTGAGTGTCCAACATGGTTTCCCCCCAGGACTGGCAATTGGTAGTAGTTGTTGGCTATGAGCTCAGTTGAATGTGCTAACCTGAGTGGCCACATGTGGCCTCTCCTTGTAGTTTGTGACCCTTACAGCATGGTGGCTATGCTCGGTGGTGGAGTGTCCTGAGAGTGAGTGAACACTCCCAAGAATGAGTGTTCCAAAAGTCCCGGGGAAAAGCTGCAAGACTCCCAGTGATCTAACCTTGGAAGTCCCAGAATATTTCTTCCACTGCATTCTTTTGTTTCAGCAAATCACTCAAGCCTTCACAGAAGCAAGGGGCGATGCATTAGACTCTACTTTTTGATGGGAGAGCAGCAAGTTACACTGCAGAAGTGCATGTGGGATGGAAGCTATTATTATGGCCATCTCTGGAAAATGCAATCTGCCACAGTGGGGAGCTGGCAGGAACTCTTGGAAATTGTGGACTAATTTTTCACATGTTTACATCTTTCTCTGAAGAGAATCTTGGATATTCATAAGATTCTCAAAGGAATCTGACCAAAAAAAAAGAAAAAGTAGAAACAATCACTGATCTAGGTAGATTATGGTCTATTACATAATAAGTTTATTCTATACCCTAATATTCCTTTTAAGGATATTTCATCTCTACCACTATCTTGGGATTGTTTAGCATCTAGCTGTGATTCACTAAGAAACTCATCCAATTAAAATCTTTAAAAACAAGTCTGGATAATTCCAACAGTGTGAATGACCATAAGTTCAATGAAACTGGATAAATGCACACACACTCCTGTACATGTATAAAAACATGCTCTGAATTTTAAACAGAGGGGGCTGATTAAATGGGGTTTGTATTTTGGACCACTGTTCCCACTAGATCTACCTATATTTGACACTTAAAGAGAGAACTCTAATCGACTATTAATATTCTACACACTGTTCAGGGGAAATTTCTTTTTAGAAACCTGCAACACAGTCCTGCACAGTGCACAATGATTTACATCATTAAGCATGAGATTTGATTGCTTTTATCTCAGCATATGTAATTATAACTTATTGATCATGAAATTATCTGGTTTTTATTACAGCATTTGACTCTGTGACCTCTCCCCCCCAATCCATGATGGCCTCAGAAAAACTCCATTTTGTGTAAGAACTAGTTATGTCTGTTTATGCCCCTATACTTGCTATTAGTTTCATGAACTTGTCCCCTCTGGATTTTGATGGAGGTACGAAGGGGAGGGCAGAGAATTTGGGAGCATGTGCAGGAATCACCAGCCAGCTATATTCTTCACTAGAGGTTAGCAGAAGCACAACATCAGTCAAAAAACCAACCACAGTCCTTTGCTTAAATATCAATATATATGCAAATTCAATGTATAGAATTAACTAACATAAGGGAATTTTGTTGCTCCTGCTGTTTAAGTTGATATGTCTCTTAAGTCTCTTTTTTGTCTGACACATTCATCTCCCCCATCACCCTGTTCTCAAGAATTGACTTGGTGAAGAGACTGGGTCAGTTGTTCCATAACATTCCAGATTTTGCTGATTTTTTTCAACTTGTTTCCTATCACCTATGTTTCTGTAACTGGAAATTAGCTACAAAGGCTTGATTAGATTCAGTGTTAACATTTTTGGCACAGATACTTCACAGCTGGTCCTGTGAATCAATACTTCATGTGAAACCACATGAGGAAGTACGTATTACCTCTTTGCCCTCCTTTTAAAGATGCCAATTGATCGGTAGTTGTAAAGTTATAAGGTGACTTTCGGCTCCCTTGGAATATCCAGTTCCTCATTAATATTTAGTTTCTTACTTTTAGCATCCATAAATGTTTATTGCCTGAATCAATTATTTCATTAGATGTTACAGAATGGTGAATTATTCTATCATTCCTTCTACATTTGTTAGTTAAAATACTTCTGTAAGGAAACATTCTCTCATCCACTGGGGCTATTTTGTAACTTACAAATAGATTTTCACAGGAAAGGCAGATCAAGACAATTTTTTTCCCTTTAAATATTAATTTTCAGAGTACAGAGTTGACTACCTCTAATAATGACAAATGAGTTGTACTTGTTGCTTTGGCTTTCTCTTTTGAGTATCATAAATTCATCCATATTTATTTAATCAGTGTGTTTCAATCAATTGCTGTCATCTTCCGTTTGATGGTAAAATTGTCCACCTTTAGCCAATGGACAGCTTCCTTGCTTTCTAGCATAACAAGATGATCAAGTCTCGGCTTGTCATTTGCCATTCCACATCTGGAATCAGCAATCTCTTCAAGAATCACTGGTTCCTTTCAGTAGGAAACAGCATTCAGAGACCAGAGTTTGGGTGCTAACATTCTCATTATTACTAAGTTGTCATTGCTGCTGGATCTGTTCAGTGGACAGAGCTGGGGTATTTTAACATTTTGAATTTTAAAACATTTCAAAATTTTAAACATTTTTAAAAACATAATCACTTCTTCATAACTATAATTATAATAACTTCAAAATAATACCAATAAAATATAGTATAATGAAATATATCAGTATTACTACTAACATCAAGACAATAATGAAAGTGAAGATTGCTTTGTATTTTTATTAGACCATATTCCACTAACAAACAATGTGTAACATCCTGTGTTCTAAAATACCTAATGGGCGTGTAAGTTAAGGCCAAAGCTTTTCCCTTGAGGAAGAGGAAAGTTCTGACAAGGATAATGGTCAGAATGACCTCAGTTATCTCATCTCCCTGCTGAGTCCTGAGAAGAGAGGAGAGGAGGAAAGGCCCAAGGTGAGTAGAGGGTGGGGATGCATTAGCCTCTTGATAGGCATAGCCATAGCTCTGAGCCCCTCCCTCCAAGACTGCTGGGTGTTGCTGGCAGCCATATGCCCCAAGCAGCACTGAACAAAGACAGATGAAATACGAGATGTATGTTTATCTGTGCACAGTGTCTGTGCCAAGACTGCAAGCACGAGATAGCCAGACACTTTACTGAAGTGATAGAAACATTTCATAGTAGTTTGTCATTTCAAAAGAATAAATTGTATGAATGAAAATTATATATTCCCCTCCCAGCCCCTAGATCATCCAAAACATTTCATTGGACAGCATGTAGCGCCAGCCTGACATTTTTGGGTGCATCACAAGGCTTGTTGCTATTATTTATTTTGTTCTTATCATGTTGGCATTTAAGCACCTTATCTCTGTCCTTGAGAGAAAAGATCCCATTTCTTTGGGCTGTGTTTTTTAACCAGTGATTCAGGGGCACCCAATACACTTGCTCGTTTAATTTTGAGCTGTACTCACATTTCTGCTGGGAGGCAACAACAAGGAAAAAACAGGTGAGGTTGATAGCCCTCAGGGAGGCAGCAGGTGGGAGGAGAGTGATCTGGAAGGAAAGCAAGGAAAGGCTTTGGTTCTTTTGGTAAACTGAAATCTGTTTTTTTCTCCCTGTGAGACATCACCAACTGTCTCACTTTCTTCCCTTCTCACATTTTCCGCTTTTGTTTTCCCCAAACCCATCTTTACAAGCACAGAAAGGGGGAGTGACTTGCTTAGGTCCCATTCTCTATTTCCATGCTAATTCATTAGGTCTCCCTCACCTCCACCCCTGAGGAAAGACTCCAGCTCCTGTCACCTCCTACAGTCTTCTTGTCATCTTGGAAATTTGCTTAGTTCAATCCATGAACATGAATTACTGGGAGCAATTTGGCCACTCTGTTTCTTATTCTTCTAGCCCTTTCCTTAATCCTTTATATTTGCAAAATATTTGCTTAAAGCAATAGTGTCAATCATTAATGTTCATACGGGATGTTCAGCATCCCATAGAGAGCTTGCTCGAAATACCAGGTCTTCTTCCCTGTATTTACATTTGGAACTAATAAAATCAGATCTCATAGTGGGGCCCTAGTGATACTGATAAAGGAAGTGCAAGGTTTGAACACTCAGGAAAAATGGTTTAAACGTATGAGGAGTGGAGGAAACAAAGGATAGCCCTCACATTCTGTCTGTACTCTCATTCCACTGGGGAAGACTCAGAGGGATATGGGAAATTTGCCCATGCCTCATACAATGGAATAGTAGTCAGCAATTAAAAGGAACTAATTGCTGATACACATAAGAGGTATGAATCTCAAAAGTACTGTATTCAGTGAAAGAAGCCAGACACGAGAGTGCATATGATAGAAATCAGATCAGTGGTTATTTATGGGAGGGAAGGGGATTGATTGGGAAGTGATCTGAGGCAATTTTCTTAGTGATTGAAATGTCTGTCTTGATTGACAAGGATGTGCATTACAGGAGTACATGCCTTGTCATAATCTACATGAACATTTATGATCTGTGCTTTTCATTGTATGAAAATTATATCTTAAATTTTTTAACTTGAGTATACCTATTTTGGGTAATAATAAAATTTTTTACCAATCTTTTTTTACCAGTTTATACGCAAAAGTCAAAAAAAGAAAACTTTTGAGATGGAAGATGATTTAACACAGTGCTTCAAACATGGTGTGCACTTAATAAAAATGTATTGACAACTAATAGCCATGCAACAGTGGTTCATTGCAAGAGTTTGTTTATAAGATGCCTGCTTTCAGCCCAACAATATGTTCAAATTCAGCATTGTATACAAGATTCAAATTTCCTAACCCTATAAAAATATTTTTAGTAATCCTCCATCCCATCAATCTGGTTATACAGCCTTTTCATGCAAGTATAATAAATAAAATCAATACCTTTTATTACTTCACCACCAGAAACTCTTGGTACACCCAGATTCAAAGGCATAAGGCTGTCTGCAAGGCTGATCCAAACTTCAGGGAGTATTTTACAAGGAAAGCATACTGTTACAATTTTGTATGAATAAGGAAAGTTATCCTTAAATCCTAAAAAGGATTTTTTTTCTTTTTTTAAAAAATAAATTTATTTATTTATTTTTGGCTGTGTTGGGTCTTCGTTGCTGCGCGCAGGCTTCCCCTAGTTGCGGCGAGCGGGGGCTACTCTTAATTGTGGTGCGCAGGCTTCTCACTGCGGGGGCTTCTCTTGTTGCGGAGCACAGGCTCCAGGCGCACAGGCTCAGTAGTTGTGGCTTAGCGGACTCCAGAGCGCAGGCTCAGTAGTTGTGGCGAACGGGCCTAGCCGCTCCGCGGCATGTGGGATCTTCCCAGACCAGGGCTCGAACCCGTGTGCCCTGCATTGGCAGGCGGACTCTTAACCACTGTGCCACCAGGGAAGCCCCATAAAAAGGATTTCTTAGGTTGAAAAAGTACATATAAGGGCTATCAATCCCCTATGGATGATCTCTAGCTGCATAAATATAGGGAAAATTCAGATATTCTTCCAAAGAAATAAAATTTTATGAAAATATATACTGGATGAATTTTATATTTTCTCCTATAATAATAAGTATGCACCGTCAAGTCTCAGGCAAATCGGACAAATCACTCAATAGCACTTATCTTTCTTAATTGTGCTGTCTTTCCAGTGGTGACTGGCCTCGTAATGCATATGTGACTATCTTCCTTTACATTTTCCTACAATTTGAGGAATATGACCAAAAAATCAACTAACCAAACAAGCAAAAGTGTAAATCAAACTGAAGCTTCAGATTAAAAGATAATTTACTGTTAGATTATGCATCCACAATGCTAAAGACACAAGTTTGAAAAAAATTCTTTATCAATAGGAACTCAACTATTTTCATTTGTTTTGTTTCTAGAGAATTCACATACAGAGAAGAAATAAACAATAAAACATTACAGGACAGGTATTACTGGAGAAATATGATTTTCTTTTTCAATTTCAAGAGGATAAAATTTTTAAAGGGAAAAAATAGAAATGATGAAAAATGTTAAGGACAATTCAAAAACTGGGAAAAGTTTTAAATCTCTCAACTATATATAAAAATTTTCATATTATAATAGAAGAATTCGAGCTTTAACAATTCAAACTCTATTTATTCCAGTGATCTCAAAGTGTGGTACCCGGACCAGTAGCACTGGCATCACCTGGGAACTTGTTTGAAATGCACATTCTTGGGCACCACCCAGGCCTACTGAATTGGAAACTCTGGGGATGGGCCCAGCCATCTGTATTTTCACAAGCCTCCAGGTGATTATGGTACAGGGTAACATCTGAGAATCATTGATTTATTCCAAAAACATTTATTGGGTACCCACTGTGTGCCAGCCTCTAAGAAAGGCACTGGGGGCACAAAAACTTAACATGAACCACAGTTTAATCACTCACAAAGAAAAGGAATATTAACCAGTAAGATTGTTTTTTGAATACAGGAAAATAGGAGATTCCTCTGGCTACAGCTGGATCAATCAGGTAGAACTGCCAAGAACACTGAGGAATTCTACTAAGGTGGGGGCAATGGTCCTCAGTCAGAATCACCTGGAAGGATTTTTCAAAAACACAGGTCCTGGCCCTTCCCAGACCTCTGGAATCAATCTCCTGGAGTGGGGCTCAGGAAAACTGTATTTTTAACAGTTCCCCCAGTAATTCTGATGTTTACCCAGAGTTAATGATGCTGCTGCTGTACAGTTGTCTCAGGTTCTGTGCTTTTCACCGCCTCCCTGCTGGCAGCTTCTCCCTGTGTTCTGTGATTATCTGTAGCAAATTGCCTCTGGGAGCATTGCTGGCAAGGGGAGATGTGAACGTACTCTTGGGTAAAGCGCAGATCCCCAGGCTAAACCACTGAATCAGAATCTTTGGGGACAGGGCTCAGAAATATGCATTTTTTACAAATCCCCAGGTGATTTTTAAGCATGCAACAACTTGAAATTTACTGCCTTGTGGGTCTCCCCAAGGAGCTCTTTTCTACTCTCCACTACAGTCTAGTCTCCGAGGGCATCTTATCAAAACATCTTCCCTAACTTTTTTTTTGTCTCTTGACATGTGTGTTGCATAAGTAACAGCCCCTCAAAGATGTTCACATACTAATCCCCAGAATCTGTGAATCCTACGTGACGAAAAGGACTTTACAGATGTGATGAAGTTAAGGATTTTGAGATGAGTGATTATCTTGGATTAGACAGGTGAGCTCAGTGTAATCACAGAGATCCTTATTAGAGAGAGGCTCGTGGATCAGAAAAGAGACGTTACAGTGGAAAAAGGAGGAGCAGAGTCAGAGTTTTAAAGATGCTGGTTTTGAAGATGGAAGAGGGGCTGTAAGCCAAGGAATGCAAGTAGGCTTTAGGAGCTGAAAAAGGCAAGGAAATATTCTCCCCAAGAGCCTCCTGAAGGAATGTAGTCCTACCAACACCTTGATTTCAGCCCAGCATAAACTCGTATCAGGATTCTGACCCAAATTTGTGGTCATTTGTTATAATAGCAATAGGAAACATACAATGTGTAAAATATAGAGAAAGGAAAGTATTGTAATTCAAGACAAGCAGTGCTAATACTGATGAAGCTTATCTCATTTGGAGATTCCACCACATAAAAGATGGCATATTTAGTGTTCCCTTAGGATTTATATTTATCAAACAATTTCTTTGATTAGAGGTCTTAATTAGACCTATAGTTACAATGATCACAGTAAACAATTCCAGGATCTTAAAAAACAAAACAACAACAACAAAAAACCAAACAGCCTCAGTTGCTTGATAGCAGTAAGATTTCCTTTTCAGATTCAGTCTTCACAATTTATCAGAAGATATGGAAGGTCATCTATTGTGTACAGCTAAGGACATCATGCTCATTAGTGTCTACTCTCAGCTGACAAGCCTAAAAATACTCAATTCAGAGGAAGAATCAGGAAAAACATTCATAACAGACATACTTAATGTGATGTCATCAGCTACACAGTAAAACTTGTGAAGGAACACCACCCTGGGAAAAAGCCTTCAAAATCCTCTTAAATTATCAGCCACTTTTGAAGATGAAAAAAGATAGGTGAACAACTGCCACATTCTCTCACTCTCTTTACTTGCTTCACTCTTACCAGTGGAAGGTTCGTTTCTTTAAGACGGGGTTCTCAAACTTGAGCGTGCATCATTAGATCACCTGGAAGGTTTGGACCCCAGACCAAAGGCTTCTGACTCAGGAGGTCTGGAGTGGAGCCCAAGACTTTGCATTTCTCACATGTGCCCTGGTGCTGCTCTACTGCGCGTCCTGGGATCACAGTCTGAAAATGGCTGCCTAGAGCGACGGCTCTCAATACTGCCTGCAAGTCAGCATCACCTGGAGACTTGTTCAAGCCCTGATGCCTCAGCCACACCCTAGGCCAATTAAGTCTGACTTCCTGGAGGTGAGACCATGCATCACAATTTTCAAACACCCCAGGTGATTAAAGATGCTGGTTTTGTGCAGCCAAAGCTGTGAACCACTGCCCTAGAAGCCAAAAGAACAATAAAGAAAGGGAGCAAGTAAATGTGAAGGAAACAGGGCAGTAACACTGACCATGAGCCACCCTGCCCTTTGGCTGCCCTGGGCCTAGGATTTTCTCTCAAGCAAATGCTTCTCCTGCTTAAGAGTCGAAGTTTAAAAACAGCCTCTGATCTAAAGGAATAGGAATATGATGTTACAACACACTACCAAGTAAAAATATATGACATTCCTAATTACATATTTAAGCTAGGGGGAAATGGTAACCTGTTGAAAATGATAACACAATTCTAAATACTGTCTGTTTAAAATTTATAATAGTTTTGTATTAAATTGCAAGGAAAGCCCTTAATTCTCCTTTTTACAGAAAGAATCAAAGGAATAGTTTCTTATATTAAGTAAAATATAAGTTCAGTGCTTTATTTCTCAAACAGCCCCAGTATTTTCTATTTCTCAGGCTGTTAATGTCCTGTGCTTCATACTTCATATTCAAATATTTCTCTCTTCCACTCATACACACAATCTATTTTTATTGTCATGAATATTCATTGGTTTCAAACAATGTCGCTCACCTCTCAATTCAAGTTTTATTGTTTTAAATTCATAGTTTTCTATCAATGACCTGGAACTTAGAATACCTACCAATTTACTATTTTTGCTGCTTTTGGAAGTAAGCTGAAAGGCAGTACTACTTTCATTCTTTTTTTTTTAATATTTATTTTATTTATTTATTTGGTTGCACCAGGTCTTAGTTGCAGCTCACAGGCTCCTTTAGTTGCGGCATGTGAACTCTTGTGGCGTGCATGTGGGATCTAGTTCCCCAACCAGAGATCCAACCTGGGCCCACTGCGTTGGGAGCATGGAGTTTTAACCACTGCGCCACAAGGGAAGTCCCAAGGCAGTACTACTTTCTAACACACAGCTTGCTACCTGCTACTTAACATCAGGGGTGCTCTGAAAATAATTGGGTTTTTTTTTTTGTAGTGTGCCCCAAATACCAGTTCTAATCTATTCAGAAAACTCTGATACATAATCTGACATATTTACTCTATTCTATCCTAGATTTGTACAGGATGTATGGAAAAGTACTTTACTTTGGATTTTAGCACCTATCAACAAATATCATAAATCCCTTAAGCAAATATGTTTGTAACATACTACTGTATAAGAAAGAGCTATTAGAGTCACATCTATTTCTCCCAGGCTATTTGATGTAAAAACTCCTTAAATATTTACTTTCGTAAATAAAGGAAATTCACAAATTCTTTACTTCCTGGTAGGAATCTAGCCTCCAAACATCCCCTTTTCAGTTTTTTTTAGGTGATTGTGAAGGATAAGACCTGAAAGAGTGATCCTCACTTCAAACCACATCGGACTATTTTAGCACATTTTGTTAAAATGATCCTATGTGTTGTATTGCAGAGTTGAATCTCCTCCAGAACACAGACCGGATTTTATTTATGGTACTTTTAATTAGAATCAGCCCATAGGAAAAATTAAATAAAAATGAATTATAAGATTTACTTCATCAATGTCAAAGAAATTAAAATACGAAAATGTATGTCAAATGGGTCATTGAACACCAAAGGAGTTACACACACGCACATAAATTGAACTATTTTCAAACTGGAGGGGGGGAACTTTCCTGAATTTACTCAAATTAAATTTATAATATCAAAGGCATGAAATTTTAATCTGATTTTTCTTTTACTTTAACATAAGCTTAGTTCCAAAGTATCTATGTTTTGTTGCTATTTTCCTGATAATGTATGATGGCTGAAAAAATTCACATATTTCAGGAAAAGTAAAAACCTCCACCCTTATACCCTTGTGTTTTAGTAAACATATATGGGTCCATACCATAAACAGCATACTTTAACTGCATTTTTCTTGTTGTTGGATAGTTTTCCACAAAAATACATTAAGATTCGGTCTTCCGTGGTGGCGCAGTGGTTGAGAGTCCGCCTGCCGATGAGGGGACACGAGTTCGTGCTCCGGTCCGGGAAGATCCCACATGCCACGGAGCGGCTGGGACCGTGAGCCATGGTCGCTAAGCCTGCGCGTCCAGAGCCTGTGCTCCGCAACGGGAGAGGCCACAACAGTGAGAGGCCCGCGTACCGCAAAAAAAACAAAACAAAACAAAAAACAAAAAAACATTAAGATTCCCATGGTAAAAACCACACTTGTAAGCATTTCAACATTTGGATATAGTCTAATGTATTTAACCAATCCCCTGTTGATAGGCATTTAATTATTTAATTTATAATTAAATTTATTTCAGTTATTCAATATTGTAAACAACTTTGCAAGAAACAATCTTGCAGCATGTATCCAAGTATTTCTTTAGAATAAATTTCTAGGAGTGGAATTGCTGGGTAAAAGAATACAAACATTTGAATTTTTGAAGTTTTGGTATATATTATCAGATGACTCTCCAAAGATTATGCCAAATTTCATTCTTACCATGTATTAAAGTGCTTATTTTCTTCCATATTCACCAGCAAATGAAAGAAAAAGGTTTACTGAGATGAATTTTCATATCTTACAATGTACTTGTTTTAAGTATAAAATTCAATGATTTTTAAGTACATTAACAATTGTACAACCATCTCCACAATCCAGCTTTAGAATATTTCCAGCACCCCCAAAAGGCTGCTCAGGCCCATTAGTAATCATTCCTCACTCCCACCTCAATCTAATCTAGGCAACACTAATCTACCTTCTGCCTCAATAGATGTGCATTTTTTCCACACGTCATAGAAATGAAATCATACAGTATGTGGTCTTTTGTGTCTGGCTTCCCTCACTTAGCATAATGTTTTTGAAGATCATCCATTCTGTAACACTATCAGTACTTCATTTCTTTTTATTGCCAAACAGCATTTTTTATAATTACAAAAAAAAAAAAAAACCTTCTCATTCAGAAAAGGGAAGATTCTGGATATGGGAGTCACAGCTCTATAGCACTTACGCTGACTGAAAACTCCTACGTCCAGGGTGGAGATGTGTTTTGCTTTGACCTTGATTCTACTTTGTGTAGGAAGCTTCTCTGTCCATTTTTCTCCACAGTTGTTGGATCTGCCCTTTGGGAGATCCTTCCTTGTCCATGTCCATCTTGGTCATAATTCCAGTGAAGTGGGAGACCTCCTCCTGTGGGACCAAAGAGCGTTTTCAGCGCATTTCTTGCTCATGCAAGTTTGGGGGTCCAAGAACGATTTTAAGGCTCAAGCAGCCAAAGACTTTTTTACTCCAGGTTTATGATTTCTTTGGCAATATGTTTTTACCACTCAGTCTCACATGCCAGGAGCACCACCCAAAGCTCTTTATTAAATATAATTATTAACTCTCATGTCTGTCCTTGCTCCCTCACCCTCATGCCTCTCTCACATACACACAGCTTATTGCCAGCATCGTTGAGGTCATACAGAGTATGGGGAGTCTTGGCAGAGAAGGCTATGCCCTTAATTAAATTGGTCTTTGTCATGGGGCCATCAATTAAAAGCATTTTCAATCTTATTTTCTGTTGTTTGGGATCTAGAAACAGTTAGCTTTTCCAACTCTTTGCTGCCCCAAATTTCTTTTCTCTCTCTATTTTTTAAAAATTTCTGCTTGAAAATCATCCAGCTATTTTCTGACTCATTTTTTCTTCTAGTATATTCCTAATAGAAGCCAGTAATGACCAACACACATCACATACTTCTGTTTTCCATTCTCTTCCCCTAGAGCTACAGGCTTAGTAAGTACTTGATCTGCCTTCAAACTATCTCCAGTGACAGTTTTAACACATATTTTACCACTGTATTACATGGGTCTCCATCTCCCCATCCTCTGATATTAGTTTCCTCACTACCCAATGCCGATTCCACATCTTTTAGGTTTTTATTAGAGTTGCAGCTCATTTCCAATGCCAACATCCCATGTTAGTTAAGATTATGCTAGCAGTAAAATGAATAAAACCCCCAATTTTAATAGCTTAACATAATAGAATTTTATTTCTCACTCATATAATATCAATTAGAGGCAGTGGAAATTAGGGCTATTTCGCTTCACAGTCCTTCAGAAACAGCCTGACAGACGCTTTACTGTCTTCAACAAAAGCCAGCAGAGAAGGGAAGAGAGAGGCTGAGCATTGTGTGAGAGGTGATTACAGGCCACACTTGGAAGTATTGTACATCCTTTCATCACTTCTTCTCATGTTCCTTTGGAAATAATTCCGTCTTAAGTGCACATATCACTGCAAAGAAGGATAAGAAATGTACTTGATCTCTGTGCCCAGAAGGAAAATCAAACAAGTCTGGCAAACAGCTAGCCAATGTCTGCCATAGCATTGTATAAAACATTTAGTCTTTGACTCAGTAATTCCAGTTCTAAGGATCTTTGCTAAGCAAATATTCTGAAATGCAAATATGTTTGTTCATTCTGAAGTCATTGAAAGAAGCAAATATAAATGTATAAATAAATAGAACATTAAAGGTAGAGCCCATTTATGTAATGGAATATTACACAGCAATTTAAAATGATTCTTACTAAAATGTTTAATCACATAGGAAAATGTTTCTGATGTACTATTAAGAAAAATAGGACACAAATTTTACATATAATACATATATATTTTTTAAAGAGAGCAGTAAAATGACGGAAAGAAAATATGCCAAGGTGGTAACACCTATAAACAGTGTGAAAGGATTATAGGTTTGTCAATTTCTTCTTTTTATGATTCTAATTATCCATGCTGCCCACAATGTAACAACATTATAATCAGAAATAAAATACACATTCTTCTAAAGCATAATAATTTCACAGCCATATCTAGGTCTTCTAGTACTCTACCTTAATGTCAATATCTTTAATAATGAATTCAGGAAAGTAAAAATAATAAAATAACATATCTTTTTCCTTTATAAAATATGAGAAGTGAATATTATTATTTAATTACATATTCCAGAAAAATAGTTTGAAATGGATAAAGTTAAAATAATTTCTTCAGAGATGACATTACTATAAGAATGCAATTTTTACTTATATTTCCCTACCTACAATGCTTTCTGTTTTTTGTTTTTTGAATTTCATTTCTAAAAATGTCTAAATCCATTTCTAAAAAGAATATATTCTAATGCCCTCTCTCTCCCTCCCTCCCTCTTCTCCTCTTTCCCTTCCTCTTTCTCCTTCTCCTTCTTCTCCTTCTTTCTCTCCCTCTCTCCCTCTCTCTCTCTCTCTCTTTCTCTCTCTCTCTCTCCACTCCTGCAATATACAACCCCTAAAAGTAAGTTTGATCTACGATTGGTAAATGGTATTTATCACCCATCAAGATTTTTAGTAGAAGCTTATTTTCTGTAAGTCCAGCTGCTTTTGTATTGGAGGTAGACAGACAAAAAGACAGACAGAAGAAAAAACACACCATAGTCACTAGATTTATTACCACCCTGTTGGTTTCTGAGAGTTTAGGATGGATGGTGGCCACATGTCATGATCAGTTTCTATCAACACTTCGTTGGCCAGTCTCAGATTCTTCATAATCAGATATTCCCAAATCTCAGATACTCGCCTAAAATGAAGCTATTATTCTTACCTACGTGCAGTACTGCAAATCTGTCGATTGTCAACATTTAAGTTAAGGAATGTTGATTTTTCTGTTCGCAACTGAAGGTTATTTTTATGTTAGAATGAATGATGCCCATCTTTCTTACCCTTTGTGGATCTAGGACCACTAGTCTGAATATTCGGTCAGTTAATCTCTGTGACACATTATCTGTGTTCCCATCCATGGGAATTTGTCAATATATGCAAAAGATATTGTGAAAAGTAATCAAGGGTTAGTATAAAGCATACTGTGTTCATGCTTTCTTCATAGCAAAAGTAGTTTGCACTTAATTTTTTTTCTACTGACAAGTGAATTCATAGCA
Source organism: Hyperoodon ampullatus (assembly GCF_949752795.1). NCBI lineage: Eukaryota > Metazoa > Chordata > Mammalia > Artiodactyla > Ziphiidae > Hyperoodon > Hyperoodon ampullatus. Next base: position 44,071,788 of record NC_136921.1, read on the forward strand.
TTCTGTCTCCTCACCCTCACTCTGGTGTTTATACAGATTATTTTCTATTATAAGTTGTATTTATGATTTTTTTCTATTTCAGAAAGAGGAAGGTGAAACTTTAAAATCCAGATATCTTATTAAATACCTTTATGATTATTTCCATCTATGAATATATTTTTGTCTGTTTTGCGACAGTGCTTATTGTACTGTGGATAACTGTGAGTAGTAAAATTGTATGGAGCTACTAACACAATTCTGGAATCTAATCTTTAATATTTTTGCCAGGGATTATGCAAAAACTTATAATTATGTTTTACTTTGGATTTACCCCATCCTTACTTTATCTCATATTAAAGTGTAATCAAAATCAGCCTTTTCCATTCGGTTGCAAATCCCCTTCTTAAAGTACCTATTCAAAAGTCTCCCCAATTTTCATTTTCTCTGTCTTTTCTTATTATATTAAATCCTGATATCTGAAAATTGAACCATATAGTAGCATTTAAAAATACAGATCATATCTATTCTTCCTGTATTTTTACATTGTAACTGTGTTTTTTTAAGTCCTTAGCAGGTTGCAATTAGATTACTTGTGTGTCATTGTATTATAGTAAATGCCATTATTATGGTAGAAATAATTCACTTTGTTTAGTGTACTGTTCAGATAGTCTGCTGAGATGCCTCTGATACCAAATGTCATTCCCATTCTTTAATTATAATTTTAATCTTTCCTAGTTTACCATTCTTTCAGTAGATTAATTATTTTTATTCTAAAATTCAGAAATTGTCTGAGCTTAATAATGTTTATTAATAAGAATTATAATATCCCATTGCTTTTTTTCCCTCTCCCTGTGGAACAGAAGGAGTAACTTTGTTTTTCCCAAACTCCTTGACCTATAACGTTTGAGAACTCTGTATAGCAACAACTCAGGTTTACCATTAGTAGTTGAATACATTTCTGAGAGTAGTTGTTACTTGCATTCCAACTAGTTAGTGATCACCACATTAAAAGTCAGACAGTCAAAGATAGGGAGTTTCCTTTGTCTAGGGCTGTTGTTTATACACACGGTATAAAATGAGGCCATAATCCTTACACCACAAAAAAACACCCCTTAAGCATGTATTTAATAAACACATCTATAATAAGATGAGAGTGTAAGCCCTGTGAGGGCAGGAATTGTGTCTATCATGCTTATCATTAAATCCTCAGGAAACACCACAATGCGTTGGCACAGAGTAGGTGCTCATCAAACAAGTGTTGAATGACTTAATGTGCATGTGAATGACCCTCACTGGTGCATGGGTTCAGTTTTTGTCCCTCTGGCTGTGTGCATGGATACATCTTTAGTTAAGGTTCAGTTCAATCTAAGCAAGTTGGTAAGAGTGAGCAATGAAGTATAGTGGGAGATGATGGACTCTACAGTCGGGATTGGAGCTAACTTCCATTCTGTTCCTCCTAGTTGTGTGATTTGGGCCAAGGTGTTTTATCTCTATTAGCCATGATTACTTTATCTGTATAATAGGAAAAATAATCCCCACCTCCCAGATTTGTTATGAGAATTATATGAAGCAATATTTGCCAAGTGCTTAGAACCTAATCTGATTTGGACACTGATGATTATTAGCTTTTTTTTGCGGGGGAGAGGTGCATAAATATTTGTAGCCTTGTGTGCTAGTCAGCAGTTGCCACATAACAAATCACCACAGTGTCTCAGTGGTATGCAACGACAAACACTTAAGTTTCTCTGCAGGTCTGCAGCCATTGCTCTGCTGATGACTGGGCAATCTCTGTGCTGCAGTTTGGGACCCAGTTGGCTCCCAGTGTTTCTCAGCTTCCTTGTCCCTGAGTGCCACCTAGGACACATTCCTCTCACGGTCTTGGCAGAGATGTGATAGGACAAGCCTCCTGCACAAGTACATTTCAAGCCCATACTTGTGTCATAAACTAACATCACATTGGCTAAAACATGTCCTGTGGCCATCCCAGTGTCAAAGGATGGGAAAGTGTATTCCTTACATGGGGGTGGGGACGTTTAGGGGCAGAGAGTGAAGGTTTTTGAACAATAATCCAACTAACATATGTTCAATAACTAGAGGTGAGTGACGGTCATAAGTCTTTTCTCCCATATCCTTGCTTCCAAGTAGAATGATACAACATAAGTAAGTGTCAGATGGAATTCTGCCTTACCTACAGGGAAGCAGGCACAAAAACAGTCACAGAAGCTGTTCTGTGAGCTTGACAAAGTCCAAAATCTCTACCCCTTTAGGTGCTGTGATAGCTCTTGAATGAAAGGTTTATTATAGGGGCAGGATTTATCTAAATTTTTAATAGATGTCAAATAACCAAAATCTTCCAAATCTGAACCTACTGGGTCAGAGTCAGAAGTCAGAAGTGCCTTTCTGGAGGCTACAGTTACTGAGGTTTTGAGATTCTTATACCTCGTACCTGCAAGAGCAGGACTGCCTGTACGATATTTTCAGCAAATCCATATTTCTTTTTCACTACTAATTTTATCAATAAAGAAATCATTTCTAATAAACTTTCACATATTTCTAGTAATATAACCATTAAAAAATCACTGGTGTTGATCAAAAATTAGGAAGAAAATTGGCTGAAGTGTTGGAGTAGCTCCTGGGGGAGTACAGATCTCTGCGTCCTGTCTCTACAATATTGGATTATCATTCCTGTTGTGTATTTGTAATAAGTGTACTTCAAATGGTAACTAACCATCACTTGGATGTACTCTGAAGCTACTACTGTACATTGAAACTAAATACAACACTAGTCAGTGTCCAAAAGAATGCTGATTGGGTGGGTGATTTCTATACCTGTCATCTTACATTCAAATTGCAAGTCCCTGTTAGGCTGTGTCTCTGGGCTCCTTAAAAAAAAAATTAAATATAAAATAATCATTTGTAGTTTGGTCTAAGCATTACCAAAATATCATGTTAATCTTTTATTTGCACTGAATTTTTTGTTTGCATCATAAAACCAAGGGCGTAAAACTGGGCTAATAATAAATGAAAATAGCAATTTAAAAATAATATCACAATTCATGACTCCCAGACTTTATTCAGCTTTTACCTAATAACAAAGAATTCAAAATAGCATTAGAATGCTTTTTTCCTAAGTCTTTTGACCAAACAAAGCTGAGATGAGGATGAATAAATCTATCTTAGGGACTCTTCTATAGGTTGTCAGGTTGTCGCCTCCAGATCGGCTGGATAGGGATGGTGTGACATTCCCTAGAATGTCCCTGCCATCCAAAACCTCAGACATGTATAACTGTCCTTGATTATCCATTTATTTTAAGACAGGGAAGAGAAATGGCAGCTGTCTTTGAATATTTGAAAAGTTGTCAGGCCAAAGAGGGAGAAGAGTTATCCCATGTATTCCAGAGGACAGAACCAGGACCCCTCAAATCTAAAGAGAGGTAGTTGGACTCAACATGAGGGAAAGCACTGTAACAATTAGAGCAGTGTGAACTGTAAACACGGCCTTAGTGGAGGCGGGTCAGGGTGACCACTGCCTGCAATGTGGTTGAGGGGACAGAATTAGGTGACTCCTAGGTCACCTCTGCTGCTAAGATTTTATGATCTATGATTACAAGGAATGAATCAGGTTTTCTCACTGGCTTTTTATCCTCCCTTTGGCCATTTCCTCTTCCTTATCTTCCTCTCCTTTTCCCATCAGACTAAGACTTTCTGGCCAAGAGCCTCTTGGATTGTTTAGTTTCAAACCTAAGACTTGGGTAGCTATGTGACACTCACTGGCTCTACTTCAAGAGAAGTCCCAATTCCAAATGATTACCCTGAAGTTATTGCATAAATTTCTTTAGAAAGATAATTTCAATAAAAAGTCTCAGTTCATTTCCTGTTTCTGCCTAGTCTTTAATTTCTTCACCAAAAATAGAGAGGGAATAAGATGTAGCTAAAAGTTATAAGTAGGTAGCTAGTATTTCACAATTTTTTGCTTGCAGTCTTCTCTAAAACTGATGTATTTCCCTCATTTATTAAAGTTATTTTCTCTTCCATATGCAAATTTTACTCTTAGAAACACAAAATGTTTTAGTTAGAGAATTTTACCCTTAATTTACATTTATAATATTTCCATGGTCTCTCTTCAGTAAATCCCTTTTGTTTGTGGTAATTATGGACACCTTCAGAAGTATAAACTCAGTAGCAATTTTATGATATACAGAACCAACAGCACTATTAAGTTACTAGAACTGTTCCCTTTTGTAGTTTCTAAACTGCTGAAGTGTCATTGAAACTCTTTCAAATCACATGGGTTTAACATATGGAATTTTTTTTTTTTTTTTTTTTTTTTTTTTTTTGCAGTACGTGGGCCTCTCCCGTTGCGGAGCACAGGCTCCAGACGCACAGGCTCAGCGGCAATGGCTCACGGGCCCAGCCGCTCCGCGGCATGTGGGATCTTCCCGGACGGGGGCACGAACCTGTGTCCCCTGCATTAGCAGGCGGACTCTCAACCACTGCGCCACCAGGGAAGCCCCTGGAATTTTTTAAATTATTGATTTTTTAGTAATAATTATTAATTGAATCATCAAGAATACTTTCCACTTACAGAAGCAAATATCAAGTAGCAATCATTCATTAGTCCTCCAATGTTGAATCATCAGTTATAAAGCATCAGAAGGACTATCTCCTCTCATTCAGGTGTGTGTGTGTGTGTGTGTGTGTGTGTGTGTATACATATAGAAGATCTTTCTAAGGCTGAAGAATCTCTCAGATGGGTGCACCACTCTTCTATTCATGAATGCAAGTACACACACATACACACATATATTCATCGAACACTGAGTCTAATGTGTAAATAGCACTGCAATCCACTGTTAGTCAGTACATTTTAAATTCTGGGAACTTGGGAACTTCTCTCAGAGGATCCAACCTGTCCAATCAGAGATGTCATTGAGTTCCATGTTTTATGCAGTGACTATACAACACCTGGTTTTAGGCAGACCCTTGCCATCAGATTATGGATGAAGAGATCACTCAGCCCATCACTTTACCCAAGTACGAAGGCACCCTCTCTTTCCTTGGATACCTGGAGAGTGTATTGTCAACAGTCCTTGCAGTGATTTGGGCTCAAAGGCCAAGGGATTCTGTTGCAAAATTATCCAAACTAAGGGGTACATTTAACAAACACCTTGAGACTTTTGGTAAATGGAACTTTTGGTCAGTAGCCTCTGGGGATTAGAGATAGATGAGTCCACCTCAGCTTCCCCATATGCTCCTTAACAAGTGGTAGGTTAAGATGAAAGTCAGTCTTTAGCCAAAATCTGCCAAGTACTCAAACATTTTTTAGCAAGCAGGCACAAAAACAGTCAACCTGATCTGGTAAGTTTGGCGAAGTCCCACTCTCTGTTCTCAGACTTGCCAACAGGCACTTGGAGGGAACAGGAAAGGTTCCCTCCAAGGTGGATGCCATGATGTTCTAATGGTGATAATGGCAACTTTCGGATCATGTGCCAGAGCTCTGTGAAGTGTGGGACCCAGGACTAAATGAGCTCTACACTTGAGGGCTTCTCCAAAGGAACTGAGTGGCTGAGCTTGCCAGATTCCCATAAGTTTTCATGCAAGGGTGGTTGGAATTGAGAGTCAACATATATGTTGAACATGACCCATTTCAGCAGTGAAAAATTATTTCTGACATTTCTTATGCTAATTAGAAAATCCTCATGTGCAGATTTCCATAGTAATATTTGAAGTGCCTGGTAATCATGGCTGGAGTGTGGATTCCTGATCAGGATCCCTCAAATGCTAACTAATTGCTGCCAGGATATAAATGAAAAATTAATTTCATTCCTACATCATACTGTTTATCCTGAAGTGTTTTTAAAGTTTTACAAAGATAATATTCTAACATAATCAGGAACACTGTAGCCTTTCATCTATTTTCTTGACTACTAATTGAATAACATTGGCAGCATTATTGGAAATCTCAAGACTGTGTTTATATGAGGCAAAATGGTGAAGTCAAGTTTCTACTTTCTCTATCCTTCACCTTAAACTTGGTATCCAAAACTAAATGACAAAAACAGCATCTCTTCTAGTCTTCCTTCTCTGGGTATTTGCTACCACAATCTTCCCATCTGTCCAGACCAGGGACTTGGGATTTATCCTCACTGGAACCTTCTCAAACAAACTAACATATTCAGGTGGTCACTATGGTAAGTTGAATGGTGACCTCCAAAAAGATATGTCCATGTCCTAACCCCCAAACATATGAGCGTGGCCTTGAGATCATCCTGGATTAACTCAGCGGTCCCTAAATCCAATGACAAGTGTCCTTCTAAGGACAAGGCAGAGGAGATTTGTCATAGAAGGTAGAGAAGGAGGAAAAGGCCATGGGAAGACAAGGCAGAGATTGGAGTTATTCAGCCATAAGCCAAGGAATGCCTAAAGTCACCAGAAGCTGAGAGGCAAGGAAGGACTCTTGCCTAAAGACTTTGGAGGGAATGTAGTCTTGTCAACACCTTGATTTCAGACTTCTGGCTTCCAGATCTGTGAGAGAATAAGTTTCTGTTGTTTTAATGCACCAAGTTTGTGGCGGCACTCCCAGGAAACTAATACAGTCACCAGTCCTCTTGAGAGTACCTTTTGGATATCTTTGAAACCATCCCTTAAACTCTCTCTCATGCCACCAACGTAATTCAAATAACCATTAATTTCTACAAATATTTTGATTGATAGGAAAAGAGGTTACCAGGTAGTGGCCAAGACAACCTTCTAATCTGAGTTTTATTGGGCATGGTCTTACAAACCCTATGCTTTGTACTCACTATCTGCCCAAACTGAGCACTTCTGGAAACAGGAAAATGACGACATACCTGATTGTCATCATTGATGAACTTCCTTAGCATGCCTGGCAGTCATTTAAGCCACGCAGCAGAAACATACATAGCTTAACTTTACCTGAGTTTGAGAAACTACAAACATTTCTCATCTAACCATGGAAGAAGGAAAACAGTTTGCTTCTTTTTTGCCGCATATGTCTGATACTGCTGCAGTGTGCTGGAAGACACAGACCTCTTCTGAATCTAAACATGTCTCCCTTCTCCTTGGACTGGAAAAGCTACAGCAAAAAAAGGACTCCAGTGCTCAAGTGGGATTAACCAGATTAAACCCTGAGCTGACTGATAGGAAGGAGACTTCAACAAAAGCTTCAGGGCAGGGACAGCAATGAGTCCAACCGTAATATCGATAAATAGTTGTTCAGTACCTGGAGAGCTGTTCTCCAAATTCTTCTGAGCTTTAAAGCCTGCAAAGACAAAAACAAAAACAAAAAAAACCTCTCAGCTCTAAGACGGATGCCCATGGACAGGTGTTCCAGCAACTGTACCATTCTACTAAATCTAGAGAGCCTAGTCTCCTGGGGCTAATTATGTTTTTGATTCCCAACGACTATTTGGCTTCAGGAGGCTCCCTACTCCAAGAGACAGAAATCTATTCTAGAGCAAACATTGCAATATGTTTTCCCACTGGCTTAATGCAGTCTCAATTGTCTTTATCTAAAATGTAGGTATTTAACAAATATCATTTCAATGGGTTACTAATTACTGATTATAGGCAATGGCGCCAAGAATAAATTCTTTAAACCTTCTCCAAGCTTTAGGACACTTCTTCAGAATTTCTCTTGACAGCTGTTTACTCATTTTTAGATTCCAGCACTTCATCTTTTCTTTCTCGACATCTCCACCCAGACACTAGAATAATAAGACTAAAAACATCACAGTTTATCAAATTTGGAGGGAGGCGGTGAGAAAAATCTGGGGGAACTTTCCACTTGAAGCCTCTTCTGTTAACGTCTATCACAGCTTCTCATTACCCAAGAACAGAAATCACAGTGAAAATGCTTCTGTCATAACACCTGCAAGAAATAACTAACTGGATTGCAAGGAGACAGTTTTTATTGTATTTATTTGGGGTTGGGTATAGAAATAGACCATCAAGGAGCATGTATATGTGCATAAACACAGATATACATTTTGGCAAAATAGAATTGTACCATCATAGAAGTGTGACCATAAAGTAACAGAATCATTTCCTTGTCAGACTCATGGAATAATGCATTTGTCATTCTGTATGTTTGTGCTCAATAATTGTGTTTCAAATGAAACACTGAAATAGCTAAACTCATAAGTATGCTGGTGTCCCTTCTCAATTCAGCACTCACCTAGATAGCTTTATGAGCCTCACTCAAGCTCCATGATTACAATGAACATCTAGACAAATTAGGTGGACATAAAAGAGTAGGACACAACACATAAAGCACCTTCATTGAGTAGATGGCCATTACTCTCCATGATGGTCATCCAGTATCAATTGTTCTTGAAAAGTCCTTTTGTCAAAAGGAAAAGTCCAAAAGTTTTTATCTCCTGCATGCCTGCCACTTGTATGTCTGACCTTCCTTTAACTACCATTCATGGGCCAGGCACTTTATATATTATCTCTAATCTCTAAAGCCACTCACAAATGTGCAGATTATGGTCATCATTACCATTTTACAGATGCGAAAACAGACTCATAAAGGTTAAATGACTTGCCTACAGGCTTACAAGTGATAAATAGATGAACGCAGATTAGAACTTCTGTCTAATTACCAATCTTCTGTCTCATTACCAAACCTTTTGTCTCAAAGACAAAGCCCTTCATGCCCACCATTAATGTTAAAATGCAAATGTGATCAGCACAAGATACTTCAGACTCTGTGTAGCTCACACTAAGGATCTAATATGGAAAGCAATGGAATGTCTATACCTGACAAAGACAGGGTAGGAAGAGGTTCTCGAAGAGGAGGAATGGAGTCTGGGGGTCCTGGGAACACAGTGTGCCTTCTCATAGTTCTGCCCAAGGAAGTTTTTGAGTTCTCAAAGCCCTTTCTTGCTTCATCTTGTTGACTGAGGAAAAAGCCCACTTTCATCGTAGGGCTTCAAAAGTAGCAAGCACATTTCAACTACCCAATTCATCATAAAAGTATTGTTAGGAAAATGCCAACACTATCAAAGAAGAATTACATTAAAGAAAAAAAAGATGAATTACATTCTTCTGAAAGATTGAGTCACTCTCCCCTTTTCTTTCAGCTGATATGCTATTGCTTGGTTTTTCACAATTTTGGTATCTTTGCTTAGCTAGCTAGCTGTGTATTATAGAAGCAACATTCTCAGCCACTAGGCATCAAGTCAGTGTTCAGGCCTTTCTATCTGAGCTCAGATTTTCAGAGTTTGGAGGAAGACAGCCTAAAAGTAACTGAAATTATAATAACCAAAGGGAAAAATGTGCCAAGTGGGGCTTTGTGGCTTATTCCCTAACAAACCCAAGAGAAAGAGGTAAGGAGCAAGACGGCTCGCATGACAGTTTTTATTGTTGTTGTTCCTAAAGGTCAAAGTTTCTTCAGCTCTGGTTAAATTTTCAGCGTCCCTGACTCTGCAGTGTTACTCAGTCCTGTGTACCCCTACAGTTTTGAGACAGTCACTAAGAGAAAGGGTTGTCACAAAATTAGACACCAGAAGCAAATAAGGGAAAACATCTATGGGCAAGGTTATATTAAAATGCAATGAAGGGAGTTCCCTAGTGGTTAGGATTCTGGGCTTTCACTGCCATGATCCAGGTTCAATCCCTGGTCGTGGAATTAAAATCCCACAAGCCATGCGGCATGGCAAAAAAAAAAAAAAAAAAAAAAAAAATGCAGTGAAGTCAAGAAATTTCTCTAGGGGCCTTATCTTTGTATTGAAGCAAAATAATTCCCCATACCATGGTTGTCTCACTTCATTCCTTTTCATGTCTGCAACTTTGGTGGTGAAAGAAGAAAAGAAAAGAGGAGAGGAGAGGGGAGGGGAGGGGAGGGGAGGGGAGGGAAGGGAAGGGAAGAAAGGAAGGAAGGGAGAAAGGAAAGGACGGAAGGACAGTAGGCAGGCAGACAGACATAAAATAAAGGATTTGTTATCAGTGCCCTCTTCTGGAAGCAGATGACAGTAGTTCAGAATCCCAGAGCCATGGCCTTCTCTTTCATTAGAAAGCAGTGATTCATGCCAGCAGACAGTGTCAGGCTTCCATGTGTCAGATGTGATTTGGTGCTGGCATGATATAGTGGAAGGGGCCCTGAACTTAAAAATCAGAAACTGGATTTAAATCCAGCCTTTGCTCCTAATCTTCTATGACCTGGAACAAATTATTTAAATCATTTGGTTCATTGTCTTGGGTATTACTAGCCACATATCTGGATTAGAATCACCAGAGTATATGGTTAAAGATGCAGAATGCTGGGTCCACCCCATCATTGGGATTGAGGGGCAGGAAGAGATATGAATCTGAATTTTAAATAATCTCCAAGGAAACTCTCAAGTAGTTCTGACTTCAGTTATCTAATCTGTACAATGATTTTCTTAGATTAAGGAATCTGAAAGCCCCTTATAGCTCTAATACTTTATGATTTTTATAAAACAAAAGGAATGATTGCTGAACAGGTTAACAAATTGTGATATGTCCATACAATGGGTTACTACTCAGCAATAAAAAGGGATTATTGATACATGTGACGACATGGATGAATCTCAAAATAATTCTGCTAAGTGAAAGAAACCAGACCAAAAGAAAAAGAAAAAAAGATGAGTCCACTTACATAAAATTCTAGAAATGCAAACTAATCTATAGTCATGGTGGTTGTCTAGGGATAGGGACAAAAAGGAGGGATTACCAAGAGGCACTATGAAACTTTTATGGTGAAAGATATGTTTATTATCTTGATTGAAGTGACAGTTTCCCAGGTAAATATGTAAGTCAAAACTTATGAAATTGTACACTTTAAGTCTGCAGTATATCAATTGCTTCAATAAAGTTGTTTTAAAAAGAAAAAAAGAAACAGACCCTAGTCTGTTCCTAGCTTGGGGAAGCTTGGACATCCATGAAGATTTCCTGTCCATGTGTAGAGGATGGATGAGTTAGAGGCCAGGAAGAGCAACTGTCCCTGGGCAGAGAGCAGGGGGCATTCATTAAACACAGAGGGGTCTGCAGGCATCTGGAATTGCTCCACTTCAAAGGCCAGACAAGTCATCTGGAGTCTCTAAAAGCAAAGCCTGTGGCCTGTGCTGTGGCCTGCACAAGCTGGGTGCCAGAAGACTCTGCCTGCTGCCCAGCCCTTTGACCTCAGTCACCAAAGCCACCATGGATATTCCCCACGTGTCTCCTGGTCCTGTCTCAGAGTGGGTAGTGCCTGGACCTGCCCACACAGTTATGTCACTGCATTGTCCATCCCATTCAGCCCAGGCTGGCCTCAGGGCTTTTGAGACTATGACTCTAGGGAAAGCAGTGTCCACTAAAGATGAACTTGCAAGCACAAAGGAGTCTCAAACTGGAGTCATGGTGAGGACTTGCTCCAGGCTCTTCCAGAAGAAGGTTCCCAGCTCCCACTTTCACCTAGACTGACACCAATATTGTAGCCTGTGTCCACACAGTCCCTCCTCTTACCTTTCCAACTGGCTTCCCCCCACCCCTCCAACATGGGGATTCAGAAAAGCAAGTGGCCTCATTTTGAGTGGAGCATGTACACTGGCACAGGGACTGCAGGCAACTGCCTCCATCCTGAGCTCTGAGCTCTGCTTTCTGCAGGCTTAAAAGAGCTTTACCGGAAGCTCCGGCAGAAAGTTAAATTGAATAAAGATCAAAGTTGATAAAATTCCTGGTAAACCCACAGATGGTCCACTTTAAAGGCAATAGTCCCTCTCACTTCTGATTAAAATGGAAATTGTCTATAAAGAACCTCCTTGGAACAAAGTTGAATGATGGGACTAGATTAAGAGAGCAGTTCATTACCCTTAAGTGAAAAATGCACAAAGCCGTCATTCAGAGGCAGTAATGGCGTAGTGATGGCAAAGGGATAATTAAAGGGACAACCTAAATTTAGCTGAACAATTTTGGAGATCCTTCAGGGCACTGAAAATAGAACAGAGGCTCCCCCAAACTCATACTATCCTCAGACTACCTAGATGATCAGATTAGTGTCACATTTTAGATGTCAGTCCAACTACCTTTGACTATCACAGTACAAATATTAGAAACAAGTTCTGCCCATGGCCTCTAGTCTGGGTTTTCTGTTTGTGAAGAAGGCATTTACTTCTGTTTCCTCAGCTCCTAATATTCATCTCGAACAGCAGGTGCATGTTTTACCTGACCCATCCATTGTGCGGAGGGCTGTATTTGCATAATCACCCTTCTTACCCCTCCCCACATTACCACCACACCCCATTTGCGAAATTCAGAAACAATCAACTTGGTGGAATCTTATCACCTGTCCTAAAGAACAGAAATTCACTGCTATTTATACAGAAATCGGTAGCAACATTAAATTAGACTCTGTCTTCAGAGAATCTGAAAGTTGAATCTTTTAGTAGTAAACACTTTAGAAGACAAAAAGAAAGTGTCAGTTGAGAATCTTTTCACAAACTAACTCAAGAGGTGTTATTAAAAACAAGTGGAGGGCTTCCCTGGTGGCGCAGTGGTTGAGAGTCCGCCTGCCGATGCAGGGGACGCAGGTTCGTGCCCCAGTCCGGGAGGATCCCACATGCCGCAGAACGGCTGGGCCCGTGAGCCATGGCCGCTGAGCCTGCGCGTCCGGAGCCTGTGCTCCGCAACGGGAGAGGCCACAGCAGTGAGAGGCCCGCGTACCGCAAAAAAAAAAAAAAAAGAAAAGAAAAGAAAGGGCAGGTATTTAAACAATCTTTCTGTTAGACAAGTGATAGAGTTGGAGATTTATTGGAAGTGGAGGTTGAAAGAAAGTGATGTAGGATGATTCCCAGGTTCCTAGTTTGTCTATCCCAGAGGAATGTTCCCACCGTTAAGCATGGGAGGGACTACTGAGGGAGGCCGCAATGAGGGAGGGGTGTTGAGTTATTTGCTTTTGGTCCTGCTGGGCTTCAGCTGGGGATGCACAGGAGAGGGTTGCAAATGAAGATCTGGATCTTAGGTATTTATGACATCTGGAAATTGAGGCTAGAGATGTTATTGATACTATGATCAATAGATACTATGTCTAAGGATTCCTAGTAGGTGCCGATGTTTTAGTCATCTTGCATTCCTGCCTTTTATCATGATACCTGAAATGAATAAATGTCATTTTATTATCCCGACGCCAGAGAAGAGAGAGAAGGGCAGAACCTGGAAAACATCAGACTCTAAGGACAAGCAGAATGAGACTGAACCAACAAGAGCTGAGGGAGAGCAATGGGATTGGTATTGCAAAAACCAAGGAGGAAGAATTCCAGGAAAGACACAGGGATGGAAACGTTAAATGCCCTAGAGCCCAGGAGGAAGAGAATTTGTCAATTGAGGGTCACTTTTACCTTCAGTAGGGAGATGAATATAAACACTAGTTTGGGAACGAGTGAGGGGAGAATGAGAGACAAAGCACTGGGAGAGGACAATTCAGACTACACTTCTAGTGAATTTAGACTGAGATAGGAGGCTCAAAGGATTGGAGATTGAGGGAAGGTTTTCTGGGTTGGGTGGATGGTTGGTTTTAAAGGATGAAGTAGACTAGAGTGTGTTTATGGACAAAAGGAAAGGCCCTGGTGGACAAAGAGAGGCCAGAGATAAAAGTCAGTGGACTACATGAGGATGAGCTAAAGGAGAAGAGGTGGTGGAGTGACTTCTGAAGGAATATTCACATCTAATCCTCCAAAATAGGAGGGAAGGAGTAAGCAGAAACAAGGAAGCACTCCTTAAAAATCAGCTTCTAGGATTATAATTATTTCTTGATTACACGTCATAAGTTTCTGCAGAAATGCCTAATTAGCAACATCTTCCATAGCACTTGTTCTAATTGATGTTGAAAAGCCAGAAGTTTGGGTTTCAGTTCTAGCTGGCATGGGCCAAACAGAGATTTTTACTTGAAGCTCTTATTTTCAGGTTTTTATTTTGGTCTATTTCAACCTTGAGTTAACAACTAAAAATACTGTATCAGACAAAAGGGACATAAAAAGAAAAGGCATTCCATTTCACCATTATCTCAGTTTTCCAGGAAATGCTACCTCTCAATAGCTGCAATAAACGGCACTATAGCCCCGAACCGAAACCCATCACCTCCCGGTTATGCTGGACCGTTTAGGGGCCATTGACATTCCGCACAACAATGGAGCTCAAAACTGTACAACTGGCATCACAGACAGTAAAAAATAAATTGCTATCTATTCCTCCTTTCACATCGCAGTCCTCTTCCTGAATGGGATCCTTGTAGAAAAACAAGAATTCTCGTCTTTGGTCTTTCACAGCTTCAGTTTTATGATCAAGTCTGCTCAATGAGGGTTTACTTCAGCCACAATTTTAAATGGCTAAGAAGCTTAGGATTTTTCCCTGTCGTTAAATTTCTTTCTCTAATTTTATACTAATTCTTCTTCTTCCTTCTCTCCATGTACTAACCTTATCCTGAAAAGAAATCCAGATCTGAGGTTCTGCATAACTGAGGCTTTGGTTTGGCTATTACCTAGATGAGGAAGAAATAAAAAGAATTTTTTGTACTAAACCACCTTCCCTCCTAATTCTATGAGGGCCTGATGAATGTTGCACATCTGCTCCCCCGACTCGCCCCACAAATGTACCTTACAGTTGTGCAAATGGCAAGTGACGAATTGCACAAATGCCATGTGCCTTTGACAGAAAGAGTTAAGTCCAGTTCTTAACACAAAACATGTACGTTAGTCTCTGTTGTTCTCAATGGATGTGTTCCACAGATTTTTGGCTACAGTACACTAAGGACTGCGGCGCCCTGAGTCAGGATTCCTCTGCTATCAACCGGTCCATATCCACCCTTGCACTCCATTTATGTCCTGCGTCCACAAGTCTGCCTGGATTCATCTTCTTTTCTTGTTAAGGTTCTATTCCAAATTCTTTAACTTCCCCTTTCTAGGTAAAAGATGGTTTTGTATAAGCCAGGGTATTTTAGAGAGAAAATATTGCCAAAAGAAATCTCAAAATTGGGTCTCCCCCTAATCTTTGCAGGTCATGTATTGTGACAAGATTATTGACTAACGACACAGGAGATGTCGCCCTCTAATGGAGAAAATGTTTTCAGGCACTGGACTGTTCAAATGTACCATCCTTGAGGTCCTTCAACTTTTTGCTCTGACTCCATTTTACCAACCACCCTCTTAAAAAAAAATTCACTTCAAACTCAGTTCTAACTCTTTATCTTTCCTTACAAACCAGTTCCTCATTTTATTTCTAACAAAGCTTTTTCCTTATATAATTAATATATGTTAATTGCTTGATATTCAGAAAACACAGACAGATCAAACACAATAAAAATCCCATAAGTCAGAAATAACTCCTGCTAACATTTCAGTCTTTTTCTCTACACCCACATTAATAAACACATATACCATTTTGGATTGCTTTTTAAAATGGGATTTATATATTTTTTTCTTTCCATTTGACAATAGATCATAAATGTCTTTCATATCATTTAATACTCTTTTTTCTTTAATAAAAAATTTCTAATTTCTAAATATAAATTCTCACTGCAACCAATGAAACAGTCCAAAGATGCATACACACACACACACACACACACACACACAAACACATTTATGCTACCCACCTGAGGTAGCCAAAGTTAATATCCTGATTTGTAACCATACAGAGCTTTCTCCACTCTTATACAAACTTTCATACACACAGAGATTATTGTTTGTTTTCACAAAATGGGGTCTTGCTCTACAGATTATGAAAGCAACTTTTCTCACACAATATATCATGGGCACTCCTCTAGGTCAATAAGTCAAGATCGAATTCATTACTTAAAGAGCTGCATTACAGAGAAAGCTTTCGACAAAATTCAACACCCATTTATGATAAAAACCCTGCAGAAAGTAGGCATAGAGGGAACTTTCCTCAACATATTAAAGGCCATATATGACAAACCCACAGCCAACATTGTCCTCAATGGTGAAAAACTGAAATCATTTCCACTAAGATCAGGAACAAGACAAGGTTGCCCACTCTCACCACTCTTATTCAACATAGTTTTGGAAGTTTTAGCCACAGCAATCAGAGAAGAAAAGGAAATAAAAGGAATCCAAATTGGAAAAGAAGAAGTAAAGCTGTCACTGTTTGCAGATGACATGAGAGTATACATAGAGAATCCTAAAGATGCTACCAGAAAACTACTAGAGCTAATCAATGAATTTGGTAAAGTAGCAGGACACAAAATTAATGCACAGAAATCTCTGACATTCCTATACACTAATGATGAAAAATCTGAAAGTAAAATTAAGAAAACACTCCCATTTACCATTTCAACAAAAAGAATAAAATATCTAGGAATAAACCTACCTAAGGAGACAAAAGACCTGTATGCAGAAAATTATAAGACACTGATGAAAGAAATTAAAGATGATACAAATAGATGGAGAGATATACCATGTTCCTGGATTGGAAGAATCAACATTGTGAAAATGACTCTACTACCTAAAGCAATCTACA
Organism: Hyperoodon ampullatus; assembly: GCF_949752795.1. Lineage (NCBI taxonomy): Eukaryota > Metazoa > Chordata > Mammalia > Artiodactyla > Ziphiidae > Hyperoodon > Hyperoodon ampullatus. The sequence goes on from NC_136921.1 coordinate 44,088,261, forward strand.
GATTCAATGCAATCCCTATCAAACTACCACTGGCATTTTTCACAGAACTAGAACAAAAAATTTCAAAATTTGAATGGAAACACAAAAGACCCTGAATAGCCAAAGCAACCTTGAGAACGAAAAATGGAGCTGGAGGAATCAGGGTCCCTGACTTCAGACTATACTACAAAGCTACAGTAATCAAGACAGCATGGTACTGGCACAAAAACAGAAATATAGATCAATGAAACAGGATAGAAAGCCCAGAGATAAACCCACGCACATATGGTCACCTTATCTTTGACAAAGGAGGCAGGAATGTACAGTGGAGAAAGGACAGCCTCTTCAATAAGTGGTGCTGGGAAAACTGGACTGGTACATGTAAAAGTATGAGATTAGAACACTCCCTAACACCATATACAAAAATAAGCTCAAAATGGATTAAAGACCTAAATGTAAGGCCAGAAACTATCAAACTCTTAGAGGAAAACATAGGCAGAACACTCTATGACATAAATCACAGCAAGATCCTCTTTGACTCACCTCCTAGAGAAATGGAAATAAAAACAAAAATAAACAAATGGGACCTAATGAAACTTCAAAGCTTTTGCGCAACAAAGGAAACCATAAACAAGACCAAAAGACAACCTTCAGAATGGGAGAAAATATTTGCAAATGAAGCCACTGACAAATGATTAATATCCAAAATTTACAAGCAGCTCATGCAGCTCAATAACAAAAAAACAAACAACCCAATCCAAAAATGGGCAGAAGACCTAAATAGGCATTTCTCCAAAGAAGATATACAGATTGCCAACAAACACATGAAAGAATACTCAACATCATTAATCATTAGAGAAATGCAAATCAAAACTACAATGAGATATCATCTCACACCAGTCAGAATGGCCATCATCAAAAAATCTAGAAACAATTAATGCTGGGGAGGGTGTGGAGAAAAGGGAACCCCCTTGCACTGCTGGTGGGAATGTGAATTGGTACAGCCACTATGGAGAACAGTATGGAGGTTCCTTAAATAAGTAAAAATAGAACTACCATACGACCCAGCAATCCCACTACTGGGCATATACCCTGAGAAAACCATAATTCAAAAAGAGTCATGCACCAAAATGTTCATTGCAGCTCTATTTACAATAGCCAGGAGATGGAAGCAACCTAAGTGTCCATCATTGGATGAATGGATAAAGAAGATGTGGCACACATATACAATGGAATATTACTCAGCCATAAAAAAAAACGAAATTGAGTTATTTGTAGTGAGGTGGATGGACCTAGAGTCTGTCATACAGAGTGAAGTAAATCAGAAAGAGAAAGACAAATACCGTATGTTAACACATATATATGGAATCTAAGGAAAAAAAATGTCATGAAGAACCTAGGGGTAAGACAGGAATAAAGACAGAGACCTACTAGAGAATGGACTTGAGGATATGGGGAGGGGAAGGGTAAGCTGTAACAAAGTGAGAGAGTGGCATGGACATATATACACTACCAGAAGTAAAATAGATAGCTAGTGGGAAGCAGCTGCATCACACAGGGAGATCAGCTAGGTGGTTTGTAACCACCTAGAGGGATGGGATAGGGAGGGTGGGAGGGAGGGAGACACAAGAGGGAAGAGATATGGGAACATATGCATATGTATAACTGATTCACTTTGTTATAAAGCAGAAACTAACACACCAGTGTAAAGCAATTATACTCCAATAAAGATGTTAAAAAAAATAGTACAAAGCAGAATTATATAGATTAGATTATGTCACAATTCTTTTTTATTGTTTCCAATTCTTTACACAAAAAGAATATGTTTTGATAAACAACAAGGACTTAACTATATAGCAGAGGAAACTATATTCAATATTTTGTAGTAACCTATAATGGAAAAGAATCTGAAAAGGAATACATATATATATTTATATGTATAACTGAATCACCTTGCTGTACACCTGAAACATTGTAAATCAACTATACTTCAATTAAAAAAAGAAAAAAAAAGAGCTGCATTAATATAACATAGCATGGATGTACCGTAATTAATCAGTCATTGTCTTATTGACAGACATTCAATTATTTCCAGATTTTTGCGTTACGTCCATGCTTTACTTTCTGTAATATAGATTCTCATAAATAATAATGTTAGTCAAAGGGTTACACGTTTCTAATTTTTAAGCACGTTAGAAGTTTTGATCAAATTCCTTTGCAAAGATATCCTAACAATTCCCACTCTCGTCAGTAGTGAAGGAAAGTGCCTGTTCTTGACAGCACTGAACATTATGTCTCCTCACTTTTTCCACTCTACTTTCATTTGCATTTCGCTGACTACTGGTGCAGTTTTGCATTTTTCATATGTGAATGTTCCTCTAAAATACATGTTTAAAGGCTTTGGGTTCATATTAACATACTTGTTTATTTAATCAGTCTCCTACTATCAAACGCAAGAGTTGTACCCAGTTTTTTCAAGTTATAAGAGACGTTGCAATCAAGATCCAGCTACGTTATTTTGTGCATCTATTTCCTGAGACTAAATTCCTAGAACTAGAATTCTTGTGTTCATGAGCATTAATAAGCAGAGTGATCAAGAGTGTGGGTTCTGGTGTCAGACTGTTTGGATGGAATTTATGATTTTATGACTTGAGGCAAGTAGTGCAGTCTTTCCTTGCCTTGGTTTCTTTGCTGCAAAATGGAGATAATGATAATATATAACAACACGATTGTTGAGAAACTAAACTTATTAGTACAGATAAAGCTCTTGGAATCGTCTGTGCAATATAGTAGGTGCAGAATAAGCATTTGCTACTATTATGAACATCTTTAAGGCTTTCAATGCATATGTAACAGTATATTAAAAGTTTGACCCTGACACTTGCAAACAGTAGACTCCAGAACACTAGCTCTTACCCACCATGTTACTAGCACCCACGAACACAACTCATCCAGTTCTAGGCATTCAGTCTGAGAAAATACACAGACCCACACAAACTAAAAGTACATGGATCTGAACTGCAATGATGTTCTACACCAAAGTTACATGCCTGAACAAAATTTCAAAGGATGAAAATAAAGTCAATTCCTCCTCCCTTGGATCACTCAGGCAGAAAGGGCTGAAAGTTTGGAAGGGGAAGTGGATTTATGATGAAATAATCTTCAGCTGAGCTGTGATGTGAGGCCCCATCATGGGGATGGGGGTGGGAGGAGCATGGTGACCCTTACCTCAAGCTTAATAGCCTCTTCCTCCACCATGTTCCATCCTCTGAGAGGCCAGAAGGTGCAATTAGCAAGTAAAAAGAGGGGAAGAGAGGACTGCTAAGGCGATCAAGACTATTGTCCAAAAGATAGGTGGCCCATCAACCGTAGGCCTTAGCTGGGGGAGGGGAGGAAAAGTCTGACCTCTGACTGAAGACTGAAGTTTGATTAATAGCTCATACTGTATAGTTCTCGTTCCTGAATCGAGCCAGGGTTTGTGACTTTGATCATAGGCCAATCTATTCCATATGAGTAAGTGGAAAAGTCAGGGGGTCGGCCAAGTTTTTAGATGGTGACAGGGGCAAGATTCCACCACTGAATACAATTTTCAAGGGGTGAGAGGAGACGCATATAAAGAACTCATCATGCTTGTTCAATGTAAAAGTTGCACATAATAAAACATTGCCTTCCAGAAAACTTGTCACCATTTACACTCCAATGAGCAGTGTATGAGAGTCCATTTTCCCCTCACCAAGAAACCTTGTGATCTGTAATTTTGTTTCCCAAACAGACTTTAATTGTGTGAAAATAACGAACTGAGTGGCTGACGCAGATTTATTGCTTGGCAAGTACATTTCTAATGGTAAATACAGAAATTGGCATTTTAGCTTACAGCCGGTCTCTTATGACGTGAGTTAACATGAATCAGGCCTGGAAAATGAAATCCCTTTTGGAGTTGACAGCCCGTGTTCCCACACACCCATCTGAGGACCAGACTTGGGTCTCTGGTGGCTCAGCAGCACCAGAGGCCTCCGGGAAGCCAGCTGGCTGCCAGGGCTGCCTTCTTTAGCACCATTTAAATGGCAACAAGCAGAACAGCAGGCTTTGAGGAGTGAGGACATGAAATGGCCTCCGGGGACCGAGAAACTGGATGCTCACAGACTAAGAGATCCAGTGTCTAATTGCGAAGCAGCTAATCGTAGAGCATCTAATTGAGAGGGAGCGTTGGAACAAGAAGCGGAAATAACCCTGACTCCATTCAACACAGAATGAGACCTGGGTCTGCAATGAACAGCGCCTGCCGACGAAAACAGCAGGTCTGTGGGGCTGTGTAAAGGTGCTGGCAATGGGGCGTGTGCACATTGCCGTGACAGGCAAACACAACATCAGGAAAACACTTAATCTTCCTGCTTATCCCCAGAAGGACTCACAAGCAGAGTGAGAGGGTGAGCTGCGTTCTTCATTTCGAAGCAAGCCACCACTAATGCCGTGTTCTCCCGGTTTATAGACCAAGTACCTGCTTGTGCTAAAACTGCCACATATTATAAACCTCACCAAGGAAGTGAATCCATCATGTTCCTGCTCCCTTAAGAATAGTTTTTCCCTGGAGTACATAACCGATTACTGCATATTTTGTAGAAATCAAGGGCAGACTCTATCTTCCACCACAGAACAAATCAGTTTTGTAGAAACAATGCACAAATCATGACATTTTGTTTTTCTTTAGCTTTAAGCCTTTTATTTCATTATGGTTATTGTTTTGTTCTTTTTCTTTGTTTTAAAGCAGCAATTCCTCTGGCATCACTACCCTTGGATTTGAGCCAGAGCTAAGGAAAGGATGTCATTCTCACCTTGGCCTTTGGGTGCAGAGTCGAGGGTAGCATCAAGGCCAGCTCTGGACCACAATGAGACGTAGCTTGAGGGACTTGAAAATTGCTTTTATTTATCGGGGACATTTTCCTGACCCTCTCCCCCTCTCTCATACAGGTTCCTGACTTCATTCCTCTTAACGGAGGAAAAGTCTCTGCTATATCACTAACACTAGACTTGTTGCTCTGTGAGCTCAGGGATTTATTATTCACCACTGTACCCCCATGCCCAACACAGGCCTTGGCACACAGGGAACCATGAATGAATACGGGGTGAGAGAATCTAGATGTGAATGAAAGAATGAGCTGAGTATATTTAAAGAGGACTGAAAAAAAAAAGAATCCAAAGATTGATTCTAATGCTAGACTTCGAAGAAATTGATACTTGTGGAATGCCTTTTGTGTATCAGTGATAGGCAAGGCACTTCAAATCTCACTTAATTCCCACACCCCTCAAATCATAACACAGGCTCAGCAGTTCCTGCGTATATCCGGGCTTGCCTCTACCAGCACAAGCTGCTGCTAGAAATTGAGTTATTTTCATAAGAAGTTTAGAAACACAAAAAGTAGTGATGACTAAGAAAAAAGTTCTCAATGGTTTCTTGAATCAACATTTTCCTTGCATTATATCTTATCAATATGCACAGCCAGATCGATTGATTCATCCATTTATCTGTTTATCTATCTATTTTCTAAAGGTAAGTTGTGTAGGGAAGGTGGGAGGAGTCAAAAGCCATGTTTTATCAGGGAAAGCTTTTACACTCTTAAAGATTACTTTAAACATATATAGGGGCTCACTATATCTGTCTCTGGCTTTAAATTTATTCAGAATGATTAGAGTTGGTTAGAATCAGGAAAGCAGTGCAATACAACTAGGAAACTGACACTGTGCAATTTAATCTCTGAGGTGGCATAAGTACCCCCAAGTTTCTGCATTGCTTTAGGGGCACCACCAGGAATGTCACACAAAACTGACATCATCTGAAGAACCGGCTTAAGTCAAGGTGATCCTATTGTGTTCATGTATCCCTAAAACCACACAACCTTAATTATCACTTTCTCTTAAAGATAGAGTCTGGGCAGAAGGGATTACCTTAACTTTCTGGTTGGTTAAATTGTGGGTAAACAAGAGTTAGTAGTGCTTTACGTCAAGGAAGAAATAGTGCCTGATGCATTTGAAGGCCCTGTTGGCCTGGTGCGACTCTTTCGCAGGCCAAATTTTGTCAGATGGACATCTTGAGATCATTTCCAATTTTCCAACCTCTAGAAAGATATATTTACATTCAAGAAAAGTAGTTTTTCTTCTAACAGCCCTTTTGTTTTGCATCCAGGATGCAACAATGTTCAGCAGGGCTGACCATTACAGTCTCAAATAGAGAACTCCACACTTGCACGGCTGAGTGGCCAGGTCAGGCCTGCAATTGTAGCAGGATCTTCATTTGAGATAAGCCATTATCTTTCACTTTTATTTTTATTTATTTATTTTTAACATTTTTATTGGAGTATAAGCGCTTTACAATGGTGTGTTGGTTTCTGCTTTATAATAAAGTGAGTCAGCTATATGTATACATATATCCCCATGTCCCCTCCCTCTTGTGTCTCCCTCCCACTCTCCCTATCCCACCCCTCTACATAGTCACAAAGCACTGAGCTGATCTCCCTGTGCTATGCGTCTGCTTCCCACTAGCTAGCTATTTTACATTTGGTACTGTATATATGTCAATTCCACTCTCTCACTTCGTCCCAGTTTACCCTTCCCCCTCCCCGTGTCCTCAAGTCCATTCTCTATGTCTGTGTCTTTATTCCTGTCCTGCCCCTAGGTTCTTCAGAACCTTTTTTTTTTTTCAGATTCCATATATATGTGTTAGCATATGGGATTTGTCTTTCTCTTTCTGACTTACTTCACTCTGTACGACAGACTTTAGGTCCATCCACCTCACTACAAATAACTCAATTTCATTTCTTTTTATGGCTGAGTAATATTCCATTGTATATATGTGCCACATCTTCTTTATCCATTCATCTGTTGATGGACACTTAGGTTGCTTCCATGTCCTGGCTATCGTAAATAGAGCTGCAGTGAACATTGTGGTACATGACTCTTTTTGAATTATGGCTTTCTCGGGGTATATGCCCAGTAGTGGGATTGCTGGGTTGTATGGTAGTTCTATTTTTAGTGTTTTAAGGAATCTCCATACTGTTCTCCATAGTGGCTGTATCAATTTACATTCTTTCACTTTTATGATTCTAGGCTGAAGCGCAGCTGGCCTTGCTTATTTCAGCTCAAGAAAGAGACCTAAATGGACATAAAAATTCTTTTTGAATATTTGTTTTCAAGGGAATTACTCAAAACCTGCCTACTATATGCAGTCTATGAGTAATTAGCTAGCCATTTTAATAATGTCAAAAACTCATGGTCAAGTGAATTTTAGATAATCCCAAAGTAATTGTTTAAACACAAAGTAATATCCAAGAAATAATTATATATCCACTCAGGTATTACTGAGGTCACTAGAAAGAAAAATGCGGCAAATATTTTGGTTTGGGCATTTTTTTACTGTAACCATTTAAAAGCAACGTTAGTTCCATTGGCAGGAGAATTACAGATTTCTATGCTATAAACAGCAACAGATTGGGGCATAAATCAAAAGTTTTAATGATTTTCTCTCTTTTGTAGAGGAAGGGAGTTTTCAGAAACCCATAGGCATTTTCTTGGTGGGCCAAGGGGTCTTTCTTTATGCAGATGGGATTTCTAGCTTTAAATTTATGAGAAGCTTCTACTTTCTAAATCTTGCCTGACAACCAGTGTTTCACTTGTTCTGGACCCAACATAGCTTCTCATAAAATATTTTGCTTCTAAGTGAGTTGTGAAAATGAGACTCACAAAATGATGGTAGAAATATTGCTTTTAAAACCCCTCCAGAAGCCTTCAAGGTAACAAATTTTTTTTTTTATGAGAAAAAAAAAATGCCTAGTTCATGTTACAAAGGTGTAAAAGAAACGGGAGGTGGCTGCTTCTTACTGGATGCAGCCCCAAAGACTCATTAAAGACCAAAATTTACTTGTATGATCTCCTTTGTTAAAATAATATTAAGATAGTACTGAAATAATTCCAGTAGAAATTATAAGACACAACTAACATTAATTCCAGAATACTAAAAACTGTTAAGAGGGAAATCAAAGAACATTTTTCTTATGAAATTTTAATCAAGAAAAAGTGACAAGAAGACATCCCAGATATGCAAGCCCTTGGAAAATAGATTCCTCATGCACTATTTCTGAAATAATTATTAAGGATGTATTTTAGCAAAATACAAAAGCAAATCCAATTAAGGAGGAAACCTGAGATCTAACAAACTGGGAAACCAGCCAAGCAGTACACAACAAAGAAAGCCCACAGTGACAGACGTGGAACAAACCCATAAAGAGACTACACTGCACCATCCAACGGATGGTATGGTCAAGGTGCCATATTCTAGTGACACGACAAACGAAACCTATTTTCTGCTAACAATAAGAATAAGAAATGGCAAATAGAACCTGTAAAAAAACAAAATATTTACATGAAAGTTGTGGTCCAGATGCAATTAAACCAGACATGGTGTTATTTTGAACACATTAGAGAAGAGAATCCATGTGACCTTGATGATGGGAGAATTCCCCTTTCAAGACTTGAGGTTAGTCATAGAGAATTCCCTACTGACCATACACTGCTCAGTCCTGTGGTAAATACTCTATGTAATTATACCACAGTTACTTTTCGTTACAGTTGTAGGACGGAATGTAAATGACTAACCTTGAGGACATAAAAATAAGGGTTTAACCAGCCAAAATTGGGAAATTTATAGGAAGGAGAGATATAGGAACATATAGGGAGGTAATTTCTTCGTCTTACCTAATAAGTCAAGAGATACGAAGTAGAGATTTAAGTATACTATTTAGTTACAAAGGCAAGAAGTATAGAGGAACCTCCCACTAATAAACATTCCCACTTGACATGCATGAAATCTGTCATTCACTTCAGGTTCATATTGTTCTAGGGAAAAAAGCATTCTATCCCCTCTTTAGAACATAATTCTCTCTCTAGGTCAGGACTCTTCTGATTCCAAGGGGTTCCTCCCGATTATACAGACAGCTCAAATTTAGAAAGTACTGTTGATCTCTTACTTCCTGTGTCAAGGGCAAGTACTGGGACATAAAACAGAGGGTACACAAACAACAATCATATTCTCTCACTATCAAAATCCTGCTATTTGGCTGGTAAATCCACCCCTCCCCAAGCATACTGTGGTCCAACTCCAAGGCCATTTTAGCCAGTGCCTGGTACTCCCAATTACAGAAGATGGTCTGACATACAGTAATGGAAAAATCATGGATTTATGTGATCAAACTGGGTTCACACCTTGCCTCTGTCTTACTTCTCTGAAACTTCAGGCAAGTTACTTAATCTATCCCCACTTTAGCTTCCCCATCTGTAAAATAGAGGCATTGGTATCCAGCTCACAAGTCTGTATTGATGATCAAATGAAATAACATACAAGGCATTTAGTAAAGTGCTTGGCACATAGTAGGTGTCTGGAAATGTTATGATTTAGCTTGCTTCCCTTCACAGATGAAATTTGTTGTGTTGAATATTAAGTGTTATTAATACATTGTTCTTCTTTTTTCCCTCCATTTCAGCACATGTGGTCATTAGGAGAACTTTTAAGAAATGTTCTTTGGCGTCTCAATTTCTACAGTTCTCTGACCAGACGCTGATTAAACAAGTAGAACCACGCTAGTTAAGCATCTCCTGGGCGAGACCAGAAGTGGATTGCTGCTGCCACCTGGTGGTAACAAGGGGAATTTGAGGCAGCATTTCATAGAAGCTTGTTTGCTAAGGTCCAAGTGGCCAAGGGCCTCCCCGCCCCTCACCCCTACTCTACTAGAGCTTGGTGAAGACAAAAAGCCTCTGTTTACTTTCCAAATACAGTGTCTGAAGAGGGAGATACTTACTAGTTTGTTTCCATCATTTGGATTCGAAATTAAGGTCAAGACTGACCATGGGCAAATATGTAAAGTTGGCAAAGACTGACTTTGAGAATCTGAGATTCTTCCCTATTCCTCTTCCCCGTACCTTCTTTGGTTTCCCTTGTCCTTACGCCATATACCCTATTGTTCTTCCTCATATCAAAATCTGTTCAGAAAAAAAATTCTGATAAAATAATTCACTCTGGGGTATAAGTGACTAACAAGGTTTAATGTGACTTCTCCCCCTAGAATGTTCGCATTTTTAGTTGCACTGTGTTTGAATAGAGGAGTTATATATGTACATGGTACAAATTACAAAAGGTCCTCCCCTCCGCCAAACCATCCTCTTCCATTCTACAGAAGCACCTCTTTACCTGTACTCTTCCAGAGATTTTCCGCCCACATATAAATATACTCATACAAATATTACTTCTTATTTTTAAAAGGCAAATGCTATACAGGCTATTCTGCATCTTGCTTTTTTCACCTAATGTATCTTGGAGATTATGTCATGGTGTTTACACTTTAACAGGAATTATAACCCTCTTCCTCGGGCTAAAAGAATAAAGCTCTCTTCCTACAAGTTGAGGGATTGTCAGGCCAGGTTAGAAGAGGTTGGAGGTGGTGGGCCTCCAACATTAGTGCGGATATGAATCACCTGGGGAGCCTGTACAGTAGGTGCAGCCCCATGTCTGATTCGGTAGGTCTGGGGTGGGCCTGGGAATGACATGTTTAATGAGGAACGTGGCTGATCCTAACGCAGGCTCTGTAACCTCACTCTGAGAGTCACTGCTTAAAAGTAGAAGTTCTCAGCCCTGGTTGCATGTTAAAATCACCTGGGGAACTTTTTAAAAAAATTCTGATGATTAGCTTGGCCTGGGCTGGTTCCCAGGTGAATCTACTGTGCGGTCAGGATTGAGATTTAATGCAGTGATTCTCAAACTTGGTTGCTTATTGGAATCACTTGGGAAGCATTGAAAACTACTGATGCTGGGGTCACACCCCTAGAGATAATAATGTAATTGGTCTGGGGTGTGGCCGGCGTACTGGGAGCTTTTAGAGCTCTCCAGGTGATTCAAATGTGCAGTCACATTTGGGGAAACTTGGTTTAAGAGCACCTAGTTTAAGAATATGATGACTGAAAATTCCAGGCTGCTGAGGCTGATGAATCAAAGGATGTGTGTCTCTGGCACCACTATTCTGGTAGCCATGGGAAAGCAGAAGTAAAGCTAACATGTTGTCTTCCTCTATTCTTCTTTAGTTATAAACAGTTTGTACTGTTTGATAAATATTTGTTCAACCAGAACTGTGTTCTGTCACTAGTATGGTAGGAAGACATTAGGACAGCTAACTGTCTATCCTTGATCAATAAGATCGATCTAATGAGATAAATGGGGAGAGAAGACCAAACCCCCATTTCCACCCCAAACCAAATTCGGCCTGGTCAAGCACCTGAAGGAGCGTTCCCTCTGGTCTGGCACAGCGCTCCCCTATCAGAGAAATCTAGCCTCCAGGATCTTTTCTGAGACATTCCACACAAAAGTGTTAGTGTACATGCATTGGCTTCCACAAGTCAGCAGCATTTTCTTGACTCCTTTGGGCAACAATAATTTGGCAACATTCTGATTGGAGGAATCTTCTCTGAAACTCTTCAGTGATGAGGCCCCACCAAAAGCGGTTTCCCTATTTAGCCCCATCAGCTCCTTTCGATAAAGACCACCTTAGAGCTGAAGACAGAGCCACTTTTCTATTTCCAACTTCAAAAATAAGTTAAGGGCTTCCCTGGTGGCGCAGTGGTTGAGAGTCCGCCTGCCGATGCAGGGGAAGCGGGTTCGTGCCCCGGTCTGGGAGGATCCCACATGCCGCGGAGCGGCTGGGCCCGTGAGCCATGGCCGCTGAGCCTGCGCGTCCGGAGCCTGTGCTCCGCAATGGGAGAGGCCACAACAGTGAGAGGCCCGCGTACCACAAAAAAAAAAAAAAAAAAAAAAAAAATAAGTTAAGAGTTTTCTAATGACGTGTCTGGATGGCAAACAGATTACTTTTTTGTTTTTAACTTGATCGGGTGTAAGAACAGGAGAGAACTTAACATTTCTCTGGCTGTGCATTTTGGCAACACACCAGCTTCAGCTGTTTAATTTACAGCAATATGGCTGCGGGCAAGTCGGACTAATGAGGGAAACTAAAGATTTAGAGCTAAATATTAAATTTATCTTAGCTTTATTTCTTGCTGTTCCAACTAATAAAAAAAACATTCCCCTTGGATATTCTAGTATGAATGTATCTAGTTTGTGGTGCTTTATGTACGGCCAGAAAGGCATGGGACTCTAAATTACACATGGAACAGCCACAGCATTTGCTTTCTCTTTATGTTGATGGTATAACCTCTACTGGTTGGGAATGTAATACATTTAATAGGGTTTATGATGGAAGTAGCTTGGCCTAGGTTTTTCATTATAGGATAGTAGTAAGCTTTTCTCTTTTGGGAATTTACTGCAAACAGGTGCCCTGGATAAGCAGACCAGCAAGAATGCAAAAGAAGGCACTATGGTGAAGGCTCGTTCTAATTTGTGGATCTTGATATTTAAATCTGACTTCATGCATGATGAGTACAATAGACCCCCCTCATCAGTGGTTTCACTTTTGGAGGTTTTCAGTTATCCAAGGTCACCCTCGGTCTGAAAATATTAAATAGAAGCTTCCAGAAATAAACCATTCATATGTTTTTTCATTGTGTGCCATTCCAAGTAACATGATGAAATCTCATGCTGTCCAGCTCTTTCCTGCCCGGGTCGTGAATCATCCCTTTGTCCACCATATCCTGTTAGTCACTTAGTAGCCATCTTGGCTGTCAGATCAACTGTCACAATACTGCCATGATTGTGTTCAGGTAACCGTTACTTTATATAATTATGTCCACAAGATGCAAAAGTAGTGATGCTGGCAATGTGGATATGCCAAAGAGAAGCCGTAAAGTGCTTCCCTTAAGTGAAAAGGTGAGAGTTCTGGACTTAAAAAGGAAAAAAAAATCCTATGCTGAGGGTGCTAAGATTTACAGTAAGAACAAATCTCCTATCTGTGAAATTGTGAAGAAGAAAAAAGAAATTCATGCTACTTTTGCTGTTGTACCTCAAGCTGCAAGAGTTACTGCCACAGTGAGGGCTAAGTGCTTAGTTAAGAGGGAAAAGGCATTAAATTTGTACAATAAGATATTTTGAGAGAGAGACCGCATTCATATAATTTTTATTACAATATATTGTTATAATCGTTCTATTTTATTATTAGTTATTGTGAAGATCTCACTGTGCCTAACTTATAAACTAAACTTTATCATACGCATGTATATATAACAGTATTGTTGGGGAGGAAGAAATTTTCCTCTGCCCTTCTAGGTTCTTCCGGCTGGTTTAAGAATTAAATTGACATGAGACAGATTAACAGGAGAAAATCAAAGTCTAATAATATGTAGACATGGGAGAGACCCAGAAAAACTGAGTACTCGCTAATATGGCTGAAAGTCCACTTTAAATACCATCCTTAGCTAAAGACAAAAGAGGATGTCGGATGCAGGGTTTGGAACCTCAAAGTGGAGGAAGGCAATTGACAATGTTTGCTGGGCCAGGCAGAGACAATGGGACACAGAGAGGAATTTTATCAAATAGACTTTGCTAGGTTCCTTCTTGCCTACCTCCCCTAGTTCATACTGTAGTTATCTATGGTGGTTGCTCTATTCCCTTAATGGGTCCTCTATCTGAATTCTTTAGACAGCTAAGGGGACAGGTCAAAGTTTCTTCCTGAGTCTTTTGAGCCTTGATTGTTTTCAGCTCGAAATAATCTGCATGCCAAAGAGACATTTTGGGGTGGCAAACTTTGCTCCCCTACAGAATATTTAGGGTTCTGGTAGCCATTTTAGGCATCTACTGGGAGTCTCAGAACACATCCCCCATGTATGAGGGAGATTCCTGTATGTGTCAGCGCTGCAATCAAGGAAGGTGGATGACAGTTTTGCTTCCTTCTCATCTGTTCAGTCACTGCAGCACCATCAACTGAATCCTGCCCTTAATATTCTGGTGAAATGACTATCCATGACAGTTCCCGATGAATTGACAATGCAAAGTTTTCTTCTCCGACCTTATCCTGTTTAACTCCCCTCCTGCTGTGGGTACTGGTGGCCCTCTTTCCCCTGGAAATCTTCCTCCCATGGCTTTTTGAGCCTCCTCAGTTCTGGCCTCCCCTCCTTTATCTGACTGATACTCTCTCTTTCCTTTATTCTTTCTTCATTAGTTCCCATCCCTTCATGTCCCCCTAAATGTGGACATTCACAGGTTCTGTCCTGTGCCTCGTCTGTTCTCACTCCATCCTCTCCCAGGTCACTCCTGTAGTTTCTGCCCCCGCCCATGTGTTGATGACTCTCAACATCTCCAGTGCCAACATTTCCCAAGTCCCAGGTCCACGAGTGCAGCTTGATCCACATCCCACAGCAATCCAAACTCAACCAAATTGACTGTAACACTTTGCCCACAGAACCAATTCCTTCTTGTGTCATCAGCTTCTCAGTCTGGAAGCTTCGTCCTGGCTCAACATACCAGCCCAGCCACTGCAGGAATTGCTTCCAAATCCATCTTCTCTATCTCTACTTCCACTTTCTATTTCTATACTTTATTATTCCTCACTTGGGCTACTCCTGTAACTTTCTACTTGGTTCTCCTTAATTCCAGGATTTTCCCTTTCTGTTTTACATAATGCTTTTTAAATATCTTGCTAAAATAAAATGTGTCCAAATCCTTTGGCTTATCACTGCCTACAGATTAGGCACTGGAGAACCTTCAACAAAGCACACATTTACCAACAACAGGGCTCAAACCCAATATTTTAGCATTATTCTCCCATGCTCTTTTTGTGCTAAACTCCTTCCATTACCTGAAACACCATACCATGTTTTCAGTAAAAAACATTTACCAAGCATGAAAAGCTGCGAGCTGCTGCCAGGAATACAACAGGGATACAACATCTTTGTCAACTCTCCTTAACCCTGGTCCCATTGTTTGGTTTTTATATATGTAACCCGACTCAAATCTTTTGATAATAAAGTAAAACATGCATAACTAAATCTGTAAAATCCATTGAATTTGTTGGATACCATGTGATTTGATGCCTCAGGGTCCTTGCACATGCTGCTCTCGTTTCCTGAAGTACCCTTTATCCAGAGTTAACCCCCATCCCTGGTCTTTCACTTCCACCCACTTCCCATCTCTCTGGCAGATTCCTTCATGGAGGAGAAGCATCAGGCCACGGGTAACAGTTGAAAAGGAGGGCTGTCCCAGCTGACATCACTGAGCACCTGTCACCCACCAGGTCCTGTGTTAAGTGTACTCAATGCCTTGTCTCACTAACCCTCCCAGCAACCCTCTCAGATAGGTTTTCATTGTATCTTCATTTTACAAATGAGGACATATAGGCTTAGAGAGGTGAAGTGACTTTCCATGCAGTTTAATACTAACACTGGTGCTTAATGCCAACCCTGTACTGCTTCCCACTCATAACAGGTGACAAGTAAGTAGAATACAAGATATTTGTGCTATAAACGCAACCATACAAAACATGCATAAGAAGAGAGATTGGTAAGAAATACCACAAAGTTTACGGTAGTGGTTATGTGAGGTGGTAGGAATATTGAGCAGGCCACCTCTACCCCAGCAGCTAAAATGTCAGCTGCTTGCCTGTTCCCTCACCCCCCAAGAAAGAAAGGCTGCCTACTCTGTGTTCCTGTGGCAATTTTTTTTTTTTTTTTTGCGGTATGTGGGCCTCTCACTGTTGTGGCCTCTCCTGTTGCGGAGCACAGGCTCCGGACGCGCAGGCTCAGCGGCCATGGCTCACGGGCCCAGCCGCTCCGCAGCATGTGGGATCTTCCCGGACTGGGGCAAGAACCCGTGTCTCCTGCATCGGCAGGCGGACTCTCAACCACTGCGCCACCAGGGAAGCCCTCCTGTGGCATTTTTCATACATCTCTACTATAGCAGCTCTATCACTGTAATTTTTCTGTTTACCTTGTTTTACCTGATGGATTGAGCTCCCCAAGAGAAGAGATGTTTCTTCACATCTTTCAACCGTCAATGCTTAGCAGAGACCTTGGCACATGAAAAGTGCCTGGTGGTTATTTGATGAATGAATGAATAGTCTCTATTCTAGGCTCTGTGGGCTGTGATCTCTCTCACAACTACTCAACTCTGCCTTTATAATACAAAAGCAGCTATAAGCAATACATATATGAATAATCATGGGTGTGTTCTAATACTTTATAGACAATAAAATTTGAATTTCACATAATTTTTACATGTCAAGAAATTTATTCTTCTTTTGATTTTTTTTTCCAACCGTTTAAAAGCCATTGTTAGAGTAGATCTGGGGTATCTGGATAAAAAAGGAAACAGCCAGATTTGGTCCACAAGCCATGGTTTGCCAAGCCCTGTTCTGAACCTTCAAACTACCCATCACAGTTCTCAGCCTGGGTACTATGCCATTGTCCCACATGAAAGAACAGTGCTGGAGGTGTGGTTATGGGACGCAGCCCACCACTCAAAACGATTTGGCATGCCAGTGCACAAAACACCTCTGCTGAAACCCAGACTGAAGGGTCTGTTAGAGATGCCCCACTCAACGGCATAAAGCAGCCTGGTAAGTCTCGCACAAAGTCCTGGTTTTTTATCCATTAACAGAGTTATTAGTTAATCTCCTAGGGAGAGGAGTTGAAAGGCTTGCGAATAGGGAGGGATGGGCAGACTGTGAGTGGTTATTTGGGAAATATGCGGACATGTGCGTTCAGGAAGGTAGCAAGATCCATCAAAGGGCCCGCATCCAAATGCATCAAGTACGCCAGATAGTTTTTGATCTGTTACAAATAAAGGAATTAAAAATTCCCAAACAAAACAAAACTCCAGAGGATGGTGCCAAGGTAATGGGATTATAGCACTGAAAACAGGTCAGTGGAGAGACCTGCCTTTTAAATCGACACAAATAGCTCAAAAGTGTGGGGCTGCTGCTTCTCTTAACCTAGAAGCGTTTCGGAAGCTTTGTAGAAGGGCACTCTTTACATAAAACTTGTCTTCCGTGTTGAAAACAGGCATTCGTTGCTTCTTGAGTATCTCTCAGAGAGGGCACTAGGGGGATTTGCCAGACTTCAAAGCAGGGGAAAGAAAAACACTTCGAGATAACACTCTCTGGCGTATGTATAAATGTCAACTGCCCCACATCTCCAGGACTCATCTCACACTCACTAGGGTCCTGAAAAGTTGAAGAAAGTGAACACTAACGTTTTAGGAGAGTTTAGCACGTGGTGTACCAGCCATAGCTAACTGCCACCAGCTGAGTCCAGCGATGGGCTTGTGACTTCTTTGTGCCTCAGTGTATTCATTTGAAATGTGAGGCAGTTGCATGAGGCTGTGAGGTTCTTTTCTGCTCTACAGTTCTGGGATCATAATATACATTCCTATTTGTGTGTAACCTGAATTTCACCAGATTGCACCAATGTTTGGGTATGAAAAGAATACAATATTACTTACATAGTATTCTGACCCAAAACCTTTAACTTGGATCTAATCATGAGGAAACAATCAGACCAATCCCAATTCTGAGACAGTCTACAAAACAACTGGCCTTCACTCTTCAAAAATGCCACCATATGGAAAAGTTAAAAAATTTAAAAATAAGTCACAGGGATTGTTCCAGACTAAAAGAGACAAAAGAGACACAATGACATACAACTATGAGGATACTTGGAGTAATTTGACTAGGGACTATATATATATTAGTTAAAATATATGCACTATATAATATAATTAAATATATTACATAGTATATAATAATGATATTGTGGTTATGTAAGAGAATGTCCTTGTTTTAGAAAATACAAGCTGAAATATTTAGGGGTAAACTGTCATGGTATCTGTATCTCACACTCAAATGGTTCAGGGAAAAAAGTGTGTGTGTATGTGTGTGTGTGTGTGTGTGTGTGTGTGTGGAGAGAGAGAGAGAAAGGATAAAGTAAGTGTGGCAAAATGTCAGCCACTGGTGAGTCCAGTGGAGAGGTATAAAAACTTCTGTTGTACTATTCTATCCACTTTTCCGTGGGTCTGAAATTTTCTAAAATTAAAAGTTGGGATAAAAAAACATGTGTCAGGGCTTCCCTGGTGGCACAGTGGTTAAGAATCTGCCTACCAGTGCAGGGGACACGGGTTCGAGCCCTGGTCTGGGAAGATCCCACATGCCGCGGAGCAACTCAGCCGGTGCGCCACAACTAGTGAGCCTGCGCTCTAGAGGCTGCGAGCCACAACTACTGAGCTCATGCACCACAACTACTGAAGCCCGCGTGCCTAGAGCCTGTGTTCCACAACAGGAAAAGCCACCACAATGAGAAGCCCATGCACCGCAATAAAGAGTAGCCCCCGCTCGCTGCAACTAGAGGAAGCCCGCGCATAGCAACAAAGACCCAAGGCAGCCCCCAAAAATAAATAAATAAAAAGAAAACGTGTCAGACTTCCTACCAGGGCCAGTGCCCTGAAAGAAGGGAAGAAACTGAGAGAAGGCAGGCAAGCCAGGGGCTGGGGAAAAAGTGCTGTTTTCTTTGAGGGAGGCTGACATCTTGGGCACATGCAAAAAGGAGAATGAGATCTTGGAGGCCAGGCTAGACAGATAAGAAGGCCAGAGGAAGATGCTCCCAGGTCCCACTCTTCTTAGAGATGGGACTAGAAAAGAGGGCTCCCTGGGACCCGAAGACTTCTAACAGAGAAAGAGAAGCCACATTTCCAATGCTGACCAGAGCAATGAGGAGCGAAGGACTCAGCACTCAGGAAAATACCGATAAGAACCTCTTAGGTGGGGCTTCCCTGGTGGCGCAGTCGTTGAGAGTCCGCCTGCCGATGCAGGGGACACGGGTTCGTGCCCCGGTCCGGGAAGATCCCACATGCCGTGGAGCGGCTGGGCCCGTGAGCCATGGCCGCTGAGCCTGCGTGTCCGGAGCCTGTGCTCCACAACGGGAGAGGCCGCAACCGTGAGAGGCCCGCGTACCGCAAAAAAAAAAAAAAAAAAAAAAAAAAGCTTCAGGTGGTACCCATAACTGGAGCAATTGGGATATCATCTTAAAGATTGGGGAAGCTGTGGTACAAACTTCGTTACAAGATAAATAAGTACTGGGGATAGAATGTACAACATGATGACTATAGTTAGCACTGCTGTAGGGGATATTTGAAAGTTGCTAGTCTTAGATCCCAAAAGCTCTCATCACAAGGAAAAAATATTTTGTAACTATATGAGGTAATGGATGTTAACTAAACTTACTGTGGTAACCACTCAGCAATATATGTCTGTCAGGTCACTATGCTGTATACCTTCAACTTACACAGTGCTGTATGCCAGATATATCTCAATAAAACTGGAGAAAAAATGTTTGGGGTTATCTGTTCCAAGAATGTAGAGAAAATCTGGACAGATTTGATCAGGAAAGTCCAGCAAGTTCCTTGCAGCCCGTTTGAAGCATTGCTGGGTTCATTTTGAGATGATGAAGTTACCAAGAGGGGGGATTTCGGGGAATGTAGGTGGATAGGATGCAGAGGGAATACAAGAAGCCAGTTAGGACAGAAATAAGTAGAGTCCCAGTCAGTTTAGATGGTGGCCCAACGGGAATCCCTACCAGATGGGATTATACACCTCAGCCTAGTGAGTGGAACAATGGGTGCTTTTGGCAGACCCAACAGTCCTTGACTTTGTATCTGTCACCCTGGGGGCTTCCCTGAGAAGTGTGTTAGAGACAAAGTCTGAACCTAAAGATGTAGAACAGTCGTTCTCTCACATTAAATGAGCATTGGAATCACCTGGAGGGCTTGTTCAATCCCAGACTGAGGGGCCCCACGCAAGAGTTTCTGATCCACAAAGTGTGGGGAGGGGCCCAAGGATTTGCATATTTCACAAATTCCCAAGTGATGCTGACGCTGCTGGTCCTGGGACCACACTTTGAGAACTGCTGACACGACACAGAGCAAAGGAAAAGAAAGGAGCCAGCTGTGCTAGCCCTGTGCAAGATGGAGAAAGGAAAAGGGACCGACCTTTTCCTGAGCAGCCAAAGAACAGATTAAACATTTAAAATCTCAGTTGAGTTTTTTAAAAAGTTGTGGGACAGCACTGGAGCAACAAGAGAGGATGATGTTTCCTTGCTGCAGAAAGAGAAAGAAACATTGCTCGTGGGTGGGATTGAAAAGTGAAGGAGGACAGCACCCTGAGGGGCAGCCGCTGAAGGACCAAGGCCCCCGGAGGCATGGGCTCCAGTTCAGGGACCTGCCACGGGCAACTCCCCACTGACGCCAACAGGAAAGGCGACGGGTTTCCCAGGCCTGAGCTACACCTACCTCCCTCAGCCAATGAGGCTGACCCCTGAAACCACACAGTTCCTGCTTCCCCAGGCCTTTCCTGACACCTGTCCCAGGCAAATACCAGCTAAACAGCAGGTTAGTAAACTGGCTTATCACACTAAATCTTATTAACATATGAGCTACCGTTTATGCATTGGTTAAGTTAATGGAACCCTCATCATCACACCGTGAACTGCATTATTACTCACATTACAAATAAGAAAGCTGACACTTGGACAGGTTGAGTATCTTGCCCAAAGTTACAGAGCAGGGATGAACTTAGGTAATACTGCTTCATCATTTTTCCTCCTGGAGAGGAAGTTCCCCCTAGGAAACAGGAGGTATGGGGGCCATACACCTAGAGAGGAGAAGGACTGAGGGGCAGGAAGGAAAACAACAGCTGCCACTGCAAAAGGAAGGCTTTAGCGTTCATGCAAACCTGGTTGCTCCTTCTGAAATCATCATATGAGAAAATCTTGCATCTGTACACTGACCTATTTTCCTCCTGCTCTTCTGAGTTAGAAATCCCTCATAATGTAAAGCAAATAAAGAAGAATGCCTGACTCATATTCCTCTTAAAACCTGCTGCCTAACCAAGGAGACTGTTTTCAGTTCAAGCCTGTTTTCAGCACACAATGCCCATAACTGGACCCCAAGCACATCACCAGGTGGTGATCCTGTGAAGGAACGAACACAGAGTATCATCCGTGGATCTCACCGAGGGGCTGAGAGGTGTGCTTGCTTGGGAGAGGCAGGCGGGCATCACAAACATGAATAAAAGCCTGCAGCATAGGCTTATAGAGCTTTGGTCTGTGTAAAGATGGTAAAAACAGCTCCACGGGAGCCAAAGCCAAATCCAATCCTGTAAAGGAACATCTACTAGAGAGCAACTTCCCTCCCGGGTACATACTTGCATGAGGTGTAAAATTTCTGAACATCTGAAGGAGATAAGCGCTGGGAATCTTATGACTTAACTACAGTCACACCAATGTCCCAAGCCAAGTTTAAAACAGAAACAATGCCTTCAGCCTCAACCACTACCCGAAGTATTGCCACAGTGAGAATTTGTCTTCTCTAGACCCTTGGTCACTATGAGCAAAAACAGAAACATATTTATATATCCACTGGGAAGGAAAATTTACTTCTTTCATGCTGTTTTTGATGACAGAAAGTCAAGCAGAAATGCATTCCAACTTTTTACAAGTCAACGATAATATTTTATCTTGAATTCTTACCTTCTAAATGATTGGTTTCTTCTTAGGGCAGCGTTGTTCCTGGGGAAATAATGGGAAAATAGTGAATAACTGTAAAGGGTTAATATCAATTGAGCTAACAAAGCATTGGGGTGCTTGCCCTGCAACGGGGCCCTTTAACTCTCCCGGTACTTTCTCAAAAACTAAATGTCATCAAAAGTGTTTCATCCATCATGCTGAGTTTCAGGGATAGCACATTATCTCAAGGGAACCAGGAAGACACTGCTGGCCCCTAGCATTCAATGAAAAGCAATAGGTAATGAGCTCAAAAGGAAAGCAAGTTTGATATTTTCTGTTCTATTTCGGTACCCTCTGCTATATTTAGTTTCATGGTTAAGACCTATGTGATGAGTCTATATAGTTTTATTCTTGGTAATTTCTATTTAGTCTATCAGTTGATCACATGCCATGAGATTTGGAAGCAGGCAGTGGGCCCCAAATTTGCTGCAGAAATGATGTCAAGCTCATGAGGTAAGAGGCTGAAGGAGAATGTCATGAAAAAGAAGACCTACAATCATATTAATAAGGAGAACAACGCATTAGAAAGAGATCGTTGCTTCTTAAATATTTTGTTTTTCAGAGCAAAAATTGGCAGACTGAGATACATATGTTTCTTTTTTTTTTTTTTTTAGAAGATGTTGGGGGTAGGTGTTTATTAATTTATTTATTTATTTTTGCTGTGTTGGGTCTTCGTTTCCGTGCGAGGGCTTTCTCTAGTTGTGGCAAGCGGGGGCCACTCTTCATCACAGTGCACGGGCCTCTCACTATCGCGGCCTCTCTTGTTGCGGAGCACAGGCTCCAGATGCGCAGGCTCAGTAGTTGTGGCTCACGGGCCTAGTTGCTCCGTGGCATGTGGGATCCTCCCAGACCATGGCTCGAACCCGTGTCCCCTGCATTAGCAGGCAGATTCTCAACCACTGCGCCACCAGGGAAGCCCCTGTTTCTTAAAGCCATTAGTTAACTCACTGCATTCAAATCTTCTTCCAAGTCATTCAGTTAAGATATCACTTAGAGATCACTGCTGGAATGTCCACTGGGGAGAGCTGGGAACTTTCCATTCCCCAGCAGTGCCAGGTCCTGCTTCCCTCCACGTACTGCTCCCAAGAGGTGACAGATCTGCTGTGAGAGCTTGGGAGGAGAAACTGGCCATGCCCAGCACGGTATTGAGCCTTTCAGGAGCAGCCCGTTCTCTGCTGTCTCCTACTTGGCCACTCTGTGTGCCTCCAGCCTGCCAAAGCGAGTGGGAATTATAATTCGAGTGAGGAAATGGTAAGAAGCCCATTGGGCAACAGATCTCCACTTGTTTACTCATCAGCATTACCTGTAAAAAGGCAGATAGTTTTCATCGAAGTCTCTCCCGAGGAGGACAGCTTGTCCACTGCCACAACAACTAAGAAATACAAACACATCCTTTTCCTTTATAGGCAAAATGGTGCAATTCGATGTAACTCTTCTCACTACAGATGGGCCAGGACGTGGCCCACTGCACCTTACTCTTTGCTGAGAAAGGACATCCCCCTTGCTGAGGGGCACATGTTAGTTCACACCCTGTATCCATGCCTGTGTCTTCCTGGGTCAACTTAAAGCATTGCTTCTGCTCAGGCTCCTTGCTTCCGCCCATTTTTGTTTGCCATTCAGCACAGAATTGGATATCGTGTGCCCCTCTACTCTGTGGTCCCATGCAGATCAGTGCCAAGCAGCCCTTCCTGTAAGAGAGATCAGTTGCATTTCAGGAACACAGCATGGGTTGAACCCCTTTGCAAGCCTAACTTGCCAAACTACTCCAGAGACTAGAAATGACATTGTTAACAGGCCCAAGCCTTGGTCATGCCTACTTCTTGGACACCTCAGTCTGTTAACTCACACTTTGGTCTTTATACCACACTACCTTCTGGGCTTTCAAAGACTGACATAATTAATATTAAATACGTGAGAAACTAATGTGTATTTAAGAATGTTTATGGAGTACCTACAATGCACCAGGTGGAAACATGGACCCTACATACAAGAAGTCCATAAGGAAAAAATAATAAACAAACAAACAAAAATACAATAATGTTTAAATGTCATAATAGAGGACGAGAGACATGAGCTGTGTGGCATTATTCGAGCTCTCTGAGGCAAGGTGGATATAATGATACCTCATCTCTCAGGTTTATTGAGGGGATAAAAAAAGAGCATGGCATAGAGACAGTATGTATTATAGATCACTCTTTTTAATCTCCTTATTTTTCCCACCACCTCGCCCACACCGTAACTGTGATAGAATTGTGGTGATTGTAGCATGCCCAGATAGGATTAAACATTTAAAATCTCCAAGAGAAGACTGATCACTTGGTCTTCCCACTTTGGGTACCAGCATGTGTACTGCCATTGTCAACTGGAGTGTATCTGCCCAAGCCTTTGATTCAAGGAAGTAAGATTAAGTGTAAATTACTGAACCCACACTATGGATTAGAACCATATACAGGTAGCTAATGTGCAACCGTGTATACCAATTTATAAATAGCATAGCTTAGAGTACTATTATTGCATGAAATTCCACTTTCCTTTCACCAGGAATTGCTGAAGCCATACCAGGTATGACTAAGGAAACTGTCCCTACTCTGATCTGGCCCAGACATCCTTCTTGTTCTTTCATCACCGGGATCCACAGATCCTCTTCTACGTGCCCATGCTGCCTTAGACCCAGGTAAAGGGCCCTGCCTTGGACTCAGAACTTTAGAAAAGCCCATCCTGTCCACCTCATGGGGCATATCTGGAGCCCAGGCCTCCTTCTAGGTCCCTCTGTCAGTATCCAGGACCCTGGAATCCCCTCCTAATAGCCCTGAGCCCACTTCCAAGCTGTACAAACTTCTTTCTTGGGCTGTCCTCTCCACGGTAGGGTCTTGCTAATGGTGTGTGTACAACCCCAATGCCAGTGGTGTGGCCAAGGGGTGACTCTTGGCAGGGGATGTGGCTGGAGCTTGGATATGCAAGCTGGCCACATGTATACAGGCGGGCTCCTGCTGTGTGGGATGGAGCCTGAGTAATAAGAAAAGGAAATAGGTCATAGGCCTGAGGACAATGCGAAGTCTCGATTTGAACCTGACCTTCCTATTTATCAGAGTAGGGAGCTATAACATATTTTATTTATCAACCTGTAAACCTGATTAATAGTTTCAAAATATTTAGACATATAGTATGTGAGCTTCCCATTGTACTCTTGTCTGGACCCTAGGAATGTTAGGAGAGAACCTGCCGTTCTGGCCCCTTATGTGTACCTCGTGATTATTTCCTTGTATCTGACCCCTCTTTACTAACCCCAGAATATTCTCTGTGTCTGCAGTTGCTCACAGTTCAGATTTTATATATAGTCCTTATCAACTGTGTTTGCTTCCTCTAATGCCTCTAATAAACATCTGCTACTTATCACGTATTGTGGCTTTTTATATATTCAGGGATTTAGAGCTTAGAGTTTAGTCTCTTTCTTGGTTCCTTCTATTTTCTACTCAGTCTTTTTAGTGGGAAATGCAGTTTCCAAATTAAGTCCGAGCCTCCAAAGTCAAGGGAACATGTTCTGGTGTCGTTAACGAATGCCCGTGTTGGCTGACGCAGTATGGGCTTCACAGTTAAACCATTTCACACCCCATCCTGCCCTTCAGCTGCCCACGTGCTGTGGGATGGCAGAGGAGGCCCTGTCTACCTGTGCCTAGGGATCCAGAAAGGAGGGAGAATTTAAGCTGAGACTTACAGGGATTTCCCTGTAAGGTGAGGAGTGCTAAGGTTATATCTCCAATTTATGATGCACTAGGTGGGTTAATTATAAGCATAAAAGCAAAAAAGTCACATACATATCTACTGGGGAACTCCCACATACAGCCTAAGGTTTTAATCCATGATACAGAGTTGAAAGCATTCTCTGAGTGCTGATTCCTACATACCAGAGTGGGGATACTAATCAATAAAGCACTGAAAAAAACAAGAATTGATTCTAGCAAGACCCCTGTGGCTCTGCCATACTCTTGGTCATAAAGGTAATTCACTAAGAGATTAAATTAGAGAGAAGACATTTGTGGAACAGGATTATTGTGGCATTCACAAGTTTTGCATCCCCCAGTCCCTGCATAACCCAGAAAGATGATAGTCGTTTCCGAATTTGTATGCAATTTTTCCTCTGGTAGAAGTATCTGAAAGCAAAATTGGTCCATTGAGTTAATCACTAAACAGGGCACTTCAGTGTGCTACCGTTCTGACATCTAATCAACAATACAGCTGCATTTAAATACTGAAGACTTAAAGGATTTTGGCTTCTGAAACCAGGGATTTTCTAGATAATCTTGCTTATAAGGTCCTTGACTTGTGTAGTCAAATGCTGCCAACTATGATCTGCAGGAAATTACAGTGCTGTACTTATATATGTTTTTCTCCTGTGTATATTGTTAGGAGTTTTTCATTATAATTAGCATTTGCTAGTGAAAAGCTTGTTTCTCAATTTCGCTCTTGTCTTAATAGAAACCACATTTGCAAGTACACGTGCCCGCCCTCTCAGGCCCTCTGCAATTAACTCCAGTACCGGGCAAGCACCGGGCAAGGCACCGGGTGGCACGCAGCATAGCGGCCCTTAAAATGAAATCAGGAGGTTCTGCTCAAAAACTTCCTAGGCTGGAGCTCAAGCCAAGATTTTGCTTCTTCTGTAATTGGAAAGAATCTAACAGAGGGCTTCCCTGGTGGCGCAGTGGTTAAGAATCCGCCTGCCTAATGCAGGAGGCACGGGTTCGAGCCCTGGTCTGGGAAGATCCCACATGCCGTGGAGCAATGAAGCCCGTGCACCACAACTACTGAGCCTGCACTCTAGAGCCCGTGAGCCACAGCTACTGAGCCCGCGTGCCACAGCTACTGAAGTCCGAGCACCTAGAGACCGTGCTCCGCAACCAGAGAAGCCACCGCAATGAGAAGCCCACGCACCGCAACGAAGAGTAGCCCCCGCTTGCTGCAACTAGAGAAAGCTTGCGTGCAGCAACAAAGACCCAATGCAGCCAAAAATTAATTAATTACTGCCAATTAATTAATTTTAAAAAAAGAATCTAACAGAGCAGAAACCAAAATTTTAAATTATGCTGAAATAAAAATGCTTCTAGGTTACTGTGGTGTAGATTATGCAAAAAAGGAATCATTACAATTAGGCAATCAGTTTCCATTAAATAAGCCTAAAATAAGGAGCTGGCGGGGGAGGAGGATGAAAAAAAATTAATAAATAAAAAAGAAGAAGAAAAAAAAAGACACATTGAAACATTGCTTTCGGTGCCCCCTGCTGGATTGCTGGTAATTATGCTTGTTGGAATATTTAGCATAATTAGTCTTCAGCTGCCCATTTCAGTTTTGCTCGACATAAATGTCAAGTCAAAGCTATTAAAAACCATGTTCTTGAGAAACAGATACTCAGAAGGAGAATTGCCCAGGTAGCAACGGCACTGCTGGAAATCACAAATGCCACTGAACATTTGTATTGTTGTGCTGGCTGGATGCACTAATTACCATAATTCTCTTACAGCATATAAACTCTGCACTGGTTGATAGCCACATAAAATTAATTTTTATGTTAATTAGTCTCCCATTCAAGTAGAAGCTAACCAAAGTCACAAACTCTGCCCTGCCCATCTTTTGTATGGGTTGTTTCCTCTCAAAAGATTGGCGTGTGTGCCCTAGGTTAGTATCTCCTATTAAGTGGCAGGTTTCCTCTTGGCCTTGAGCTACTGTAAACCAGGCATATGATTTACTGTCCATCATCTCAGATAAAAATAGATTTTTTTTCACGGTCAGCTTGAGTATCACTGGCTAGAGTCAACAGAAAACACGGTCAGGTGTCACCAGCTGAGCAGAGGGCCCTTGTGCTTGTTTGCATTTATCATGGAAGGGAGCCCTGCCCCAGGCAGGGTCAGGAAGAGGCTCCTGGGAGCAGGAAGTACACCAGGGGTAGGGCTTTGGAATTTATAGACTCCCAGAAGCTTAAAGGGCCTTTCCTGGCTCCTCATTTTACAGGTAGGAAACTGAGATAGAGGAATGGGACTTTCCAAGAGTTGATGACACAGCTGATGTAATGTGTGTGTAAGGGCTCTTTTTATCATGTCCCAGTTCACAAAAGTAGGAAAGGATGAGGTCTCCTCTGACTAGTTGACAATCAAGGAAACATGCCTATTCTTTTTTTAAAAAAGAATAGTATTTTGAAAAATTTTCAAACAGGAGCTTGGGAATAGGGCACAAATGTGAGCAAGAATAAATGTGGCTCCGTAAATAGGGGGAATGAAAATATGAGAACGGGAGGCCAGATGAGAAATCTGGCACCTTTTTCAAATACAGCTCAACCTTCTGGCTGTCTAAAATTTCTTTCAGTTATTTGCTAGATTAAGTTCCACAAACCTTGTTTAACATGTAGAGAATTTGCCCACCTTCAGGCTCAGAAATAATGGGTGGCTGAAGGTGATGACTGAACATATAGGATGCATGCTTTCTAGAACTGCCAGCGCATACAGCCCAAGCTCTGTAAATGGGACCCAGTGTCCTTGTCTGGTCACAAACCAATTAAGTGCTACTGAAATTGCTTTTTATCATCTAAATAAAAGGCAGTCCACAAGTGGGATACAATACTTGACACATAGAAGCTTATTCATAAGCTTGGGCCTGGTGACTTAATAGTCACACTAAGACCTATGTAACACATTTGCGAATGGGAAGTGCATTGCTAAAGAATGGGAGCGCTCTGGGGGATCACAGATATTAGAACTGTATAACGGTTCCTCCTTCTCCATAAAATTGTTTAGAAACACCAACTGCGGCCCTCTAACAATTCCTTTGACAACCATGTCTGCTTGCATCAAAGGAACTGAATCCCATCTGAATGGCTGGACTGGTGGAAAAGGTGCCGGGCCACCTCCCATGGGAGGTTCAGCCTTAGCCAAACTGAACACAATATTGCCTCCAGCCTGGAACAACCAGCTGACTGTTGCTTTTTTCTAAAATTGCCATTTCCTCTGGGGAACTACTCCCACAGCCCCTGCCATGTGGGCAACAGTTCTGGATGGTTCCTTCAGTGTAGCGTGGGACCATGCTCCCCTGGCCATGCAGATGGGTTGTCATTCATTTTTACAACATTTGTGGAGCATTTCATTTGTGGGGGAGTGGGCTTAGCTGTAGTTAGTGAGACAGCTACCCGCTACCAGCTTCACTAGGGACCATCCAGCCTTCAGACTGAGGTCATACTCTTCTCAGGGGGCCCCAGTCAATGACTGAGCAAGGCAGGGATAGCCATGCTCACATCCTTCTTGAGGTCCCAAGGTATGAGGGCCTAGTCCAGAAGTCCTCAAGCCTTCTCAGTTCATGGCACCCTCAGAGTCTCAGTAATCTTTTCATGGCACTCCCTAAGCCAAAAGAAATTGCCTCCCAGTTCCATTTATTAAATAGTTAGGTCCAAACAAGGAACAAGTAGTAGTTTGTAGGGTATCTGACAGATGTTACTTTGTTTCCCTGAAAAGTTAAAAATATTTAAAGTTGCAAGATACAAAATTAATGCACAGAAATCTCTTGCATACCTATACACTAATGATGAAAAATCTGAAAGAGAAATTAAGGAAACACTCCCATTTACCATTGCAACAAAAAGAATAAAATACCTAGGAATAAACCTACCTAGGGAGACAAAAGACCTGTATGCAGAAAACTATAAGACACTGATGAAAGAAATTAAAGATGATGCCAACAGATGGAGAGATATACCATGATACTGGATTGGAAGAATCAATATATTGTGAAAATGACTATACTACCCAAAGCAATCTACAGATTCAATGAAATCCCTATCAAATTACCAATGGCATTTTTTATGGAACTAGAACAAATCATCTTAAAATTTGTATGGAGACACAAAAGACCCCAAATAGCAAAAGCAGTCTTCAGGGCAAAAAACGGAGCTGGAGGAATCAGACTCCCTGACTTCAGACTATACTACAAAGCTACACTAATGAAGACAATATGGTACTGGCACAAAAACAGAAACATAGATCAATGGAACAAGATAGAAAACCCAGAGATAAACCCACGCACCTATGGTCAACTAATCTATGACAAAGGAGGCAAGGATATACAATGGAGAAAAGACAGCCTCTTCAATAAGTGGTGTTGGGAAAACTGGACAGCTACATGTAAAAGAATGAAATTAGAACACTCCCTAACACCATACACAAAAATAAACTCAAAATGGATTCTAGACCTAAATGTAAGACCGGACACTCTAAAACTCTTAGAGGAAAACATAGGAAGAACACTCCTTGACATAAATCACAGCAAGATCTTTTCTGATCTACCTCCTAGAGTAATGGAAATAAAAACAAAAATAAACAAATGGGACCTAATGAAACTTAAAAGCTTTAGCACAGCAAAGGAAACCATAAACAAGATGAAAAGGCAACCCTCAGAATGGGAGAAAATATTTGCAAACGAATCAATGGACAAAGGTTTAATCTCCAAAATATATAAACAGCTCATGCAGCTCAATACTAAAGAAACAAACAACCCAATCCAAAAATGGGCAGAAGACCTAAATAGACATTTCTCCAAAGAGGACATACAGATGGCCAAGAAGCACATGAAAAGCTGCTCAACATCACTAATTATTAGAGAAATGCAAATCAAAACTACAATGAGGTATCACCTCACACCAGTTAGAATGGGCATCATCAGCAAATCTACAAGCAACGAATGCTGGAGTGGGTGTGGAGAAAAGGGAACCCTCTTGTACTGTTGGTGGGAATGTAAATTGATACAGCCACTATGGAGAACAGTATGGAGGTTCCTTAAAAAACTAAAACTAGAATTACCATATGACCCAGAAATCCCACTACTGGGCATATACCCAGAGAAAGCCATAATTCAAAAAGACACATGCACCCCAATGTTCATTGCAGCACTATTTACAATAGCCAGGTCATGGAAGTAACCTAAATGCCCATCGACAGACGAATGGCTAAAGATACTGTGGTACATATATACAATGGAATATTACTCAGCCATAAAAAGGAACGAAATTGAGTCATTTGTTGAGATGTGGATGGATCTAGAGACTGTCATACAGAATGAACTAAGTCAGAAAGAGAAAAACAAATATCATACATTAACACATGTATGTGGAATGTAGAAAAATGGTACAGATGAACTGGTTTGCAGGGCAGAAGTTGAGACACAGATGTAGAGAACAAACATATGGACACCAAGGGGGGAAAACCGCGGTGGGGTGAGGATGGTGGTGTGCTGAATTGGGCAATTGGCATTGACATGTATACACTGATGTGTATAAAGTTGATGACTAAGAAAAAAAAAGTTCTACTGAACAATTATATTTTTCTCCCCAAAACTATATCATAAATTAGTAGCAAAATTTCTGACAGAAAATAAAAATTTGAGGGGGAAGCTATTTCTCTATTAGTTGAGTGTTTCATCATTGACCTAGAATGCAGTTGATCTCATCAGTAAGATTAATAATAAGTAGATTGGATTTTTTTTAATGTGTAGGAAACCCAAGTGAATTTCACAACCCAATCATTAGTGGATAAAACCAAGCTTGAAAACACAACTAGACAAGAAGTTATTTCTGTGCTCTGTATTATCTGTCCCCAGGCATCTTATTACCATATTTAATACACATTACAATAAACACTTTAAAAGTCTAAGAAAAAGGACATTTAATGAAGGTAAGCCCAACTTCGAACACATATCTGAAGAGAGGAGTGTTTAATTCTGTTTACCAGAGAAAGCTCTTGAAGCATTTTCCCAAATATGCCTTATTGTACGAGCAGGGATTTCTCTCAATCAGATTAGAAATAAGAAAAGGATCGATTTGATTTGGGTTTCCATATATACCAGTTTGCTCTCACCTTCCTGGCATTCCCTGTATCATCTAGAAGCAGCATGTGTCTGAGAGTCCTCCTTATAAGTCAACCCAAACTGCACTTCTATGAATATTAAATACTCTTTTAAAATGAAAAGAAATACAATAGACAGAGCTTCAGGAGACTCAGCCCTATATCTCCCCTCCCCTCGGAGCCTTCCCAGAAGGCAGCAGGGGAGAGCTACCGGTACCATCATGGCCTTATTTAACACTTCAGTCATTCTTCACACTCTTCTAGAAGCAGGTCTGGTTTTCAGCTCAGGTGTATCGGCAGATGCCCTGGGACTTCACACCTGCTGTGATGAAAGACATAAACACAAGTCAATTAAGTCTATTGTTCAAACAGTTTGTTTCTGGCTGAGGTTGACTGCAACTACTTCAGCACAATTTGATTTCTAAGAGGTGGACTGCCACCTTCACTCTGGTGTGTGGACCTCCTTCTTTAGGAATTCATTTCATTTCAGAGACTTCTAGGTCACTGGCAGAGTAACAAAAAAAAAAAAAAATCTATCGCTAATGGATGATAAGCTGTTAAAAAACTAAGTGGTGCTGGTATTTTCTTTTTTAATAGCCATAAAGTTTTTCAGAGTAACATCACTAAGGTGAAACTGGAATGAGTCAAATGTTGGAGATTTAGTATTGTGTAGCACTCTTACTCAAAGTTTAGCCTGAAAACTGCTTTTGAAAGGCTTTCATAGTCTCTCCAGCAGAGTGAAGCATGGAAAATGAATGGAAGGTTTAGTCCAAGGAGAAAAATATAGGCGAGAGACACATACATGGAGGGGGTTTTTAAAGCATGCTGCTTTGTTTTTATACAAAGGGATCAAAGGACATTTCTCACATTAATTGCTTTTTTTTTTTTTTTTTTTTTTGCAGCACGCGGGCCTCTCACTGTCGTGGTCCCTCCCGTTATGGAGCACAGGCTCTGGACACGCAGGCTCAGCGGCCATG
The DNA here is from genome assembly GCF_949752795.1 of Hyperoodon ampullatus. NCBI lineage: Eukaryota > Metazoa > Chordata > Mammalia > Artiodactyla > Ziphiidae > Hyperoodon > Hyperoodon ampullatus. Next base: position 44,120,620 of record NC_136921.1, read on the forward strand.
GCTCACGGGCCCAACCACTCCGCGGCATGTGGGATCTTCCTGGACCGGGGCACGAACCCGTGTCCCCTGCATTGGCAGGCGGACTCTCAACCACTGCGCCACCAGGGAAGCCCTGCTTCTATTTTTGAATTGTATCCTTATTGTGCTTCCATTCCTCCTCTCTAACTGATGTTCTGGGAACTTTTTTTGTCCTTGTTCCTCCCTGGCCACGTGCCACATCATTTCTGCCTGGGATCACCTGTCCTCGCTCTCTCATTAGATCCTCTATGACAGTGCAGCAGTCACCCTTGTGGTTCCCTTCCCTGGGGTAGAGATGTTTCTGGGGAGCAGCTACCCAGCCAGGGACCTCATTTCCCAGCCTCCCTGGCACTAAGTTGAAGACAAGTGACTGAGTTCTTATCTTGAATGTGAGAAGGATGCACTCTACTTCCAGACCTGGCTCATTACACCTTCTGTGCTCTCACTTTCTGCCTCAGCTGGCTGGATGTTGATGCCCTGGGCCCCTCCATAGTCCCCCCACCACTTTTCATTCTTTCTCCGACCACTGACTTTTCCATAAGCAAAAATAAACTTTTTCTGTGTTGTGCCATTGAGATTTGGGGGATTACTATTGAAACAGCTAGTGGTATCTTAACTAACGCATGAGATTAATGAAAATAACCAAAGCTGGCTACATATTCATTCTGCAATATTTATTGAGCACCTACTATATACCAGGCCCTGTACTAAATTTGGGGGCTATAAGATAAAGAAAACAGATATAGCCCAACCCTCCCAGAGCTTACACAGAAGCCCCTTAATTTTCAAATCATCTTGTCTTCTTAATAGCATCTGTCCTCTTGAACTTCACCTGAAATCTCTGAAGTAGGAAAGCCATTTATGCCTATTTTACACACATAAAAACTACAAGCCAGACATGACATGGCATTTAGGTAAGCCAAATCCAGATCTCTCTAATACAGCATCCCACACAGCAGATCTGTGGAACCACCAAGAAAAGTAGAACTGGCTTTTCCACAAGTCCTACCAAGTCAAGAATAGAACCAAACTTCTCAGACACTAAACACATTAGACCTCAGCTGCTCACTCAGTGATACATTGTGGGTTTGAAGCAAAAGAGAATAAAAGTCAATAGATAAATAGAGATAATTTTTTAAGATATAAGAATCTAGGGTTTTTCTCTTTGCCATCTCTTTATATGACTTGAAGAAATAGTTCATTTTAGGAATCATCTGCATTTAGCCATTTGTTTTTGCAACTAAAAAATATAGCCTATACAAACGAAGGAGGCATAGCTAACCTAGACAAGGGTGAATCCAGATTTGTAAGACCTGAAACAAACACTTTGGAGACTCCTTTTAAAGAAAAGAATATGAAATTCCACAGGCAAATTTGGTACAGGGCCTAGATAGGGCTCTGGCAAACAAAGGACTGTAAAACTTAAGTTTCATTAGTTTTATGGCAAATCCACATGCAAGCCACATTTTAAAAAATCAGTTGATTAATTGAAAGAAAGACTGCGAATTTTTAAGATATATTTCCACTTTGATCCCTAGCTCAGGTAGTCACAAGTTGGTCGTCTGAAAACCATCAAATGTGTTTTCGAACTATTTTCTGAACCATATATCACGTTGCATGCTTCTATTTTGACGTCTATTTGTATCTGCTTATATAAAAGAAGACAAGATGAATTTTTTAATGTGAACACTAGTATTGATACTGGAACATAAAATAATGATGATGGAAGGCTTTTCATAAATTTAGGAAACTTATTTTAACCCTAGTTGAAGAAAACTGTTCTTCTCAGTGATCCTCAGACCAACGGCAAAACCACCGTGCCATTGTGTATGTAAATCAGTCAAGTACTGTAATTAGAAAATAAGTTAACTTGGTCCCTGATTTCTACCCACTCCCAACAAGTAAGATTTCATTTTGAAAATGTCCCTTTCCCATCCTCTAAGAACTAATGACCTTAGGCCTTGTTGACTTGGGAAACCTCAGTTACCAAATGAGAATTGTCTACCGTGAACTGTCGGCTTCTAGCTCTTTAGATTGTAATTCAGGGAGCAATTAAATGGAACATGTGCCTCGTCTTTGCCACCAGGGGTCTTGGGAAGCCCAGACCTGTAAGCCTTCACCAGATAATTATATCACCATGAGTTAGCCTCAGGAGTAAATTTGTAACCTGGTTAGAAAGCACACACATTTCTGCAAGTGCCAAGGTAAATGTTGTCCTGTTAAACCCCTATCAGCCACAAACTTGAGTTGACATTAACAAAAAATTTTCTTCTAAGATCTTGAAAAGTAAAGGGCTACCAAAATCTTTATTTTGATTTTCAATTGAATTGAGGCAAAGCTATATATTTTACTAAATTATAAACTCTTACCATGACCAAAAGTTCAGAACAATCCATTCTATATGATCAATGTATAGGAAACCTCTGTTAGATGACCCCACCCCAAAGAACCTGATCCACAGTTTCTCTCAAAGAGTCAATACATGGTGAATATGATTATCAATCTACAAAAGACAGACTACCTCACTTTAAAAGGTAGGCTACCCCTTTGGTCAACATACCAGAAGGGCAGGTCCCAGAAAGAACAATTGGGGCTTGGTGTAAAAGATTTGCAGCCTTCTCAATATCTGAAGAAAGATCATGTAAACTTTTAAAAAGAACGGTCTTCTTTGGGCCTAGAAGATTCGAAAAGAAAGAATTCCATGAATTAAATCACTTCTGTTCACACCATATATAAAAATTCACTTAAAATTCATCATAGACCTAGAAGTATGAGATAAAACTATAAAACTCTTTGAAGAAAACAAGTGTAAATTTTCATGACCTTGGATTGGGCAATAGTTTCTTAGATATAACCCCAAAGTACAAGCAACAGAAGAAAAACTTGATAAATAGGACATCATCAAAATTTAGAACTATTATGCTTCAAAGGATACCACCAGGAAGTAAAAAGATAATGCACAAAATGGGAAAAAATATTTGCAAATCATATATCTGATAAGGAACCTGTATACAGAATATATAAAGAACACTTACAGCTCAACAATAAAAAGACAAATAACACAACTGAAAAATGGATAAAGGACTTAATAGACATTCTTCCAAAAAGATACAAATGTCCAATAAGCACATGAATGCTCAACATAATTAGTCATCAGGGAAATGTAAATTAAAACCACAATGGATACCACTTCACAACCACTAGGATGGCTACAATTAAAAAGATAGACAATAATAAGTGTTAGAGAGTATGTGGAGAAATTGGGAGCTTCATACATTGCTGGTGGGATTATAGGAATTTGCAGTCATTTTGGAAAATAGTCTAGTAGTTCCTCAAAAAGTAAAACATAGTTACCATATGATCTAATAATTCCCCTTCAGATATACTCTGAAGAGAAATGAAAATGTATGTCCACACAAAAACTCATACATGAATGTTCATAACAGTGTTATTTATAATAGGTGAAAAGTGGAAACAACTCAGATGTCCAGCAATTAAAGAATGGCTATGTTTATGCAATATATTCATGCAATGGAATATTATATGGCAATAAAAAGGGATGAAGTACTGATTCATGCCACAAGATGGATGAACCTTGAATACATGGCTCTAAGTGAAAGAAGTCAGACAAAAAGGATCACATGTATCAATTCATCTATATGAAATGTCCAAAATAGGCACATCCATAGAGACAGAAAGTAGATTAGTAATTGCCTGAAGCTGAGGGGATTGGGGAATAAGGAGTGACTGCTGATGAGTATGGGATTTCTTTTTCGAGTGATGAAAATATTCTAACATTAAATAATGGCGATGGCTGCACAACTTTGTGAATATACTAAAATTTTACACTTTGAAGGGGTGAATTTTATAGCATGTAAATTATGTTTCTATAAAACTTCTTATTTTTCTATTTTCTGGCCACACTGCATGGCATGTAGGATCTTAATTCCCCGACCAGGGATTGAACCTGTGCCCCCTGCAGTGAAAGCGTGGAGTCTTAACCACTGGACTGCCAGGAAAGTCCCTAAAACTTATTTTTTTAAAAAAAAACAAAAACTCACTTCTGTTCAGGGAAGAGGGTCATGATCCCTTTTAGCAGAAATAGTCTAGACAACGGAGACCATCATGGTGTGGTGCCACCGGTCAACAATGCCTTCCAAATAACTCTTTGCTCTGAATCTGAATGTAATTTGGCTTCCCATTTTCTCACAGAAAATAAACTTTTATCAGTGGAAGTGAGCATTTCACTCCCCTTTCATTCATGCATTTGACAAATATTTTTGAGCCTCTTATGTGCTGTGCACTAAAATATGCACATGGCACAGAACAATGAGCAAGACACACACGGTCCCTGCCCTGACAGTTCTCAAAGTCAGAGGGGCAGGGGACATAAGTTAAAGAAGAAGCAAGTAAGTCAATAGTACTTTGTTTCATTATTTATCGTCTCACAACTATTTCTCTCCCTAACCAAACCTATCTATAGTCTTTATATCTCAGTATAATTACTATACTATACTTAAATCTGGGTCTGCCTTTATCCTCTCTTTGAACCCTACTCCTCAGGGGTGCCCCAAGTACATTCACCCCAGGCCTATTTCATTAGGTAGGACTCATTAAGATAATACCTGTAAACACTTAGATGTGCCAGGCACATAGTAAGTGCTCAGTGACCATTGGTACCTTCTGAAGCAATGTTTATGTTAATGGCATTGTACCAAATGAGCCTGGAGAGGCCTGGTCTCCCTGAAGGGAGTGGAGCCTCCTGTTGTCCATCATCACAGAAGGAGATTTCAGAGGAGACCAGGTGGAGATTTCAGAGGAGACCTCCACTCTCCCTTGACCTCATTCTTTCAGGCCTGGATTTCAAGGACTTTAGCTTGTGTTTCCACAATCTAGCTGATCTGAATACTTGGGGGAATTTTTTTAAAAGATTCTGGACCCAAACCTGGGGAGCTCCTGATGCAGTAGGCCTTGGGTGGGTGTGCCTGGGGGACTCCTGAGTGGTAGGAGACAAAGAGAGGATAGAGGCAGACCCAGATTTAAGCCACTCCACATTCCTACTGGGGATGCCAAGCTGAGGCGTCAGATACACAGTATCTGGCAAGCCACATTATCTGAATTATCCACCTCATATTCTCCACAGCACTGCTAAAGGACAGGCTCCCCACCTGCTCTGCCCAGAAGTACTGGGTGGGAAGTTACATCAGTGGCAGGGAAGAAGCCAGGGACTGTCCAGGAGAGAAGGAAGATTCCATCTTTGGCAGGCCTGCCCCTTCCCAGACAGAGATTCATATCACCTGGCCTATCAAGGGGTATGGAGAGCAGGAAGGAGTCACTGGACTGGGACTTCCCATTCACAAAGGAGATTATGGCTGTGTGGTTTAAAGAAAATTACTTAGCCATTCTGAATGTCAGTTTCTTCATCTATAAAAATGGGAGTGATGATAGTATTGACATCAGGTAGTTGTTATGGGGACTAAATGAGGCATTTAAGACACTGAGCCTGGCACATGACTAACCCTTAATAAATGTTACTTAATAGTAGTAGTAGTAGTAGTAGCAGCAGCAGCAGCAGCAGTAATAGTAGTAATTTTTGAGATAGTAGTAACATCAGTGATTGAGCCACATTATCCAGATTCTGAATCTGTCAAGCTTAGGGCCAGACCTCAAACCACAGTGACCTCACCATGCCATGCCAGTCAGCAGACTTACCTCTTAAACATCTTTGATGACTCTCTCTCTAAAGCAGATTCCTTATTTACAAAAATTAAGCCGTTCTTTCTTTCTTTCTTTCCTTCCTCCCTCCCTCCCTCCCTCCTGGCTTTCTTTCTTTCTTTCTTTCTTTCTTTCTTTCTTTCCTTCCTCCTTCCCTCCCTTCTTTCTTCCTTTCACTCTTTCTTTTTCTTACCTTCCTCCCTACCTCCCTCCTTTCTTTTTCTTTCTTTCCTTCCTTCCTTCCTCCCTCCCTCCCTCCTTTTTCTTCCTTCCTTCCTTCCTTCCTTTCTTTCCTTTCTTCTTTCTTTCTTTCTCTCTTTCTTTCTTCTACTAATTCTTCCTTTCTACTTTTTCTCCCTTTTATTCTGAGCCGGGTAGATGAAAGGCTCTTGGTGCTACAGCCAGGAGTCAGTGCTCTGCCTCTAAAGTGGGAGAGCCAACTTCAGGACACGGGTCCACAAGAGACCTCCCAGCTCCACATAATATCAAGCAGCGAAAATCTCCCAGAGATCTCCATCTCAACACCAGCACCCAGCCTCGGTCAACGACCAGCAAGCTACAGTGCTGGTCACGCTATGCCAAGCAATTAGCAAGACAAGAACACAACCCCACCCATTAGCAGAGAGGCTGCCTAAAAACATAATAAGGCCACAGGCACCCCAAAACACACCACCAGACCTGGACCAGTCCACCAGAAAGACAAGATCGAGCCTCAACCACCAGAACACAGGCACTAGTCCCCCCCCCCCACCAGGAAGCCTACACAACCTACTGAAACAGCCTTAGCCACTGGGGACAGACACCAAAAACAACGGGAACTATGAATCTGCAGCCTGCAAAAAGGAGACCCCAAACACAGTAAGATAAGCAAAATGAGAAGACAGAAAAACACACAGCAGGAGAAAGAGCAAGATAAAAACCTACCAGACCTAACAAATGAAGAGGTAACAGGCAGTCTACCTGAAAAAGAATTCAGAATAATGATAGTAAAGTTGATCCAAGATTCTATTTCCAAGATCCAAAATCTTGGAAATAGAATAGACAAAATGCAAGAAACAGTTAACAAGGACCTAGAAGACCTAAAGATGAATCAAGCATCGATTATAAACACAATAGATGAAATGAAAAATACTCTAGATGGGATCAATAGCAGAATAACTGAGGCAGAAGAACGGAAAAGTGACCTGGAAGATAAAATAGTGGAAATAACTGCTGCAGAGCAGAATAAAGAAAAAAGAATGAAAACAACAGAGGACAGTCTCAGAGACCTCTGGGACAACATTAAACGCACCAACATTTGAATTATACGGGTTCCAGAAGAAGAAGAGAAAAAGAAAGGGACTGAGAAAATATTTGAAGAGATTATAGTTGAAAACTTCCCTAATATGGGAAAGGAAATAGTTAATCAACTCCAGGAAGAACAGAGAGTCCCATACAGAATAAATCCAAGGAGAAATACGCCAAGACACATATTAATCAAACTGTCAAAAATTAAACACAAAGAAATCATATTAAAAGCAGCAAGAGAAAAACAACAAATAACACACAAGGGAATCCCCATCAGGATAACAGCTGATCTCTCAGCAGAAACTCTACAAGCTAGAAGGGAGTAGCAGGACATATTTAAAGTGATGAAGGAGAAAAACCTGCAACCAAGATTACTCTACCCAGCAAGGATCTCATTCAGATTTGATGGAGAAATTAAAACCTTTACAAGCAAAAGCTGAGAGAGTTCAGCACCACCAAACCAGCTTTACAACAAATGCTAAAGGAACTTCTCTAGGCAAGAAACACAACAGAAGGAAAAGACCTACAATAACGAACCCAAAACAATTAAGGAAATGGGAATAGGAACATACATATCAATAATTACCTTAAATGTAGATGGACTAAATGCTCCCACCAAAAGACACAGATTGGCTGAATGGATACAAAAACAAGACCCATATATATGCTGTCTACAAGAGACCCACTTCAGACCTAGAGACACATACAGATTGAAAGTAAGGGGATGGAAAAAGATATTCCATGCAAATGGAAATCAAAAGAAAGCTGGAGTAGCAATTCTTATATCAGACAAAATAGACTTTAAAATAAACACTATTAGAAGAGACAAAGAAGGACACTACATAATGATCAAGGGATCGATCCAAGAAGAAGATATAACAATTGTAAATATTTATGCACCCAACATAGGAGCACCTCAATACATAAGGCAAATACTAACAGCCATAAAAGGGGAAATCTACAGTAACACACTCATAGTAGGGGACTTTAACACCCCACTTTCACCAATGGACAGATCATCCAAAATGAAAATAAATAAGGAAACATAAGCTTTAAATGATACATTAAACAAGATGGACTTAATTGGTATTTATAGGACATTCCATCCAAAAACAACAGAATACACATTTTTCTCAAGTGCTCATGGAACATTCTCCAGGATAGATCATATCTTGGGTCACAAATCAAGTCTTGGTAAATTTAAGAAAATTGAAATTGTATCAAGTATCTTTTCCGACCACAATGCTATGAGACTAGACATCAATTACAGGAAAAGATCTGTAAAAAATACAAACACATGGAGGCTAAACAATACACTACTTAATAACGAAGTGATCACTGAAGAAATCAAAGAGGAAATCAAAAAATACCTAGAAACAAATGACAATGGAGACACGACGACCCAAAACCTATGGGACGCAGCAAAAGCAGGTCTAAGGGGGAAGTTTATAGCAATACAATCCCACCTTAAGAAACAGGAAACATCTCGAGTAGACAACCTGACCCAGCACCTAAAGCAATTAGAGAAAGAAGAACAAAAAACCTCCAAAGTTAGCAGAAGGAAAGAAATCATAAAGATCAGATCAGAAATAAATGAAAAAGAAATGAAGGAAACGATAGCAAAGATCAATAAAACTAAAAGCTGGTTCTTTGAGAGGATAAACAAAATTGATAAACCATTAGCCAGACTCATCAAGAAAAAAAGGGAGAAGACTCAAATCAATAGAATTAAAAATGAAAAAGGAGAAGTAACAACTGACACTGCAGAAATACAAAAGATCATGAGAGATTACTACAAGCAACTCTACGCCAATAAAATGGACAACCTGGAAGAAATGGAAAAATTCTTAGAAATGCACAACCTGCCAAGACTGACTCAGGAAGAAATAAAAAATATGCATAGACCAATCACAAGCACTGAAATTGAAACTGTGATTAAAAATCTTCCAACAAACAAAACCCCAGGACCAGATGGCTTCACAGGCGAATTCTATCAAACATTTAGAGAAGAGCTAACACCTATCCTTCTCAAACTCTTCCAAAATATAGCAGAGGGAGGAGCACTCCCAAACTCATTCTACGAGGCCACCATCACCTTGATACCAAAACCAGGCAAGGATGTCACAAAGAAAGAAAACTACAGGCCAATATCACTGATGAACATAGATGCAAAAATCCTCAACAAAATACTAGCAAACAGAATCCAACAGCACATTAAAAGGATCACACACCATGATCAAGTGGGGTTTATTCCAGGAATGCAAGGATTCTTCAATATACGCAAATCAATCAATGTGATACACCATATTAACAAATTGAAGGAGAAAAAACATATGATCATCTCAATAGATGCAGAGAAAGCTTTTGACAAAATTCCACACCCATTTATGATAAAAACCCTGCAGAAAGTAGGCAGAGAGGGAACTTTCCTCAACATAATAAAGGCCATATATGACAAACCCACAGCCAACATCGTCCTCAATGGTGAAAAACGGAAACCATTTCCACTAAGATCAGGAACAAGACAAGGCTGCCCACTCTCACCACTCTTATTCAACTTAGTTTTGGAAGTTTTAGCCACAGCAATCAGAGAAGAAAAGGAAATAAAAGGAATCCAAATTGGAAAAGAAGAAGTAAAGCTGTCACTGTTTGCAGATGATATGATACTATACATAGAGAGTCCTAAAGATGCTACCAGAAAACTACTAGAGCTAATCAATGAATTCGGTAAAGTAGCAGGATACAAAATTAATGCACAGAAATCTCTGGCATTCCTGTACACTAATGATGAAAAATCTGAAAGTGAAATCAAGAAAACACTCCCATTTACCATTGCAACAAAAAGAATAAAATATCTAGGAATAAACCTACCTAAGGAGACAAAAGACCTGTATGCAGAAAATTATAAGACACTGATGAAAGAAATTAAAGATGATACAAATAGATGGAGAGATATACCATGTTCCTGGATTGGAAGAATCAATATTGTGAAAATGACTCTACTACCCAAAGCAATCTATAGATTCAATGCAATCCCTATCAAACTACCACTGGCATTTTTCACAGAACTAGAACAAAAAATTTCAAAATTTGTTTGGAAAAACAAAAGACCCCGAATAGCCAAAGCAATCTTGAGAATGAAAAACGGAGCTGGAGGAATCAGGCTCCCTGACTTCAGACTATACTACAAAGCTACAGTAATCAAGACAGTATGGTACTGGCACAAAAACAGAAAGATAGATCAATGGAACAGGATAGAAAGCCCAGAGATAAACCCACGCACATATGGTCAACTTATCTTTGATAAAGGAGGCAGGAATGTACAGTGGAGAAAGGACAGCCTCTTCAGTAAGTGGTGCTGGGAAAACTGGATAGGGGCATGTAAAAGTATGAGATTAGATCATTCCCTAACACCATACACAAAAATAAGCTCAAAATGGATTAAAGATCTAAATGTAAGGCCAGAAACTATCAAACTCTTAGAGGAAAACATAGGCAGAACACTCTATGACATAAATCACAGAAAGATCCTTTTTGACCCACCTCCTAGAGAAATGGAAATAAAAACAAAGATAAACAAATGGGACCTAATGAAACTTCAAAGCTTTTGCACAGCAAAGAAACCATAGACAAGACCAAAAGACAACCCTCAGAATGGGAGAAAATATTTGCAAATGAAGCAACTGACAAAGGATTAATCTCCAAAATTTACAAGCAGTTCATGCAGCTCAATAGCAAAAAAACAAACAACTCAATCCAAAAATGGGCAGAAGACTTAAATAGGCATTTCTCCAAAGAAGATATACAGACTGCCAACAGACACATGAAAGAAAGCTCAACATCATTAATCATTAGAGAAATGCAAATCAAAACTACAGTGAGGTATCATCTCACACCAGTCAGAATGGCCATCATCAAAAAATCTAGAAACAATAAATGCTGGAGAGGGTGTGGAGAAAAGGGAACACTCTTGCACTGCCGGTGGGAATGTGAATTGGTACAGCCACTATGGAGAACAGTATGGAGGTTCCTTAAAAAACTAAAAATAGAACTACCATATGACCCAGAAATCCCACTACTAGGCATATACCCTGAGAAAACCATAATTCAAAAAGAGACATGTACCAAAATGTTCATTGCAGCTCTATTCACAATAGCCCAGAGATGGAAACAACCTAAGTGTCCATCATCGGATGAATGGATAAAGAAGATGTGGCACATATATACAATGGAATATTACTCAGCCATAAAAAGAAACAAAACTGAGCTATTTGTAATGAGGTGGATAGACCTAGAGTCTGTCATACAGAGTGAAGTAAGTCAGAAAGAGAAAGACAAATACCATATGCTAACACATATATATGGAATTTAAGGGAAAAAATGTCATGAAGAACCTAGGGGTAAAACAGGAATAAAGACACAGACCTACTTGAGAATGGACTTGAGGATATGGGGAGGGGGAAGGGTAAGCTGTGACAAAGCGAGAGAGAGGCATGGACATATATACAGTACCAAACGTAAGGTAGATAGATAGTGGGAAGCAGGTGCATAGCACAGGGAGATCAGCTCGGTGCTTGGTGACCGCCTGGAGGGGTGGGATAGGGAGGGTGGGAGGGAGGGAGACACAAGAGGGAAGGGATGTGGGAACAGATGTATATGTATGACTGATTCACTTTGTTATAAAGCAGAAACTAAAAAAAAAAAAAAAAAAAAGAAAAAATTAAGCCATTAATATTAATTCCTTACAAATTTCAAGGTAACCTTTTTCCTCAGTATAAGATATAAATAGATCAGATATACGATAGACAGATGATAGATAGATAGATGATAGATAGGTAGATAGATAGATAGATAGATAGAGACACTCAATGGTACAATGTTAAAAATATTATCATTTGGTTGCTTGGAATTTTACCATGCCAACTTTCATGCATTCATTCCCTCCAACAAATATTTATTAAATGTTTGTTACATGCAAAATATTTACTAGATGCAGGGGATTTGATAGTGAGCAAAGCCAAGCATGCTCCCTGCCCTCATGAGCCTCCAAAAAAGGGAGTGCCCTGGAGGTACCCAGCAGGGCTGTGCTACATCTAAGCAGGTGATCTGTAAGATGCATTCCTTTCTAAATGTATAAATCCTTTTATGTTACTGCAAGAAATAGCATCAAATGATTGTTATCCTAATTCTCTAGAGTACAAATCACTCAAAGAGAAAACTCCTGTTTTGGAGATCGGGTTTTGCTGGGTATCATCCATCACTGCCCTATAGTGGGAAGTTTACAAAAGGACATTCTCAGTCACAGGTTCTTAGTGTCAACAATCACTGAAGAGGTCATCAGGGTCATCCTTACTCCTGAGGAGGGAAGCTCCCATTGATATGTCTGAGAAGTATTCTTCCAGCTTCAGGAAAATAGATGTATCTGCAAAACACATTGCTCCCAGAAAGTAGCTTTTCCCTGATGGCATCATGCTAATTACTTGGAATGACTAGCTTTTCATGAACATATTGCAATAAAAAGATAAATTCCCTTAGGCAGACATTTATCATTAATCATTTCCCATATCTTGGTCATGGACTTCATTGAGCTTCGTCAGTGGACTCTACCAAACAAATAAAATTAGATTCATGACCTTTGAAAAAGCAACATGATAATAACCATCATTCAGAAGAAAATGGGGGGAAAGACTGCTCAAAAAAATGAAAGGCAACAATAAAAAAAAATTAAATCCACAAGTCCAGCTTCCAGCCAATTGAAAAGATATTTATTTTTAATTTTTTTAAAAAAATATTTATTTACTTACTTACTTATTTTTGGCTGCATTGGGTCTTCGTTGCTTCACGCAGGCTTTCTCTAGTTGAGGCGAGAGGGGGCTACTCTTCATTGTGGTGCGTGGGCTTCTCATTGCAGTGGCTTCTTTTGTTGTGGAGCACGGGCTCTAGGCGTGCAGCCTTCAGTAGTTGTGGCACACGGGCTCAGTAGTTGTGGCTCTTGGGCTCTAGAGTGCAGGCTCAGTAGTTGTGGCACACAGGCTTAGTTGCTCCACGGCACGTGGGATCTTCCCGGACCAGGGCTCGAACCTGTGTTCCCTGAATTGGCAGGCAGATTCTTAACCACTGCACCACCAGGGAAGCCCGAAAAGATATTTAAAATAAACTGAAACAAAGAGCATTTAGAAAGTTTTAACCCTGATTTCACTTCAAATCAAGGGACAGAAGATGTTGGGGGAAAAAATGTTCAGTTAAAGCAATTGGGGGATATTTATTAGAATTACATTATTCCTAAACAAGCACAAAGCCCTGATTGAGGCCTAATTGCTCCTCATGCCTGCGTTAGATCATCACTAAATCCTTCTTTGTCAAAACCTCTAGGCAAAACACTAGCATCTTAAAGAGAAAATCTAGGGGAAGGGAAGGAAATGAAGCAAACTATTTAGTACTGAGTGATTTTACTTTAAAAGATATCTCCATGTGCACTCAAAAAGATAGTCTAAATCCTATCATCACTAATGTGAGTTCTATAAGCCTTTAGTTTGTGTTTTTAGAAAGCGCTTAGTTTTCATCATGTTATTTGAATTTTTCATCCATTTACCTACAGTCTCAATAAGGCAGATAATTATTAGACCAAACATAAAGATAAACGTAACTTCCCAAGTGCAAGATTAACTTTTTTCATTCCATGTTGGGTTTTCATTTTAACGTGCAATGTAGACATTTAAACACCAGAGGACAGTGTGTGAATGAAAACAAAGTTCAATTACTTACTATTCATCTAACTCAATTCATTTACTTAGTACATCAAAGTAAAATCTTAATTTTAAGTGCTTTTCCCCCAAAGACATTTTATGTCATTTCATGCTTCAGAAATTAAAAGTAGACGTTGATAGAAATGTGAATCATGAGACCAACTAATCAAGTTAATTTGAATCATAATGGAAATTAGAAAGATTAATTTCATAAGCAATCGTTAATAATGGAAGCTCTCATGTACGAATAATCAAAGCTTTAGGTATTATATGGTGATTAATTCATTACTGTGGGTTGCATATTTTAAAATAGCTCAAATCTCCCTTGCTTTTGATGTGCTTATTAATAGCAATCCTGAGGGAAGGAAATCTAAAAGGCTTCTTTAGAAAAGTTTTTTGTATGTGTCTTTAAATGGGCAAGAGAGAAACTTGAATTAAATGATAAACAGGCTTGTTCATTGGTAATTTGCATTCAACAATGGAAGAAGTCAATTGTCAGCCCTTTGTGAAAGAGGGGGAAATTGTGTTCTTGACAAAAAGACCAAAGGTGAAGGATTAATTGTATTATTTTCTTGTCCAATATGAAACGAATATTTTGTATATGTTTCATTTCATTTAAAAATGCATTTGAGGGCCTCCCTGGTGGCGCAGTGGTTGAGAGTCCGCCTGCCGATGCAGGGGATACGGGTTCGTGCCCCGGTCTGGGAGGATCCCATATGCCGCGGAGCGGCTGGGCCCGTGAGCCATGGCTGCTGAGCCTGCGCATCCGGAGCCTGTGCTCCGCAACGGGAGAGGCCACAACAGTGAGAGGCCCGCATACCACAAAAAAAAAAAAAAAAAAAAAAAAAAAAAAAAAAAAAAAAATGCATTTGATTTGGGGCTTGATTTGGAAAGTGGTCTGGTATGCACTCACTATCACAGCATATGTTTAAAAATTAGCTAGACAGTTCTATTTCTCATTTGTAATGCCCTGTAATTTTTCCACAATCAAATTCGTATGCAAAACACTTGTTATATGAGTTATCCATGAAAAATCAAGGCATAAATGTACTTGGAATGTACTTTCAAACCTTATCTCTTCTTAGCTTTAGGAATATTTTAGTATTGTCATAAAAGAATTGTGAAAACGTATACAGCTTCTTAGGGATGCTGTGATCTTTGAAGTATAATATATTTCTACCATATGTTAAAATGATATTTTATATATAATAACCTTCTTATATATAAATAGACCTGAGCTTGTTTTCTACATTTCCTTCCTCCATTTTGCTGAGTTTTCTAGGTGATGTGGATTTGCCCTGGTCTTGATGATACCTTGATTACAATATTCAACTTCTTTAACGCTAACTGTATTCATTCCTTCAGCCAACAAGTATTTAGAGTGTCCACCACGTCCTAGTCACCCTTTCTGGTACCGGAGGTATCAAGGCAAATAAGACATTAGATCTGGGGAAGGAGTCCTAGGCAGAGGCTTGCAAAGTCTCTGGTTTTCTGAGAGTCTAAAAGAAGACCATTATGACTGACTCGCTAAATAGTGAGTAGAGGAGAAATTGATAAATGCTGTCAGGTGCCATAGGGTCTTGGCAGGCCAGATAAGGGGCTTGGAATTTGTTCTAACTGCAACGGGAAGCCACTGGAGGGTTTTGAGTGGGGATATGCTTTGACTTGATTTACCCTTTTAAAGTATCATTCTGTCAAGGAGGCAAGTTCAGAGGCCATTACAAAGATAGGATGGTGGTTGGACTAGGATTGAGCAGCGGGGTTGATGGGAAGCAGACAGACCTAGAATATGTTTGAGAGTTAGAGGCGACAGGGGCTGCTGATGGATTGGCCACAGCATGTGAGGGAAAGAGCAGAGTCATGAAGGGCTCCTGGGTTTTTGGCTGAGAAATCTAGTGATGGAGAAGCCTGAGTGAGAAGCAGGTTTTCTCGGAGGGGAGGGGAGTTGTTTTGGCCTTGAGAAATCTGAGGTGATTATTAAATACTCAAGTAGAGAAACTGAGTTGAGGCAACCGAAGCTCAAAGAAGTGGTCAGGACTAGACGGCTAGATATAGATACCCGTGAAACTTAACAACTAATGGGAGGAGAGAAATATTATATTAAGCAAATAGTATAAGTAAGAGGTCTTCTGAAAAAGAGAGTGCAATAGGAGAATCATATGTAAATGAAAGATTCAAGACAGCCTCTTTGAGAGCTGAAGGCTCTGACTTCTTTAACAGCATCATATTAAAGATCTTACAAACAGGACCTTTACCTATAAAATGGTAATTGCTTAGGGAAATAGATCCATAATTACATGCACTTTCTAATTCATATCAGCACCAGAGACCGCTTTCCTACCAATTACAAAGATCATCCCTCATAAATATTATATGGAACATATGCTTCCACAATGGATTATGACCAAGAACTAAGCCCTTGTTGTCAGCTCTTTGATTTTTCTCATTTATAGTTTTTTTGTAGGAGAAAGAGGGGAGAAAACACCTTCTAGGAAAAAGGAATGCTGTATATTGACATAATCTGTATCATAGATATGCTCAACCTCTCCCTCCCACACCTCTCAAAATTACAAGGTTTTTTTTTTTTGAGCTACTTTGAGTACCCATTATTACCTTAAATTGAGGCCAATAGTTAAACCTCATTTTCCAATTGCTCTTTCTTTCTTCAGGAGCCTTAAGAAAAGCTCTTACTACAGTGGATGTCACCTTGGTCCCAGGTAACAGGGCTCTTGCGTGGCAGGAATTACAAAAGAACAACTTGCTAAGCCTCATCTGCCACATGATTCATTATCAAAATTTTTATCATTTTCCTCTGGAATAAGAAGTTGTACTTTAGGAAAAAAAAGAAAAAGAACATTCCAAATAATGGTTCATAATTTCCCTTTAAACTGTAACCTTTGCGAGGCCAAAACTGCCATTTTCAAATCAACGTACTCTACCAAAATCTCCTCCCCACTCAGAAATTAGTGTATGAACACACACAAAAATACATAAACATACATACAAACAGACTAAATGGTATGTACGTTTTGGGGTTTTTTTTTTTGCGGTACGTGGGCCTCTCACTGTTGTGGCTTCTCCCGTTGCGGAGCACAGGCTTCGGACGCACAGGCTCAGCGGCCACGGCTCACGGGCCCAGCCGCTCCACGGCATGTGGGATCTTCCCGGACCAGGGCACGAATCCGTGTCCCCTGCATCGGCAGGCGGACTCTCAACCACTGCGCCACCAGGGAAGCCCTCTCCTGTATTCTTTATTTTTCTACAAAGATTGTAGGATGCATGTGGCAACAAAGGATGCTGAACTGGGCACCGATTTCAGATTTGAGAATTTTGAAAACAAAGAAATTAAAAAACAGTATTCACCAGAGGAAAAACATATTTCAGCTCTTTCCAGCTTTGAAAAAGAAGTAGCCATCGCTGTGGGGATTGTTGGGGAGCTCAACTCAAGGCAGCAAACAACCACAGGACATGAGGGAATATGATAGGCTTTTAATCAAGTGAGTACAATTTTTAGATTTTCAAGTCTTTTTTTTTTTAAGTGTGTCCATTAGCTTCTGAGAGATAAGCTCTTACTGACCCAGCTGCCACTTTGCTGTTGACACAGCTGCCAGGCTCTCCCTACAGAAGGACTGAGGGGAGTCTTCTTGCAGCTCACTCCAGGCCCCTCCACCCATGCACCTTCATAAAACATTCAGATATTTCTCTGCTCGATTATCTGTGCATATACCACTGTGCGATTATCTCTCTCCTAACAAGATGTTATCTCGAATAACCTCAATAGCACTATTATGAAAAACTAGGAATAAGGTATGGGGTTCAGCCAGGATTGCACAAGAAGATTTTGGCAATAGACCCTGTCTTGAAGCCAGGAGTGATTATTATTACTAATAATAGCTATCATTTATTAAATTCCTACCAGGTGCCAGCTGTTATATCTGAAATAATGATGAGAAGTAACATTTATTGAGTTGCCTGTTATGTGCTGGGTACTGTTATAGGTTCTTTACATGTATTTACATTTACATGTATTCTTTACATAAGAAAATGCAAGTTTAAGGTAGATACAGATTTTTAACACCATTGGACGTATAAGGAAACTGAGGTTCAGACAGATTAAATAACATGCCGAGATCACACAAGGAGTAAAAGCTGGAGCTGGGACATGATGTCTGGAAGCTCTAACAATCATACCCTTAACCATCTTATTTTATCTTCCCTGTTCAGCCACTTTTCATCCTTGTAAAAATTCTACTTTTATACCCAGTTAGCAGATGAGGAAACTGAGGTCCAGAGATGTTAATGAATACAGGTAGTAATTGGGGTCCTCCTCAGATCCCTTGGACTCCAAAGCCTTGGCTCCTGGGCATTGAACTCTGTTTCCCCAGAAATCTCAGTGGGTGTCTGGCCTTGAAGTGTCTGCCTTGAAGTGGGTGTCTGAGGTGTTCTCGAACAGCTGCCACCTTCTCTCTTTTCCATTCTCTATCCCCTTTCTGTCTCTGAACTCTCACTGCAGCCCACCTTCCCCACTGCCCACCAAACCCCAAGGCATCATCATAAAACGGCCCCCTCTTTTGTCTCCTTGGGGGAGGGGCTTTATAAGGAAACTAATAATTTATTTATCCCATTCTAATTTTTCACGGTCTGAGGTAGCACTTTAGAGTGCTGAGTCTGCTGAAAATACAAATCCCAGGCTCTGATGAGGTAGAACTGGGTGAAGCCCAGATATCCATCTGCCTTTCTAGTAAGCAACCTTGATTCAGACCCAGGCAGCCCAGCTTCATTTACATTAGTCCAATATTTCATTACTTTTTGGCAACAGATTTGCACGGTAGGGAGGGATTTTCCAGTGGGAATTTCAGGCCAGGGTGGGTGAGATATTTTACATCAGAGAGGCCTTTGTTTTTTCTCCTGCTATCATATAGGTCACTCTTGGATACAGATTTTATTCATCGAGATATTAAAGCAAGGATCTTTTAAATATTCTTCTCATATCAAATTCAAAGAATGGGTCTTTTTAAAAAAAATAACAAAAATAAAACCTCAGGTTTATTATCATGAAACTTACTAAATAACCATTTTCCCCTTTTTGATCATTATATATACATATATCATATATATGAAATAAACAGTATTGGAGTTCATCCTTCCTTTTAATCAGGCTTCTTTCCCCACTGCTCCAAAGGATGTATCCCGAGGAATAATGTAGAGCTTTTAAAGACACACTTTTTTTCCCAATATCCTAAAAGTTACGTTTTGAAAGATTTGAGCATATATCTCTGTATTTCAATGCACTTTCTTCCAATAGTACTCAACACGAAAGAGCTAAAAACACTGATGATAAGAAAAATTACATACAGTGGAGAAAATAAAGGATTAATTCTTAATGCTAATAGAACTTTGAACATTAAGAATTTTGGACTGTTAGACATCATACAAAGGATGAAGAGACCCATCCTAAGGAGATTTAACGGTTGACGAGGACAACCATAATATCATAAATAAATTAAGCTTGAATAAATACTAATGTACGCCCTACCTCCTGAGTGCAGAGCTTTCTCACAAAATTCTTATTCGTAATAAATTCCCTTTGCTACTACGGTGACCTTATAGTTTAAAATGCACAGTTATTTTTTCAGCCAACTTTGGACGTGTTCTGAAGGTTTTATCTGAATTTTTTTTCCCCAGGTACTCTTCTGTCTAACATTTGCATAGTCATTTGCATAATGTTATTCCCGATAAAGCCCTGGTTCTCTGAAGAAGAACATTAGCAATTATTATTTTGCCACAGAATGAATGATAGCACAGGATGTTAGCTACCAACCTCGTTTAAAAACTTTTGAAACAGGGCATAAAAATAATATGAAGACATGTACTATTAAAAAAATTACCATCCCATCACACATGGCACAGACTTCTCTTTCAGTGATTAACGGTGTCCACTGAAGGTCTGGGGGAGCCGGGGAAGGAGCAGAGCTGTCAGTTGCTAGAAAGGCAGGGAGAACAGGCAAATTATTCTGAGCAAACCATTTAATGAGGGCTTTGTTAGCATGGAGGGCTGCCATGCTGTATGACAGCTGGCGCTTAAGAGTCACGTTATTAAGGCAACATAATTCTGTCCATCTGCAATTCAGCAAAAGGGGCAGTAACGGCCCACAATAGCCCAGAGCAACACTTGGTTTTAATTACATTTTCCCTTATTGCAAAACACTATATACATACATGCTATACACACCCATATGCACATACATATTTGTTTAGAGATAAGGAGGATTTTTTTTATCATCGCAACACACCCTTTAAATGACTCCCCTTCTTCTCATGATCATCAGGGAAGGCCTCTGACCTCTCCTGTTCCCTGAGAAAGAAGTGCCCAGCTGTGCTTTCTCCCCAAGTAATGGTGACAGGCATCGTCACGTCATTAGCAGGACTGCCACAGATGATGGGATGAGGGAGAGGGCTGCCAGCAAAAACTAATTGGCATTGTCTCACATACCCAAAGTTAGACAAATTTAGGATTTCTAGTGGGCTGAAAAGCCAATGGTCACCAACACTGTTTACTTATGGGACAACAGCAAACTCTTTAAAAAGAGGACCCTTAAAAATAAATTCAAATTTTCTCTTATAATTGAAGTTATAGAACATTTAAAAATGCTGTAATTTCATTACACAGAGATAAACAATAATAACTCTATAATGATATCTTTTTATTCTATATTTTATCTATCTGTCTATAATTTGTTAAATAGTAATGTCATACCATTATACTGGTTTACATCTTTCTTTTTTCCATATAATAATATTCTGCTAACATCTTTTCCTTGTTCAATATTTTATTCTACAATATGATTTTTAATGGCTGCCTAATATTCCAATTATAAGAATGTACCATCTTTTATTTAAACATCCCCCTAATGCTGGGCTTTTAGGTTGTTTCCTTTTGTTTTGTTTTGTTTTGTTTTGCTATTATATAAAAAGAAATTATCAGATAGATACATGACAACAGTCATAGTATCTCACTGGGAAACAAAAGGCGAGTATTAATTTAGCAGTACTTTTCAGTGAATTTGTATTATATTTCATTAATCACAATGGTAACTATGCACACATTTAACAAGCTGTCATATATACACACAGGTTAAAATAAAAACTATTCAATTCCTGTAGATTTTCTAATATCCTGTAAAATTACATAGGCTCATCAGGGGTCTCTGGCCCATAGGTGGGAAAGATTTGATTACAGCACTCATCTGCAAAGAATGTTCCAGAAATAGGCACAGAAAAGTAGCTTTAACATTTCCTGAGATTTTAAAACCACAGTTTTATTAAGGTCCCTTAAAATAAGAGGCAGGCATTAATTTGCTGTCAGTGGCCTGTATTTGTTTTATGTAATATTTAAGAAAAATCCTTAAACTTCAGGGCTAGAAATCATAACATAGCTTTCACGTATGTTATCAGAGGCCCCGCATCCGTTTGTGTTAACAGCTGATATTCAAGAAAATATTTTGCATTTAAAAAAAACTAAATAGTTTGTATCTACCAGGAAAATTTGTCTATATCCAGCAAGAAGAACAAAAGGGTAAAGTAGCCTCCTAGCATAAGGCAGACTCTTAACATGTCTCCCAACTCATAGCCAAAAGTTAAAGAATAATGTGGAAGTAAGAAGATAATAGATTTTGAAGAAGAAACAACCACAATAAATCTGTTTTAATTGTTCACACCAATTAAAGTCAGCGCAACACATCTATTGATATTTTGAGGTCTTAGCACATTTTATGCAATTTTAGTATTTAAAATTCAAGGACACACGTTACTTGCTATTTCAGCATTTAGTTATTTGTAGGTACACAACAAAAATTAAATACTTGTCCAAATCTACAAAAATGAATTTATAAGGACTGTACAAATATCTTCCACCATCCATCTGTAATAGTGGGTCTATAACATTTTATCTATTTTTGAATTGGAATAGGCTATAACTCATAATAAAATTTTTAAGAATTCAGATTTAAATAGGATATATTTTCAAAACTATGTAAATGTTTATGGAACATGGGTCGAGGAAGGACATAAAACTATGCCCAGTGTGTTTGCAAATATTTTTCATTATATTGACGCAACCCAAGTGTCAGTTGACACTATCCTTCCTTTAAGATTTAAACAAAATTGGTTTTGCCTCTTTTCTAAATCCCAATTGGAGTTTGCGACCATCTCCAAAATCTCTGTGCGTTTTGGGGTTAACTTTCTGAGTCACCTGTGGTGCCAGGCTTCTGCTAAACTCTGGATCTCATGCAAACGTCACTGCTATGGCATTTCTCTACCTTCCCCTGCACTGATCCAGATGTGGGATGCAGCCATTTTGATTTCCCCCAAAACACCCACACCAAGCATTAGGATGTGAAGCAAGATGACACAGATTTGGGTGACCAAAGAGGATCATATATCACACAAGTTCAAATGAAGTCTTAGACATCCTTGCTCATAAAAGTCCTGTGATCACCCTGCCATAGGAATTTTTCATTTCAGCCTGTAGCTTCCAGACTTGTTGCCCTGCTCACTTCTCATTTCCTCTTTCCTCCTCTCTTTTCTTTTCCCATAACTACACTTCTGATCATTTCACATGCAAAGCAATTTCACTGTCTCTTTGGCTATTTCCTTCTAAACATGTCCTGGAGCCTCATTTTCTGTATATGAGAGACCTATTAAGCACTTATCCTAAACAACTAAAACTACAATTTCATTCTACCTCTCTCTCTCTCCCCCTTCTCCCCACCCCCACACACGCACGCACACACACACACACGTGCACATGCACACACATGCACACACAGGTAGTGTGGTAAATATTTAAAATATTTATTATATAAAATTACTTTTATAGTTAGAAAACATGAAGAAATAATGACTTGGTAGGCTTTCTTCTCTATGTTGGTCTGGAAACTGCTGGCAGAGGTACTTGGGGAATGCCCACTGTCAGACTGAAATATAAAGTAACAGTACTAAACACTGTTTTTCCTTTATAGTCCCCTCATGTCAAGAGAGTTGAACTCAGAAGGCCCCTTTTTTTCTTCCTTCCTTTTTTCCTGCTTTCCTTCTTTCTTTTCTTTAAAAGGTGTCTTTACTCAAAGTTCCTATAGGTGTTGGGTGTGGTTATTTCTGCCAAGTTACATTCCAAATGGTTGAGATGGGGTCTGGACTATAAATAGCATCCTTAAATGATGTTCAAAAAAGAAAACATATGTATACATACTCACATATTCTAAACCATATGTAGCCAACATTGGCTGCTAACACAACAGCCATCTCCCTTTCCTTTTCTTTATCATAGCAGGGCCCCTATTTCACTCCAGAGGTGATTCCTCTCCCATGTGACTCAAGGATAAATCTTGATTGGTGTAAGCCAATCGTGAAACACAATTTCTCTTGCCAGTGATTGTTTTAAACATGGGCATGTGATCTAGTCCTGGACAACATATAATAATGGGCAAATATCTACTGGGAAATGTTGGGAAGCATTCCCTTCACTCTTAAAGGAAAAAAAAAAAAAAAGCTCAGGCTTCCATGGTGGCGCAGTGGTTGAGAGTCCGCCTGCCGATGCAGAGGACACGGGTTCGTGCCCCAGTCCGGGAAGATCCCACATGCCGCAGAGTGGCTGGGCCCGTGAGCCATGGCCGCTGGGCCTGCGCGTCTGGAGCCTGTGCTCCGCAACGGGAGAGGCCACAACGGTGAGAGGCCCGCGTACTGCAGGAAAAAAAAAAAAAAAAAAGCTCAAGGAACATATAATCTCTTATACTGGATGTTTTCATGTCTGCCTATGATACCTGGAACTGCAGTCACCAGCTTGTAACTATGAGTACAGTAAGCTAGAGGATGAGTCTGACAGGATAAGATGGCAAAGTGAAAACACAGAAAAAACCTGAATCCTTGATGATATCATTTTACCTTTGAATTAATCATCCTTGGAGCTGCCTCAGCATTTATTTTTTTCTGAGAAAAACTAAATTGCCCCCTTATTTATCCAGTTGAGTTTGGGTTTTCTGGCTTCTAGCGTGGAAAGCATCCCTGTACCCTGTGTTCAAGCCCATTGACTAAAATCAAACCCATTTGAATACAATATTTACACTATGTCAATGGGAGCTGCTACGGCAAGGACTGCCATTTTCATCTTCAGATTTAAGGATGCTTGATCTCATTCACCACTCTCGAATTGCTCTGTGTTTATGTTGCCTTCTTGGCAATTAATACCAGCTGTTTCTGGACAGAAACATGACTGTTGGACCCCCGGGTTTTGTTTTGCTTTTCCTTTTTTACCATATGGTCTCAGGAAGGAGAAGGGTGCTGTTGAGGTAATAGGTTAGTTGCTCACAGCCAAATTTATGAGAAAAGGAATCACCAAGGCAATCAAGTTTCCATAATTTGCTGGAGGCCACTAACAGCCTCTATTTGTTCTGTCTCTTTTATGTAGACCTAAATTCAGTTCAAAGATAGCAGAAAGACGTGTCATAGACAACGACACCATAGTGAATATTTAAAAGACTGACTTGTTTCAGAAGAGCCTCTGTTACCCTACCCTTTCTTGCTGTCCAGCCCCAGGGGTTTCCGGCTCAGCAATGCAGCCTTGTTGGGTTGTGTTCTGGGTGGTTTGTAATCTCCGTCTCACACAATCAGGGGGGTGGGTGTGGCTGGATGGCAGGAGGCAGCCATCTCCACCTCCTGACATCTGGGTCTTGAGCCCTGTTTGTGGCAGGAGTGCTGTTTCTTGATTATTAATCATAAGTATTCCATGTTTTAAAGTTTAATTTAACCTGGCAAATATAAAATATGATCAACCTACATTATTTACAAGCCCACTATCCTTTGAAATATTGCAGAGGATGAAAAAAAAAACCCTATGGATTATTCACATATCTTTCGGCTCATCTCCCAAAGACCAAAATTTGGAAGAGGATTTAATGTGTGCTTCTGTTATTCTTCATTCTTCTGTCTCCATTTAGGATTATTGATATTAATCCAATTGAAACCTCAGCAAGGGCTGTGTGATTTTAAGCAAGTATTTAACCTCTTTAAGCCTCAGTTTCCTAGCAAAATTAGACTAATACTTTCATTGCCAAGAGTAAGTGATATAATTTAGGTGAAGTGCTTTGCCTAATGCTTGGCAAAAAGCAAATGATCAATAAATAAAATATTAAGTATTGTTGTATTGTGTCACTACTGCTAACAATTCTGCAAAGAACTTTAGTTTGGCCTAGGAGGCATAAATTTAGTTTTGCTATGGTTTTTCTTTTCCTTCCTTAATCATAAAATGGAGAATAGATTCAGCCTAATATTGAAGGATTAAGTAATTTTAATCTAATGTTAAATCTTTAAGCATTAGATTTTACAGGTAGAATTTTTGCATTATAATGTGTTGATTAAAGTTTATTTCAAAACACTTATTATATTCAGAAAAGTAAACTTTTTCTTTGACGATTATAATGCTTCTTTTTCTTTTGCAAAGAAAGACAAGGCAACAAGAAGTCCCCAGTAAATTTCACTCTGATTTTATGACACACAACAACCAAGAGATAAGATTAAATCCACAAGAGGGAGACAGGTTCATGCTCAATTTCCTCAGGGAAAGTTTAAAAAAAAAAGAGTAAAACTATAATTCTGTTCAAGGACTTCTTGAAATTTCCAAAGGCATTTTAGGTTTAGTCATTTTTTTAAGGGTGTAGTTTTCTATTCCATGAAGTAAAATAATATCTTAAAACAAGTTGGCAAACCTTTGAATGTGCATACACACCTACACACTCAAATTTCTGTTGGGTGATTCAGTTTACAAAAGATAAGAGGGTGAAAAAACGAAAAAAAGAAGAAAGAGGAAGCGGGGTTAAGAAGGAGAAGGGAAAAGTCCTTTAACAAACCCAGTCTGCAGGGTTGAGGAGCTGCAGTCCCAGGGCAGGCTTGGCAGCCTGGCCCGTTTCTGGCCCCATCTGGCAGGGAGATATGCACGCTCCTCCATTTAACTGGCTTAACACTCAGGAGATGCCAGACCTGTGTGTCCTCCCTCCCTCCACTTCATTTCCCTGGGCTAGTCTGCAGGGTCGCCCTTGCCTCCAGAACTGAAGTCTCCGCTGCTGGCCCGTCACCATCTGTTTCTACTCCTCAAAGGTGGAGACAGCTACCTCCGGGTCTGAGATAGCTCCTGGTTTTCTTTCTGGTCCTACACTTGAGACCCTCTGTGCACTTTTCCCTTTACAGCTTACCTCTCAATTGGCCCTTGGAGAAAAGGGTCCTGTCTAGAGATGCAACGGAGCAGGACCATATGGGGCCTTCCCCATATCGTCTGCTGTATCTCCTCTCTGAAGCACCTAGATAATAGCCTCATGCATATTTCCTGAGTTTTTCAGATGCTAAAAACCACCTCCAAATGGAAGAATTAACTATCTGATGATTATGAGCACATAGCCTCCAGACCTACTGGTGCCTGAGGCTTGATAATGTTAAACATCCTGTTATCTCAACATCAGCCAGTCAGAGAATCATGCACAGGAGCTGATCACCTATCCTGGGACTCTCCTCCCTCACCTTACCTTTTTTTTTTTTTTTTTAACATCTTTATTGGAGTATAATTGCTTTACAATGGTGTGTTAGTTTCTGCTTTATAACAAAGTGAATCAGCTATGCATATACATATATCTCCATATCTCCTCCCTCTTGCGTCTCCCTCCCTCCCACCCTCCCTATCCCACCCCTCTAGGTGGTCACAGAGCACTGAGCTGATCTCCCTGTGCTATGCGGCTGCTTCCCACTAGCTATCTATTTTACGTTTGGTAGTGTATATATGTCCATGCCACTCTCTCACTTTGTCACAGCTTACCCTTCCCCCTCCCCATATCCTCAAGTCCATTCTCTAGTAGGTCTGAGTCTTTATTCCCCTCTTACCCCTAGGTTCTTCATGACCTTTTTTTTTTTTCTTAGATTCCATACATATGTGTTAGCATATGGTATTTGTTTTTCTCTTTCTGACTTACTTCACTCTGTATGACAGAGTCTAGGTGCATCCACCTCACTACAAATATCTCAGTTTCGTTACTTTTTATGGCAGAGTAATATTCCATTGTATATATGTGTCACATCTTCTTTATCCATTCATCCAATGATGGACACTTAGCTTTTAAAATGCTTTGCTGAGGGAGTTCCCTTGTGATCTAGTGGTTAGGATTTGGTGCTTTCAGTGCCGTGTCCCAGGTTCAGTCTCTGGTCGGGGATCATGCAAGCCGCATGGTACGGCTCCCCCCACCCCAGAAAAAAGGCTTTGCTGAAACCCTTCAGGGAGTTTGGGGCTTTTGGGGGCACAAGCCACCCTTTCTCATTGCTGGGCTCTTTCTCTGCTCTAAACTCTGACATTTTGGTTTGTTTGGCCTCACTGTGCATCAGGCACATGAATTTGCATTCAGTAACAGAGAGACTTAAACTGAAACCGGGTTCCCAAGCAGAGCTTTTAACAAAGGCCACAGCCATCTCCCAACACGGCCTTCACTCCTCCGGCTGGACATGTGGCACCTCCATCCCACCAAGCCCCCTCGCACGCAGTTCCCTTGTCTCTCACTCCTTCCTGCTCTCCGGGGCTCTCCCCAGTACCCACACTGCTGGCCCCTCCCCGTCCCCTTGGGCAAGAGCTCAGCACCCGGGCACCTGGAGGGCTGGGAAGAGGAATCGAGCCCACTGCTGCTCTGCCATGTGTCATGTGTTTTCTACCAGACACCGGGCAGCCTGGATCTGCCTGCTGGAAGGGGGAGAGGAGCCTGGAGATCAGGAACTGGAGGAAGAGAGACCTGAACGCAGGGGGATTCCCCCGGAGATGAGCAGTAATCCCAGTTCAGGCTCCACCTCGCTCAGCTTGGCCTGCTTCCCCAGCAGCTAGAATTCGCTCTGTTTCTGCGAGCCAGAGTGGGTTTCCCCTATCCCGGGGATGACTCATTTGGGGGCAGTCCCACAGTTCCCAGAAACCTCCACTGTTTAAGCTGCTGCAGTGTATGTGCCTCTGTGGAAAGGCAGTTCAAGTCTTGGGATGGAGACTTCCTAGCACCATTACTTCCAGCCTGTGGGGTTTTGACCTCAGTTTGACCATGTTACGTGGGGATGATAACACTTCGTCTGCAGAGTATCATAACGCTGAAGTGAGGTCAGACGACTCAGGGATTTTCAAATCCCTCCTTGAGGAGCCCTAAGTGTTTGGAGGACATATCAAAGAGACCACTCTGGCAATATAGAGGGGGGTCTGGCAATCAGATCTCACCCTCTTATGCATGCACAGGCGCACACACACACACACACACTTTTACACACACTGCAACCAGAATATCTGGTTGGCCTGATGTACAAGAGTTTGACCCTCCCCGGATTAGAATCCTCTTTCTTCCTGTGTTCCCATATGCCAACGGGCTTTCAGACTGGAGTTTCTAGTCACTAGTCTTGTGCAGAGCTTCCCTGCAGCTACACTGGGGTTTGGATCCCCCAGATTCACAGCCACCCGACACCCACCCTTTAACCAAAGCACCTCCATTTTCATCTGTCCTATGTAACTTAAAGCAATTCTGAGTAATATGCTGAGGAGAAAACAGTCGAATGCTTTCAGTCTGAGAACCCCCTGGCAGAGTGCATCTGGAACCACTCAGATGAGCTGTAGGGATGGGGTGTGATGCTCAAAAGGCATGGGGCTGTGCGCAAGAATTGGGTGGGTTCCGGTCTGCATCAACTGCAATCAGCTTGCTGGCACAGGAAGCTCAAAATACTTCTCAGTCCGAATACTTACCACTTGCCGATTGCCAGGGACTGTTTTCTTTTTCGGCTTTTGCCAGCTTTATTGAGAAGGAAGCCGTTTGGCTTGAAGCAGCTCCAGGAGGGGCAGTTGCAGAAGCCAGGGTTGCAGAGCATAGCCACTGCCCACAGCCAGCCCTGCCTCTGACGGGGGAGACAGTCCGCTGGTGTGGATTGTCCATGTCACGTGCCCTGTGAATGACAGAGGCTCCTTCTCAACTTGAAACACGACACACACACACACACACACAACATTCGCATTGTGCCACATGTTCCCATGAGCCTACCTAGATCAGTGAGTATGGACTTAGTGTGGTAAAAGTGTATCTCTCGGTATTCTTATTGGGTAAAAATTTGTTTTATTTTTGCCTTCTCTATAACTTCCCAGTTATTTTTTAATTTTATTTTGATTTAAAGTGTTTATGTCACAATAGTCAAAAGGTGGAGGCAACCCAAGTATCTATCGAGGGATGAATGGTTAAATAAAATATGGTGTATACACACAATGGAATAGTATTCAGCCTTAAAAAGCAAGGACATTCTGACACATGCTATGACGTGGATGAACCTTGAGGACATTATTTTAAGCCAGTCACAAAAGGACAAATACAATACGATTCCACCTATACGAGGTACCTAGAACAGTCAAATTCATAAAGACAGAAAGTAGAATGGTGGTTGCCCGGGGCTGAGGGGAGGGAGAATGGGGAGTTAGTGTTTAATGGCTAGAGTTTCAGTTTAGGAAGATGAAAAAAGTGCTAGAGATGGACGGTGGTGATGGCTGTACAATGTGAATGTACTTACCACCACTGAAGTGTACACTCAAAAATGGTTAGGGCTTCCCTGGTGACGCAGTGGTTGAGAGTCCGCCTGCCGATGCGGGGGACACGGGTTCGTGCCCCGGTCCGGGAGGATCCCACATGCCGCAGAGCGGCTGGGCCCGTGAGCCATGGCCGCTGAGCCTGCGCTCCGCAACGGGAGAGGCCACAAGACCTGCGTACCGCAAAAAAAAAAAAAAAAGGTTAAAATGGTAACTTTTATGTTATATATATTTTACCACAATAACATTTTTAAAATGTTTAACTATGAAATATGTCAAACATACAGAAAAGTACATATAATAACAGCCAATTGTGTTAAGCTCCTGGATTTAATAATTTTGCCCTGTTTGCTTCTTTTTTATTTCTAAGCAATAAATCATCACAGATGCAGCTAAATCGCCCCTCTTCACTCCAGCTGTTTCATTCCTCTTTCTGCTCCACAGAGGTAACCACCTTTGCATGTATCCTTCCGTGTACACTTTAACATTTTACTACATAAGAACATATAATATTGTTTTGCGTGGTGTTTAAATTAGACAGAGGGATAATATCTTTTGCAACTTGCTTTTTTACCCATCTTTTTGGGGAGATTTATGCACACGGGTCTATGGAGTCCATGCATTTTAAAGTCCTGAATATTACTGTGTTTCTTCAATCCCGCACTGATGGACATTTAGCTCGCTTCTGCTTTTTTGCTATCATTTCCTGAGCATGTTGCCCTGAGCACACATGTGAGAGTTTCTCTTGTGCACATTCCTAGCCATTGAACTTTGTTTAAAGTTGTAGGGGATATGCATTTTCCACTTTACTGAATGTTGTCAAGTTGATCTCCAAAGGGGTTGTACAACTGAATTCCCACCTTCATTGAAAAAAGACATTTCGTTTCCCCCATTGCCCTCACCAAACTTGGGTATCATTACTTTTTTTTCCTCTTAAGCTAATGGGTGTGAAGTGATATCTCATTGTAAGTTTAATTTGTATTCCCCCCATCAGTGAGATTGAGCAGGTTTTCACAAGTTTCTGGACATTCTAGCTTCTTCTTTTATAAACTGCTTGCTTCCTATACTGAAAATTCCATAAGGGCAAAGCAGTCTCTTATTCATAGCAGAATACTTATCACCTAGCACAAAATAGGTAGTCATAATTATTTGCTGAATGAATGAATGATTAAGCATTCTGATAGATGCTAGTAGAAGTTTGTTTTTTTAATTGTAATGACAGTTGGTGCTGTAATTACTCCTGACCTTGAGGCTCAGGGAGGTTAAATGATTTGCCAAGTCCACACAACTAATAAATGGTAGAACCTAGACTTACACCGTGGTCTCATGTCAGTGTTCACGTCCTTAATATTTCAACATCCTGCCTCCCTTCAAAATTCAGCCAGGAAAACAGAAGAATAATGAACAAATATATTAAGGATCCTTAATTCTGTTAAAAATTCGTTGTCTTAACTAAGGTACTTTACCTTGATTAAATCTCTCTCTCTCTCTCTCTCTCTCTCAAAAAAGAAAAAAAGGGTTTTAATGTGTGAAAGTACATTTGCTTTTGGAAAGCATCAAAGGATTTTTATTAATTTGGAGGCCTTATACCAGGAGGGGGAAGAAAATCCTAAAACTCCCATTTAAAACGAAAGCTGTTGCTAGCTGCTGCTTCCTCTAGAGACCATTTATATTTGTAACCCATACTTTTCACCTGAATTGTAGGCTTACACACCCAACTGCCTAGGAGATAACTTTTCTTGATGTCTAAAAGACTCTCAGACTTGCCTCTCCAAAAGTGAACTTCTGATCCTCATCCCCTGGCCCCCAATCCATTCCACCCACAGCCTTCCCATCCCAGTTGATGACAGCTCCATCCTTCTAGCTGCTCAGAACAAAAACCTTGGAGTCACCTTTACTGTGCTCTTTCTTTCCCATTTCACATCCTTTCCCCTCATTATATCACACTGGCTGGGCCTTAACAATACATGCCAGGCTGCACCACTGCTATGACCCTTCAGTGGAACACCCTGGTCCTATCACCCCATCTCTGCATTAGTCTGTTAGGTACTCCTGCTGTTCCCTTGCCTCCAATAGTCTGTTCTCAACACAGCAGTCAGGGTGATGCTCTTACAGCTCAGATCATGTTCCTCTTCTGCTCAAAAGCCTACAATGGCTCTCCATTTCACTCAGCCTAGAAACCAGTCCTCAAAGTGGCCCCACAAGTTCTAGCTCCCCATTCCTTCCCCGAGCTCATCTCCTCTACTGCCCTCTCACTGGTCCCCTGGCTGTCCCTTGCACAGGCCAAGGGCACTCCTGCCTCAGGGCCTTTGCTCTTGCTCTTCTCTGCATCTGGATAACTGCTCCCCATAGAGCCCCAAGCCTCACTTCCTCTGCTCCTTCAGGTCTTTGCTGAGATCTTACCTTTTCAAGAAATTTGTCCTAAGTCCTCCCTCCACCCCAGACTCCTATATTCCAAGTTCTCTGCTCTGCTCTAATTTTTCTCTTTTCCATACTACTTATCACATTCTAGCACGACATATATTAATACTCCATACTTAATAAACAATGCCTGTCTCCCCTCAACTAGAATGTAAGCTCCTCAAGGGCAGGAATACTTTTTGTCTTGTTCACTGAGGCATCCAAGCAGCTAGAACAGTGTCAGCATATACAGTAGCTAGTGCCCAACTATTTGAAGGAATGAATATTGTTTGCCTGCCCAACAGCCTTTCTCCTCATCCCTTCCATACTAAGAATATATGCACCCTAAATAATGAATCACAGTCTCTGTGTCAATAACTGGTCTTGAGGTAGGCATGTGGCCCCAGTTTTGTAAACCTGAAAAGTTACACTTCAAAGATGCTTTTGCAGTTAGAAGAGAGGCATATGATCTTGGTTTGACCAAGTAGATGTACTGGTGTTAGACTTGGATTGTGTAAGTGAGCACCATGGTTGATATTCTGGCCTCCAGGGGGATGAAAGTATCTGATTCTTATCAATCAGCTATGGTAGAGTTCTGTTTTCATAGGTGCTGCATGGCCGGGAGTCTACCTGCCTGTTCATCTACAGCAGCCCTAAGGTTTGGAAGGGCATTGTCCCCAGTTGTATTGTTCCTGGTTAGAAAACCTGTTTTTCTGGTTTCCAAGAAATTCTATGAACTATTTACTCTTCTTTAATACATCCTTTTCTGCTTACATTAACTAGAGTGGATTTTGATGTCTGCATCCAAGAAATGTGATTGATACAAGCTTTCTTTTTTCCTTTCTTGCCTTATTACTTTTCCTCCTTTGAACACTGTTTTGTAAGGATATAATATCCAGTGATGTGGCAGCTGTCTAGTAAGTATGAGGTGATCTGCTTGAGGAAGAGAGCCAGACTCTGAGGTTAGTGCTATTGAGGACATCATTAAGCCATCAGATTAACCCTGGGACTGATTACCTCCAGATTTCTTGCAATGTAATAATCAGCATGATAGTGATTTAATAGTTCCTATATTTTCTGGTACCTTCAGCTGAACACATACTATTGTAAGTTGTACACATTCTTTAGTTCTATGAAAGATCTTCATGTGTTCTTGTTTTGTTTTGTTTTTTGATTAAAAAAAAGTAAGGGCCCCTAACCATGGCCTGGATGTGTGAGGATGGGACAGAAAAAGAGCTGGATTTCTCTGCCTAGTGAAATTAGGACTTGGTATTTCTGTTGATAGCTTGGAGTGAGAGAGAGGGGAAAACACTGGAAAGAAATGAGAGATGTATGGAAGTTATATAAAGAGAAAGAAGATGGCACTTCCATCTAGATTATAGAAAGCTAAGAAGAGCATCACTCCCACCATAGTAACAAGAAAAAGCTGCATAGGCTGCAAAATCATAATTCTCTAGAACCTATCAGAGAGCTGAATTCACAGGAAACCAATTAACCTAAAATCTAAGAAAAACAGGCCCCTCCAAGGAGACAGGATGCAAGCACTGGCTCAAGCCAGAGTAAGGAGGAGACACTGGATGCCGCACATGCAGGTAAGATGAATTCAGCTAAGATGTTTAATGGATTACTAATTGCCAAGTGTGACTCCCAGGAATTCCACAGACACCAAGGAAGATTGCACCCACTCACAGGCTATTCTCCACACCCCTCCACCCTACTCCCATATACTCTGGAGAAAGTCTGGGGGCCTGACCACACCTCATTTGGTGGTGGACTTCGAGAGGAGAGGAGTGGCTGCCTGCCATGTTGGGAATATCACAAACCCTGCCTGGACCATCTGCCCTTTGGAACCAAAGTCATAAGTTGCTGGGGGAATAGAAGAAGGCCTGTCACTCCCAGAGCACAGACGAAGACCCATGGGGATGGGGGAAGGGAAGAGACAAGCCCTCTCCCAGTGATGTATTCTGGGTCCAGGGCATTAGAGGCCTTCTATTACTGGTGGAGGGGCAGGAAACTCCTTCATAATGCCCTCTCCAAAAATACAAAGTAGAATTTGGGTGCCAGTGGGAGGACAGGAAGGAGCACTGAAAAATACTGACCCCCAAGATCCAGTGAGACACAGTTTACCTAAGACTGAGGTTGGATCAGGCAATAGAGGACCACGCTCTGCTCCCCACCACCACCAGACTATCAACTGCCCAATAACAAGCAACAGCCATTTACTGATGACGGAGGATAAAGGAATGGAGATGGAGAAAGACATAAGATGAGGGTGAAAAAAAGAGCATTGAGAGATACCCTCCAGCTACCCAATCTCCACCCTAAGCTCAGGGTAATGCTAAAGGAATTTAAAGTTGGTGGTATACTAAAGGTAACCACAGCAACAATATGATCCCACCCCAGTCAAACTCTGACTAGACTGTCTCAACTCCCCACATGAATGGCCTAGCAGAAGAGGCATGTTCATTTTCAGGGGTGAATTCAATTTACCTCGGTCTCTCCTGTGCTATACTTTATATCTAGAATTCAAGCAAAAATTACAAAGGAGGGAAAAAAGCAAGAGGAAACAAACCACAAGGCAAAGTAATCATCAAAGCCAGACTCAGAAATGACACAGAATATCAGACGGGGCATTTAAAATAACTGTGATTAATATCAAAGTGTCTAGTGGTAAAGATGGACAATGTGAATAAATAGAACTTCAGTAGAGAGGAGAAATCTATTTGAAAGACTCAAATGGATATATTAGAAATAGAAAACACAGTATCAAAAATGGAGAATAAATTTAATGGGCTATCAGTAGACTCAACACAACTAAGGAAAGAATCAGTGAATTTGAAGAGAGGTCAACATAAATTACCCAAATTGAAACACAAAAAGACTGAAAAAAAAAGTGCCAGAACATGCAAGAGTTATGGGCCAATCTAAATGGACATAAAAGCATGTCATTGGAATCCCAGGAGAAGAGAGTATAAACTAGGAAGAAGAAATACTTGAAGAAATTCAGGATGAGAATTTCTTAAAATAATAAAAGATGTAAACCACAGATCTAAGAACTTAGAGAACGCCAATAAATAACAACAATGAAAACCTATTCAAACTGCTAAAATCCAAAGGTAAAGAGAAAATATTGAAGACAGGTAATACAAGCCAGAAGAAAATTAAGTGACCTTTTTTTTTTTTTTTTTTTGCAGTACGCGGGCCTCTCACTGTTGTGGCCTCTCCCATTGCGGAGCACAGGCTCCAGACACGCAGGCTCAGCGGCCATGGCTCACGGGCCCAGCCGCTCCGTGGCACGTGGGATCTTCCTGGACCGGGGCATGAACCCATGTCCCCTGCATCGGCAGGCGGACTCTCAACCACTGTGCCACCAGGGAAGCCCTTAAGTGACATTTTTAATGTTCTAAAAGAAAACTGTCAACACAGAATTTCACACTTGATAAAAAATGAAGGTGAAATTAAAACTTTTCAGACAAACAAGCTTAAAGAATTCATGACTAACAGCTCTGCCCACAAGAAAAGTTAAAGGAAAACAATAAAGAAAATCAATGAAATCAAAAGCTGGTTCTTTGAAAAGATCAACAAAGATCAAGAAAAAAAAAAGTAAATGTAATATACTAATACCTGGAACGAATTATGGGAACTTGCTACAGATCCTCCACATATTATAAGGATAACTAGGAAATATTACCAACAATTTTGTACCCATAAATTTGACAATTTAGATGATATAGACCAAAGCTTGCTCAAAAAATTATAGATAACCTGAATAACTCTATATCTATTAAAGAAATTGAATTCACAGTTAAGTACCTTCTACCAAAGATAACTTCAGGCCCATATGTCTTTTCTGTCAAGTTTTACCAAATATTTAAAGAAGAAATAATTCCAATAATTCCCAACTCTTCCAGAAAATAGAAGAGAATACTTCCCAAATAATTTTATGAGGCAAGCATTGCTTGATACCAAAACCAGACAAAAACATCACGAGAAAAGGAAGTTACAGACCAACATCTCACATGAATATTGGAACATGGATGTAAAAATCCTCATAACAATAAAAAATTGAATCCAGCAATAAGAATAATACATCATACCAAATGGGGTTAATCCCAGGAATACAATGGTGGCTCAATATTTGAAAAACAATCATATTATTCACCATATCAAAAGACTAAGGAAGAAAAATTATATGATCATTTCAATAGATTCATAAAAAGCATTTGACAAAATTACTATTCTGGTTAAAACTCTCAGCAAGCTAGGAATAGAGGGGAACGTCCTTAATTTGATGAAGGACATCATTTAAAAACCTACAGCTAACATCGTACTTAATAGTGTCAGACTGATTGCTTTCCCCCTAAGATCAAGAAATAAGGCAAGGATATTTGCTCTCATTACTCCTACCAACATCCTCTGGAGATTCCAGCCACTGTAATGAGGCAAGGAAAAAAGTGGCATACAGATTGGAAAGGAAGAAATAAAGCTATCTCTATTTGCAGACAGGATTGTCTACATAGAAAACTCCAAGAAGTCTCTATATACGTACTAGAAGTAATGAATGAGTTTAGCAAGGTTGCATTTTATACAAGGTTGGTATCAAAAAAAATCAATGTATTTGTATACACTAATAATAAACAATTGAAAATTGAGTTTTTTAAATGTACCATTTATAATAGCATTGAAAAACAAAAATACTTAGGTATAAATCTAAAAAAATATGTGGAATATTTATTTGTATAGTGGAAACTACAGAACATTGATGAAAGAAACCAAAGAATACCTAAGTAAATGGAAAGGTTATTGCACTCACAGATTCAAAGACTCAATATTGTTAAGTTATTAATTGTCCCCAAATTTATCTAAAGATTCAACCTAAGCCAAAATCACAGCAGGATATTTTATAGAAATAGACAAGCTGATACTAAAATTTATACAGAAAAGCCAAGAAACTAGAAAAGCCAAAACAATTTTGAAAAAGAAGGGCAAGATTGTAAGACCCTATACTACCTGATTTTAAGAATTATTATAAAGCAATATGAATCAAGACTATGTGGTATTAGTGAAAGGAGAGATCAATGGAACAGAATAGGGAGTTCAGATATGGAGCCAATATATATGGTCAATTGATTGCTGGAAAGATTCCAAGGAAATTGGTATGATTCATGTTTTGTGTTAACTTGACTGGACCACAGGATGTCCAGAAATCTTGTTAAACATTATTTCTAGGTGTGTCTGTGAGAGTCTTTCTGGAAGAGATTAGAATTTGTATTGGCAGACTGAGTAGAGCAGATGGCCCTCCCCAATGCAGGTGGGCATCATCCAAACCACTGAGGGTGTGAATAAAACAAAAAGGCAGAGGAAGGGAGAATTTTCTCTCTCTTTGCCTGACTGCTTGAGTTAAAACATTGGTCTTCTGCTCTTGAACTGGGGCTTAAAACAGCTGTGTTCCTGGTTCTCAGGCCTTTGGACTTGGACTGGAATTACACCAGCAACTTCCCTGGGGCTCCAGCTTGCAGATTGCAGATGATAGAACTTCTTAGCCTGCATAATTGCATTAGCCAATTCTTCATAATAAACAATTATATGTATTTTGTATATAATATAAATACATATAACATTAATATAAAGATATATACATATCTTATTGGTTTTGTGTCTCTGAGGAACCCTAATACAGTAATTTAGTTGAGAAAGAATAGTGTTTTCAACAAATTGTGGTGGACTATTGGACATTTATATGAAAAAAAAACAAACTTTGACCCATATTTTGCACTATATACAAAAATGAATCTAAACCTAAATGTTAAATCTAAAACTATAAATTTCTTAGAAGAAGATATAAGAGAAAATTTTTGTGACTTTGAGTTAGCCAAAACATTTTTATATACCACACTAAAAGCATGATCCATAAAAGAAAAAAATTTGATAAATTGGAATTAATCAAAATTTAAAACTTCTGCTCTTTGAGAGACACAATTAAGGAAGTTAACAGACACAAACCACTGACTGGGAGAAATATTTGTAAAACATGTTTGATGAAGTACTTATAAATTTATAAAGAAACTTAAAAATGCAATATTAAGAAAACAAACTATCCAATTTTAAAAAGTGGGCAGAAGATTTGAACGGACACTTCACCAAAAAAGATATACGGGTGGCACACAAGGACATGAAAAGATGTGCAACATTATTAGTCATTAGGCAAATTAAAACTGCAATGAGATATCACTATACACTTATTAGAATTGCTGGAAGGAAACAATACCAAGTGCTGATGAAGATGCAGAACCACTGGACATTTATTCATTGCTGGTGGGAATGCAATATGACATACAGCCACTTTTGAAAGCTGTCAGTTTCTTATAAAGTTAAACATATACTTACCCCATGATTCACTTATCTCGTTTCCCAAGAGAAATGAAGACTTATAGTCACATGAAAACCTGTAAGCATATGTTTAGAGTGGTTTTACTAATAAACACCAAAAATGGGAAACAACTCAAACATCTTTCAACTGACAAATTGATTTTAAAAAAATGTACACCCATACAATGGAGTACTACTCACCAGTAAGGATGAACAAACCAATGATTCATGGAAAAAATGTGAATAAATCTCAAATGCATTATGCTAAGTAAATAAAGCTATATACAGTGTGACTCCTTTTTGACTCCTTTTTTATGACATTCTTGAAAAGGCAAAGATATAGACAGAAAACAGATCAGTGGTGGCCGAGGGCTGGTGGTAAGGTGAGGGGTGACTAGAAGGAGCACAAGGGAATTTTGGGGGGGTAATGAAGATGTTCTATATCTTGATTATGGTGGTGGTCCTACAACTGTAGCATTTGTCTGAAGTCATAAAACTGCTGTACACTAAACAGGGTGAATTTTATATATTATATAAATTATACCTCCATATACTCGACTTTTAAAAGAATGAGAAAGGGGGTGGGGAGGAGAGAAGGAGAGAGAAAAGAAGATACAGGCAATCCAGGGCATTGAGGAGGTTAGAAATTCACCATGATAAAATGGCTAAGGGATTTTAAGAGAGTTATATCTAAATTTCATTTCTATCCTCAGCTACTTTTACTTAAAAAAATAAACCTTTTACCACCAACAGCATAGTGGGAAGTTCAGGAACAGAATGATGTAGGCAAATGTGTTTGCAGCCTTGCTCGGCTGAGACCAACAGCATGAATCACAGCAGCATGATATCAAGGGGGGACAACAGAGTCCACGAGGACCAGGATTCAGGTAAATGGAGGTCTAAGTGGGAGCTGCAGCCAGAGCATAACACAGAAGTGGGCTGGTTTGGACTGACCCTGGAGCAGAAATGAAACAAGCTTCCCTTTTCTCCAGAGGCACCAAAGAAGATAATCCTTGAATGGACACAGGCAGACACTTGGGTTATAATTCAAAAAACAATCCAGACTCAAATTTTTTCTTCTACTACATATCATCAAGTTGTATTGAATTAATCTTTTACAGCAGAAGTATAAACACAGCCCTACATGAAGAATTTGCTTGGTTTTCTGCTTTGTGAATTATCACCACTATAATAGATATATTAAATATTTGTCCCACTTAAAGCTATATAAAAACATCAAAATTGGGCTTCCCTGGTGGCGCAGTGGTTGAGAGTCCACCTGCCGATGCAGGGGACATGGGTTCGTGCCCCGGTCCGGGAGGATCCCACATGCCGCGGAGCGGCTGAGCCCGTGAGCCATGGCCGCTGAGCCTGCGCGTCCGGAGTCTGTGCTCCGCAACGGGAGAGGCCACAACCGTGAGAGGCCCACACACCGCAAAAAAAAAAAAAAAAAATCAAAATCCATCTTTGCATTGCTAACAATATGATGTCAAGACTCAGTTCATTTTACGAAGGATGAATAGCATCTTTTAATTTTATTTTTTTAAATGATGCAGGGTTCAACTTGGACAAGACTTCAGTGCTGCTCCTTAGAAATACTCTTTCTACAAATTAGTTAGGTTCAGGATTTTATTTGATTTAGGTCAGCTATTCACAAACAAATATCCTAAGGAAAAGTAATTCTCCTCTGTAAGCTTTACAAAAGAGAAAGGAAGAGGAAGAAATGCAGTCAAATCAGTTGGGAAAATGTGGCACAGCATTTCCCCTTAGTATTCACAATGCACATTGGTCCTAAAGAATCTTCCAGGAAGCAAGCTTGTTTAACTGTGCTCCACCGGGTGTGTTTTGCCCAGTGTCCAGCACAGCTCCTGAGACAAGGAGGCACTTTGTCTCTTTTTTTGAATGAAGCCAGTACTTCCCATGCTTTAACCAGAAGCATGGTTATAACATCTTTCTTTTATAACATCTGTTCAACAACCTGCGTATCAGTGTTTTCAGGAACTTCTGAGTTAGCTATTTTTAAAAATCAATGAAGAAATTTAAAAGGAAAATTTGCATTGCTCAATAAAGGAGAACAGAGGAAAAATTTTTATTAAAAAATCACTTGATGCCCTACTGTCAGATATAGTCATGTCCTTCCTTTGCTGTTTCGAGTTTAGCTAAAATGTGGTGAGTTCAGCAGTTTTCTAATTTGGGGGCTTTTTTTCTTAGGCCTCAGGAAGTTCATTCAAATGATATTCTGACTTTTTACCACTATCATGTCATGTTTTTAAATGACAGGGTGAAAAACAATAATGTGAGAAGCTACAAATTATGTATTTTGTAGGGGTTGGAAAAGTTCAGTTAATCATAATCCTTTTAAGATTGATTTTCACAACTTATCTCGTCCCAGAAGGGTCGGGAAATAGGAATTGTCAAAATAGATTAAGAAAGCCAGGCTTCAGCTCTGTAGATCCATTAGACAACCAAAAATCTCATAATACAGCTCAGTTCTTTGCGGGGAGGAGAGGAGTGGGAGAGGTTGGAAGGTTGCTAAGGCTTAGGAAAGGCTTTTGCCTGATGGAAGCAGTGTCCCCATGGGAGGCCCACTAGGATGTGTGGCTTTCAGCTTCCTCTATCGTCCTCGACAGTCCTTTGCTGACAGAGTCAGGGACCTTCTTTCTTCACCTGAGGAGTCTTACAGGGAGGTGCTGACAACATATACTTGCCTGCACACAGTAAGAGCACTTCCTGCTTCCTCCTTTGCCACCTGGGTTTCCGTGGTGGATTACCAAATGCAGGGAGAGGCAGGAGCCCTGGATGCCCCAGGCTTATCTTTCCTGGAGATCCAGCATGAATCAATCAGGGCACAGTCAGAGGGGCAGAGTCCCTCTGTGTGTTACAGGATAAAGGACTTCTTACAGGAATTAGACCTTACACAAGTGTGGGAGTTTCTCTCTCTATAACTTGAGAAGATGGAGGAGATAATCCCTAAGGAACTTTCTAGTTCTAAAATTCTACATCTATGGAAACTTTATATCTGGAGAGGTGAGTCTGCCATTTCATGCAGAGGATGGAAATCTGCCAGAGAAAACCTCCAACTTATGGAAAAGAAAAAGCAGTAGTCATCACTTCTCATTAGCAGCACCAGGTTCCGCTACCTCAGTTGGATGCTGGTTAGTCACCTCCAGGAATAACCTCCACTCCCAGCTCCACGCTGCTGCCCAGGCTCAGGCTGAAGTCTGTGATTATGAGTCACAAACTCTTAGATCCAGGAATCGGAAGGAGACCACGAAAGGCAATTTGCCTTCCATAACTGGTTTCCTAAGAACTGGTTTCTTCCCAAAAGGAAAAAATAGTATTTGTGGCTTATGAAATATCATGTCCTATTTCCTCCTAGACACATAGCTCCAGATATGAATTTTAATCTCCAATTGGAAAAACCGAGATTTTGGTTTTACTTATCATTGTCGGTTGTTGGATCCAGAGCTGCTTCATGGGACATTAGATCACAGCAAATGCAGTGCTTAACTGAACACAATCATTGACACAATCTGCTCCTATCTGGGAAGTCTGATGAGCCTACTTGTTCTTTTGGCATTTTCGCTTTACTTAATTTTAGGGCATGGGTTCAAAGCATGGCTTTGTGATAGCAGTGTCCTTCTAAGGCCATCCTGCCCACCCTTCTCCCCACAGGTATGCTCTCCTGAGCTCCTTGCTGGGCTTCTACTAGGTATCTAATAAATACTCACTGTCAGTCCTCTTCCTGCTGCTACCTTATGAGAAATAAGAAGGAGGTAGTGCCAGTCCTACTTTTAGAGTACCACATGCAGGGCAGCCTTCACTGCCTAATTTCAAAGTTTGAGAGGAAACAGGAAATGCAATTTGTGGACTATAAAAAGAGTCTTGGAGAGGATCAAAGGTTGGATAGAAATGGAAACCCAAGTGTCTTCTGCAGAGCTAGCACACTGGTCCCCAGGGACTGGCAGGGAGTGGCTGCGTGGACAGTGTTACTGCCAGAATTTGGCCAAGGGAGATAAAGGGCAAGGCTGAGGGTGGGAGTGTGATCCTGGGAATCCAAAATGAGTACATGAGAGGATAGAAGCACAGAATACAAGGGAAGAGGCCGAGGAGAAGCGAGGAAGACCACAAAGAAGCAGTGCAGAATTTAAAGATCAAGCAAGATCATACATGATTGGTGATCTTGCTCAAAACCCAAGACCTGCTATTTCTTCTAAGACCTCCCATGGGAAGGGGAGAGGAGCGGGAAAGTTTTCACAGAAGATCCATTTCCCTTCCCACTTCCAGGGGAGGTGACATCTGTGCTGGTCTTAAAGACTGGGTTGGAATGAGTTAGTGATACTGCACAGACTAGGAACCCAGACAGCTGGGCTCCAGCCCGGCCCTACTGCATGCTAGTTGTGTCATCTTAGCCTTAGCTGTGCCTCAGTTTTCTCATCTGTAAAGTTCATTCATTCAACAAGTCTCTGTTGAGCCCTACAGTGTACTAGGCAGCATTCTGGTGAATAAAACAGACAGAAATCCTTGCTCCCTACAGCTTACCTTTGAATGGATGAGAATAATGATAGTAATAATAATAATACCCAAGTCAAGGGGTTGTCATGAAAGATTAAGGAGCAAACACATATCAAGCACACAAAACAGTGACAGCATATGTAACAGATGCTCAACAATGTTATTATTATTTTAATTGTTAGGTGGGCAGGATGTGGTGAATATGGAAACAGCTAGAAGTTAATTATGGCCACCTTGGTGGGTACCAGGGGTAGAGATAAAGTTGGAGAGTTGATTTAGGACTCCAGCTCCCTGAGCCCTCAGCACTTCCTACACATCTTCAGAGGCAGCAGTGTTCAGGCTCTAGAGTTCGAATCTCAGCTCAGGTGTTCACTAACTTGCTTACTATGTGACCTTGGATAAGTAACTGGAGTTCTCTGTTCCTCTGTTTCCTCACTTTAAATTGCAATAATGAGATCTATTTCACAAAGTCGTGGAGGATTAACGAGCCCTAATACTTGTTAGCTCTTAAAACCTTGTGATCGCAACT
Organism: Hyperoodon ampullatus; assembly: GCF_949752795.1. Lineage (NCBI taxonomy): Eukaryota > Metazoa > Chordata > Mammalia > Artiodactyla > Ziphiidae > Hyperoodon > Hyperoodon ampullatus. Next base: position 44,163,818 of record NC_136921.1, read on the forward strand.
CAGGGAGCATCTAATAAATCTAAGCTGTAATTAGTCATTCTCATTATTATTATTTCTGTCATCTTCCTCAACTCTCTAGTTTACCCATAGGTGCTACAGTCATGTTTTGTTCTTCTCATTGTTTTTCTTTCCTTCTATCTCCAACATAACTTGCCAGGAAGATCTTCCTTTTCCTTTCGTTGGGTCTCTGGGATGCTTCCTTTTTCTCCTAGAGTTTCTTTTCTAGTCTAGGCCCTCACTGCTTTGTTCCAACAACAGAGCAGCAGTTTTCTAGTTGGCTTCTTTTTCTGAAGCTGTCCTTTATCCCAGTCCGTTTTCCACAGAGCTGCCAGAAAAACCTTAAAGAGCATCGTCTACGTGTTTGAGAATCTATATTGTCTGTTGTACATGTTAGCCTTATCCTGGCATTCAGAATAATTTCATAAGCCCTGCCACCTCAACCATCACCACTACTATCTTACACCTCCCCTACCCCTCCAGGATGGCTAGCTCAGGTGCAAGGTAGAAAAAGGTACCCTGTCCTCAAGATATTTGACTGCCACCTGCAGCGAAATGCTTGTTATAAGCCAGGGTCTCATCAGGAAACAGATGGTACATTGGAACTGGATAATTTAGGTACAGTTAATAAAAGGACTATTTACAAAGCTTTGGGTAGGATTTAGGGAAACAAATAATGGAGAATGTAGTACCCCAGGGCTTGCAACAGTCAGGAGCTATTATCACTAGGCCTGGAGGGCAGGGTGTGGTTATCACAACCCAGAGAAAGGTAGCTGTATGGAAAGGGCTGTTTGACAAGAATTGTGACCTTCAGTATAGGGATGTGGGCAACCTATGTTGACCCGGCAAAGAGAATCAGGGGAAGACATACTCCCACCCCACATTCCTCTTACCCTCTGATTTTCTCTGAATCCAACCAGAAGCCATTGAGATAGCTCATACAGGTCAATTTCTTGGACACAGAGCAAGGTGAAGAAGTGCAAAGAGTGGAACGGGAGGAACAGATGGGAGATGCTCAGCAGAATTATAATAACAAACATAAATCTATGATGACCGTACAGTTGCACAGTAAATACTCTGCACAGCCAAATGCAGCAGTCCTGACACCACACTATGACCAGAACTACCTCCACCTCCAACCACACTCCCACCCCTTATCCTTCCCCACCAAGGCAGAGGCTTGGCCCGAGGGAGCCTCTGTACAAATTAGAAGAAGGTACCCCTTCCCCAAGACATTTGACTTTTATTTGATGGAAAGGTTTTGGAACATACTGAGCTGGTTAGAATAAGATGTCGTACAGTCATCTGTCAGAAAGTGTTTATTATTATAAAGATACAAGTCTGCAATGCGAATGAGGTCTATGACTTCGGGATGGCAGCTCGAGGAGGCCCACAGACCCACTCCCCAGAGAAACAAGCAAAACTGGTGAAAACCACATTTAAAGTCTCGGAAATTGTCCTGAGGGAATAAGGCAAATGAAGAAACGTTTTTTTCAAGAAAATCTACCAAAGTCAGAGAGATCCTGTGGCATTTGAACCACAACCCATTTCCTCCCTTCCCCCTGCTTCCTCTGCAGCTCAGCGGCATGGAAATTCCACTCTAGGCAGGGGTAGCCACAAAACTGGGGCTTCCTTCCCCCCTTGGCTCCCTATCAAGAGTTAATATACCTCATCAGGGGAGGGCGCAACCAGCATTCCTTACCCCTACAACTCTGAGTTAAAGAGGCTAAAGTCCTTGTGAGTGTGGCTGAGAGGTTGGGGATCTCTTCTGCAACTCAGCTACCACTCATAAGAGGGGGCTCTGCCCCAGGCATGGAACAAGAATCCTGGAATGTGATCACTTTCACCTCAACTCACTGATAGGGTATAGGTTCTACCCTAGACAAGACAGGCTGAGAAGACGAGAGACTCTTGCCCTACGGAGCACCCAGAATAGTGGCTTAGAGATTTTGTCCAGGGGGAGACAAAGTCCACAAGAAAAGGGAGCTCCAACGCTCTTCCTAAAGAGATTGACTTATTTATTTATTTATTTATTTAATTTATTTATCTTTGGCTGTGTTGGGTCTTCGTTGCTGTGCGTGGGCTTTTCTCTAGTTGCGGTGAGCGGGGGCTACTGTTCGCCACGGTGCGGTGGCTTCTCTTGTTGTGGAGCATGGGCTCTAGGCGTGCAGGCTTCAGTAGTTGTGGCACACGAGCTCAGTAGTTGTGGCTCGCAGGCTGTAGAGCACAGGCTCAGTAGTTGTGGCACACGGGCTTAGTTGCTCCACGGCCTGTGGGATCTTCCCGGACCAGGGCTCGAACCCGTGTCCCCTGGATTGGCAGGCGGATTCTTAACCACTGCACCACCAGGGAAGTCCCAAAATTGACTTTGTTTAAAACAAAGTGTGAAATGGAGCAGAACCCTGTGGGGCCCTCCTGGGTACAAGTCCCTTCTGTGTCCCCCATTTCTTGTTTGCAGGAAATAGGCTTCATTCATCCCGCTAAAATCATTGTCATTCCAGGGTGGTGCTGTACACACCCAAGTTTCCACCCTCTGAGAAGCAACACTCCCAGAGGGTGAGACAGCGAGGGAAACAGCCTTCACTAAAATAGTCTAACCTAGTCACTAAATAAATAAGCAAGCAAACAACACAAACTCCAGAGACAAGGGAGGGAAATTGGAATCCAGAGTTGCTACAATATGTTAACTAAAATACACAATTTTCAACAAAAATATTACAAGACAGGCATAGAAAGAGGAAAGTGGGACCCATACATAGGGGGGAAAAAAAGAGCAGGTAACAAGAACTGCCTTGACAGGGCCCAGATGTTGGATTTAACAGACAAAGACTTCAAAGCAATCATTACAAAGATGTTCAAAGAACTAAAGGAAACCATACCTTAACAAGAAAAGGAAGATATGATGATAATGTCTCATCAAGTAGAAAATATTAATAAAGGGATAGAAATTATTTTTCTTAAAAAAGAACTAAATGGAAATTCTCAAGTTGAAAATATAATAACTGAAATGAAAAATTCACTAGAGGGCTCAACAGTAAATGGGAACTAGCAGAATAATGAATCAGCAAACCTGAAGATAGATGGATAGAGACTGTTCAATCTGAAGAAGAGAAAAAATGCAAAAAAATTGACAGAGCCTTAGAGAAATGTGACACACCTTTAAGTACAGCAACATATGCATAACTGGAGTATCAGGAAGAGAGGAGAGAAAAAGGAGCAGAAGAAATAATGGCTGAAACCTTCCCACTGTGAATGACACCACTTTAGATGTGATGCTTTTTGTGTGACACACAACTTGTGCAGCTGTACACGGCAGTCTGAATTTACCACCACAGTCATCACTACCATCACATCGCTTCATCCCTTTTTCTTCTTCAAAAGAGCAATTCTGCTCTAGTCAGATCAGTCTAAGCTGTTATCTGAACTTGTCTTAAGTCATTCTAGCACATGTCTTTTCCCTTGACATCTCTTATTCTTGGCTTACCCTTCTGGTTTCTTTTTATTAGTTATGAACCCATCATTTCTCCTAAGTTCGCAAGCCCATGTATTTTTTATCTAATTATATATATTGCTGACATGCTTTTTGTTTGTTTTTCTAATATTTCATTTAGATATCTGACAAATATTTATTGAATGCCTATTATGTTTCAGGCATCTTACTTAGCACTAGCAAACGATAAGACAAAGACCTTGCCTTCATTAGCCTACACACAAGTAAGCAAATAAATAGCATAATTTTAGATAGCAATAGGTGCTATGTGAATCTAAAGCAGGGTGACAGAGTTTACCTGAGGGAGGAGAGCTGTTTTAGATAGTGTCCAGAGAGGGCCTGGCTGATATTGAAGACAGGGAGCCAGCCAGGTAAGAGCAAGGAGTGAGAGAGTGGCATGGACATATATACATTACCAAATGTAAAATAGCTAGCTAGTGGGAAGCAGCCACATAGCACAGGGAGATCAACTTGGTGTTTTGTGACCACCTAGAGGGGTGGGATAGGGAGGGTGGGAGGGAGACACAAGAGGGAGGGGATATGGGGATATATGTATACATATAGCTGATTCACTTTGTTATACAGCAGAAACTAACACAACATTGTAAAGCAATTATACTCCAATAAAGATGTTTAAAAAAAAAAAAAGGTAGGGGAAACAGCAGGGGTGAAAGCCTTGAGGCATTCATGGTGGGTCTAGAGAAGAGCAAAAAGGACAGAGTGATAGGAGTCCAGTAAACCAGTAGGAAAAGAGTAGGAGGTGGGCTTGGAGGAGAGGGGGAGGGAGCTCCGTTGTGTAGGGCCATATTGGTGTGCCCGGTCTCTCCTTGGATGTCTGTCTGGGAACACTTCTTGAAACACCCAAGTCCTCCCTCATCCTCTACCCAGGCCCAATCTGTCCAGTGAAAGAAGGGCAAGTTTTATATGCAGGCCTCAGAGTCCCTGTTCTTGAAACTGAGAACTGTTACAGTCAAGAGTGAGGGCCAGATCGACTGGGGAACAGGAGGCAGGGAGCCGAGGGTTAGAGATCAGTGATGGTCACTGACAGTGGTAGGGCCCCAGCAAGTTGACAGACAGATGTATTGGAATATTACTTACTGTACACTTAATCTATGTCAAAGCCTTTATATACACAGTGCCATTTAAACTTGACCACAACCCTGTGACACAGGCATTATTATCCTATTTTACACAGAAGGAAACTGAGACACAAAAAGGTTAAGTAAGTTGTCCACTGTCACCCTGTTGGTGGTAAAGCTAGGATTTTAATCTACATCTGTTTGGTCCCAAAGCCCAGACTTTTAACTAACCACTACACCACCCCATAGAAGCTCAAAGATTTAACATAGAAGCTCAAAGATTTAACATAGAAGCTCAAAGATTTAACAGGAGGCCCACCAGAAAAACAGGAGGAAAAGAAGTTTTAAAACTTATGTTTTAAAAACATAAGTAAATATTACTGCTTATGGCCAATCTGTTCTTCTTATTTCACATAAGTAGGCAATCGAATGAGAATTGACTTGAGAGTACAGAGATGAAATCCTAGAGTTTTTAGTGTAAAACCAGCAGCAAGCCTTTTGTTTTCCTCTTACAAAAACGTTGTGTGTTTTTTTGTTTGTTTAATTTAGAAAACACAGAGAAGAAAATAGAAAAAATCAAAAATCACCTAGAGAATACTCATTCAGCTTAAGTGCTGACATACCTGTCTAGAATCTTCTGGGTCCTCATTGTAAATTCTTAGGAGAATCTGATTGGTTCAGCTTGGATCATACATGTTCCTCAATCCAGTCACCTGTAGCCAGGAGGGTTAGGATTATACAGTGATATTGGAGTTTCAGAGACCCACCCCTTTTGATTTTTAGAGAAGGAGATCATCAAGGACCCCAGAGGCTATGAAATCTGGTTGTGGAAGGCTCTCTCTGAAGGCAGTGTGGGCCGGGGGCAGGGTTGGGGTGCAGCAGGACCAGAGACAGAGAGATGAATTGGGGGCTGTTGCAGTGATCTAGGTGAGAAAAAAAGGGCTCCTGAACTAAGTAGTGGCTATGGGATGGAGAGCTGAAGAAGGAACTCAGAGAAAATTAGGAGGGAGAACCAATTGCTTTTGGTGACTGATCTGATATGGAAGATGAGAGTGGGTTTAGGTAAGAGGATAAGAACATTCGTTAACAAGATCATGATTTTGAGGTGCCTGTGGAATATCTAAGCAGATGTGTCGCATAGGCAGCTGTGAGCAGTCAGAGCTTAGGAGAGTGATCTGGGTTGCAGTGAGGTGGCGGTTCCAGCGGGGGGTGAGGATAAGATAATCAGGGAGAATGTGTAGAGTGAGAAGAAGGCTGAGGCCAGAACCCAGAGAAGGCTGCTAATGGATACGGGACAGGTCAATTAGGAGGCTGAGAAGGAGTGGCAGAAGGGTGGGAGTACCAGCATGGAGAGCTGTCATGGAAATCAGCAGAGAGTTTGTCAGGAAAGCTGACAGGAAATGCTGCAGGCAGATCCAACGACACAGAGCCTAGAGAGAGCCTGTTCAACCCGGCAGCGAGGTGGATTCAGTGTAGGGAGGGGTAGAGGGTGAAGTCAGGCTGCAGGGATGATCACATGGTGAGAACAGAGACGACGTGTGAGGCCTTTCAGGAAGCTTGGCCATTAAGGGAAGAAGAGAGGGTAAGGGCAGAAGCCAGAGTAAAAGAATATGGACAGATGACAGTGTGTGTGTGTGTGTGCGTGTGTGTGTGTGTGTGTGTGTGTGTGTGTGTAAGACAAAGAGAGAGGAAGAGGGAAAGGGAGAGAAGAATGTGGCTAAGTGCATTTAGGAAGTTTAATAAAGAGTAAGATGCAGGAGACAGAAGGGACCCTGAGGACAAGAGAAAAAGATGTAACAGTGCCTTAGACACAGAAGAGTGAGGGGTGAGTCTGGGTAGCGGGCAGTGTGTAGATAGAGAAGAGATCTCTTCCTGGTGGCCTCCTTTTTCTCAGTAACCAGACAGAACAGGTCATCTGCTGAGAAGGTGGGAGGAGGTGGGATAGGGCTTGAGGAGCATGAATTTTTTTTTTTTTTTTTTTTGCGGTACGCGGGCCTCTCACTGTTGTGGCCTCTCCTGTTGCGGAGCACAGGCTCCGGACGTGCAGGCTCAGCGGCCATGGCTCACGGGCCCAGCCGCTCCGCGGCATGTGGGATCCTCCCGGACCGGGGCACGAACCCATGTCCCCTGCATTGGCAGGCGGACTCTCAACCACTGCGCCACCAGGGAAGCCCGAACATGAACTTTTTGCCGCGTGAATTGGAAATATAATACAGACATTTCCCGCTGATATCAGAATCCATGATGCTGTGGTGACCTTAGTCTGAGCAGTGGGGACTTCTCTGTAAAACTCGGCAGCAGGGGCTGAAGAGAAAGAATGCTCATGGTTAGGCTGATCTGGTTTGGGGTTTTGGCTGAAAGTGGGGGACAGAATGGCAAAAGGGAAGGGCTGGTGGACATAGAGAAGGTGGAGTAGGAAGTGGGCAAGGAGGAGTGGCCAGGGCCAAGGTGTGACAGCAGCAGCACTGCACGATGTGATGGAAAATGAAATGAAAATCCACCCAGGTGGGATTGTATGGCCACTGCTGACCAATTCTTGAGTCTTTTGTGCTTTAATGTTGTCACTCTGTGTTAGGCTTAGACAGTCTGGCCCTTAGTCAAGGGCTTTCCTACCCACAGTGGTAATAACAAACTAATAATAAGCATGTCTGAGCCCTTCGGAACATTTGTGCTAGTGGCTTCTCATGTTTTACGTCATCTAATTCCCATGACAATTTTGTCCTTATGTCTGGTAGTACCCTCATTTACAGAGGACATTTGGATTCAGGGTCTAATCAACTCCAACAACCTGTGAGCTTGGTTGATTTTTAAAAATAACCCCTTCCCCCAAATCAAATCCAAATGGGTTGTTAGCTTTATCTATTGAACATTCTACCAGAGTTCCTGACAGCCTCATATATATCCAGATAACCCAAAGTAGATCAAGAAATATCAAAGAATACTTATTTTAATTTCCATAAACTGTAAGAATTGGAAGAGAAGTGGTCCTTAAGCCCATGGGGAAAGGGCAGGGGAAGCAGGGGAAGGGGGAGGATGATGGGGAGTACCCTGAACGTGCTGAGAATCCCCCAGAACTGCAGATTCTTAACTGAGGTGTATCTGGCAGGAAGCCCCAAAACACCTAAATCTTGAGCCCTTTGATCAGTGGTTTTACTGAAAACTGTTTCTCCCTCGGCCTGCCCGACACGTGCACTGAGAAATCTTATTAAAGGCCTTTCAAAAAAGCTCCATGTCGTGGAGCATCTGCTTCTGGTGTGCGGGAGATTATACATGCGTGATCTCTGCCAGAGGGACCCAGCCAGCTCTAGGCTCCGTCAGGGAGACAGGACTTCAAAAGAGACGCGCTCAATTAAGGAAACAGCCTTTCCTGGTCTTGGCTCTGAATCTCATTTCCAGCACAGGCTCATCTGGTTAATGATAAGAAGCCCAGGATAAGAGCCTGCTTGTCGCCTCAATGGCTTCCTTCCTGAGGGAGGAGAAGAAAAGGAGAGAAAACGATTAGCACAGCATCGGGCTCCTGATTTAGCTTTCTTTCTGAAAAAAAAAAAAATTTACAAAGAGCCCTTTACCATCTGAGGCTGTTTGGATTTCTCTTGTCGCACTGCCCCATTCAGGTTGTGCCTTATTTTTTATGGTTGACCCTGTGCATTGTGGGGTATTGTGTCCTTTTTCTATGGAAGGCACTTAATGCATTAAATCTGAAAAGAATCAATGGTAACCAGACATCCATTAGAGAGGACTATTTACATGCAGTCACTCCTGCAGTTTTTGAAAAGCACAGAATTAAAAGAAAAAATTGCTGGAAAATACAATCATTAGAGTCCTTTGTCCCTCTTGGATCCTCCTCGTCATACCCCTCCACCTGCTATGGGGGGAGGGGAAGGCACCGAGTCACTTCCACGGGATTGAATTTGGGAGGGTGGGCGTGGCTTCTGGGGTGAAAAGGACAGTGAGGACCAATGAAGACTGCGAGACTCCTGTTTCTTACCGTTTTCCATTCTGCTGCTGCTGGATCTGAGGGTCTTTTCCTCCGGCGCTCATAGAAACTCTCTTGAACAATCTGATTCAGAACAACATGTAAAATTCTTTACAAAAAAAAGCGAGATGGCCTGATTTGAAATTTCAGATTCAACCTTGTGCTTGTACTTTAAATCAATAGAGTCCCGGGCCAGAGAGGTACCGACAGGGAGCTTTGAGAATTTTACATCTCCAGCTCCATTAGAGGATTTGCACCTTTGAGTCCTTCATTTAAAGGACTATGTAATTATTTTGTTTTGTTGTAACAATCTACACATTGAAGACCTCATTTTTGCTTTTCTTGTGCTTTGTGATCTTCACAGGGCTAGCACAGTTGTTAGCCGGGCACATCTTAACTCATTAATGGAGAAGGCTGGTAGCAAACACCAGATTTATGTCTTTTCCAGGTCACATTCATTATGGATGCAGAAATGGGATCTTTGCCTGATTTAGAGAAAGTACCCAGACGAGAGGAAATGCAGAATCAACACACTCATCTGTTAAAAGATAAACTGAGGCATATAAACAATTTTAAGAGTTTGAGCAAAAATCAGTTCAAATCAGGTAGCATCCAATTTAGCAGAAAGAAAGGAGCTCCAAGGAACTGTACAAAAGGAGAGACTGTTAGAGCCAGAAGGGAGCAGGAACAAGGAAGTTATACTAGGCAAAAAAGTAGTTGGTTATTGCAAGGTCACGTTCCTTTAGGGGATGGCAGGGGTCTATCAGGCAGATGACCTCACTAGTGCTGATTAGGTGATTCCTGATTGACTGGCTTAAGATTCCATTTCTGGGAAAGCTGACACTGTAATTAAGACTCAGTTTGGGCTTGTTGTCTTGGTTTTTTTTTTAACAGATCTCAAATCACTCTTTAAAGTAGAAAGGCTTAGGGGTTATAAAATTAATAAAAGTTCAAAAATCTTTTGTTAAGTTGTGTTGACAGCCTAAAGCAAAATGAAAATCAATTCAGCAAATATTTATTGACTATGCTAGGTGCTTCTGGGAGTCAACGATAAATTTAACGTGAATGAACGTCAAGTCCAACATTTAGGTTCAATCAATTACATAAACTCACAATACATGGTACATGGATGAATCAATTAGGAGTTTCATGTGAAAAAGGCCTTGAACCTCTGATATGAATGGAAATAGATGGTGAAGCCTTGGGCTGCTCCAATTGAGGTACAACACCTTTTTTTTTTTTAATTGAAGTATAGTTGGTGTATAATATTATACGTTACAGGTGTATAATACAGTGATTCACAATTTTTAAAGGTTATACTCCATTTACACTTATTATAAAATATTGGCTCTATTCCCCGTGTTGTGAGTTACAATACCTTTTACAATAGGTCAAAGTGGGCGTTGCCTCAGAGCCTCCTCTCTGGTGGGACCATGTCTGGAATATTACATTTATTCTGGGCATTACATACACTACACTACATTTTAAAGTAAACATTGATAGAGCAGAATCCACGCAAAGGGAGGCACACGTGTGGTTTTCCAGCTTGGAAAACATATCATCTGAGGAGCAGTTGACAGAATGGAGACTGTTGAACCTTGAGAAGATCCAATTTAGGAAAGAACTAGAATCACAGAACTGAGAATGACCTCATCTACATCTTTTACGCTAATCGCTGTCTCTTACAGATGCAAAAACAGGCCCAGAAAAGGGAACGCCTTACTCATCTCCATCTATATAGTCTTGCCTAAACCTGGCAGTTTTATTCCTGTATCATCAGGTTACCTAATCCCAGTACTCACTATATAGCTCAGTTTATGCGTCCGGTCATTTGGTTGATTCCAGTTGTCAGAAGGATGGACCTTCCCTGCCCTCAAAGTAGTAGAAAGAAGAGGAGACCAGGAGTCTAATTCCTCTTCCATCCTTTGCCTCGCAAATTCCTACTCATCCTTCAAGACAGGTCAGATGTCACCACTTGGCTGAGTCCCCAAGGTCCTCCACTGAAAATTTGTTACTCTCTCCTCTTAGGTGCCATGGCTCTCTGTGAATATCTCACTGTAGCATCTTTCACATTGAATTGTAATTATGTACTGCAATTATGTGTATGTTCATCTTTCCACTAGATTCTGAGCATCTGGTCTACCATGATTCAAAGACTCAGCCTGGCTGACACTGTTGCCCAGCACCACATGTGACCTCTCCCTTTGACCAGGACTTCCCCACAGCGCGACTGCCTCACGGTAGTCGGGCTCCAAGAGCAAGTGTTCCAGTGAACAAGGCAGAAGCTGCATAACCTTTTATGACCTTGCTTCAGAAGTCACTTGGTGTGATTCCCACCATGCTTGCCAAGATTCAAGGGGAAGGGCACAGACCCTACCTCTCTGTGAGAGAAATGTCAAAGAATTTGCAGTCATGTTTTAAAACTACCACAGGTTGACAGAAAATAAACTAATAAATACATAAAATACTAGATAATATGTCTAGTGGTGATAAATGTTACAAAGAAGAATAAAATTTTAAAGGGGGGATAGAAAGTACACTGACTTGAGGAATTGGGGGTAAAGCTCTAGATAGGATGGTCAGAGAAGGCCTCACTGATAAGATGGCATTTGAGCAAATACTTTTCCCTACTTAATCTTTAATCCATATGTTCAACTATGTTTCCATTCCTTCTGAGTGTTTAGGCCTTATTATTGATTTCACAGCACTCAAAGTTGTTCCAACCATGGACTTTTAAACTTTTATTTTTATGGCATTGTCTGTCAGAGTCTGCAATGTGGATTCCCTCTGCCTATTGCTCAGGAGATATCACATATAAGCAATCCTTGTTTGCATGACACTGTGTAAATGGAAACCCCTGCATTTCAAAACTGTCCTTGGGACTTCCCTGGCAGTCCAGTGGTTAAGACTCTGCACTTTCATTGCAGGGGGCGCAGGTTCGTTCCCTGGTTGGAGAACTAAGATCCTGCATGCCTCGCGGTGTGGCCAAAAAAAAAAAAGGAAGAAGAAACTGTGTCCTTGCTAAGAGGTGAGAAGTGTCAGTTACTACAGAACCAGGAAAGGGAGCACACAGTCCCTTCCTATTTGCATGAGTTTCAGTTAACATGGTGCTGTGCAAAGCAAAGACTGCCTGTATTCTCTCATTTAAAAGAAAACCCACATTATTATTTCAAGCCCCTCCTCAGTACTTAAATACCTCTCCTTTGCATGCACTGCTTGGCATGTTTGATCCAGGACACTTAAATGTTTGGGATGTTGAATGAGTGTTTTCTAGTAGAGAAAAGTTCACAGAGGTGGAAGAATAGTCAAACACAACCTCGTGGGATAACACACAATTATCCCTCGTGGGATAACCAGAACTGAGGTAGCTGGTAGATATTGTGTGAGTGTCTGCATTTTGTGTGTTCCTGTGGGCTCACCTGCGTGCCCCTTTCTGCATTCACCTAGTGTTTCTCACAAACAAAATGGCACATAAGCAAAGGCAAAATTAGTGTTACGCTCAAATTACACCCTAAGGCATTGATCATGTTAGAACAAATTCACAATTTCAAAATAAGTGTTATAGCAGAACTGACTATATTGTATTGAGCTTGAGATGCCTGTTGTCAGGCAAGTGGAGCTGTTGAACAGGCATTTATCTAGAATTCAAGGAAGAGACCACAGCAGGATATATACATCAAGGAACCATGAGTTTATACATATATCTAAATCCACAAGATCATCTAGGGATTGAGTATAGATGGAGAAGGGAGTCAGACTGAGGTATTCCAACATTTAGGGGTTAGAGAGATGAGGAGCAACTAGCAAGAGAGCCGAAGAAAGAGCAGCCTGGGACGTAGGAGCAAAACTAACGATTGTTCTAGAAACAAAGGGAAGAATGTATTCCAAGGAGAAGAGAACGATCAGCTTTATTCAGTTCTGCTGACAAATCAAACAAGATGACGACTGGAAGTTAATCACTGATGGAATGGTAGGAGCCAAAGCTTCACTGCAGAGGGTTCAGGAGAGAAAGGCAGGAGAGAAATTGGAAACCGTAAGTATAGGTACCTCCACCAAGAGTTGTGCTCCATCAAGGAGAGCAGAGAATTTGTCCATAACTAGTATGAGATATGAGGTCAAAAGAGATTTTAGAGATTTTTTTCCCCCAAAGATGGGAGGAATGGCAGTCTTGTATACTGATAGAAATGGGGAGGGGAAAAGGAAAAATTACTGATGCCCTGGGGGAAGAAATAATTAAAGGAGAGAAGACATTCTGTATATGAGAGGGGATGGATGGGATTCAGTGCCCAAGTGGAGGGGTTGGCGGCAGATGGGGTGTGGACAGTTGACCTGTGGTAACAAGAGGGAAGGCAGAGAACATGGTACACATATAGGTAGGTATGTACATGAGGTGGTGGGAGTTCTTGTCATAGCTTCTTTTTCCTCAGTGAAATAAGAAGCAAGATTAGGGTTCATGAGATGATTAAGTAATAATCATATAAAGTGTTTGGAACAGTGCCCAGCACATCATCATAATGAACTCATTGGTAGCCATTTGGTATCATCATCATCATCATCTCACACGCTTTACTCATAAGAAACTTTAAGCAATCTTAAAAAGAGGGAAGAGGGATTTAATATTGAACATTTAATGTAGCCTCCTTACAAGAATTTTCCATTACCATTGCCCACCACAAGACCTTGCTTTTAACTAGATCAGAGTTTGTCTACCAATTTAGTCACATACTCTAGGCTGCTGTGACAATTATACAGGCAACTCTGGGAGTGTCATTCACTCCCAAATGTGACCCAAATTGAGCTATCATAGAACCCTATGTCTCTGGTAACAGTAGTCCATTGCATGGTAGGCACATGACCCAGTCAGATTCTTTCCCTATATTGCCATATAGAGTTGAAAGAGAAAGAGAGAATTTTCTTTCTCTTGGGTTGCCTAAACTGGGAGATGCTCCATACTGTTGTCCAGTTGATGCTTTCAACTGATTGCTGGTGTATCTCCATTCCTTCTTTAGAACACACTGAATGATGCACTTTGAATACTCACTCACTGCTTCTAGGGGACGCTCGTGTTTTCTCATTTCTGCTCCTATTGGTTGAGTTATATACTTACCGAGAGTTGGTTGCATTTGTTCCAAACCTATTTATAACACCTGTTCTTGACTATAAATGTATAATGTAATGTATACTGTATAAATCAATGATATCTATGTGTGTAAAGAGAGCTGTGCCTATGAAAACAAAGTCAAAGTCTTTGGAAAGACTTGATAAAAGCAAAGCACTACACAGAATAAAGTTGCTATCAATTTAAGTGTAGGCAAGAAAACTTTAAAAGATTGAAAGAATCATAAAAATTGAGATTTAAAAGCATCTTTAAGTTCTCCCTCCACAATAAAGAAAGCAAAAATAGAAATGATAAATAATACACAACAGAATGGCTTATGCAAGAAAGGCCACTTAGAACTGTAATCAGAGAGAACTTGGCCCTTCATCAAAAAAATTGATGAATAAATGCTCCTTAAAATGTTTTAGGTTAAAATAGAATGTTTAAGATAAATGAGTATCATTCTTTAAATTTTATACTGTAATCAAATTTTAAAAATTTACCTACCAACTCCCAGACCTGATCCCATAAGATAAGAATAATTCTATAGAAGCTTTTGAAAACTCTATGTTCCAAATTTACTAGGAGGCAAAATATAGACAGTGGAGGGTTCCATTAAATAAGTGGCAGGCACTGAATGGGGAAGGGGGGCTTGGGTCAAGGTCTGATCAGGAGTCCAGCTTAAACTGGTTTTGGGGGTGTTCCTTGATGCCCCCACAGATCTAAATGGAAAAGAAAACAGTTTATGGGAATTTAACTAGAGCAGGAGGATAGTATTTCCAGGCACGTATGGGGGGTGATGAGAGAGGCAATCAGTCTAGAGGCAGGGTTCACAAGTCATGCAAGCAAAGAGCAGGAGTGGAGGTGAGCACTGACCCTAAGGGAGAGGCTTTGGGCTGTCTGTACCACTTTATGCTGCTAACAGGGCCTGGTAATCCTGGGCCTCAAACTGCTATCCAGAGCCAGAAGGATGTCAAAGAGCCTCAAGGTGAATCTCAACCCAATTTGAAAAAGAGCTAGAGATGCTGAGATTAATTCACATTATGAAAGATTTTGACATTAATTTTTAGTGTGTAGGCTAGTCTTATTGAACAAAGTTATTTGAAGTAGGAAGGCAAAATACTTTCTATTTTGAAAAGATTATTCCAGGCATTACTCATGACTGAGATTTTTTTGTTCTTAAAGACAAGGTCATATATCCTCAATGCCAGCAGGCCTAGGAAAGAATTTTAATTCCTCTTCAAATCTCATATCAAAAGAGCAAACCTCACGCACCCACCCTGCACTTAATCAATTTCCACAGATAAATCAAATACAGTCACAGGCTTTAAGTCTTCATCACTTTTACTGAAAAGCCAAAGGCCCCTTTATGTATTTTGAGAACCATACTGTAGAGCTGGATTGATTACTGATACAACAGAAAGTCTAACTTGAATTTTTTGCTATATTCAAGATTAATTCTCCAGAGTTTTATGAGGCTTTCTCAGAAGACAAGACGAAGACATCTTGCTGTGCATCAGAATTAAACAGTGACTGTACGATCTGAATTTCTTTTACTTCAAACAACTCATCAATCACATATGTTTCATTTGCTTGGACAGATGGTAACCTGCTGAGTCTCCTATGTTATCAATGCCTGTTTAGTACCCTGGCTAAAATTTATTTTAAAGCTCTGTAAAGTCAATTTCTCCATCTACAGAAGAAAGTATTCATAATAAATATGTGGAAAGATCTGGAGATGTAACAGACTAAGTCCCCCCAATGTATTTGGATTCAATTCTCAGTGGAAATCTGGCCACATAGGTCTGAGGTCAAGTGACAAATTCAATCCAAGGAAGCTTCGTAATGATCTTAAAATGGCAATTGAATGTTTTTGGAGCAGTCAAGTTGTAATCTTTCATTTGTTCATTGGTCTTCTTCCTTCACATTAAACATATCTGAAGGTTTTATGTGGAAAATGTAAAGATGAGATAGGACATGGTTATATGGAAACTTAAATGTTATTAACAGGTGCTCAATAACATAAAAACCAAGTAGCAACAAGATAGTCCATTTCTAATTGCTAGTGAAGTGGTGTTGGACAATGCATGTTGTGAATTAAAAGGAGGAAGAAATCCTCATGAGTTAATGTGCAGGATGACATCCAGAACAAGCTAAGACTTGAGCAGGGTCCTGAAGGATACACTGGAAACAAGGAAATGAAATGCACAGGATGAACTAGGGAAAGGGGCGGATGAGGCACGGGCATGGAAATGACCGTGCTCGTTTAGCAGGATGGACTAGTCTACCTGCGGTAGCTGCCAAAATATTTTTGTTGAGTTTAATTGATGGCACATTGGAGGAGAGTTTTCAGTGCTGGCCTACAGGTAAAGGAAAGCCTTTGAAGTCTCTTGAGCAGGGGCCTGGAAGGATAAAATTACAAAAGAAATTCCTGCTGTGGTTTAGGTATAATAAAACAAGGGCCTGGATTGGGTGCAAGGGCCACAGTGATTGGTTCAGGAAAGTGAAAATTTGTATCAAATTTATCCATTTAAAGTGAATCCTAACATTTTTGTGTGACGTCTGGAAGACAAATAGGCCTCTGTTGTAATATAGTTCTGGACAATGAGATGTAAGTTGAAGTTTTGGAGAGGGGCTTCCAGGAAAACTCTTTCAAAGGTCAGATTCAATAAACATGCACTATTTTGCCTTTTTTTGCTTTTCCTTAATTCCTGAAAAGTGGAAGTGCTGACTAGAGCCACGAAAAAAAAAAGGGCAAGAGGGGAATTCCCTGGCAGTCCAGCGGTTAGGACTCTGTGCTTCCACTGCATGGGGCATGGGTTCTATCCCTGGTTGGGGACTAAGATCCCACATGCCTCGCGGTCGGCCAGAAAAAAAAATTTAAAAAGGCAAGAGCCGGGGCTTCCCTGGTGGCGCAGTGGTTGAGAGTCCACCTGCCGATGCAGGGGACACGGGTTCGTGCCCCGGTGCAGGAAGATCCCACATGCCGCGGAGCAGCTGGGCCCGTGAGCCATGGCCACCGAGCCTGTGCGTCCGGAGCCTGTGCTCCGCAACGGGAGAGGCCACAACAGTGAGAGGCCCGCGTACCGCAAAAAAACAAAACAAACAAACAAAAAAAACGAAAAAAAACCCATAGGCAGGCTCAGCCTATCCTTTTTCACTGGTAATTTAATACCTAGCTCGCTTTACCATGCTATGATGTAAAAGATCCAACAGAGTCTGGCCTCCGTTTTACCATGGTTCCATCCTTTATAGCAGTTTATTTTCCATTAAAAAGAATAGTAATTGTGGGTGGATAATTTTCTCCACCTGTATTCTTTCCTTTTTCCTTCCTTCTATTCAAGGAGGTCAGGAAGTCAGTCCTGTTCTCATGGTCTCTGGGTAGGTTTGTCACAGGGATGGATCAGAAGTAGTTTAGAGAAAGATCTGGCTTTGTCTTACAAAAACCTTCTCTCCTGTTTCTCTCCCCAGACTCGAAGAAGATCTCTTGGCCTGCTTGTGGAGAGGAAGAGGAGAAAGTGAGAGAGAGAAAACAAATGAGAATGAGAGATGGAGACAGGTGAGTTCTGAGAGAGAAAGCCACAAGTAGAGGGCATAAGTGTTGCTCTCTCCAGAAGCTCTGAGGGGAAATGACTGCATGGTGCATCTGGGGAAGGGACCACAGGCTTCTGAGCAAGCATCCCCATGCTCCAAAGATGTAATGGAAACAGTAGAGAGCCACCAGCCCTGCAGGCGATGTACAGATAAGAACGATGGATATCACAGTGGCAACGTGTGTGGACAACCAGAAGTTGCCTCCCTGCTCTCCCACCTCCCCACCTGAGGTCTTGGAAATTCAGAGTATCCAAGAACTCTGGCACCTACCCAGATGGGATGGGGGAGAAGCCCAGGAAAGACAGACGACAAAGGTTGTCAGGACTACTGCACATGCATGTGTTGGTGGCCAACACAAAAGTACCTGGCTGAGGGGTGGGGGTACAGGCTGGGTGAAGCCTATGTGTTTCCTGTGCCCCAAGCTCTGTACCTACAGGAAGAGGCTTTTTGTGACTTGCTCACCTAAGGTGTGTTTTGTGATTCTACTACCTGGAAGAGGTGCGTTTTGGAAACTGAGTGTTAGTGGAGCCCTGAAAGCTGACTTCCACCAACACAGAGTCAGAAATGAATTAATTCTAGAGAGTTCTATTCTTCCACACCTGAACTGTGGATGGGATCCATAGCCACTACATGTGTGCCAGGCCTACCTGATGGATGGCTGAGCAAATCAAATGAGGTAATATACGTGAAGAAAGTGTTTGAAAACCAGTGACATGCACACATGCTTGAGGCATTATTATCAGCAGCTTTGTGCTTTGGGGCCAGAACACTTCTTTGTGTGTATGATCCATATAAAACATTAAATGTCTCTTGGATGCACTTTACTTGGCAGTGAGAAGGGCTAAGCCTACAAAACTGCATGTTCACTTTACTCATGTCATTGCATTTGGCTTGTGAAATGGTCGTTCTAGGTCCTTAGATCATTTGTTTGTTTAGCAAAGGCAATACATGTTCTGTGTACTATTAAAAAAATTGCTGATTGTGACACTAAAATTAAAACTATAAAGGACCATGAAACTCAATTAAATTGTTCTCAAAGGACTCTGAAAAGCAAACTTTCACAGTGCCAAAATAATTTCTTCTGTTGGAATATCAGACCAGGTTTAAAATGAAAACATTGTGTGAACATAAAATTAAATTGTTTTGACCTATATTGTCACAGTAAGAGTTGAACCTAGGGACTCTGTTTTGGAAACTGATTCCAATAAGACTTCTATTTTGGCTTCGTAAAGGCCTTCCTCTCTTTCCTATTCCTGTCTCATTTTATTTTTTAAGCTATAACTAAAATTACTTAGTAAAAAAATGTTTTGAGACATATGAATTCATTTACAAAGTAGTTCTGCTGTAAAATATCTTTTTGGCATCCATTTCAATGAGCTCACTCTCCCCATTATTCTTATGTTTAAAAATGATAGAAACTGGTAGGAGGAAAAACTTGGGGGGTGGGGGAATGGCTGGAGCCCTCAGGACTGCCTGTGATAGGAAGTCCCAAAGGAACAACCCACGGTTACAGGAAGTGAGGGGCCTCTCTTCCCAGAGTCTTCTGCAGCTGTGTCCACTGAGAAGGCCACATTCCTACACCGACCTCCACTCAATTACTCTGACCAACAAAGCCCCAGACTTTGTCCTCAAAGTGGTGAGAGTATGTCCTGATTTTAAAAGTAGCTTTGACTCCTCACCTCTCCTAGGCCAGCCCCTGCTGGGGCTCCACCCCCCGGAAGTGCCTCGGGGCCTCCTCTTCTCCTGGGACTATTCCCAGGCACAAGGTACAAGAGCTGGGTGAAACCAAACAGCCTTGAAAGGAAGAATAGCAGACTGACAGTCTGTTGGATTTTACACATCCTCCATTTTCTCTTAGTAAAAGTGTAATATCTCAGGGGATTCCAACCAGATCTGAAGAAAATTTGTATTCATAATAAAAAAGTAGTAACTGGCTAGAGGAAACAGAAGTTACAACCTTCAGAGGAGGAATGTGATTTCAAGCCTTTTCAGTAGTTGAAATACCTTTAAGCAAAAAGAAATATGCTAAGTTGAGAGAGCAGAATTTTTTTCAGTGGTGGGAATGGGATGCTCTTAAAACTCTTGCCTTTGTTTCCTATTAGGGTCTTTGGGGAAGCCATAAGAACTCATCATTTAAAGGCACATTAGTTCTTCTAGGTCGCTGGGTGTCGTTCAGTAAATTACTGGCCCAAAACATTTTAAGGTGCCTTTGGGACCTGAAAGAATATGTGCTTTTCTCAAAGAAGGACTAGATCACTGATGGTTGGCCTGCCTGCCCTTCTTCCCAGGAAAATCAGTACCAATCCATCTTAAACTCATGTTTAATTCTAGGAGGTTGCTATATATCAATGCCAGGAACCAGCTTCTGCTGAATTGCAACTCTGTGCTTTGTATAAAGGCTTGATACACTGATTCTTCACCCTGAAATGTTCCCAACATTAGGCTAGTGTTTCTCAATGCTTTTTCCATTATTGTTCTCATAAGGGTCCTTTTAAAACATTATTATTAAGTGCTACCCCTCTTCTTGGAAAATTAAATATTAAGTAACTAAGGAATAAGATTTTGCCAGGTAGGGTTGAGCCATTGTAACATGTAATTTACTGTCCTTGTTGAGAATATATGCATTAGACCAGGGCTTCTCAGCTTTGGCACTATTGACACATAAGGCGAGATAATTCTTTGTTGTGGAGGCTCACCACACAGAGTAGAATGTTTATAGTAGGATGTTTAGAGCATCTCTGGCTCCACCCACTAGATGCCAGTGGTACCCCACTCCCCTGCCCCAGTGTGACCACTAAAAATATCTCCAGACATTGCCCAATGTCCCCCGGGGGACAAAATTGTCCCCATTTGAGAACCACTGCTTTAGACATATAAACAAGTAGGAGGTATGTCAACGTGTAGCAAAAGTCAGAACAACATTTTTGACAAAATGCAGGAAAGACAACTTTTAAAGAAAGAACTCAAGGAAATCTAGGAACTAGAAGGTCTAATGCAGAAGACAATAGTGAGAAAACTGAAGTGCAAAAGGCAATGCTATGTGGGGGCATGGGAAAGGGAATGGTTGGGAAATCAGACCTATTTATTATTTGTCCTGGAGGGCGGCTCACTGATCTCACTCTCCTCACCCGTTCTGCCCCCTCTGCCCTCGGGCTCCCAACACATTGAGGGCCTGATGGCAGCCTGTATGCTTATCTTTTATTTATAACTCTGTGGATCAGTTTTTTGATGTTTTAAATCATTAGTTCTGCTTCTTTTTGTGAAGTCTAGGGGAAGAGTTGGCAGGGCTTGTCCTGGATTGGGTTGAGTTGCTAGGCAACCAGGCATTGGTTTATAGCTAGAGTTACCAAAGTGAACAAGAATTTTGACTTCCTTGGGGCTTCCCTGGTGGCGCAGTGGTTGCGAGTCTGCCTGCTAATGCGGGGGACACGGGTTCATGCCCTGGTCCGGGAGGATCCCACGTGCCACGGAGCAGCTGGGCCCATGGGCCATGGCCGCTGGGCCTGCACATCCAGAGTCTGTGCTCCACAACAGGAGAGGCCACAGTAGTGAGAGGCCCGCATACCCCAAAAAAAAAAAAAAAAAAAAAGAATCTGCCTGCCAATGCAGGGGACACGGGTTCGAGTTCTGGTCCAGGAAGATCCCACATGCCGCGGAGCAACTACGCCCATGAGCCACAACTACTGAGCCTGTGCTCTAGAGCCTGCGAGCCACAACTACTGAGCCCACGTACCACAACTACCAAAACCTGCATACCTAGAGCCCGTGCTCCACAACAAGAGAAGCCACCACAATGAGAAGCCCGTGCACCGCAACGAAGAGTAGCCCCCGCTGCCTGCAACCAGAGAAAAGCCAGCACACAGCAACGAAGACCCAACGCAGCCAAAAATTAAATAAATAAATTTATGGAAAAAAAAGAATCTTGACTTCCTTGACAAACCCCTTTTCATAATCAGTAGCACTCATCCTCTACTAATTGATTCTAAACGAGTTAAGAGATGATCTAGACCAGTAATTTGCCTATGGCCCCACCCTTGCTTCAATCCATACAATTGTGCTTCAGTCTGTTTGGAGTGTATTCATAAGATCTTATTTGAAAAAAGAATTCTTCCACTTAAAAACACTGATCATTTAGAGGTGGTGAGTGACATCCTAGAACTTCATTTTACACAGAGTGCTGAGAAAAGAGCTAAAGGTATCAGAACAAACACAAATTAAATACTGTACCTCTGCCTTATTATATCTGATTCCAAGGAATTCTGAGGATCTGAGGGACACCCCTTGAAAACCAGCAATTGATATAGTTTTGTTGTTAAGGAACCCCTATAGTGATGACAGGTCCAACCAAGGATGGGCAACAATGGCTTAACATGACCTGGAATAGCCCTATTTAGATTGGTATGATTAGATTTCATCTCTACCTGTGAGAATTGGAGAAGACTGAGAAGGCTTAGGGAAGTACAGTAGAAATGTGTAAGAAATCGTACACCTGAAATTAATATAATATTGTAAATCAACTATACTTCAATTAAAAATAAATGAATAAAGTAACTACTGATAAAGCAAAAAGAAAAAGAAAAAGAAGTATGTAAGAAATAAGAACCAGAAGGAAAGGATTAAAGAATGTTCATTTTCTTGAAAGGGAGAGGCCAAGAGATGATTTAGTGCAGAAAAAGGAGAAGGTAGTTTCTAGATATCATGAATCTTAGAGTTATTTAATCTTTACAATAAGCTAGAGTGTGATGCTACCATTTGCCCTGTAACATTCATTCTTTCCTTTTGCCATGGTAATAACATTTTCAAGTGGGCTGATAGCCTCCAAAATAAACACTACAGTATATGCCACAGAAGCTGGAACAGGAGCAACCACCTTGGGACTTCAGGTCAACTTGGTAATGTAGGCTGCTATGGACAGAGCCAGAAGATGAAATGAGTCCCTAACAGCATGGCATGCCATACCCACTCTGGACCAACCTCCAGATTTATATATGAGAGATAAATAAACTTCTATCTTGTTTGATCCTTGGTTATTTCAGATTTTTCTGTCACTCAAACTTATCCAATCTCAACTAATAAACCAAGGTAAAGGCCATTAACCTCCTTTCCAGATGAGGAAATTGAGGCTCAGAGGTGTTAAGTAGCCCAAAGTGCGAAGTGCCCTTTGTCCAATGCCAAAGCCTATGTGCTTTGTATTATACTGCAGCTAAACTACCATATAAAGTTAGACAGGTCTAGGTAGAATGAATCTTATTACTGCTGCTCTTCATATCTGGGACAGAAAGAATATAGGTTTATCTTACAGTAAGTGTTTGGTAGACCTATTGTATTGCCTGATCCCTAATTAGGAGAAGTCAGACTTCATCATTGAATTTGTATCTACGGTTTAAGTACAGACCTGCCTGACAAAGGGGACGATCCGAATTTATTCAGTCTTCTGTGAACAAATGTCTAACGAGCATCTCTTAACGGCCAGGCACTGTTCTGACACTGAGGAGATGGCAATGAACAAAGAGACAAAAGCTCTTGCCTTCATGGAGCTCATTTTTTCTAGTAGAAGTAGAAAATAAACAAAAGAGTAAAATGATAATATTTTAGATGGCAGTAAGTATTATAAAGAAAACTATATTAAGGAAAGGAATAAGAAATGGGGAGGGGGAGGAGGGGAGGTTGCCTTTTTAATAGAATGGTCAGGGAAGGCCTCACTGAGAAGGCGACATTTGAGCCAGACCTGAAGTAAGTGAAGGAGTGAGCAAGGTGGATGCCTGAAGGAAGAGCATTTTAGGCAGGGGGAACAGCCAGAACTAATGCCCTGAGATAGGAGTACATCTACTGTGTGTTAGCACAGCAAGGAGGCAAGTATTCCTGGAGCAGAACATGAGATGTAGTTAGAGAGAGAATGAGAGGCCAGGTGGCAGAGGGCCTTGGAACTCATTGCAAAGAATTTGGCTTTTACTCTAAATGAGGTGAGAAATAGAGGGTTCTGACCAGAAAAGTGAAACGATATGACTTTAATGCTAAAAGGATACTTTAGACTGCTGGGTAGAAAACTGAAAGGGCAAGAGTGGGAGCAAGGAGACCCATTAGGTGGCCACTGCTGCACTCTAGGTAAGAAATGATGGTGGGTTCTGGTTCCGAGAATGGTAGAGTAACATGTATCAATTAAACCTCTCACAAATAACAGTTATACACTCTGAACAAAATGTTTTTTAAGAATTTTAAGGCACTGTCAAGTGATCAGAAGCAGGTAAAAACTGGAGAGGATTCAACCCTTGAAAGAAAGGAATCATGTTAAGTGAGATTGTGGGTTTTCAATGGATAGCAGGCTCCAGTCCATGTAACATGGGGCAGCTAGAACTCACTCAGAAAGCAGTCTTACCAGTTTGAAGAGACAGAAGGAATTTAGAGGCTGTAAGAGCAGCTGGACATTGAGCAAAGAAGTCTCAGAAAAAAAGATTCCACAGAGTGGGGACCCCAAAATTCTGCATGTAAATTCCATTCAACTCCTTGGTGGACCCCTGAACTGCAAACACCTGGGGTAACAAAAGTTCAGAAGAAAACAATAGAAAGAAGACTATAAGAACTGACCAGAAATTTTAACTGCTGCTCACAGAAGGGGAGGCAGAGTTTGGAGTTTAAGTTCAGCCAAGTAAATTGTTTGCTAGAACAACTGGATAACAAAATCCAAGACTCTCTACAATATACCATCCACAATGCCCAGTTTGACATCCAAATTACTAGACATGTGAAGAAAGAGAAAAATGTGACTCATGGTCAAGAGAAAAAGCAATCAATAGAAGCTAACCCCAAGATGACCAGATAGTGGAATTAACAAGCAAGACCTTTAAAGCAAGTATTATAAATGTGTTCAGTGACTTAAAGGAAAAGGTAGCCATAATTATTGATGAATCTCAACAGAAAAAATGGAAACTATGAAAAAGGTTAAAGTTCTAGAACTGAAAAGTATAATACCACAAATGAAAAATTCACTAGATGGGCTTAACAATAGACTGGAAATAGCAGAAGGAGGAGTCTGTGACCTTCAAGATAGATCAATAGAAATGATCTAATCCACAGAATAGAAAGAAAAAATAGTTTTTAAAAAATGAATAGAGGGCTTCCCTGGTGGCGCAGTGGTTGTGAGTCTGCCTGCCGATGCAGGGGACACGGGTTCGTGCCCTGGTCCGGGAGGATCCCACATGCCGCGGAGCAGCTGAGCCCGTGAGCCATGGCCGCTGAGCCTGCGCGTCTGGAGCCTGTGCTCCACGACAGGAGAGGCCACAGCAGTGAGAGGCCCGCGTACCGCAAAAAAAAAAAAAAAAAAAAAAATAGAATAGAGTTAAGTGACCTGTGGAACAATATCAAGTAATGTATTATCTGTGTACTTGGAGTTCCAGCAGGGGAACAGAGAGAATATAGAATAGCAGACCTGCACTACTAAAATGAAAGGAGAACTGTTTTCAAAATGAAGACAAAGGACACCAGATGGAAATACAGATTTACAGGAACAAATGAAGAACACCAAAATGGCAAAAATTAAAGATCACATTTTTCCTCTCTTTATTTTAAAGATTGCTCACTTTTTAAAGCAAAGAATATAATATTATATTATTGTATTATGAGATTTATAACATATGTAGATATAAAATACAGAAGAAGGATAATCCAATTGAATATCAAAATATATAATAAAAGTAATAGAATATAATGCATTCAATAAAATATATCCCTGAGTTCATACTGATATAAACAAATACATAATACATAAATAAATGGGAGATGGAAAATCTCTTTTTTTACAGAATAATGACAACTAATAAATTTAGAAAGAATGTTGGAATTTGAAAAGTATCAGTGGAAACTAAAACTAATGGTTGAAAATTTGATGAGGAATAGCATCTTTACATAGTCTTAAAGTTAATTATAAGTTAACACTGAAAAACCAGGTAGATACCACTTTAATCAAGTGACCAAAGTTCAGAATAAAATATATGTATGTTTATTTGTGTGTGTGTATCTGTTTGTGTGTGTTACGTTTGTGTGTTTGAGAGAAGGAAGAAAAGAGAGATGAGTGAATGACAAAGAAATTGAAGAAAAATGTAAAACATTGGAAAATCTGGATAATGGGCATATGGGAGCTCTTTATACTATTTTGGCAACTTTTTTACATGTTGGAAATTGTATTGAAATAAAAGGAAATCATGGCAGCTTGAACCAGATTGGTAGTGGTGCATGTCATAAGAAACAGATTTCTGTTTGAAAGTAGAGTTGGAAGGATTTGATGATGGGTTGGCTGTAGGGTGTGAAAGACAGAGTTACAAAGGATGACCCCAAGATTTGGGACTAAGGCAAGTGGAAGGAAGAAGTAGACATTTACTGAGATAGGAAAAATGTGGGTAGAGAAAGTCTGGGGAGGTGGAAATCAGGAATTTGGTCGGGCACATAATAAGTTTGAGATGCCTATTAGTCAGCCAAGTGGAGCTGTCCAGTAGGGTATTAGAATATATATCCGGAGTTCACGGGAGGGGTCTGGGCTGCAGATGTACATTTGGGAGTCATCAGTTTACTTAAAGCCACAAGAGGATGGAGGAAATTAACATATCAATAGAAGGCAGAATTCTGGGATACTCCTGATGAAGACCTTCCTGCTTTAATCTATAAACAGCATATAAGTCTACAGTCTAGATTTAACTATTTGCATACTCATGGTACAATTTAATATGTTCTTCTGTCTAATTTATTCATTGAAATTTTATAAAACATTTATTGAGTATCTTCAGTATGTAAGGCACTGTCTTGATGTGCCTATAGCATAAGCATCAACATGTCTAAAAGATTCCACCTAATAATAGGACTTAGTAGACAGCATAAGTAAACAATCCAGAGTCATGTATCTTGTCACGCTGCCTAACTGATTCATAGAAATTTATTGCCCTGATAAATTACAAACATGTTTTAGGTAATATCAAGCATGCTTTTGCAAGAGAAAACACATAACTCTATTTTCTCACCACTTCTGAGAGAGCAAGGGACAAAGCTTATCACTGTTTTGTTTACTTATTTTTTAAAAATAAACCTGTTCATGAAAGATTACAGTAAATTGGATGAAACTTAACCCAAACTCCTCTAGAAGTAAGTTTGCTATGTCAAACCAACCCATGACCTCTGTGAGACATTGCCTTCCCAAACTAACAGTTGTGGAAAAATTCACTCAATTTTTTGGTGGTTTTATCTTCTTTCTTTTTCTTCATATCCTCTTTAATTTTACTGTAAAATAAAACACTAATATAGAAAACTACATGAATTAAATGTATGGCTTACTGAATTACTATAAGGCAAATGTCTCCAAGGTCCTGAAATAGAACTTCACCAGTCACACCAGAAGCCCTTCAATGTGTCCCAACCCAACCACAAACCCTCCCTTCCCCATAAGTAACCACTATCCTGACTTAGTCTTCTGTTCTCTGTATTTCCTGCAAACTAGAAGATGAATCCAGAGACAAGGTCAGACTCTGGTTCATCCCCTTGACAAATCTGTAGGTGGTATTATGAAGACTTTGGAGGCACATAACATCTGATTGTCATTCATTTTGTGTTTTTAGAAACTGCTGACACTTAATACCTACCACAAATTGTGATATTCTAGTTCTATAAAATTTTTTAATTTATTCATTAGAATACTTTCATAAAGAAACACTCCCCCTCATCCATTATTTGGTTGAACTGTGATACAGTTCATATAGGAAAGGAGGGATAAATATTTGGTTATTCAGCTCTACTTGCCAGTTTTCAAGATAATTATTTGATTTTCTATCATCTGCCAAAATAATAATTACTTTCCATATTTTTGTGAAATCATGGATTTAAAGATATTTGATGAATTTCAATCCATTGCAATTATCATTATTAACTCAAAGTTTTCCATCTTTGGCTAGCGAGAGCCTCCTCAGGTTGACTCCAGGGTCCTTTAGACACAACCGGAGCAGTGTTTGATAGCTTCTTTGCCATCTGGTGTGATGGTTCCAGGGTCATCTTGTTCATTTCCTGCCTTATACCTAGAATCAGACACTTCTCTAAAGAGACCTGGTCCCTTGTAATGACAAATGGTATTGTAAGACCACAATCTGGGTGCTAGAGATGCTCATTGCTATTGTGTAGCTTATTGTTTCTAGGTCTTTTCAGTGGCCATATCCAGGGATAAATTTAGATCAAGTACCTCATGGGTTTATATTGATAGTTCCAATTCAGTTATGAAATTACAGAGTTTTTACTTAACCTCTTCTCTACTACTTTAGTATCTCTTTTCTTCCATATCAAGAATCCTGGTTCTCAAGGAACCAGAGATGACAGAATTGTTCTCAGGGACAAAGGAGATGATAGACTTGAATATCTCATTATTATTTATTTGTTTTATATTATACACCTAATAGTCTCAGGATAGCAATTATAAGATGAACATCAATATGATTACTGAAAATATTCCCTCCTCCATTTTTAAACAGTTGTACAATATCTACACTATCAGATGATATAGTTCGAAGCATTCTCTCTGACTATTCAGTTGTCTTAGTTCTAGGGGACCTCTGTACTTAATGTTCACCAACTGTCCTTAGGTCAGTCAATATCTGTCTAGTTATTTTGTTGTCTGAAGCTCATTTTCTAGAAGATTTCACAGGAAGGAATCATGGGAGCAATATTTTCTGAGATCTGTGCCCATTACACTTGAAAGCTATGCTGGATTAAAAAAAAAAGAAATCTTTGATTCACACTTGTTTCCTTGAAGATCTTAGATTTGTTACTTCATGTTTTTCTCATATAGAGCATTAGCATCAAAAAGTATAATAATCTAATTTTCTTTTCCTTATAAATCACGTACTCTTTTTTTCTGGATACTCAAGTGGTATCTTCTTTTTCTTTAGAGTTGAGTGACTTTGCTAGAATATGTCTTGGTGCTGATCATCATGGGTCAGTATTCTCAGGGTAGATGGTATGTTCTTTAAATATTTAAGTTTCAAATCTTTAATTTCAGAAAGGTTCTCATAATATCCATATGTTCTATTTTCTTTGCCTGTCTTCAGTGTTTGTTGTGTTCTCTCAAATCCTTTTATGTCTGTCTCCATTTCCTTTTTCTCTTTTATTTTTAAGCATTTTTTATGTAAAAATTTTTTCATTTTGAAATTTTAGACTGTCAATAAAAATATGTAAAAATAGTACAAAGAATTCCTGTCTACTGTTCACCTAGTTTCCCTAAATGTTAACATCTTACATATCCAAAGCATGAGGATCAAAATCAGGAAATTAACACCAATATAACTCTATTATCTATCTACAGACCTTACTTAAATTTCTTCAGTTGTTTCACCCATGTCTTTTTTCTCATTCGCAATTCAGTCCAGCATTACACATTGACCTTAGATGTCTGTCTCTTTAGTCTCCTTTAACTTTGAACAGTTCTTCCATCTCTCCTTATCTTTCATATTTTTGAAGAGTATTGGTCAGTTATTCTGTAGACTGTCCCCCAATGAGGGCTTATCTGATGTTTCCTCACAATTAAACTTAGGTCAGGGTTTCTCAATTTTGGCACCATGGCCACTTTGGGCCTGATAATTCTTTGTTGTAGGAGGCTCTCCTCTGCATTGCTTTTATTGTATATTTAACAGCACCCTCAGCCTTGACCCACTTCATGCCAGTAGCACTCCTGACAATCAAAAATGTCTCCAGACATTTTTAAAGTCCCTTAAGTGTGAGAGGGAATCAATTCTAGCTGAGAACCAACTAATGTAGGCTATGTATTTTTAGCAAGGATACCACACAGCAACGTGTCCTTCTTATGGCATCATACCAGGGGGGCACAATTTGTTCCATTACTGGTAATGTTAATTTTTGATCATTTCATTAAGGTGGTTCTGCCAGAACTCTCCACTCTAAATTTAATATTTTTTCCCTTTATAATAATATGTGTCATGTAAGGCCGTACAACTATAGTGTCTCTCATCATACTTTAACCTACTGATTTTGGCACTCATTGATGATTTTTGCCTGAAGCAATTATTACTGTAATTTTTGT
This sequence comes from Hyperoodon ampullatus, assembly GCF_949752795.1. Taxonomy (NCBI): domain Eukaryota; kingdom Metazoa; phylum Chordata; class Mammalia; order Artiodactyla; family Ziphiidae; genus Hyperoodon; species Hyperoodon ampullatus. The sequence goes on from NC_136921.1 coordinate 44,193,116, forward strand.
CAACATTTCCTTCTTCATTGATTACTTATACTTCTATTTTAAGAAAGAGCTTTCCCTTTTGCTCCGTTTACTTCTTCATTCAATTATTTATATCAGTATGGACTCGCATTCTTTTTTTATTATGTAAGTTTCAGGTGTACAGCATTATAGTTCAACATATGTATACGCTACAGAGTGATCACCACCACAACTATAGTTGCCATCCACCACCATACAATTGACCCCCTTTACCCATTTCACCCACCCTCCTACTCCCTTCCCCTCTGATAATCACTAATCTGTTCTCTGTAGCTAAGAATTTATTTTGTTTGCTCATTTTTTGTTTTATTTTTAGATTCCACATATGAGTGAAATCGTATGGTATTTGTCTTTCTCCATCTGACTTATTCCACTTAACATAATACCCTCAAGGTCCATCCATGTTATCATGAATGGCAGGATTTCATTATTTTTTATGGGTAAGTAGTATTCCACTTATCCATTCATCCACTGATGGACAAGGACTCATATATTCCTATTTTATAGGTTATAATCCATTACTATCATTATTCATTTTGTTGCTCAAATTGTCCCAGATATGGTCATTGGGAGTGCCTTGAAGTTGGCTTTTAAAAAAACTTTGCTAATTTTATTGATGTATAAAAAGCAATCTGGGGACTTCCCTGGTGGTCCAATGGTTAAGAATCCATCTTGCAATGCAGGGGATGCCAGTTCGATCCCTGGTAGGGGAACTAAGATCCCACATGCCGCGGGGCAACTAAGCCCACATGCCACAACTACAGAGCCCATGCACTGTGGAGCCTGCATGCTGCAACTACAGAGCCCACGTGCTCTGAAGCCCACGTGCCACAACTAGAGAGAAGCCTGCACGCCACAAGGAAAGATCCCGCGTGCCGCAACTAAGACCCAATGCAGCCAAAAAATAATTAATTAAATATTTTTTAAAAAAGCAATCTAAGTAAAAAAATAAGATAATTTTTCAATCTCCTTCATCATATTGCTGACCCCAAGTCTCTCCCATTTGGGCATTCCAGAGGTGTCCTGCTTCCAGGCTATGAAATTTGGATTTTATTCAGTAGGTGATAATGATGCATCATTTGAAAGAAAGAAAAAAAAAAGCCAGGAGGCAGCTGATCAGGACTGCAAATAAGAAAACATGGTTCTGATACAGCCTGAAGTTTGGAGGCTGGAGGCAGGTAAGGCAACAACACTCTAGCAGGACCAGTGAAGACAAGGAGGGCGGGTTATTTTAAGAGAATGGAGGTGCTACTGCTCTGGTGCAAGGAAGAAAGATCTGTGATATCACGTAATACACAGAGGAAATGTGCATGGAGGGCTGACTATATGCCAGGTGCTCTGCTGAGCATCATCTCACCCTCTCTTCCTAAGAAACCTGTGAGGTCAGTACTATCAGCATCCTCACCAAGCATGGCCGCCTCTGATGTTTGGCCTGGCACCCTGGACTTTAGAGCAGCAGATTCAAATAATCTCTAATGGACCTTGAGCCCTGCATCACTCCCCAAAGACCCAAAATTCCACAAGTGTCTGAGTCAGTGTGAAGGTCCCATGACCCAGGGAGGAAAAATATCTGCTGCTTTTAACTTCTGTGGTGGGCTCTGCCTCACTGCCATTCTTGTATTCCCTTCTAAATAGAAAAGGTATTAGAGGCTGGGCAGCCAAAACAATGGGTGTATAATCCAAAATTATAGATAATGATGAAAGGAATATCTTAATGCTTCAGTTATAGAATGCTTGGAATTGTTATGGCTTATAGTGTATATATTTATATAATCCCTTCCAAAGGTTTGTACCAATTTCCACTTAGTCTTTGACACTGTGGATTGGTTGATCCAATAGTAAATTTCAATCTCTTCCTTTCTTGCTATTTTCTACTATAGAGGCTGGAAAAACAAAGCACCTGGTTTTCCTGCCACCTTTGCGCTAGTAGTGACTTTGTGATACAATGTGATACAATAGAAGATTACAGGGGAGGATTCTGAAAGTTTTGTTTTTTTAACATCATCCCAGTTTTTTCTTTCTTTTTTTTCTTTCCTTTCTTCCTTCCTCCCTCCCTTCCCCCTCCCTCCCTCCCTCCCTCCCTCCTTCCCTTCCTCCCTCCCTCCCTTCCTTGGATGCAGATGTGGTGTCTGGAGATGCAGCATCCATTTTCCAAAAATGTGGCAGTAAGCCTGAGGGAAATGCCAAGAAAATCAGAGACACTGCCATGACATCAACAGGCTGCTGAACCAAAGTCAGCACCTATTTGTCTCCAGATATCTTCTTCTGTGACAAAATAAACCCTTCTTGGTTTAATTCACTATACAGAGGAACAGAACTAATAAGATGTGTCTATATATAGAAAGAGATTTATTTTAAGGAATTGGTTCACATGATTTATAGGGTTGGCAAGTCCAAAACTGCAGGGTGGGCCAGTGACTGAAGACCCAAGGAAAAGTTGATGCTGCAGTTCAAGTCCAAAGGCCATTTGCTGATAGATGCTTGGGGGAGGTCAGTCTTTGTTCTATTAAAGCCTTCAACTGATTGGATGAAGCCCACCCACATTATGAAGGGCAATCTGCTTTACTCAAAGTCCACCTGTTTAAATGTTAACCTCATCCAAAAACACCCTCACAGAAACATCCAGAATAATATTTGACCAAATGTCCAAGTACTATGGCCCAGCCAAGTTGACACATAAAATTAACCATCACAGTCACTGTAATTCAGTTTGTGTTACTTGCAGCCAAAAGCATTTCTGATACATAGTGCTATTTGAAATCTATGGATTGGCCAAAAAGTCCGTTCGTGTTTTCCCATAAGATATAACGAAAACCCAGACAAACTTTTTGGCAAACCCAGTATGAAACTACTTAGATAGTCCAAACATTTCTCATTCTAGTTCACCTCAGGCATACCACACAAAGTATTTCCCTACTCTGTCTTTATGTATTCTTCATCTCCTACATTCTCAACCAAGATCTATGCACCCATTGTACATGAAAGGCCCTAGGAAACACTGGTAAATATCTACATATTTTTAGATAGATAATTATTTTTTTCAAAATTTATTCAAATGTTTGTTATGGTATAGACCTGTGACCTTTAATACGGTAGCCACTAGCTACATGTGGTAACTGAGTATTTGAAATGTGGGTGGTTTGAATTGAGCTGTGTGGTAAGTATAAAATATACATTGAATTTTGAAAATTTAATCCAATAAAAAGATATGAAATATCTCAATAACTTTTTTACATTGATTGCATGTTGAAACAATAAGATTTTTGGATATATGGGGTCAAATAAAATATACTAAATACATCATTAAAATTAATTTTATTTGATTGTTTTTACTTTTTTTGTGTGTGTGTGGTACGCAGGCCTCTCACTGTCGTGGCTTCTCCCATTGCGGAGCACAGGCTCTGGACGCGCAGGCTCAGCGGCCATGGCTCACGGGCCCAGCCGCTCCGCGGCATGTGGGATCCTCCCACACCGGGGCACGAACCCGTGTCCCCTGCATCGGCAGGCAGACTCTCAACCACTGCGCCACCAGGGAAGCCCCGGTTTTTACTTTTTTAATGTGACTACTAGAAAATTTTAAATTACATATGTGAACTGCATCTGTGGCTCACATTATATTTCTAATGGGCAGGGCTGGTATATGCATAGAATTTTCTGAAAAATTTACTGTCCTTTTGTAATTTATCAATATTGCATGTACATTTTACTTGGATTTAAAATTTTTATTCAACTATATAAGTTGACTTATTTGTTTTATTATTTTTAAAAAAGGCTAGCTGAAACAGTTCAGAAAAACAAAAATTATAATGAAAAAATCCTATCTGTAATGAAAGGGTTATAAGAGCAGAGAATCAGCACTTTGTGTCCAAAAAGTTTAGTAATTTTCCCAGCTCACTGAATTGTGGGAACTCAGCTTTTCCAGGGAATAAATATGTTATTTTTAACATTTTTATTATACAATTTGTCACAGGCTGTCTCATGAGAGTATCAACAATCAGTTTCAAACAGAATCCAACCACAAATACTTCTCCACATGTGACTTGGAACATCTGTCCTGCTCAAGTACCGTCCATATCAGGAGAGAGCTGGTCTGCCTTTGATTCTTACTCTCCTAAAATCCTTTGTCCTACTTCCCACACTGGACATGAGATAGGGTGAAAGCATCTTCTCAAGAGCCAGCCTTAAGCAAATCCTTCGCTTCCCCTCACTGAAGACTGCAGACCCTTTCTGATGGAGGCAAGTGCTGCACTCCAGAGATATCACTGACTCAGTGATTTATGTGGCATTTTCCCTAATGAATCAAGATGAAAGCTTTGATCTAGAAAAAAATCCACCCAGCGCCTCTTAGCTGAGGAGTTCATCATAGCTGCCCTGAGCAGAATGCTTTAAGCAGGAGGTGCACATTCTTAGGAGACTACACCCTCAGGTAATGAAGAAAAGGCTCATGACTGGAAAAATGAAAAAAGAAAATGTGCTCATTCAGTTAGGGGTGCTGAAGCCAAAAGAGGGTGATCTAGTGGGATGCGGAGAATTATGTAAAGGGAACCCAGGAGTCTTACCTCCCCTTTAAACAATATCAGTCTTTTTGAAGTTAGACACTCAGTATTAAAAACTCACTGATGTTGTTGGCTATCTAAATAAGTTCCATGGTGAGTGCTTTCCTAAAAGAAAAAAATCTTTGGTGAAGCAAAACTATCCCCAAATTATGGTTTCCAAGTACAGATCTCTATACCAGTTTTTCTTTAAATGAGGGCACACGTAGAAAATTCTAGTTCATAGGAGAGGTAGAGTCTTCGGGATAGCACGTATTTACAAGTAAATGCTTGTTTGACACTTCAGCTCACCCCTATGCAATAGGTAGACACACTACACCTCTCACTACTCTATGATGCACATGAGAAAATACACACTTAGTTGTTCTCAGCAATGATAACAAGACTCACAAGAAAGCATTTGCCTCAGCAGGAAACAGATTTCATTTTTAAGAAGATTATTATCAAAGTAGCTGAAAATATTTAAGCAGACTTGATATGAATAAAAATTTTACTGTAAGATGAAATATATTAGAATGAATATATGCCATTCCTTTTTTAATGTTACTAATATTAAATATTAGTATGCTTGTTCCTTTTTGCCATGCTCATAATTGTATGAAATAAATGACAGAGAAGACAGAAAGAGATTCAACTTGGTTAGACTCAAATTAAAGTCACTGCTACAATCACTTTTAAATTCAGTCTTTTAACTGCAATGACAATGTTACATGTAGCATATGTGTATATTTTGTACATAGGGCACAATTGTTATTTCCAGACTTTTACAGGGAGTATTATATACTTTTTATGTCATTACATAGTCATCATAGTATTCATCTTTGTATTTAATGGATGAATGAATAAATGAATGAAAGGGAAGCAATAATGCAAGAAAATAAAAGAAATTCTGCAAAATCAATATCGTATTTTCAGGCTTCCCTGGTGGCGCAGTGGTTGAGAGTCTGCCTGCTGATGCAGGGGACATGGGTTCCTGCCCCGGTCCAGGAAGGTCCCACATGCTGCAGAGCGGTTAGGCACGTGAGCCATGGCTGCTAAGCCTGTGCGTCCAGAGCCTGTGCTCCACAACAGGAGAGGCCACAACAGTGAGAGGCCTGCGTACCGCAAAAAAAAAAAAAAAAAAAAAAAAAAAAAAAAAATATATATATATATATAGTATTTTCATTGGGAGGATGTTCGCACAATATGCCTTTTAATTTTAATGTCTAATGAGAATTCATGCAACTTGTGGAAAAGGTTTACCACCTTATCTAGTTGGTGAATGGTCTTCCACATCAACAGTGCAACAGCCTCTCTTGTTTGATTTTTCCCTTTGGAAGAAGAAAAGTTTGAGTGACGGATAGATAGACCACAATCGGGGAAGGAGAACAAGCACTAACACCTACATTGCAGGGCCATGATCAAGTTCTTCCTCTTAATAATGATGATGTTGGAGCAATGAGTAGATAAAATATTTAAAACTATTTTTAAAAAGCCAGGTTATTAACACTGTAATGCTTCCTCCAACATTTCATTGGGTTTTGCCCATGCTGAAATCCCCTCTAACCACACAGATAGGCTGTATTCCAAGAGTTAATTAAGTTCATTGTTAGACACATGAATATCTTTTCCTTTAAAAGTTGTTCTAAAAGATAGTTGGGATCCTATGCTCATATCCAAAGCTTATTCATATTATAATGTGGCTGGAACATTATGTTTGCAATGACATATAGTTGAAAATAATACTATATAATATTAGTCATCAGAGAGAAAAATAACGAGGTAAAATAAAAAATATTCTCACTGGAAAGCAGCACTTAAGGAAAAGTTTTAACTAGAAAAAGATAAGGAGATAGAATCTTATGTTTACTTTCAAGGATTTTAGAGCTTGATCATACTGGTTTTTTTTATAATGTCTACTTTCAGTTGCTTTTTCTTTTATTTAAATGAGGATAATTTGATGCATTTATTAATTGAACGTAAGCTCCAGGAGTCTAGGGACTTGTCAATTTTATTTGTCATTATATCCCAGTACCTAGGATAGTATCTGATATATAGTAGGTGCTCAATAAATACTGCATTCATTCATTCAATAATTCAGCAAATATTTATTGAATGTCTGCCTTGTGCCTGCCACTATACAGAAGCTGGGAATATAATGAAAGAAGTGAGAAAAACCAAAGTCACCACCTTCATGGAGCTATTCTCCTGCAGGGGAGAGAGAAATTCCCAAAAGAATCTCACTAATGAATGTAAACCTTCAAAGTTAGCCAAGTGCTCTAAAGGAAAATATTACTTTGCCATGAGTAGCACACATTTTTTGGTTCAAAAATGCCACAAAGATAAAGACGAAATATAATTCTCCTGAGAAAACTGAGAGGCTAAAGGGCAAGAAGGAAGGAGAATATAAAGAGTATGTGTAAGCAGAAAAGGACAAACTTTCCAGAGATGCAGTGAACCAAGCTGAGAGAACAGAAAGACAGAGATGAAGCACAGCACCCTAGGAGAAGGCAGGGTAGCAGGAAGGAAGTGTGGGGAGGCGATGTCCTCCGCGGGCAAGAAGCGACACTGTCCAGAGCAGGTCGATGGGAGTGGAGTCGTGGGGAGATGAGGGAGCTAACATGCTGCGTCATTCAAACACAAAAGATGTTTCGTCCTTAGAAAGTTCCTACGTTGTCTTTCTGAAAAGTTAATTTTATGATTTAGATAAATAACTTGATTTAATGAGATTATCTTTATAACTGAGCTCCGGCAGACTATTGGCAGAAGTGTTAAGGGTATAATAGACACTTTATTAGTTGGTAAGCCATCTAACTCGAATGGCCTCTACACACAGCCATGTTTCCTCCCACTTATCATCCAGCCCAAACCTCCATTCTTAGCCCTGGTGGCTGTGCCTTGCCTGCTGCTCTGTTCACACTGCCTGGCCACATCCCCGTCTCCATGACGTCATCATCAGTCCTCCTATCTCTCTCACCCTTTTCCCCCATCAGTCTGTCAGAATGGCCTAGAGCCAACACACTAGTCCACTCTGCAGAGAGAGATGGAGCATCTTCCTGATGGCATGAAGGGAAGGAGTTAACAGTGGTGTTTAGGGGTCTGGCGTCTGGGACTTTGCATGGTGGAGTGTGGTAGATACAGAGCACGGAATTCTATTTTGTTAGTTTGCTTTTTCAAAATTTTAACCCAAGCGTTATGGTCGTTGAGGGACAGGACATATTGTTTTCAAGGGAGGCAGAAAGATGCAGGATTATGTTGCAAAATAGTTACAAAAATATCTCCAGTACTTCCTGATGAGATGCATCACAGATAAGGAAATCTGCCTATTTGCAAGATGAGGTTAAAGTTCAAAGAAGCAAGTGCATAATGAGGTATTTTTCCTTTTTCTTTTTTTTCTTTTTTTTTTTTTTTGATGTCGACACATATGCACATGTGCACGCACACACACCACCTTCAGAGCGGAGGATTCTGAACACCTTCTGTTTTGGAGAAAAATTTAGCCACAAGAGAGACTGAATTATATGGTTTCAAAGAATAACATATGTTTGATTATTTTAAATATCCATCTGTCAGTCACAAGCACATGGAAATCTTATGACTGTTAGGTCAAGAGAGGCCCCTTATCTAAAATTTAAATGCAAATAAGGCTCCCCATGTTGAATAAGTGACCAGAAAGAGAAGGAGGAAGAGTCTATATGTTAGCTTCTTAGCATATAATCCCCAAGGTTTTCAAGGGGAAAAGTAGTAAGCTATTCCCTACAAAACTTAAATGAAGCATAAATTAAACTATGCAGATATAATTATTTCTCTTTACAGTCCAAAGCACCAGCTGTGTAGATTCAACAGCCACTTGGTGCTCAGGCAGCAGTTTGCCAGGCTGTCTCTACTCTATTAGCTGCCACTCACACCAAGTGCTGAAGGACATGCTTAAGATGCTGAAACCACCACCCTACTCCGCACTTCAGTAGTTGAAAAAGTACTTTCAAAACTGTAGCCATTTTTGCTTGTAACATACCTGATCATATTATTCTAATTTTCTTCAGTAACAGAATTATTCTATTTGGGGGCCTAGAAAATAAGAGAGGCAACAGAAAAAGTAATAGCTTACTTTTTGTTTTTTTTAAAGAAACATGTGCTATACAGAATATACCCATGAACAACAAAATCTATCCCCAGTGGAATAATACAAATATGTCTTTCTTAGGCATATTCTGAAAAGTTTAGCATTTTTGTAAATTCTGTCTCTCATCATTTTACTTTTTACATTTCTTTCTGATAACTTGTTTTTGATTTTTCTCTGACTGGAAGTGGCTTCCAACATATCAGCTCCTCAGAAGTGGAGAAGTGCCAGGCTGCCACACTGAAGCAGCGTATGTAGCTCTGGGGCTGTGTCTTTGGAGGGCTGCTGACTACCCTGCGTGCAGGGCTCCTAGGGCCGGGATAAGTACCATATGCAGGTGAAGAAAAGGAGGGTGTCAAACCTCTACTTTTTAAGGGAGGACCTGATGCTGCTGTCATTTTGAAAAGAGTAGACTTCTCCAGATCTGCTTCAGAGGAGAACCAAGGTGGAGATCACAGTCACAGACTTTATACAGGTGTTCTCTAATCATATCTTCATCTGGAACACAATTTACTGTGGGCCATTTTAATCTTCATCAATTTAATATCAATTTATCAAAAGCACTGATCTTGAGTTACTAATTTGTTAAGAGAAACTTGTGAGCAATCCTCTCCAGATACCTTCAGGGCCACACTCCAATGCCAATAATTTGGGCTCCTGCTTTGCACTTGTCCTGAGGAGGTTTCGAGATGGAGGGATTTGAGAGATTGAGATAAGCAAGGAGAATAACAGGGCGAAGTGAGCATTAGTGAAAGGTTTGTCCTTAAAAAAAATAAACATGAGCCCAGTGTGTGCTACAGAAGCCCTGGGCTGTGTGTGTTTGTAAACCAGGATTAAGAACCAATGGAGCGGGACTTCCCTGGTGGCACAGTGGTTAAGAATCCGCCTGCCAATGCAGGGAACACGGGTTTGATCCCTGGTCCGGGAAGATCCCACATGCCGTGGAGCAACTAAGGCTGTGCGCCACAACTACTGAGTCTGTGCTCTAGAGCTCATGTGCCACAACTACTGAGCTCATGTGCCACAACTACTGAGCCCATGTGCCACAACTACTGAAGCTGGTGTGCCTAGAGCCTGTGCTCCTCAACAAGAGAAGCCACTGCACCACAACGAAGAGTAGCCCCTGCTCGCTGCAACTAGACAAAACCCACGAGCAGCAACAAAGACCCAATGCCACCAAAAACAAAACAAACAAAAACAAAACAAACAAATGGAGCTGACCGACTGTAGAAGGAGCTTCCAATCTGCTCTAAAAGGCTCTTCCTAAAATATGTCAGGGCCCCCAAAGTCTAAGCAGTGCAAATCTGTACGAACACCCATCATTACTTTGTTTATCTGAGGTTGCAGGCATTGGCTTACTGCAGCCTCATGGAATTCAATCTGTTTCCCTGATCCTTCCTATTAAATAAATGGTGTGTTGCAAGCAGCCACATTGTTCTAAAAAAAAAAAAAAATGAAGTGCCGAGTCTCATACACACTTAATATTATTACTTTACACATGGTCACTATCAAATAAACTTAAAGTAACAATTTCCCCTAAGAGATAAAATACCTAACTGCTCTATGTCTTCTCAGACAGCTGAGGGTATCTGTTCTCTCCTCTTTCCTTTGGGGAAATCAGAAGAGTCTACTATCGACTTGTCTGAAAGAGCCCTGAACCCAGGAAAGGATCATTTGAGTTAACGTCTGACTCTGCCTGGCGTGAAGCACTCTTCCTTGGACAGCTCTATCAGCTCTTCTACAAAAAGCTAAGTCTAGTAGGATTCAAGTAAATTTCATGGACTTGGGAAGATGCAAATATATTTCTGAAATGGGTGTCCCTGCTGCAGGATAGTTGATATTTATATTAAATATAAGATTTGTTTTTGGAATATACACCATCTTAATTTGCTTAGAGATAGCTTCTCTAATACCAGAAAGAATGAATGAAGACCAGGGGAAGACTTATTTAATTATTCATATAAATGTTACTTTCCAGGATCGCAAGAGAGAAAATTTCTTTCTGAAATATTTGCCTGGGAATTTAGAACAATCCATCTGCTTGTGCCACTTCCTGCCAGTGGGATGGTCTCACAAAGTTATGATACAAAATTATTGGTGGTGGGGAGAGTGGACAGAGGTGGGAGTTGAAATTTTTTTTTTTTTTTTAAATTTTTGTGGTACACGGGCCTCTCACTGTTGTGGCTTCTCCCATTGCGGAGCACAGGCTCCGGACGCACAGGCTCAGCGGCCATGGCTCAAGGGCCCAGCCGCTCCGCGGCATCTGGGATCTTCCCAGACCGGGGCACGAACCCATGTCCCATGCATCGGTAGGTGGACTCTCAACCACTGCGCCACCAGAGAAGCCCGGGAGTTGAATTATTATAAATAAATATCTTTGGGGAAAGCAGGTTTGAACATTCAATTGTATAAATTGAATGAACAAGGACAAGTGAAATCTTCATGTTTAGGGGAACTGGAACACTAGGGCAGGGTGGAGGTGGAGGGACAGAGGGTTAGAAATGGAGAAGTTGTGCTTCCATCTGCTCTATCTACTGAACAATTACCATGTGCTGGGCACTGCCAGTTTGGGCTTCCACACTGGGGTTCCACCTTTCCTGCATGTTTTTTATATTGTGGCATCTCCTAATAATACCCAGCACTATAAATTCATAAATGAAAATTCAGGAGTTTGATCATCCTTTTCTAATCCAACTAAGGGAGGCTGTGGTGGGGAGTAGAAAAACCAGGAGACATGAACTGCAATCTAGTTCTGCCAGAGACCATAAAAACTTGGACCAATCACTGAATCTCTCTGGGCCCTGAGTTTTCTTATCTGTGACGTAAAGGAATTGGAAGATACAGATTGGCAATTCTCAAACTATGGAGTATTTGCAAGGGGTCCATGATTCCACATGAAGTTCTGTTGATTGTGCTGATGACTGCAAACGTACGTAGTTCCTTTTTGCAAATGTGCCGAGATGTTCTATGATTAAGCAAATGCAAATTTACTTAAGTAATCAACTTAGAAAAATTATGTACCTACCCAATCAGAAGATGCTAAAAGCATGACCACCATCACGCAGGCAGTCATGAATAAATTAAGAAGGGGTCTTCATACTAGAAAACATTGGGATCCACCCAACTAGATGACAGACGTTCTTGATATTGTTTCATGGCTATTCTTGAAACCCCAATGTGTAAAGGAGAGATTCTCTTTTTAGATAAGAGTTGAAAGTGCTTTTCCTTCACTAACACTTTTTTTTTTTTTTTCTGTACGTGGGCCTCTCACTGTTGTGGCCTCCCCCATTGCGGAGCACAGGCTCCAGACACGCAGGCTCAGCGGCCATGGCTCACGGGCCCAGCCGCTCCGTGGCATGTGGGATCTTCCTGGACCGGGGCACGAACCCGTGTCCCCTGCATCGGCAGGCGGACTCTCAACCACTGCACCACCAGGGAAGCCCTTCACTAACACTTTTAATCCTCAGCATCCACATTCTAAATCAAGGTGGCAACCTGTGAGACACTCTCAATGTACCTTCATTTGAACAGCAGTGTCAGGTTTCTACCAAGGAATCAGCTGGCATTTTTGTCTAGTGATACACATTTGGCAAGACTTGTTGAGGTGAAGTCTAAGATAAAGCAAAATGGCCCATTCAGGGATCTGATTTTGGTTTCAAGACATTTTATTAGCTTCATGAAAAGAACAAGTGGTAATGCAATTATTGAAAAATAAGTGACTCGATCACATCAAAATAGGACTCAACGTCAAAACTGGAAGAATTTAAATTTTTACACTCAACATAAAGCAGTTCCCATTATAGAATGTACCATGTCTCAGCAGAAAATATAATTGACCCTTGAACAATGCGGGGGTTAGGGGAACCAATCCTCTGCACAGTCGAAAATCCATGTATAATTTATAGTTGGCTCTCCACATACTTGGTTCCTCTGTACCTGTGGTTCAGCACCCAGGGATTCAACCAACTGTGGATCGTGTAGTACTACAGTATTTGCTGTTGAAAAAAAATCTACGTGTAAGTGGACCTGCGAAGTTCAAACCCATGTTGTTCAAGGGTCAATGGTATAATGAAATCCTGAAGTGGTTGCCCCAAAGTATTCAAAGATGGGTTTGTTTGGGAGGTAAGTGGCAACCATGTGACTAACGATGACTTCTAAGCAATCCAGAATGAGTAGAGCAGACCTGTACCAATTTTCCTAATTAGCTACAAGTGCCCATCAGAAATGGCATCCTTAGACAGGGATATGAATGGTGTCTGCATCTGTACATATCAAACCACACTTGTGAAATAAATTGTTTCAAACAGACTTTGTGTGTCTGGTGTGGGCAGTTCAAGACACCACATGACATCTTCATCTGTGGGGTTTCTTTTCTAGTGGAAGGAACGAACTGGGGGGTGGATTTCCTTCCCTTTTTATAATGTTTCAGCGACAGCTCCCAATTGCTTTTCCTTTAATGTTACCAGATCTCTTTTTTTTTTTTTTTTTTCAGATCCAAGTCCAGCTTGTGTAAGGAAGTAAAGAAAGCTGTTACCAAACAGCCTCCGAGATGATCAGAAAGACTAGGTTCCAACTACTGACATTTCCTGAATCTCTACCTTAATTTATGCCGAGTGAGTCCATAATACCCAGACACAAGAACTTTTTCCCCATTTATATTCAAAGCTATAGTAAAGTGACCATGTTTTCCAACAAAAAAGACATCTATGAACATCTTTCTTTTTATTTTTGTTTATAGTCACCCAAATTCTACAAAACAATGATAGAAATAAGTTGTCTCCCCTCCAGAGTAAATGTTATGCCTGGGCAGCATTAAACTTGTCAAGCCCTTTTTGAACTTGAATCTCAAAAATGCCAGCAGGGACATCTGAATAGAAACTTACTGATTTTCCCCCATCAAAAAGTATTCAGTAGTTTCAATTGAATAAAATGGTGCAGAGTCCTATCTAATAGATCCAGTTCTATCTTCCGTGAGCTTTATTCTAAAAGCGGTTTTCAAACTTCAGGAAATTCATTTCAGGTCATTTTTAGGGGCTATAACAAGGAGAATGAGTCATTATGATTACTCTGCTTAAATATAACACTATCCCCTTTCAGAAGATAGAATATATTCTAAGAGACAATAGAATGGCAATATTACCATATACATTATATTACTGAATAAACAATGAAGATGACCTTGTAGCTGAAGGACTACTTTCAGGTTTCTAAATGGAAGAACGTTTTATTTTCTTCTATGCAGTGCCTCAACAACTCCAACCCTCTCCCTTCTGTGTATGAGCTGAGACCCATACAAACTTCTTCCTTATTTGACTTACAGATATGCGTACCTTTCTGGGAAATTATTATTGTTGCATATAAAATCAATATTAAACATGTTTTTGTTTGCCTACAATTTGCCCCTCGTGGGGGAAAAAAAAAGGATCCATATGCCTTTACTGCTCCACTCTGTCAATTAAAATCTCGACCTCAGGAAAGCTGAGTTTGCAGTGATCATTTTAGAGAAGGCAATTCTGAATTTAACTGGCTCAGAACTGCACACAAGAGAATGGATTGGGTGATTACTAGGAAATGATTTAGAAAAATCATTTTTTTCTAATTAAGAAAAGTGTGGGAGTACCAGAGAAGCCAAAGATGCGGACTCCACCTGCAGCACCGCCTGGACTCATCTACAAACTATTATCACTGCACAATGTAAGCTGTTGTAAAAGACTGAAAAAATATTGTAGAAGATTGTTAAAGAACTAGAAAAACCCTCAGAGGTCTCTCATTATCTACCATCAAAGACCTTAATCGAAGAGGGAAACACCTAGAAACAAAACAAAATACTCACATGCACTTACATGATAATTTTATGAAGACTTTATGGAAAATTGTAAATGGGGATGATTAGTAATATGGATAGGAACCAATGAGTTAATGGAAAACCAAAATATCACATAAAATTAGAAGTTGTTAATTTACTTCAAGGAAACCTTGAATATTTTCCCCATATGATCCCATTAGGAACTCCCATGCCCAACCCCTGTGGCTAGTGAAGGGCTAATTTTAGAAGTCCAAAGTTTTAGAACTCTATCACTACTCAAAATACCTGAAAATGTGTATTTATTAGTTTTAATGCTTTTCCCCCTCCTATCACAAGAACGTAGGACCTCTAAGAGTTATGAATTTCCCTTCTAAGTGACTATGCCAACATGTCACAAAGCTATAATAACTGACACAGTTTACTATTGACACAAAGATACATAATCAATGTAATAGAACAGAGAATAAACAGTTCAGTGGGGCAAGGATGACCTTTTCAATGAAAGGTGCCGGGTCCACTGGGTATCCATATGGAAAAAAAATGAATCTTGACTCCCTAGCTCACACCATTCAAAGACAAAAACAAACAAAAATTCCAGTGAACTAAAGAGCTAAATGTGAATGGCAAAACAATAAAGTTTCTAAAAGAAATCATAGGCAAATCTATTCATAACCTTGGGTAAACAAATATTTTGTAAACTGGAAACTAAAAAGTACCTACCATAAAGGAAAGAATCGGCAAACTGGACTACACTAAAATGGAATGTCTATTCATCAAAAGACACTGGTAAGAGAGTAGAAAGGAAACCAGACTGTGAGAAGATGCTGACCACACACACATCCAATAAAGGTCTCATATCCAAAACACATGTGCAAATCAAAAAGACAGACAACCCCAACAGAAAAAATGGCAAAATACTTGAATAGGCACTTCACAAGAGATGATAAGCAAATGGCCAATATTGAAAAGGTACTTGAGCTCATTAGTCACCAGGAAAATGCAAATTAAAGAGCCATCAGAAGGATCAAAATGAAAACGACTGACAATACCAGGTGTGGCAACTGCGACCCCATACACTGCTGGGGCGAGTGTAAACTGGTACAGATTCTTTGGAAGTCAGTTGGATGGAATCTACTAAAGCTGAACATATCTTACCCTATGATCCAGCAGCTCTATCCCTAGGTGTATATCCAGCAGAAATGTGTACAGATATTCACCAAATGATGTGCACAAGAATGTTTGCAGAAGCACTATGCACAATAGCCCATCAACAGCAACGTGTATTACAAAAGTGCCATCTACCTACATGATGAAGTATTATGCAGCCAGGAGAACAAACTTTGGCTACATGCAATAATATGAATCAATTTCACAATTACAGATCTTCCTCAACTTACGATGGGGTTACATTCCTGATAAACCCATTGTAAGTTGAACATATCACAAGTAGAAATGCATTTAATACACCTAATCTATGGAACATCATAGGGTAGCTTGGACTACCTTAAACATGCTCAGAACACTTACATTAGCCTACAGTTGGGCAACATCACCTAACACAAAGCTTGTTTTATAATAAATGTTGAATATCTCATGTGATTTATTGAATGCTATACTGCAAGTGAAAACCAGGTTATATGGGTACAAAATGGTTTTAAGTGTATCAGCTGTTTCCCCTCGTGATCACAGAGCTGACTGGGAGCTGCCGCTGCAGCCACTGGCCACCGTCACGAGAGTATCATATTGCTAGTCCAGGAAAGGATCAAAATCTAAAATTTGAAGTAGTTTGAATGAAAGAGGCCAGAAGGAGGAGTATATACTGGATGATTCTATTTATAGGAAGTAAAAAAACTGGGCAAAATTAATATATAGTACTAGAAAACAAGAGAAAAGTTACTTTTATAAGGAATTATGTCTGGGATGGAGAAGGGGGCTCCTGGGTGCTATCTTTGGGGTGCTTCTTTTTTCGGTGCTAGTTACAAGGATGTGTTCACTCTGTAAAAATTCTTTGATAGGTCCATTTCTGGTTTGTGTACATTTCTGATGTGTATGTCGTTAAACAAAAATATTTTAAAAGAGAATATGCCAGATCCATTATTTGGTGAGAGAAAGAAAGAAAGGAAAAGAAAAAAGAAAAAAGGAAGTTGGGATGAGTATAAGTGAAATGACCTAAGAGAGTACTCTTAAAAGCCCTCATCACAAAAATTAACTATGAGAGGTGATGGATGTTAATTAAACTTACTGTGATAATCATTTCACAATAATACACTCATAGCAAATCATTACATTGTACACCTAAAACTAAATGTCAATTATGTCTCAAAACTGGATTAAAAAAAAACATTAAAAAACTAAGTGAAATGATAAGGTAAGTTGGCTGATCTACTGATATTTCTTTCTCTCAGTACTGCCAGGTCTTTTGGTGAACATGGAATTAAATTCTGTTCCCAGCTTCCTCCTTAAACGCTGAGAAGCTGAGACTATTTTCCTTACAAACTTAGATTTTTGTTGAATTTTATGTAACTGAGCAGAGGGATCTGGCCACCATGCCAGCAAAAAAAAAGTTAATGAGGAAGAGATTGTGGCTTACGCTGTACTGTGATTAACTCCAGATTTTGAAAATGATCTTCAAACCAAAGAGAACGAAGCAAATGATTCCAAGATTTGGAAGAAAACAACTGAAAACTTAATTTTCTACTGAGTGGCTATTGGAATAGAAGCTGATGAGACCAGAAAGCAAGTGCCAGCTGGTCAAGACCGCAGCTTCCTAGGGTTTAGCTGAGCAAACCCTGAGAATGAAAGCACACAGAACGGGAATTGTTAAAATGATATCCAAAGAAAGAGCACCTCAGCTCCTCAACGTTAAATGTTCAAACGGACAATGAAAACTCACAGCTGCTTTTCTTACCAGGAGGAAAGAAAAGCAGAACTACTGCCCTTTGTTCCACTGCACTTTTTTGTGAATCTGAGTACTGCAGTATTAATGGAAAAACAATGCCCAGCTTAAAAACAAAGGCTCTTACTACAACGCCTTTTGGCAAAAGCCTAATATAATAGACCATTACGGAATTTACCAGCAACATACACCATTTTAAAAAGTGCTTCTTATTTGAATATCTTAGGGCCTAAATTACCTTACCTAGTACATGAAAAATAGCATATAAAAACAAACAAACAAAAAAGCTGTTGTCTATTATATTTAGCCTCAAAGAATTTTAAACCATGCTGTAATTATCATAATTACACTCAGTTACATGAACTTGAGAGTTCTCACTTAGCATATTATTGAAATGACATGATAATAAAACTGTTTATTCTCTTAGATTTCAGCCAAATCTTCAATACTAAGGATGTCCCCGATTCTCAGAACCCTTGGCCCTGGTGCTTTGCCATTACAGACATATCTGTAAACCCTGGGGTATGAGCAAAGGTACTCAAACTACAGTGGAAGGTCTTACATCTAAGTACTGGGTCCAAGTTATTATTCCAAGAGTGTGAAATACAAAACTGTAGCCAGTCTTTAAGACAGTAACTTTCCCATGTTCGTTTCTTGCCTTGTGGTAGATGGATGTCAAAGTCAAGGGTAACGGCATCAACAGCACTGCAGACTTTAATTCTCCACTGCAGGACAGTGACAGAAATTCAAAGATACAGAAGTACTGGATGCTCACCCGCTGTAGTAGGCAACATTACAGCTTATCAGTAACCTCTAGTCAGGCACGGGGGTGGGTGGGCAGCACAGGCAGGTCTGGCCAACAATGCCGTGCCCCTGTGAACTTCCATTCAGGAAACAACCCAATGATGATCAGTAGGGGACTGGATAAATACATTATAGTGCACCCATACAACGGCAGACTATACGTACAAAGAATGAAGAGCGAAAAAGGCAAAGTAAAGGACAATATCTACAATAGCTTTTGTCTACTAAAGCAGGAGGAAGATAAGAATCTCTATTTTTATTTCTTCTTGTAAGCATATGCATAAAGTAAAACCAATTAAAAACAATGGTTAACTTTGCAGGGAGGCACAGGAACTGAGCAGATGGGTGACGGATGGGATGGAGAATTTGTATTGTATATCTTTTTACATTTATTTGTAGGTTGAACAACGTGAATGTATTACATATTTTTAAAAAACATTTTAATAAAACACCTCTCAATTCCAAATTTCTACTCACCTATTTCAGTAATCATCAATCTACCACTTTATATACATGTTGGAAAAGACTGAAAGGAAGTAATTATATCCTCTACCTGAGCCAAGAAACACAAAGGCTTCTGAGAATTTCTTTATGGGAGCAACTTTTTAGAGTACAAAAGTTAAAAGAAAATCCCCAGAAAATACTTTCAATGAATGTTTCTGGTTTATAAAAGGTAAGTGAAATTCAATTACACAGAGAACACATACCGTTTGGATTGTAAAGCCTTTCTGTGCGACAGTACATTGACATACAACGTAAGAAAATAGCTTGAAATACAAAAATACAGTTGTGATCCAGGAAATGGCACCAAATTAGAACAGTTTTATTATGTAACATACCAATGTATATACATTATCCTCCCAAATGAGAAACGATTTGATTCCGAAGTTTAAAATATAGTTTCCAAAATGAATCCTTATTGTGAATTTGGGGAGGGAAATCCTGCAAATTAACACACACCATTTTGATCCTTGACTAAAATATGTACCCTGTACTAATCATCTTTCTCATACAAAATGTATATTATAAATAAAACTTTCAAAAAAGATCTCGGATGTTTATTGCACATCATATAGAATGCTTGCCACCATCTGAAAGGCTTTCAGCCTTTCACTGTAATTTGGGTGAAAACAACACTCTGCAGATATTAGCATATCTAGGATCATATATGATGTTTACCAGAAACAGGAAAATATAACCGTACTGGACTGCTTCTGTCACTTTTTCTAAAATAAGAATGACTCTTTTCTACCGTTAAAAGCAATTACAAGAGATCCGAACACTTTAAAAGTCCTGTTCAAATGTCAGTTTTCTCTTTTCAAATAGAAACCACACATAGAGGCAATTTACCGAGTCATATATCAGTATATCTACTTCCTAGGACCAGCCCTTCTTGAAGTATATATTGTTAAAGATCATACTACAGGGTTCCTAACAAATGCTGTCCATCATCAACAGTTACTGTTTTGGTCTCAACACTTTCAAACTCTCTTAGCCCTGGGAAAGCCAGCACAAACCAGCCAGAATGCAATGGCCTTAAAAGAAAAAAAAAGGTTCCTAATAAGTTTTCGTATCACCTAGTACAGTGCCTAGCACAGGGTAGGCATTCAATAAATAGTTGATCCATGGATGTGTTAAGACCGTTTCCTACACTTAGATGTATTAATGATTTATGAGTAATATGTTGCTTTAGGGCACAAAGATCTAACATGATGACTAAACAAGGAACACGCACGACATGGCATAGATATTGTTAGTTTCTACAATCCTGTCCCAGGATAGAAGGTGTACTTTGAGGGTTAAAACTATTCCAATAGTAAAAACTGATTAGTCAAATAGTTTTATTTTGCCAAGGGGCTCTACCAGTATTAACCTTTGGCAATTCCCAAACATACAATGAACCCAAACAAAACCAAACCAAATTGCACTGTTACAGAGAAACGAGTCCATGGAAGCAGAGGGGAGGCGCCAGTTAAGGGACAGCAACTTCAAGAAGACGGTTGTTTTTTCGCTTGCATGTTGGGACACTCCCGTTTTTCTGGTTGCCCTGAATAAACTTCACACATACTTTGTCTTGTCTGAACTGCACCAGGAACCTAGGAGAAAAGAATAAGACAAACTGAAGAAAAGTACCCACTAAACAGCTGATGATTACAGTAATACCCGCTTTTGTTTTTTAATGGATATTTACCTTGACAAGTATTCCCCCTTCCATCAGCCCTTCTAGCCACAGGATCACACCAACAGGTATTACATTGCATTTGGCTTCCAGTGGCCATAATTTAGCCCTAAGTAAACGCAAGTTCATTAGCTCATCATATTCCTATACCATAAGAAGGGCTATGAATAGTTATTTACATGTTTCAGATGGAAAGATGAACGTGCTATTTTCCATGTTTCTCCATTTCTGCATAGCAAAAATATTAAATTATCAACAAATTGAGAAAATGCAATACAGAATTTCAGAAAAGGGGCCTAGGGCTTCCCTGGTGGTGCAGTGGTTGGGAATCCACCTGCCAATGCAGGGGACACGGGTTCGAGCCCTGGTCCGGGAAGATCCCACACGCCGCGGAGCAACTAAGCCCGTGCGCCACAACTACTGAGCCTGCGCTCTAGAGCCCGTGCTCCACAACAAGAGAAGCCACCGCGATGAGAAGACCGCGCACCGCAACGAAGAGTAGACCCCACTCTCCACAGCTAGAGAAAGCCCGCACACAGCAACGAAGACCCAGTGCAGCCAAAAATAAATAAATGTAATAAATAAATTTAAAAAAAGAAAAGAAAAGGGGTCTAGAGACACTCCAGACTATGGTTTCCAAATGTTGGATATTTACATATATCCTACACATCTTTTTTCATATCTACACACTAAACAAATGTTACAAAATAGCTGTGACCTACTGAATAAAAATGATGAAATCAAGAGTCTGCCAGTTATATTTTTAATATCCACACATACATAAAAACCTATCAGTGTACACCTAAAGCCACCTCTTATGCCACCAGTGGTATATGTGGTACACTGTGGGAAACCATATACTCTAGGTCAAATCTTTTCCTTTCATGGATCACCAGCAGTCAAGTGCCTGCCCACAAGATTATCTGTCACTCCTTCCTACAACAGACATATGACTGGCTTCCCCCTGGGCTGGGTGCTGTGAGGGACAGACATCCAGATGTATAAATTGAGGTCTCTGCCCTCCAGGACGGCATCACCAAGGAGGCATGAGGGCAGCATGGCTGGACCAGAACCCAGCCCTTCCCAGCTCAAGGGCTGTGCTCTTTTCTCTCCACCATCAGAATCAGTGTAATGTTACCATGCTTTCGGTTATGTTTCTCAGGGAACTGTTTTCTGAGTTACTGGCATACAATTAAGTGAGTCACTCTAAAAACCATGTGATGGGTCACATGCTCACTGGCACCCACGACAACAGCTCTGCTCTGTACATGTTAGTCTCTGTTTCAAGGTCTAAAGAGGCCACATTTTGCAAACATTAGCTACTGGAGTGAAACGTGACACATAAGTTTGTACTCATCGGTGGTACTTCTGAGCTTTCAAATGGGCTGTTTCTTTTCAACTTGAAAGCACTAAAAAAGCAGCTCTAGTTCCAAATTCGCCTGAGATCTCTCTCCAGCATGTATACTTATATCTATGTGCCTCAAAGGAAAAACAAAATCTTTCAAGTTTAACATAAATAATCAAATATTTTTACATTTTAATTTTTAAGGACCACTTGTAGTAATAAATGTACGGGGAGTTCTTTTCCCAGTAACTTTAGCATACACTGGCTGTCTCTGTGTTTGCAATTCATGACCGTGATTCACTCTAGAAATAACAGTAACTAAACCTTACTGAGTATTTATCACGGACCACACTGTTCTTACTAAGTTACACATATTAACTCAACTTTAAAACAATCCTATGAGGTAAGTACCATTCTTTATCTCTATTTCATAGAAGAGAAAACTGAAGCCTGGCCCACAGTAAGGACAGAGAATCAGAGAATCCTCCTACAGCAAATAATCATGTCAGATGCACGATTTCACAGCACCAATAAAGAACTTCACAGTAAAAGGAACATAGATTAGTTGTTTGGATTTGAAATATTCAGAAAAACAACTGTATAACTTAAATAATATATGTGTATGTGTGTATTACATGTATGTGTGTATACATGTATGCATATACACATGTATATTTAAAATACTGAATAGAAAAATTCACTTTAGTTTCTATTACTATAGATTCATTTTTAGAAATACTATAGATCTTATTTAAGGTTACCCTTAAAATGCAATCTATTTACAGATTGAATAGTTTGGGAGTTTAAGGACTGGGGATTATAAGGCAGTTGAGTCTCTCACTGAATTCAATTCTCCCTTCTACATGTGCAGGTTAAAACTGCTCTAAGGAAGTAACAGGCCTTTGACTTCCCTCCTGTAAACTGACATATAGGGATTGTGGAGACTGGGTTTGTTAGAATAACTACTTCTACTTCTGAAAAGGATCTACTGAGGAAGGTCCTGGTCACCGCACAGTATGCTGTTTACAACACTGGTCTGTATAGTCTGCAAAAATACGTCATGGGCACCCCTCCCCATGACTCTGTAAAATTTTGTTTAAAATGCTCTCCAAAAAGGAGTATAATCCCTGCTTGAGAGCTCCCAGAGGTTATGAATCAGAGGCTACATGGGAGCCTTGCTCTGCCACGTGGCTTCCTGCACTGCCCAGGAAGGGACCACGGTGCTAGGCAAGCTTCCATCAACTATTTTATTTTTATGAGACCAACCAATAATTAGGAATAGGGGAAGGAAAGGTGTTCCGGACTGGTTTATAATGCTACTAAACGTTTGTTTTCTTCACGTGGCCACACAGAATCTTCGTGTTTATTAAAAGCCTACACAGCTAGAACATCACACTCCTCTTCTGTGACAAGCAGGGTCCCTGCCGCCCTGAAGCAAACTATCCCCATCAGTGTTCCGAGATCATGTGCCTCGAACAGAAATTGTGAGAGCCACTGGAGGGGTCCTGTGGTTGATACAGCACATGGCACCCCCAGAGCCCCTCAGGAGAGTCACAATGTGCAACAGGACTGCAGAGGCTCTGGGAGGTGCTATAGTGAAAAAGGACTGCACATTCCTTCACAGCACATCACTACTAGCATCCTGCAAAGGCAGTGTTCTCAGAATGCCAGCTTGGGAAGTGCTTAAAAGTAGCAATCCTTTGTGGGCTGGATGTTGGCGCGATTTTCTCTGCAAAGATGGCCTTATTAATGTAGCAGACCAAATGCAAGGCTGCTTCATCCATATATCAAGGAGCTTCTCCATCTGAACACACAGAATCTTTCCACGATGAGTGGGAATGACCAGTCCAACCAAAACAAGAAGTATAGTTTCCTGAGTTATGAAAAATTTAAACTAAAGAGAGTTTAAAGATCTAACAGCCCTCACAGCTTAAAACCTTAATTGACTGGAACCCAACAAGCCCTTATCTTTTTTCCTAATTTCCTTGTTTTATGAGAAAGGACCCAATCATAAGGAAAGTTATTTTGTGTAAATTGCATTTTCCAATAAAGGCCAATATCCCCACAGCCCCGCGCCCCCATCTAAACACCATTCTTAGAACAATGAACCTAAGGTTCTGTCAATCCTAACACATCAAGGAGAGTTGGTTTGGTTTACAAGGGGACAGGAATGGGTATGAATTTATTTTAGAGAGACTTTTATAAAGACTTGAGATAGAATAATAGGCTGGCAAAATCGTCATTAGTAAATAAAATCATTTCCTGAGCGATATGGTGATGCAAATTTTTACTCTGCGGTCAAGGAAGTAGATACACAGATAGTAAACAATCTATTAAAAAGTAATCAAGTAAGTGTCAATCCACATAGTAACTAAAATTCATGTCAATGATCTCATACTGACAGATTGAATAAATGGAGGGATGCTCCAATCTGCATACAAATCACATGTCTCCATAATCAGAGCCCTAATGTGAAGCAAAAAAAGCAAATTTCAAATTCATAGCCGTCTTGACACTAGTGGACCGCTGTCAACATGGAACACTTACTCTATAACTCTTGTTTATATGTGAGAAAAGGTATCTCAAGTACCTAACAACATCCCCAACCGGCACTCCTGACTTCCCCTCCCCACACCTCAGCCACCCCCAAACCCCTCTTTCTTCAGTGTCAGCTACTGCAGTAAATGGTACCATGTAGGCTCAGGCCCCGAACCTAACACCCAGTCTGTTAATAAGTTCTCTTTTTCCTTCAAATCACACTCAGAACCCGACTACTTCTCACTACTTCCTACTCACACCCTAGCCTAAGCCTCAACGTCCTTACCCTCAACAGCTCACAGAGGCTCCCAACTGTTTTCTCTGCTTTCACTCTTGCCTCGCTAACAGTCATTCCCCATGCTGCAGCCAGAGAGTTCTTCAAAAACCATAAATGGGATCACGTCACATTCCTGCCCATAACCCACAGTGACTTTTCATCAGCAGCAAAATCTCAATTCCTGACCTCAGCTACCAGGCTCTATACAGCCGGGTCCCTCTGCCTCTTGCTCCAGGGTCTTTCCCCCCCATTTTAACTCTGCCACCACGTCCACTCCTGCTTCAGGGCCTTTGTACCTGCTGCCTCCCCTGGAAGGCATCTCCCTAGATTCCAGTTTCGATTCAAATGTCACCGCATCAAAGAGGCCTCCCTGATCTCCATATCAAAATTAACACCATCTGACCTTTAACCTGCCTTTTTTTCTCCACAAGCACTTGACACTAACCCAAGTCACACCTCCTATGTATTATTTCGTCTGTGCATACTTGTCTCCTCCACTAGGATGTCAGGTATGTGAAAGTGGGGACTTGGTCAGTGTCACTCGCTGCCCAGCCATCATCTAGAACACATGCCGGACACATACTCGGTACTTAATAAGTAGTAGTTGTAAAAATGAATGAGACCAGATCGCTCAGCTAAAAAAGTAAAGTGAAAAGGCATATTCACACAATTCATGAACATACTCATCAGAAATTTCAATATTGAGCTTCTGTTTGGTTTGGCTCAGAGTCGTCCGATAGAGCTTGGTGGCCATTTCAATCAGGTGATCACTGCTGAAGAGAAAGTCTCCTTTACTAGCTGCTTCCGAGCCCTGAAAGGACACACCAAGAGTCAGGTTATCATAATTAAAGACAGCTCAGGAGGTACATGTTTACAGGTTTGGCTGAAAACACATTTATAGTCTCTTTAAAACATCAGCTCCGGGCTTCCCTGGTAGCGCAGTGGTTGGGAATCCGCCTGCCAATGCAGGGGACGCGGGTTTGTGCCCCAGTCTGGGAAGATCCCACGTGCCGCGGAGCGGCTGGGCCCGTGAGCCATGGCCGCTGAGCCTGCGCGTCCGGAGCCTGTGCTCCGCAACGGGAGAGGCCACAGCAGTGAGAGGCCCGCGTACCGCAAAAAAAAAACAAACAACAACACATCAGCTCCTGAAGTCCATCCTCCCAAATAAACAATAAGGACAAACACAGTATTTCTTCCAAGTTGCTCCAAGCACTTTAGTAAGGTTACCTAACCCCTTGCCACCCCAAGTTGGTCGATGGACCAGAAGCACCATCCGCATCACCTGGGAGCTTGTTAGAAAAGCAGACGCTCAGGCCTGACCGCAGGCCCACTGCAAATGATTCCACAAGAAGACCCCTGGGTGATCTGTTTGCTCACTCAGGTTCGAGAAGCACTGACCTAACCTATAACTCATTCTGAAAGGGCTGTTCTAAAAGCTCCTCCATGATTTGGTTAAAAAAATAAGAACAACAACAACAACAAAAAAGACTTCCAACAAATACCCTCAGGCAGTGGCTTTCAACCTTAGCTGCACAAGGGACCCACCTGGGGAGCTTTCAAAATACAGGATGCTTTTGCCCCATTCCAAGAAACTCTGATTCGGTTGGACTGGGGAAATGGCCTGGGGACCAGCATATTTTAATATATAATTGAGGCTTGGAATCACTGATTTAATATGCTCCTTTAGGCTAAAATCCATAGTGGGGAAAACAGGTTGAACTAAGCTTATGGGATTTTCTTATGTTTAGAATCAGCTAGATAGGTTACTATCTATTAGCTAGGTATATGTACCTATAGATGATTAATATTTCCTGACATCTGTTTATTCAGTGACTATTTGTTATGTGACAGGCACTATGCTAAAAGCACGTTACATAGTTTCTTTTCACCCTTACAACAACACTATGAAGTAGGTACTAATATTGTCCCTATTTTAAGAAAAGGAAAATTAGGTAGGCATATTAAAGTTAAATGACTTGGCCAAGGTCACTGTAAAGTTAGTGACACCAATACCAGAGCCTACACTCTTAACCACTCAGTTCAAGCCAGTAGGTCTTAGTTAAGCTGACATTAAAAAATCTTTAGGTCAAAATTACTAGGCAGTTGTTTTATTACAGTTGCATCCTTTAATTAAAAACCACCAAATTAATGATGAACAAGAAGACATTTACTAATTTAATAGAAGAAACAACAGAAGGAAGTATAATTTTGAATATCTTGATATTTCTAGGAATTAGTCTCAAAATAAGGCACATCATGGTGGGTGTAAACAAAAAGCTACTCAGTGAAAAGAGAACTCAAGTGAACGAGTCAAAAAGAGTCATTAATCTTATTCAGTTACTAAAAAACCAAGCCTGAGATTTTACATGAGTGAATATAGACCAAATTTGCAGGTCGGTAAGAAGAATATATAAACTTCAAGTAATAGGATTATTCACATGTGGAAAATTTTAGATCAATGTCTGAGAGATTGGACCAATGCAGAAATCTTTCAGTCAAATCAATAGTTAAAGCTTTACCTCTTTGAGGTGGACGGCAAAGAAGCCATCATTTTGTGAGCTCATCGATACTTTGGTTACATCCACCAGGGGAACCTCTGACTTGATCTGTCCAGACTTTTGATCAGCAAGAAGGAGATTATTATTTGTTAAGAGGAAAATCCGGGATGTACTCTACAAGAAACCAAAACAAAAAAGGATGTAAAACCAATGATCAAAAATACCCCAAAAGAGTTCATGAGTTTAAAGCATTGTTATTTGTAGAAATGTAGAAAATATTATTCTAGTATTTTTCAGCATGCACACCTACGTAAACGAGAACACACTAAAGAACATAGACAATCTATTTTAACTCACAAAAATTTCAGAGAACAAGCAAATTTCCACCTAAGCTTAAAGGTAAGAGAAAACAGCTCCATTCACAGTAACTCTGTAGAGTATATGAAATGCAAATTTTTTTGAAGTATAGTTGATTTACAATGTTCTGTCAGTTTCAGCACACAGCAAAGTGATTCAGTTATACATACACACACACACACACATATATATATATTTTTAGATTCTTTTCTGTTATAGATTATTACAAGATACTGAATATAGTTCCCTGCACTATACAGTAGGACCTTATTGTTTATCTATTTTATATTTAGTAGTGTGTATCTGTTAACCCCAAATTCCTAATTTACCCCTCCCCACTCCTTTACCTTTTGGTAACAATAAATTTGTTTTCTATCTCTGTGAGTCTATTTCCGAAATGCAAATTTTAACATTCAGAAAACTGTCCCAACTGATAAACACTTCTTACAGGTCTTCAGGGTTAGCGTTTTTACCTTCCCATTAGCACGGTTAATTTTGTTCACCACTTCAGCAATGATAATCTTTTCTTCAATGGCATCTTTGAGTTTCTTATACTTGGGATTCTTGTTGATTTCCAGGTAAGGCCCTTGGAATGGCTGCCCAACACTAAAGGAAAAAAGTTCCTCACGTAAGAAATGGTTTCACATGGAAGTACTACTAACTAGAAAAAGGTAACAGGTCAGTTGATTTTGAAATTCAAATTTCGAATATATATATTTTTTTCTTTTCTTTTTTTAACATCTTTATTGGAGTATAATTGCTTTACAATGTTGTGTTAGTTTCTGCTGTATAACAAAGTGAATCAGCTATACACATATACGTATATCCCCATATCCCCTCCCTCTTGTGTCTCCCTCCCACCCTCCCTATCCCACCCCTCTAGGTGGTCACAGAGCACCGAGCTGATCTCCCCATGCGATGCAGCTGCTTCCCACTAGCTATCTATTTTACATTTGGTGGTGTGTATATGTCAATGTTACTCTCTCACTTCGTCCCAGTTTACCCTGCCCCCTCCCCATGTCCTCAAGACCGTTTTCTACGTCTCTGTCTTTATCCCTGCCCTGCCCCTAGGTTCATCAGAACCAATGTTTTTTTTATTTGGATTCCATATGTGTTAGCATACGGTATTTTTCTCTTTCTGACTTACTTCCCTCTGTATGACAGACTCTAGGTCCATCCACCTCACTACAAATAACTCAATTTCGTTCCTTTTTATGGCTGAGTAATATTCCATTGTATATATGTGCCACATCTTCTTTATCCATTCATCTGTCAATGGACACTTAGGTTGCTTCCATGTCTTGGCTATTGTAAACAGTGCTGCAATGAACATTGTGGTACATGACTCTTTTTGAATTATAGTTTTCTCAGGGTATATGCCCAGTAGTGGGATTGCTGGGTCATATGGTAGTTCTATTTTTAGTTTTTTAAGGGATCTCCATACTGTTCTCCAGAGTGGCTGTGTCCATTTACATCCCCACCAACAGTGCAAGAGGGTTCCCTTTTCTCCACACCCTCTCCAGCATCAACATTAGAGAAATGCAAATCAAAACTACAATGAGGAATCACCTCAAATATATTTTTGATGTGATCATGGCATTTGGTTGGTAAGACTTTGATAAAAATCTTATCACATGGAACAACCAAGAAAGAAATCACTCACAAGTAGGACAGCCAAGACCCGTGTGCATGGCCTCACAGGAAGGAATAGGTCATTCCTTTTCATCTGTTATTATAAGGTTAACAGCTGCCTACACAGGATTCATTAATATCTTTAAACAATACGTAGCAATGGTAAAAAGAGCACAAATCATTAGCATCACCTGCTCCAGAGAAAATTTTCATTTTCTCACAGAGAGTAAGGAAATCAGTAGGCCTTCTGGGGAAGAACAGATGCAGGGCAACCACTTGAGAAGAAAACGGCAGAGCACTTAATATTACCATGTAACTCTGGCTCTACGTAGGCCATATATGAAAGAAAAATCGGGCCTTTCCTCTTAGGATATGCCCCTAACTGGACAGAGGTGGCCAAGGTAAACATCCAGAATCAGAGCAGTTTTCTTCCAAACTACTTCTTGCAAGAGGCATGATCATGCACACGGCACCAAGGTGGCTTTCCCTAAAGACCTGTGGGGTGACCGGGAGGCTTCTTCAAAGACATCAAGGAAAAACCACGGCTTCATTTCGAGCTATAAAGTTCTGGCAATTTGCAAATACAACTGTAAATGCTTGTGTTGTGTGTGGAGGATCAGGGAGGAAAATCCACGTAGGTGGTCAGTGTTTCACGGCTCCCAGGACAGAAGAGGCTGGCACCCCTAAGGACGGCCGCTTCACACGGCGGTGGGAGGGTAAACGATTCGACCTCTCAGTGCTAGAGGGTGAGCATGCTACCATCCCCGAAAACTAATAAAACTACCCAAGAGGACTTGGCTTGATATTAACAGTTTTTGGTTGTTGTTCACATTCAAACACCTTTTTAATAATACAAAGTGCTAACAGTCTTTGAATTTGTTTCTTCAAAAGTGCATTTTTTTCTCCTTCCAGTTTCTAAAGAGTCATCCATAGGGAATGTTAATTAAGGTCACTGTATAATGTAAAGACATATAAAGAAAAAGTTGAATGAATTAAGTTGGTGGAGAAAGAATACAGACAATCTAACTGTTTGAATACGCTTTACAGAGCAGGTACTTTGAACAGTGTTGGATTTAGATGCTGTGTTTGATTGAGGAGAGTGTACACCCCCTCAAGCAGCCAAGTCAGCTGACCAAGGAAGCTGTGTCATTTAAAATATCTAAAGCAAATGAGTTTGGCAACTTATGTTCATTTAATCCTTTAAGAAGAAGAGCTTTCAAATATGTGTAGACGTAGAGAATACACACACACCACACGCAGTACGTGTGAATATACTTAGCATATAATGAATTTTTATTTCTAAGACATTCTTTGGGAAAAGCTAAAAGTTGTTACAGATTTGGCTTGAAACTGTACAATCTACTTTTTTAGAAACATCAGATGTAAAGGGGATAGGAATTCTAGGGGGAAAACGATGAGCTTGGGAGATGTAAGAATATTCTGATAAGCAGTTTTTACCAAGAACTTCACTTGGCAAACTTGCAGTTGGTGTTCCTTCTTTTACTGAGTACTTGGTATCTACAATAAAGGAACTGAACTTGCTGCAGAGGCCAGTGAACTCACAGCCAATAAGTTAGCCGACCAAAGGCCACCACAGGCCAGTGCCTAGGCAACACTCAGAAAGTGACAGACTGGCTCATTCTTCATTTATCTTACAAATGAGATTCTGACCCAGCTTGTTAAAGCAGGAAGATTGGAATGGTGATTACAGTGGACTGCCATAAGAAACCAGCTAGTGTCCAAAAACTACAGAAAACGAATGGGAATTTACAATGTAAATTTATCTTAACAGCCTAGACAATTTTTATTTTAAATGACAACTTCTAATTATTTAGGAAGTGTTCAGGTAATGCCAATAGAGTTAAACCAACAAATGTGATCTCATTTCTCAAAGTATACTATGGAAGCCCTTGCTCAAATGCGTTACATTCATATCCAGCTGATCATAAAATAATTCATGAAATTAAAAATCTGTGTATTACTAAAATCAAAACCCACTAGAAAATGCCTATGAATATATTTGAGAAACTTTTAAAATATTGACTTTTATGGGTAAAGCAAAGCCATAATACCTAGATGGGTATAAAGCCTTCTTGTCTTTGAAGAGTTCACTGGCTTCTAGTTTCTCTTCATAAATAAGTTTCTGTTGGTCTGTGAATTGGTCCCTGTATTTTTTACACTGTGAGATATGAAAAGAAGAAAAAAAAAAGGACATCACTTATATAAATAAATCATTACTCATCCTTAAATATGCTAAGTCAATTTACCAGCAGTAAGTATAATCGTAAATGTGTATGAAATATTCATTCAAAAGGCCAAGAGAATTTTTCCTTCCTCAGCTTTAAAAGGTTGGTCTTGGAAAATGTCATAAAAACTACTGTTTGTATGGCAGAACTTGCGATGCTATTTCAAAACATCTGGCCCGGGCCCCCCAGGAGTACCGTTTCCTCCCACTATGATGTCAGCCCTTGGACATCCACAGTCCTGAGCTATCATACTCTTTCAGAGGCTCACAGTAAGGAAAACATGGTACATCACAACCCAGTGCACATATTTATAGACACACATATAGACAACTTACACAAAAGCTTCACCAAACAATACTTATCCTTTCTACGATGTCGTATGTTCCGTTATTTTCTATTGTACTGTATTTCATTTTAAAATGCTGGTAGTAATCAACTAAACTGATTTCATGACCCACAAGTATGCTATCACCTATAGTTTGAAAAGCACTGTTCCGAATCCTCCATTACCATTTTATAACGTGGACATGGGACCTGAGAAATCTTCCCTTCACCCGATTCTGAGATTGCACTGAAAGGAGACGGGGGTGGTGGGAGGGGCAGGACCAGGTTCTTTAGATGAACTCTCTAAGAAATTGAGTTCAGGGGTGGTTGAGGACCACCCACATAATCATATAAAGGAACGTTAGCATTGCTGCCCACCCGTAGAATAAACTCATCCCTCTCATTCTCCACCCCCAGTTCAACGGAGGTAAAGGCAAGGCTCAGGGGCAGGGGAAATGACAGGCAGAGTGGATGCCCAGCATTAGAGGCTCCCCATCATTACTTCTGAAAATAGTTTCCATATCAGACTCAAAGGGGGAGATGAACATTGAAGACACTGGCGAATCTTGCCAAACTGACTCACTAAGTTAGGGAACAGAACTCAGAATCCAGTTCTATACGCTGTGCTGGTATCACTGCTCAGGGATAATGTCTCTCTATACATAATTGATTCAGTTAAGAAGAAGCCCATAGTACTGGGCAGGAAAGTTTCCCAGAAGACGTATCCATCAATCGTTCACTTACTAAAATACAAGGCCTTCAACCTAATGATTTCATTCTATCTGAATGACATATATTTAGCATTCCATATATCAACTAAGTTATTGAAATGAAGCCAACCTCTGTACAAGTACCTCATGTATTCCACACAGAGCACCACCTAAATTACATGTTATGCTCTCATATAAAATTAAGTGAGCCAAAATATAAGGCCAAATCAAGTAGATTTTCAGCTTCCCTTTCACTCAGGTAGGGAAATTTTAATCTCTTTAATGTCCTTTGAGTGACTTTAGAGCTTCTTCCCCCCTCAGTCCATTAAAATGTGTGTGTTCTCATGTGTGTCTACGTATGTCTTCGTAGAAAGTAAACTCATACAATTTTCGAGACTTTACTACTCACAAGAAGACGTTCAAATTTTATTACTTCTACCTCCAGCAAATATTTCTTCAACTAAAGATGAAAACAAAAGTGAAAACAAAAAACTCAACTACTTGAAAGCAACTGGAATCTGGACGGGAAAGACAATGCAGGCTTGCTCTTCCCTTCCCAACCACGGATGAGACAGGATGCCACAGGAGCACCTGGGGCTCTAGGAATTCTCACAGAAAGCCAAGCACGCTGCCAGCTTCAAAAACACCAACTTCCTCAACTAATTCTCCTTGAGGCTAGAGGAAAATTCTGCTTTTATGTAACACTCCTCAAACACTCAACATATATGATAAGAAGTCTCTGAAAAAACATAGCAAGACAATTTTTACCCTCCACAAGTGGAAAATCCTTTTTAGCTCCTTGTGAGTAGAATCCAAGAATAGGTAAGGTCTTGATGGCCAATTCTTATCTATCGGAGATAAGGAAGGCACCTTATTTTTCATTTCCAAGAAGTATTTTTGCACCTGTGTTGGGTTTGAGAGAAAATACCAGATGAGTAAAATACACCAGAAGAAAACACTGTTTGACATAAACCAGACTCAAAGAAACCAGTCTTTAGTGGAATTTACCAAGTTTTAGTCCATAAGACTTTGTAACTCTTCTGGAAAGTTTCTATTCCCCTCTTCACATTGGTTGGAGAAATCTAAGCTCCACCAAATGGTTAAGAGAAAAGAAGAATACTAATGCGCATACTAATTTTAATATTAACATTAATACTAATACCAGTCAACATTAGCGAGCTGCAGTGTTTGACAGGTAGCCACTAGGCCCAGGTGGCTATTTATACTTAAATTTTAAGTAATTAAAAAAATTAAAAATCCAGTTCGTCAGTCACATTAGTTACATTTCAAGTGCTCACTAGCCACGCGTGGCTAGTGGCTACTCTACTGAACAGCAAAGATACACAACATTTTTGTCACTGCAGAAAGTTCTACTGGACATCACTGCTCTAGAGCAGCGGTCCCCAACCTTCTTGGCACCAGGGACTGGTTTTGTGGAAGACTGTTTTTCCACGGAGGAGGGGGATGATTCAGGCAGTAATGCAAGCCATGGGGGGCGGCAGATGAAGCTTTGCTCGCTTGCCTGATGCTCACCTCCTGCTGTGCAGCTCGGTTCCTAACAGGCCTCAGACCAGTACCAGTCGGCGGCCTGGGTGTTGGGGACCCCTGCTCTAGAGCACTTAACATGGGCCAGGCACTGTGGGAGCTTTATAGTGTTACTTCACCTTAATCCTTACCATACCTCTACGAGTTTAATGCTATTATTATCCCCATTTTACAGATGACAAAATGAGGCTCACAAATCTGTGAGTGGTGGAGCCAGCTGTCTCCAGAGTTTGCACTCTTCACCACTACATCTACTCCTTGGAAAGATGGAAGGGAACTTTAGAATCCATCCCGGGAGAGGGGCATAGCCTTGCTCTCCCTCACCCCTCCACCCACTAGCTTGTTTGCCAACCTTACTTTGCAGCGGCTCATGGCAGTTTAGCAGGGCAAGCTCTTGGCATTCCCCTCAAATTCCTAGGCTGAAACCCTAACCCCCAAAGGGATAGTGTTAGGAGGTGGGGCCTTGGGGAGGTAATGAGGTTGAGAGGAGGTCATAAGGGCAGAGCTTCCTAGATGGGATTAGTGCCCTTAGAAGAAGAGACAGGAAAAGAGTTAGCTTCTCCTTCTCTTTCTCATGTGTGGAGACCAGGAAGAGGCCCTCACCAGAACCAGTCCATGCTGGCACCCTGATCTTGGGCTGTC
This sequence comes from Hyperoodon ampullatus, assembly GCF_949752795.1. Lineage (NCBI taxonomy): Eukaryota > Metazoa > Chordata > Mammalia > Artiodactyla > Ziphiidae > Hyperoodon > Hyperoodon ampullatus. The sequence continues at coordinate 44,227,585 of NC_136921.1, forward strand.
CAGCCTCCAGTACTGTGAGAAATAAATGTTTATTGTTTAAGGCACACAGTCTATGGCATTTTTGTTATAGCAGCCTGAACTAAGACACCTGGCTTTCTTGGGTTCACTTTCCCCGAAGTATGTTCTCTCTGTCAAAGAAGAAGAATATTTGATTAATCACGTACAGGCCTCTTTCTGACACAATTCTACTTGAATTTTAGAACCGATGATAAAAAAGGTCACAAACTCTCAGTGGCACAGTTATGATTTAATTGTTACCAAATAAGTCACATATTACTGAGTTGGTGCTATTAACTAGTTAATGCAATAATGCTAATTAGCCATATGTAAAGTATAAACTTACAATTCTCTGAAGTGTAAATTCATAAATTTTCTTTCCAGCATTGGCTCTGAAGAATTTCCTGTACTCCCTGCGGACCTTTAAAAAGAAGCAGCAGAATACAGAGGTTAATACACGGCCAGCAGATGCCCATAAAGGTGATACACCACTATTAAAATCGAACATAGATGGAACAAGTAAATGTATGAGTGTCTTTCTGGATACAGTAAAATACTTGAAGCATACTGAGACAGTGGGTTTTAAATTGGAGAAAAAGAAATTCAGAGATGCAAGATAATACCAGAGTGTTTTGATGTTTTTAATCCTCTTAACTAGTTTTTAAAGAGCCTGACAATCTGATGAGAAACGCTTTATAGGCATAGCTGCAAACCCATGACAAATCAAAATACATTCCAGAAAAAAATTATATAAGGTAATTTTCACTTCAAATTGTTCTTAGAAGGCAAAAAAATGCCTGAAGAAACATATGGCAGTTTCCAAAAGCCTTGCATATGAAGACAGGACTTTAGTACTGCATACTGAGAAGTGAATGTGACTAAAAATAAAATTTAAAAGGAAGATACTGAATGATCATTATCTCCCATTTAGGTGCATTACTTTTTCTCTTACCTCTATTCCCATCAAACTGTCTACTAAAACTAATCACAGCACTTAAGACATCATATTACAGTTTTAGTTTACCATTTCTTCCTTGCTATATTGTCGTATTTACCTTGTATACTAGTGTCTAACAAATAAAATAACAGGTGTTTGCTAAATGAATGAATGATAGCTAAATTTGGAAACTGAGGGGGAAAACACTTAAAATGTTTATCATCATTCAGTTATAAATGGGAGAGTTAGAATTTAGCAAAATATGAGCCTACTTGAATAATTCAGACATTATGTATGTTTTTCTTATATCTTTAGCTTTCCGGGTTCAATTGCACATGTTCAAAATATTTCTACATTAGGGACTGTAAACTAGCAAACTAGTAACCAAATTGTTTGTCGAAAAATGTTTTATATGCACATTTTAAAATTAAGACGTTCACACAGGAATTCAGGCTGCAGGTTTCTCTTACAATTTTCTAAGATCTAGCAACAGTGAGTCCTATTCCCACGTGACAAAGACTGAGTGGACCAGAGCAGCCGTTGCTGCCTTTGGAAGAGAGCTGTACCCTCCAAACCGCAGGAGGCCCGCCGTTCCTACCCTACCTTCCATCTGCTACTTCCCTCGTCCATGTGACCTGCCTGGTCCCTCTGGGCATTTGAGCACCAGACCTATTCTCTACATCTGCGGATTATTAAGGGTTAAAAATTCTCCCATACACCACATAGGCAGTTCTTCCTTTAATTCATATCTTATGTTACTGATTATCATTTCTCTTTTAGCCATGGAGTTGCCTATAACTATTTCAAATCTCACTTAGAAGGTTAGAAGGAACAAGAAGAAAAATGATACCTATTAATTAGCCCCTGAAATTGTAAGAGTGTATAAAAGCAGAGAAGTTAAAGCGCATTTCATGAAAACATACCCTTAGAAATATACTAGAAGTCCTATATTTACTTGAATTTCATTGTAACTGAGCTCAATGCAACATTCTTTTTGATACAGGACAGGCCCTTTCTCCTGAAAAACAGCTACACACAGAAGAGGCCTGGTGACAACATGCTGGCATATAGAATGGGTTCCCTTCATGGGCCCTGGGGTCTTAAAAAGGGTCCACTGAACATTGTAATCAATTCCACAAGAATCAAATCATTTAAAAGGGCAAAATTGCTGTTCATATCAACATACTTGTTTTTTTAAAAAAATACAAAATTATTACATTCTTGGACTTCAAAGATGTTTAATCTTATAACAATAATGGTAACATATTAAATACTCCTGTTGTGTGGAAACTGGAAAAAAAAAGACAGTTATGTCTATAGAGTAAGCCCAGTTAACTTCAGCTAAAACAGTATTCACCTGTGAACTGAATTTGGTTTATAGGATGCTAGCATACACTCTAAGCTAAAAGTACTTTTTAAATCATATGCAATTAGTTAAATCCAGAAAACTGAAGATAAACATGATGTTGCTGGTAGAAATCATTATAGAGAGTAAAAATCCTGACTCAATTTTGTTTGTTCCTTCCTTTTATGAAAATTAGAATGCAAATCAGAATGTGAATAAAATGGGAAATAAAATCCTCCGTTTTAACTTTAAAAAAGTAGTAACAGAACTTGTTCAGAATTCTTGAAATAGAACATCTTAAATTCATATTTAAGTTACTTCTTAATTACCTCAACAATTACTTGATGAATATTCATTATAATAAAAAAGTTAATTTACTAAAAGTTTACAGGCTAAACTTTCAGGGAAAAACGCAGATTGTTCAAAGCAGAGTTTACAGATACTGCTAAAACAGTTCAGGTTCAGAGTCAATGGTTTCCTGGAGGATATTCAAATATTTTTAAAAAATGAATTATTATAGTATTATAGTAAAAATAACAAAGAGGAAATGTCCAAAAAAGGCCTAATTATCCCAAAATGACAATATGGATGGCTCCCTACAGTGAGGGGTTACTGAATATTAGGAAGACAAAATCCTTATATTGCCTAAAGGTCGTTCTCAAGGTTTTCCAGAGCTCAGAGTCATATTCACTAACATGCAAGCTTACATCAAGTAGGAAGTATTGCTTGAAAATAAACCCGGCCCTAAATTAGAGGGCATTTGAATCTAAAGTTCTCTTTAACCTGAAAGATCTACTGCTGGTCTTATTTGTCAAAATCTGTACATTTATGAAAAACCCTTTCGTTTCTATGCTGAACAATTAGAACGATGGGCGCTTTGAAGAAAGCTCTGTTCCAGGAGCCGTCAATGGGACAGAATCGATGGGTAAAGGGAAACAAAAGCCCAATATCCCCAGGCTGGTCACTGCAATGGTAGGTCAGCTTCTAAGCTCAACTGCTGTAACTCTGTCTCCTAAATGAAAAAAAATCTTCATCCTCATAAAGAGAACATTAAACAGAACTTGGATAACAAAGAATAAAATATGCTACATTACTATTTAAAGTAATATGCTATTACTTTAAACTTATTATTTAAAGAAAGACAATGCAATAAAATCAGAAAATTTGGGTGTACAGGTTTGTTCTCAAAAGGAAACCAAATTAGGCAAGATGACATTGTAAAAGACTGTGCAGACCATGAGCAAGCATAATCAATCGTTTGGTCAGAGTTAGTAGGTGCTAGGCTTCACTGAGTTCACCGTGGACAGAAAGAAGAGGTTGAGGAAGTACCTTCAGTCCAAGCCAGTAAGCCCAAATGACAGCAACTGCATGCTTACGCCTAGCCTCCTCCTTCAAGCGTTTCAATTCCCTTCGAGCCTAGAATGTTTTAGATGGTAAATAAAAGAGACAGCCCAATGCAGACAGCACAAATGACCAGAAAAAGACACCCCACCAAACAGAAGAGCCAATTTATGTATCAGGATTTCAGAATGAAAGAGAAATGGTGCACAATCATTTAAACCCAAAGCATCAGTGTCAGGCTAGCATAGTCCCTTGTATTTTCAGTGCATTGAGACTCTGTCCCAGAGGAGGGTACCTGAGGGAAGCACTCCCCTGCCCTCCCCCTTACTTCCATTCTGTTCCTTTTCTCTCCCCTGTTCTCTCTCCCTCTTCACTCCCTTCTCCACACTCTCTCACTCCCCTCCCTCATCAAAGCCTTAGATCTGTGAGTGGCACCTAATGATTTACTTAGACTTCCCTTTGCTGCCAGCCCACGGGGCTAAAGAGGCTGTGAATTCCTGAGTTCATTCATTTGGACGTATAAGAAGACAGCTCTTGTGAACAACCATTTAGAAAACTGGAAGGAATAAAGGCTGCGTCTCTGAAGTTTCCAACAAAAACAACAAAACCCCCAATGTTTTCCAGTTGGAAAATTAGAAGTAGCATGTATCAAAATTCAATATTAGGTAAGGCCCTAAACAGTGAAATATATGGAAGCAAGATAAAAAAGTGAAATAACTCTTAGGTTTAAAAATCAATCTTAGGGAAAAATTAATCTGAGGCATGCTATTTTAAAAGACAGGAACAGACAGGCACTAACGTTTCATTACATCCCAGTACTCAGACTGGGAAATGGATTTCTCTCATTCAGTGGGGAAATCCCAGAGTAATTGTCTAGGAGTCCCTCTGCCTCTGCTAAGACAGTTCCCTCAGTTTATAAAAGGGAACTAGTTTGTTCCACACAGGTTTTCAGGGGAGAACACAAATGAACAACTTTGGTTAGTTTGTGGCAAGTTAACATCCTTATGGCAAATGTTGACTTTTCTCATTTTTCTCACAAGACAGGTTTATAATGTTGACAAGGTAGACTTAAAAACATAGGACCGTAATGATATTTGAGTTTCTAACTGGGATACACATGTTTAGCAGAGATGATCTTTGATTTTCTAAGTGACAAAAACATCTAAAATGCTCCCTCCCTTGGGATATGTGAAACGGTCACAGAGCCCACGACTCTGCCTGGGGATTAGTGAGAGTATTTCAGGAGGCTTTTGTTTCTGAACACAAACAGCTGATGCCGAAATTCCTGGGATTCTTCAGGGGCAATTACAGCTAGCTTTGCATGAACATAGCTTTCTGCTAAATCACAGATGATATTTCTTTTCACATATAATATTTTGCTTATAATAATCAACAGCTGCCACAGTGAGCCTAAAAAACAATTCATTCATGGATTAATATTTTTGTCGAGCATGCGTTAACGGTGTTTCTATTATTAACAGGGTGCAGAAGACCAATCGAAACCCAAACTTTAACATTCCCATCATGCCCCCGTCGCGCACAAAAACACCTTCAGAAAACTGCCAGGATACATTAGGGGGGTAAAAAACAAACAAAAAACCCCCCAAAACTAAACATGCATGTTACTTGAGAGTTTAAAAAAAAGAGCAACTATGCTAGTACCTCATTAGTAAGCAATTAATTAGTCTTTTTTGCCTACGCATGCTTAAGCTTCCTAATGTGCTCTTGGCACAAATATCTCCAGGGTTATTTAAATCTGGCTACTAGGACATGCGCCAGTGTGAGCCACTGTTAACTATGGGTCTTCATCCCCTGAGATGCTAGAGATATGGACTGATTATTGCGGATTCCAGGATGGAAGTGACGGGATGTGCATTTCAAGTACCTTAGATCCAAGCCAGTAAGCCCAAATAACTGCAATAGCATGTTTATTCCTAGCCTCCGCCTTCAGCCGGCTCAGTTCCCTTCGCGCCTGTGATGCATTTGAAAAGGAGTTACAGAAAAGTTTAAAGGCAAGAAAGGTTACTGCTGATTCCCAATGGAGAAAGAGGAAGAGAGACACCGGTCACCATCAAACAGTAAACACAAAAGCGTGTGCCACCACCCCACACCGAAACGCTGGAAAGAGCAAGAGGCAAACACGTGCTCAGGAGCTTAAGCCAGTGAATCCCGAACGGGAGGGTCCGCTGCTCCACACCTCACTCCTGACCCGCTGCCTTCCCGGGCGTCTCTGGCCTACCTGGGTACCATGCCAATACGCTGCGATGGTGGTGGCTGCTTCCTCACAGCGCTTCTGATGCTTCAGCTCCCGCAGGATTTTTCGGGCCTAAAGCACAGAATGACCCAGAAAGATAGAAAATTAACACCAAAAAACTATATCCATAGTGACTTGAAAAAAACTACCTGAAGAGATCGTCATAATCCCCCTTCTCAAGGGAAAAATCAATAGCTTAAAGAAAGGAAAAGGGAAGGTTGCTTTATTAGCCCAAAATGGACCATGAGAAGGTGGTAAATGAAGCCATTAGCAAGCATGACAGTGTAGCCCCACTCAGATAGACAGCGGCCTCCCACGCCCTGACACGTGACAGGAAAACACCTGACCACAGCAATACAAACTGGACACGGCAGATGGAAGCAACAGTTCTCAGAAGGTGGTCAGTGGATCTCCAACGATCCACCAAAATCCACTTGATCACTTTTATTATTATTGTCTGGAAGGAACTGTAGCTGTACTTTTTTTTCAAAAGAGATGGCTGAAAACTTGCTATAAAATAAAATTATCTCACTGGTTCAGTACTAGTGGCTTCTTTCCAGGAGTTGCTTGAAACTGATTTAGTGGGGGCCAGGAGGACAGCCGGTTTGGAGGCGAACCCTGAGTTCTGCCTCTGAAGTCTCTAGACTGGACGCCTGGACCCAGGACTCGGTAGTAGGTCAAAGAAAAACCTGCAGGCAGCAATTTCACTTACTCTGAGCACACCAGACTTGTATTTGGCCATTGCTGTGGGACAACTACTAAGCACCTGGGCTGCCCACAGGCCTAGACAAAGGGCAATGGAAGCCGCAGGACTCCTGAACCAAGATTTGGCTTGTGGGCTATAGTGTGCTGACTCTGAATCACACTTTGGCAGAAAGGACCCAGAACCAGGTGGTGGGTGCGCTAGGACAGCCAGCGCTTAGGATCTTTCAATCATGATGGGGCAGCCTGCAAGATGGTCACAGGGAAGGTATGGAAGGCATTGTGCTGGGGTGCTGAGGTATGGCAGGGCTCACAGGTATGGAGGCAACAGTGTGAGACAGCCTTTTGCACTACAGCTTCCCTCGCAAACAGGGGGCAAGAGGATATTGAAATCATGTACGGTATTATTTCAAGGACTTCCTGCTCAGAGAACAAAGCTCTTGAAAAGAAAGCAGGAAGCAGCCAAGACATGGTGTAGGGCCGGAGCTTGGCCCATAATATTTATTTTTTCCATCTGACTGTTTACAGGGTAGGCAGGAGATGAGGAACCCTCCCCTGCAGGGTGAGCCCAGAGACATCATCCTTTGTAAAGAACATGAAAACCTCACATAAATAAGGATCACTTCTTTTAAACTCACCTTCCAACCCCGGATATAAGACTGAATTACCAAGGCAGAGCTCTTTATCTGTTGATACCTCTTTTGTTGCTGTAGGGTGAAAGGGGAAGATATCAGCAATTCCATTTACATATCCATAACATGCACACTGAGAAAGAGAATTTGCTCACTTAGTGCAATGAACTCTTGATCACCCATATTCTTTCTGGGAACCAATAAGTACAGAAATCAAAATATCCAACCATCCAAAATTATTATGATTAATCCAAAGTTTGCTTCAAGGATGGTACATATAATTCATTTCTAAATGACTCAGGACCCACCATTTTTAACATCTGTTCTTTGTGTCATGCTGTTATATACAACATCGAGCACATAGCGGATACCCAGTGAACACACATGAATGAATACACGCTGAGTTCTGCATCTGCTCCTAAGCCTTCTCTCTTCTTGGTGCCATTTCTCAGCGTGCTACTCACTGGGTCAGCCTCTAACGTCCCCAGTTCCTTTTAGGTTTGCTGCTTTTACTGCCTCAAGCTGGGAAATCAGCTAACAAATTTAAGTCAACTCCTATCAATCGACTAAACTTTATTTATTGAGCTCCTACTCGCCATAGAGCCCTTCAATAGAACCGTGAGGATGTTCAGCTGCAGCAGAGGTTATTTCCAGGTGGGGAAGGTTAAGGAAGACCCAGTGAGATCTTCCCAAGAGTGGGCTCGGCAAGCTCGACACCCAGAGGCCCTTACTTCCAGGGCCAATGCCTTGGAGAGTGGAGGCTGCTGGAACACTATCCCTAGAGAAGTGAGCGCTTACTGTATTTCGTGGGGAATATTCACTACAACGTGGGCATTTGTGATGAAATTTCACAGCTTTTCAAACAAAATACTGAAGTCAGGCTGTGACTCAGACCCTGGAAATGGCAGACTGCCAGCTCCCTTTCTCTGAGGGGGAACAGATGCTCTCAGGACTCTAGGCTATGTTCTGGAAGCTCAGAGAAAATGAGCAGCTGAACAAAAGAGGGTGCCAGAGAGAAAGGCAAAGAGAACCCTGGGACCCTGTACAAGTCACTACCTTCTTTGGGCCTCAGTTCTTCATCAGACAACTGAGGAGCTGGAAAATCTCTAAGATTCCACACGGAGTGAAAGTCCACGGCTGTAGGGTCTAAACTGTACCTACAATATCTGACCATCACTTCTGACATTCATTTGGTACCTCAATGTCTTCTTTTAAAATTCCTACATGGCTTGAAAATAACTGTCTTTAAAATTCACCTCAAGGAGCCATGAAATATCACAGAATATGGATTTTAAGATAAATAGTAACTGAAAATGGTCATTCGGAAAATCTTTGAGTTATGTAGTCAAGGGAAAATCACTGGCTTGGATAACTGTAGTTAACTGGTGGAGGTATTTACAAGCATACCTTGTTTTATTGTACTTTGCAGATATTGCGGGTTTTTTTTTTTTTTACAAATTGAAGGTTTGTGGCAACCTTGTGCTGTCAAATGGTGGCTAGCATTTTTTAGCAATGAAATATTTTTTAATTAAGGTATGTACATTTTTTTAAAGATATAATGCTATTGCACACCTAATGGATTACAGTATAGCATAAACATGACTTTCATGTGCACTGGGAAACCAAAAGATTTGTGTGACTCGCTTTATTGCAATGTTTGCTTTATTGGAGAGGTCTAGGACCAAACCCACAAAGTCTCTGAGGTTTGCCTGTAGTTCAAATTCTAAAACAGAAGTAACACCAGAGCAAAATTAATACTTCCTCTAAAGTTTGGGCTATTATTTGTTATCATTCTAACTCTCAGAATCACAAATTAATGATACATATGGTGACTTTTTTAAAATCTGGAGATAACAAAAGCTCTATATTGGGAGGGAGGGTGGAAATAGCACTTGCTATTTTTGGTTCCTTGCCTGTTTCTCCTCATCCTTCTGATGAAATGGCCCCTTCCAGAAGGTCCTCCTTGACCACCCTATCTAATCTCCAGTCTCCCCATTATTATTTATCTCAGTTCTCTATTTCCTTCCTAGCACTTACTACAATCTGTCATTGTTCTATTTATTTGCTTAAATGCATATTGTCCCTCACTAGACATGAACTGTATGTATGAGGTCAGGAATCAGGTTGTTTGGTTCACCTTGCTATCCCCTGAACCTGGCAGAACAGAATAAGGGTTTCAAAACTATTGGTAGAATTCAATATAGATGAATTCAAAACTTGGTGTTTCTTAATGATCTCAAAATAAATAATAAAATGGGTTCCTTGAGGACTGGCTATTTGTGGGTCCTCCCTTTCTCAGGCAAACAGAAAACAGAGCGTTATGAATCTGCCAAAGGGCCAAATACCACTGCTATGTGCACCCAGGTTGGTGACAATAGTCTTCTGGGCCTCTGCAGAATACATGTTAATGAACCTATCATTAACGTGGCTGGCTAGGGTCATACTTTAACACTTGTACTGTTGGTTATACTCTTTTAACTTGAGGAAGCAATTTTAAAGATATTCTTTTAAAGATCACATAATTTTTCCTTACTTTTCATTTAAGTAACTCATTAATTTCTAAAACTTGGAAATTATACACTAAAATGTATTACATGAGAACAGGCCAGCATAAATTATGTCCTGATTATACACACCCTTAAAGCGAAACTTCTCTACAGCTGAAAAAGAGGAAGAACACCCTAAAGGAGATTTGACTGAAATTTTAATTCAGTTTCCAACTCACTCTCTAGTGAAAAAGCAGAGAATGAAAATGTGTTTGGAAGCAGTGCTCTTATCATTAAAATTCATTTTGTGAGAACGCAATGCCAAGTTCAAGCTAGCCTAGAGGTAAACCTTCAGGCTTCCCTCAAACCTGTTACACCTCCAATGAAACATCTAAAATTGAGTAAGAAAGAAAATTCCCCAAAGAAATTCCATATCAATTAAATAAACATACTTTATTTTTGAGTCTTTTCCCAAAGGGCCAGATATCTGAGGACTAAAGGAGATCCAACCCTTTAACCCAAACCCAGAATTCTACTAAAATGTGGCATTAGCTTTCTGGAATTAAAGCCATTTTCAGTGTTCCTACAATAAATGGAAAACAGCCAATTATTTGGGAAAATTGACCCTACTATACTCAAAGGGTTAAATGACATTATCTCTTCCAATCTGATAACCAAATTCAAGATGTAGATCTCCCACTACATGTATCTCCATCAGTGGAAGACAGCGGGATAAACTAGAGCTTTGATGTTATCCTGGATTCAAACCCCATCTCTGCCCATAGTAGCTGTTACTTAACAGCTCAATGACTTAGTTTTCTCATCTTTAAAAAAGGGACCAGAAAAGCACCCATTTCACGAGGTCATTCGGAGGATGGAGTATGTAAAAAAAATACCTACACAGTTAAGTACGTAACAAATATTTGCAAAAAAAAGCATCATGATTACAGCTCAAAAATGTCAGGGGCTCTCACCGCGTATCTCCTGTACCAGGCAGCGATCACGATTTGGCTTTTTCTCATCAGCAGGAAGTGTGTGCGACATTTCCACCCCCGATAAATCTTCTGAATGAGAGTGGCCAGGTCCTCAAGACGCTGCTTCCTCAGGTCTTCTAACTTGAATAACTAATAAATAATAGATGGATTTATCAAAAATCCACCCAAAACTCGTGGCATCATTCTCAGGAAATAAAATGTCACAATGTTGGAGTGAACCACATTGAGGAAAAAAAAAAAAAAAACTTAATTACAGATATTATGAATAGTAGTCCAGAAGAAAACTACTGGGATGAATTCATGCAAGATACACAATTTAGAGTACAGTGTTTTAGAATTTATGACGAATCATGTAAGGGCTGAACTGAGCTCTAGATGTACCTTCACACTATCTGTAAGGATGAAATTACTGGAAGGGAGGTGACAGCAAGGTCTCTCTCAGACGATTTGTTCCTAATTCTCCAAATTTCCAATAAACTGCTATGTAAATTATACTTCATGCTAGTCTATTCAGTTATAAAAAGGCTCCAATGGAGTTCTTCACTAAGTAGAATTTTAAGTGTTCTTTTTAACTTAAAAAAAAATTTGAATTTGGGTGCCTTCGTGTACCTCTGAATAGCAGGGTTGCCTTTCCTAAAATTACCGTATAATTCAGATATTACAAATACAGACTGAAGTAACCTCCAATTTTTATGAGTTAGGGAGGTTTTATTGTAATACCAGTTTCTTTATGATTTCTTCAATGCTGTACAATCTATCAGCTCAAAAATTTTGGTGTTTCATAAAAAATACCAATGTTCTTCCATTATTCCTTATTAAGCCACCCCTTTGGACATTTGCAGAAAAACACAAAAATGTGACATTCTTGGTAGCATCTTGGGTAACATTATAAAGTTAAACATCCTTTAAGAATTTGCCCATATGATTATAACACAAATTCAGAGTGTAACGTTTCGATTACATACTGTTCTTGGGTTTCGAATGAATATCTTTGATCTACCAAAGGAGTACTCTTCCACAGGAATCTCCAATTCATTAAACAAAACCTCCACACCAGCTCTATAAAAATAAATAAAAACAACAAATTTTCTGAGTTACAAAAATAGGTTATCTTATCTTAAAACATGATATTAGGTTCTCAGCAGTATAAAAAAAATAGCTTCATTTCCAAGTATAAAGGATCTTTCAGTAAGCATCCTTCCATCAAAGAATTTCCAGAGTGAATTCCACAAATTTAACCAAATCTAGTAAATGCTCAAAAAGCATTTTGGGTTTAGAACTACGTATTCTAAGAAAATATGGTATTAAAGACAATTTCTTGATTTCATTAGCAGAGGTGATCAAATATACTTGTAACAATGGACCAACCAGGACCAGAAGGGTATGCAAGAAACTAACATCTATTTTGAACCCACTCAGTTACTTCTTGCAAACGTTTTAAACACTGCTCCTGCTACCCAGATTGTGGGCAGGTCCCAAGAGTGCTAAGTGCCAGCCCAATGGGATGCAAAAGAACATAGGGCGGGAGCAAGGCCTGGACTTGACTCTGACCTCTCCATCCTGGACCGTGGATTTAACGTCAGTCTTTAGTACTAAACTTGTCCCACCAACCTGTGGACTGGATGCCAGGCTGGGAGTGAATCCTTGTTCTGTGTATTATAGTAGATACTGACCATAATACCCTGGAAATTAGCAGTGGGAAATGAAATAGTACCCAGACCCTACATTATTTGGGTATTGAATTATGCATCAGGGACCACACCATATGTCTGGAGTTTATCTTCTTATCATACAGGGTGAGTGTCTAATCCTACTGCTGTTCCTGTGAAAGGCCAGGTCCAGTGACAATGTGGAGTCAACACCAGTATAGTGAAAGAAAAATCCCCATAAAACAGGCACGTCTGCCCTGCTGTAGTAGCTGGAAGAGCTTCTGTGGCCTGCAGAAAAGGGGCAACTTCCGGGACTGGTGACAGCAGAAGAAAGGTCACTGCACAGACAAGGCCTGGTTTATCTTCTGCAGCAGCCCCCCACCCACCCCTGCCAGCACACAAGTTCTCTCTGCATGTGAAGAGCTCACAGGGGCTGCTCCATGGGATGAGACTGCAGTGGTCCAGCACTCTGTCTGTGACTGGATGGATGAGTGCAATTTAGGGCAGATGAGCTGAATGCCACGTGGCCCCAAGTTCTGCCATATTTTCCAATCCAGCTTTACTCACAGTAACACTGACACTGTGAACCCTATCTGCTCCTGTATCTATTTCTCAGTTGGTACAGACTTGGTCAAAGAGTGGGACCCCCACCCTTCATTCACTCTCTCTGGGGTTAATTCCCCAGAAAAAAAAAACCCGAAGAGCTGAGAGCAGTGATCCAAGATGCCTCTAGCTCTACCCTTGTATGAGTCTACACAAATATACCTATCAATTACAAATTGTCCTCCTGCTAACTTGCCACGGCATAGTTTAGAAGTTTTATTGACACACAAGTTCCAAATGTGGATTTGATAAGCCGTGTTTAAACCTTAAAGAAAACCAAGACTTCTATAATTAATAAGAATTAGCACAAAGTGGTATCCTGCTGGAAGATGGTCCAAAACAGAGGTTACAGCCAACTTTTCATAGAATTCTGTTTTGCCTAAACAGCACGTGAAGAAAACAACATGGTATCTATATGCTTTAAAACTTCATAATTAAATATGATCAATGAACGTCTTACCTTGCTGGTCCTTTCCAATGAGGCCATGTTTGTTTACAAAGCATTTTGTATCTTTCTAGGCAAGGTTCATAGGCCTGCCTGAAGGCGTAGCCTGCTCTCCTCACGCGGACATTCTCCAAAAGACCCAGATACCTGACCTGATGACATACTAGACCCTCGTTGAAGATGTGTGCTGCCTTTTTATCATTCGGTTTGATACACCTAAAAGATTACACAAATTTTAGGTTTTAAACTCCTTCTCTTACGGATTTATCTGTCCATGTTTTACAAAGCATCATACCTAATTATTTCATGGTGAGATAATTATTTATTATTCTTGGAAAACCTAGTCATTTCTTTTGAAATTATTTCAAATCGTTTTACAAAAACCTTTTTTTTTTTTTTTTTTTTAAGCAGAAAATAATTTAGTTTATTCCCTTGCTGCTGTGATACATGGAGCTCTGCCCACAAAGGGAAAATTACAAAAACCTTAAGATAACTACACTGCAGATACAGCAATAAAAAAGAATAATACGTACGATAACATGGGTAAATATCACTGACATTCTGTTTAACGAAAGAAGCCTGATGTAAAAGAGTACATACTTTATGATTCCATTTATATGAAGTTCTAAAAAAACTAATTCCTAGTGAGAACTTAGTATTGCTTTACCTCTGGGGAGAGGTAGGGGTGGAGATCGACAGGGAAAGGGCACAAGGGAACCTTCTGGGCTGATAGACATGTTTTATATCTTGGCTTGGATGAGGCTATACAGGTGTATACATAGGTAAAAATTCAACAACCTGTACAATTAAGATTTATATACTCTATTGTATTGTACATACATTACATACCTCAATGAAAAGGTTAAAAACACTGCTGTCTCGCTAAATCCCTATTATCTCCCTCCTTTTCAATAGGGCACTTTGCCGCCCAAGGAAAGACTACATTTACCAGCTCCCTTTGCAAGTAGGTATGGCTATGTGACCAAAATTCTAGCCAGAGCATAAGTAATGTTAGCTACTTCCAGAGTGTCCTTAGAAGGAAGGGACTTGTTCTCCCTTTGCTCTTCTGCTAAATGCTGGCAGGAATGTTGACGTGGTGGAGAGCTATCTTTGACTATATAGATAAGAGGAAATACCCTGGCAACTGCAGAGCCACAACATAGAAGGCGTTGCTCTATTAGCCCTGGAGTCTATACACTTAGAAGTACATAAGAAATAAATGTCAATCTTGTTTAAGCCCCTATTATTTCCAGATCTTGTTGGAGCGATCTCTATATCCTAATTAATATATTGTTAAACATTTACAGTTATGTCTGCCTCACTTCAACTGTCAAATTCCACACAAAAATGTAATATATGGACAACTAAATCTTACCTAGTTTGACCTTGGTGTTTTTACGGTTTTCCTTTTACATTTAGAAAAGTAATGTCTACTTTTTGGCTTAAGGACAAACAGATCAATGGAACAAACTAGTGAGTTTGGATCTAGACTCCTACACATACATTCAATTGATTTTTGATAAAGGCATCAGGGCAAATGAATGAAAATAGAGATTTTTTTCTTTTCAATATGTAGTGCCAAAACAACAGGATAACTATATGGAAAAAATAGACCTTAAAATAAATCTGAAACTATAAAGACTCTAAAAATATATATATAATAATATAGTCACAACTTTGGAGTTTATTAATTAAGACTTCTTAGAGATACATTAAAACCACTGAAAGGGAAGGGGAATAAAGGAACTTTCTGGGGTGACGGGAATGTTCCATGTTTTGACCTGAGTGGTGGTTACCAAAGTGTATACAATAGCAAAAAAACAAGGGAGCCATTCACCTAGGATCTGTACATATCACTCCATGAAAATTATACCTCAGTAAAATAGAATCTTAAGGTTTAAAAAAAAAGTTTACTCAAATGAGAATAACAAAAGCAACTGATCACACAAAGTTTCTTGGTTAATTTTTTTTGAAACTAGGATCCTTAACCTAATATATGTTCTAACCTGTTTGCAATCAAACCAGGGGATTTTACCTATTTACATTTGTTATGAATATAAATATTAGGTCAACAAGTTAAACACAAAAATTTTCTTCACTCTAACTTCCTCATAACTGAATTTTCAAAGACAACTATAGAAGTTATGTGTGGGTGTGCACCTGCCACGTGAAATCTGACCCATCAGACACACACCTTCTATTACCTAGTTCACCAAATATACACATCACAAACTCTAATCCTAGTTGGTCTTTACTGAATTTTGAGAACTAAGATGCCCTAGAAGCAAAAAAAAAAGAAAAAAAAAAAGAGAGAGAGAGAGAGAGAGACCAGATGCTTTTTAAGGAGTTCTTTCTATTGTTTTGAAAAAATTATTTAGATTGGTTCAGAAATCATTACTTTCTCTGGGCCTATAACTCTCACAGGGAAGAAAGAGGCACATACTTCCTCACACCAGACCTGCAACTGAAGCCCCAGTTGCTTCAATGCTCCAAGTCAATATAACAAGAATCCAAAATGAATCCACCAAAAGTTTATGCAAAACCCTTACCAGAAAAAAATTTACATTTTGTTTCTTGTCATTAAAAAAAAAAACCCCAAAACCCAGAAAGTTGAGAACTCCTATGTGCCAACAACCCAATTTCATTAAGTATCTACTCCCATCCCCCGCCACAATTTTTTCTTTTCCCTTTTTAAAATTCCCTATTTTGGGGCCACTGGAGTATTTTCTAAGCAAACCCAAGACACCGTATTATTTGACCCCTAAGTACTTTAGTTATCCTCTCCTTGGGTTATGCTCAGATTTAAGCAAACAGGTAAATGATCTTCCTTGAGAGTGCCTTCATAATCGAATGGTCAAAGAATTTTATGTGCCAGAAATACCTAATGTAGTTTGGATTCTTGGTCTGTAGGTTTTTCATCAGAGTGGCCACCGATGCCTTGAACTGTGAGCCGGCTGTAGGAGGCCTTTTTAGGTTGATCTTGGCAGGGTTCCCTTCGGGGAACAAAGACTTGATGAGGGCATGGCCGGCCTTCCACATGGCTTGGGACAGGTCTCTATAGAGAAGGTCGTTGTTCTTATCCACAAATCCTTCCACTTGGTACAGCACCTATGAGCAGCAGCACATGGGACTTAGTGGCTGACACACTGCATGCTAGAACATCAAACAACTGTTAAAAATATCCCGAGACTATCTATACTGCAGCCTCTTCTTTCTCCATCAAAAAATCTCCAACAAGTTAGTCACACTCTAATACCAAATTAGCCTCCAAGTTTAAATTCCATCTGTCTAAATCACAGAAGAGTTCAAAATAAATTCTATTACCCTTCAGGATTTGCAAGAATAAACTCCAAAAATGTTATTATAACATTTTCAAAGGATTTTAGGTTTTTTTTTGGTGTTCAAGCATATTTTTGAGGTTTTACTTGTATTTTTTAGTTTACATGTGCCAATTCCAGTGTGTTTAAAAGGAGACGGGGAAATTGAGATAACACAGATATTTTCATAGACATCCTAAACCAGCAGAGAAATTGACCAGGAAAGTATCTTTTAATAACATGGGCTAGTGAAAAAAAATGAAGTACCAAGTTCCAGCATTTTGAAATTAAAGGAAAAGATACTATATACTTCATTTTTACTAAAGCCATAATCAGATTTTTTTCCCCTTTGAAGTTTGCAAGCTTATTTATAAGAAAGGAGGTATTAACTCCAATCAATAATCATTCAGGACCCCAAAAATCAATCTATTGCCCCAATTGTTTTTAATATTATCTTTATATAGTTGATGACATAAAATTAATTATCCCAAATACTAACCAAATTAATAAATGCTTTAAAAAAAAAGTAGATGTTTTCTCCAGTGTCATTTCAAAATTCAATCTAAGAATTCATTATTTTGCTAAATGGTTGGTGCTTTTAAAAGCTTACTGTAGGTCTTTTTTTTTTTTAACATCTTTATTGGAGTATAATTGCTTTACAGTGGTGTTACTGTAAGTCTTTAGTGAATGCTATTCTTTTACTGGCATATCTTTTATCAGTGTCGACAGATCTTTTTTATAGGCTAGCTTTCAGAGCTTGAAAATAATAAAATCGATTTTTAATATATACTTGAACTCTTTCATTAAGTCCCCTGGTTTTCCTTTCAGCTCTCAGTATTAGTAAGATTTTGCTCAACATGGTCCAGATTCTATTCCCACTGAACATTTACTGACTCTATGCTTTCAGCAGCTCCATTTATCCTCTGGAGCTGACGCTGGTCAGAATGCCATCTCTGAGGCTGAGGCTCGGGGTCCTCCAGGGGGGCCCGGGCTCCCGCACCTTGCCGGCGTAATGCTGGATCCTGAAGCAGCTGTGAGGCAGGGACGTGTCGTTGAGGAACCGGGAACACTTGCTCATCCTGCTCTCAAAGTGCTGGTGGGTGGCGCACACTTGGTTCAGCTTTTCCAAGAAGGTCTCGTCGGTGACCGTGCCTGGCCTCAGGCACTCCTCATCCAGCATGGCCAGGATTCCGTTTGTGTTCTGGGTGAAAGGAGATAAAAGGGTTTCCTTCCTTCCTCGCTGTATTAATAATTATTCCTAATTATGCCATTAAACACAATCGACTTAGTCACAAGAAAATTCCGTTCAGGCACAACAAAGAGCAGAGAATCAAAACAAGTAACAAAACGCCCCCCACAGAAATCAGCCCTTTTCCAGCGGGGTCCCAGGTGCGCTGGGGGGTGGGGAGGGAGGGAGTGTCTGCATGAGTCTCCCCCACCCCAGCCCACGATGCCTCCCCGATGGTGGAACAGGACTTAGGTGTCACCTCAGCCACCTTAGCGGGTTGATAACTGAAATTCATGTTGTTTAGCAAAAGGCAAGTCAGACCTCAAAGATTCAAAAACAAATCTAAAAGTCAGAAACGAATGTGACAATACCATCTCCTTATATAACGTGGTCATAAATCACAAAGCATAGTCTCTTAAGGCCATTATTTGATTCACAGCTTAAGAAGGAAATTGGTTTCAGATGTTTCCAAATTGTTCCTGTGTTCAAAATAAAGTTTATTTTCTCGGGGGAAAAAAAGTGGTGTGATTCGGGAGCCTGCTTTTAACGATCAATGCAATCAAGTTGCGTTTCAAGAATATCTGTTTAGAATAAAATTCTCCTTCCATATAAAAATTCGAAATGGATGTTAAACACGGGTGAGAATTCGTTTGTTGGGTATTCAGACCCTGTGATCATATTTACCCCAAGAGCAGTCAGCCCAGCTCAAGTGAATCAAAAATCAGGAATCTTCTACTTTGCTAAATAAAGGCTGTTGTTCCTTTGATTGCCCCTACAGGCCCACACAGCTCCACTCCACAGAGAACAATCCACTGACCATGAGCCCCACCCGCTTCCGCCAGGGCAAAGTCCCCCACGGCTCCTCTCCCCTTCTCCTTACAAGGCCATGACATCCTCTGACCAGCACTTATTCATTCCACACAAAACCTGGGGGAAGTGTGGATTCTCAGGAGTCAAGTGTGTTTATAACATCCCCGGAGTAAACATTATTGTTAGGCGATGCTGGAAGGAAACATTTCCTTTATGTATCCAGGCTCCTACGTGAACATGAGTTTCTTCAATCATATATGCAAGGGGGTTTTTGGCTGAGATAATCTAGTTAAATTAAGTGTATTACCACTGTTTTGTTTTTTTTCTCCCTTCTTAAAGGTAAATAATTAAGTGCAATGTTACATTTATGAAGAAAAATGTGATAGTCACGACTTGTGAAAGTTAAAACTCCCCCAGCAAACTACTTTGGTCACAAAATTTACCAGAAAAAATTTTCAGGAAATCCACTGATGTTCTAAATTTTAGACTAGAGTTTTAAATTGCTTAGGTGGCATATCAGTGTTCACAATCCAACATTGTTTACATTTTTCAAAACAAAGTTTATTTTTTAATTGAAAAATAGTAATGCTTCAGAATTTTTTTTTAAAGTTCAATTTAATCAAAGATGTGGCTTTCAAGAATATCTTGAATACTGAGGGATAAGATACTGGCTAATTAATAATATCCAAAACGTCTTGTTAAAGATGAAGAGAAAATGATTTGCTGGACATTTGGAGCCTGTGATTCTATTCCTGAAGCACAGCACTCACCTACACTGAAAGCTAAAAAGACTGTAGAAAATAAAGTTTATGCATTGTTTCAAATTACTTTGTTATTAAGGCCAGGAAGATTTAGTAAGCCTAAGCTTTTACACACAAATCAGTCTTCTTGCAATCAATTCGTTCATGATAAACTACATGATAAATATGATGTAAAAACAAAAATCTTAGATTCAGAAAGGTTACTAAAAATTATGCAGTAATTTTTCACACTTTAAGCCTTTTCACGTACATAATTTGTAACCTGAAAAATCCCACGGCCCTTGGAACCTGTCAAGTCACACACACACCATCTCTCACATCCCTGAAGCAATCTACGGTCCACACCAGCCACCCCTGGGATCCTACTTAATTTGGCTCCTGAGACGGTCCCTTTATCCTCCTTTATTTTTACTTGAACAGCATGGAGTTTTGTTGTCGTTGTTACTTTTTAAGAAAAACTTTCCAGCTTTACTGAAATATAATTGACATAAAATACTGTGCAAGCTTAAGGTATACAACATGTTGATTTGATACACTACCATAGTGTTAGTTACCTCTATCACATCACGTAATTACCATTTCCTTTTTGTGGTGAGAACATTTAAGACCTACTTCTTAACCACTTTCAAGTGTATAACACAGTATTGCTAACTATAATCTCCACACTGTACATTAAAGCCCAGAACTCATTCATCTTACAAGTGGAAGTTTGTACCCTTGGGCCTACATCTCCCCATTTCCCCCAAACTTTAGCCCCTGGCAACCACTATTCATTTTATTCTGTTTCTGAGTTCGTTTTTTTTTTTTAGATTCTACATATAAGTGATTATCATACAGTATTTGTCTTTCTCTGACATATTTCACCTAACATAATGCCCTCAAAGTCCATCTTTGTTGTTACAAATGGCAGGATTTCCTTCCTTCTCATGGCTGAACAATATTCCATTGTATATATACATCACACCTTCTTTATCCATTCATCTGTAGACGGACGCTTAGGTGGTTTCCCTATCTTGGTTATTGTGAATAAAGCTGCAGTGAATGTGGGAGTGAAGATATCTCTTTGAGATCCTGATTCTGTTTCTTTTGGATATATACCCAGGAGTGGGATTGTTGGGTCACATAATAGTTCTAATTTTAATTTTTTATAGGAACCTCTATACTCTTTTCTTTTTCTTTTCTATACCGATTTCTATAGCGATTGCACCAATTTACATTCCTACCATCAGTACACAAGGGTTACCATTTCCCCACATCCTCACAAACAATTATCTTTTTGATAGTAAGCACTGAATACTATGTTAAGAGGTCACTAGAATTTTAGAAATGAAATGGATATTTTGACTTGGCAAACACCTTCTTTTTTTTTAGTCTCCTCTGATCAGTGCTCATATTTCCAGGAGCTGTGGATTGGACCCGGGTTCCCAGCACACAAGAAAGAATGGTGCACCTAAGGGTATGGCATCTGAGCGTCATGAATGGGCTCTGTGATACAGCAACAGGATTAGCATGGGGGAACCTGGCTAAGTATCAAAAAGTCCAGCTGTCTATGTATGTGTTCAAGAACCATGTGTGAGTTCTTAAGGTTGTGATAAAGTTTCCAGAACTCTGTATTTCTCTGAAGTGTTGAAATAGTGAAAATACAAAAGCTTAACACTGAAGGCAGTGAGATCGTTCGTAAGTAGTGAATTACACTACGAAGAACTTCTTTGGGAAACTGTACCTAATACTCACATTTTCTATTAGGTCACAAATGATAGCATTATTGAAGTACTCAATGTGAGTCCATTCTATGTCCTGAAAAAGAAAACAGAACATAATCAAATCCCATAGATGATGCTACAACACTACCATCTCTAACATAAGACTTTCCCCATCTTACTATACTTCACTTCCTCTCTGAAAATTTCCTTTATAAAAATCAGTGCTGCAAATATCATCTTCCGGTTCCCAAAACTTTCATAATGCAGCAGTCTAGCACTGACATGATCCGACTGAAACAACCGCCCTTGACCTGTGCTGAGGCTGCCTCCCCTTCCACCCTCCCATCTGTGGCAATTTCCCATGCACTTCGCTGGCCCCGGGCCATTTATTCAACAGGCCCTTGGGTCAATATTACTTTTTGTATATTTACAATGTTTACAAGGAAATAAGTCAGAACTTGATCCCCAGAATGTAAGGCATAGATTTTTCTGTTCTTAATTTGTAATCACAAGGAAGAAATTAATTTTAGAGTCAACCCCATATTGTAAGGCCGTTAACTATTTCAAATGTAAAAATAGAACAGTGCTAAGATAAGTATTTTCAACATAAGGAAAGACATGAAAACCTATCCACTGGTTCTAACACTAGCTACAAAGCCAAATCTGGGAGGCCAAATGTAATCATTCTGTATCTGCTTACACTCTCCATAAGTGTAAACATTTATTTTTCTTCTAAGGGGAAGAAAGTTAATTCATACGGCAAGCTAAGGATCTTCCTATATACTCTTAGAAGTGTTTTAGACAATCTGTACAAACTGTTTTAAGTTACAGATCAAAGTCTGGGCATTCTCTTTATGATGAGAAGACAGGAAGAGAATGAATCTGGCTTTTAGGATGTTTACATTACAAAAGGTGCCATTCAAGTATAAAATGTTTCTGAAGCATGATAATCATTCCAAATGAAAGATGAAATATTCATGATTTAGTTTTTGAGTAGATGAGTTATTTTACTAAGTCACTGGGAATAATAATCACATTAGAAAAATCTATACTGAGAGGCCAAAAAAAGAGGATTCTGTGTCCTTAATGACTTAAAATGACACTATAGAAAATGAAGAAAAGGAAGTAATATTACTAAAATATTAAAGCAAATAAATGAAAGGGAAACAAAAATATAATACTAAATATACAATAAAATTTCTCCTTTTTGTCTGATATAAATAAATTTATACTTAGAAAAACACTGGCTATTTAAAAAATGAAAGGGTGAAAACCAAGTATGTGTTTTACAATTAAGGATGAAAGGACTCTGTAAATATTACTTCTGATTATTTTCCAACTACATTCAGTGAGATAATCCATCCACAGCACTAGTATAATACCTGGCATATAGTAAGCACTCAACAACAAATGTTACCTGTTTTTATTATAAAATTTTAAAAAATCAATGCTTTTCAAGACTGAACAAAATATTAAATATTAAAATATTGTTAAATACTGAAATAGTAAAGTATTTTCAAATTTATATACAGTGGTAATTGACTTCTTTGGTATACAGTTCTCTTAAGTTTTGGCAAATGCGTAGCATCAGGTAACCACCACCACAGCCAGCCTCCAAAATTCCCTTGTGCTGACCCTTTGCAATCACACTCCTATCCTCTGGCCACTATTGACTATTAGACACTTTGACTCTATAGCTTTGACTTTTGTAGAATGACATATAAATTGACTCATACATATGTAGCTTTTTGAGTCTGGCTTCTTTCATTTAGCAAAATGCATCTGAGATTCCTTCATGCTATTGTGTGTATCAGCTGTTTGTTCCTTCTTATTGCTGAGTACTAGAACCTTGTATGGATGTACCGCTATTTTTTTGTCCATTCATCTCAGACTAGTTTTTTAATAGGGTATTATTTTACTTCACTCTACTGGAATCCAGTGAGATTCAAGTCGGTCAGCTGATGTTCACTGAGCACCTACTATGTGCTGAGCACTGTCCTGGGCACTAGCAGCAAAGAAAATCCCAGTTAGCTTAGATGTCATACCAAACAAATTTTTAAAAGGTACAGTATGGCTAAACTTTGATAAATCTGATTTTAGGGTCATGTTTGTACAGTCTTCTGAATCCAGAATTTGTATTATGAGTAAAAAAGGAATACTTAAAAAATTTTTTCAACATTACCTCCCGTATATATTCCTCCTGCTCTTCTTTAAGAGTCAGCTCAATGAAGATTTGTTGCAGCTTTTCATTACAATAATTAATAATGAACTGCTCAAAGCTGTTGTCCTATATGGAGAAAAATGAAGACAGCCTTATAAAGCAAGCCATCAGCGCTCCCATGACAATGCCACTCTAACATCTCACTCCACAAGAAATGCCACACATGGTCTTGCAGACTTAACCGCGGTCCAGCACACAGCCAGAGGCTGGCACATCGCAGGCACCCAAGAAACGATTCATGAGTCAAGTGAATGAATGAAGGATACACAAGTTACACACTATTTGGAGAATGAAGAATTTTAGTTGACAAATAAGCAGCCCACAAACATGGTAGAAAAAATGAGAAAGAAATACATTTCCCCCTAGAGGATCAGCAAAGAAACAGTGAGATTCATCATCTCTGTCACCCAAGTTCTCAATCTTCCATTCTCAACTCTGGAGCTCAAGAAAGTCTTTCTGACCTGACCTCTTACACCCCTACTCAGGGTCAGATCCCTCATTCTGACACTTACATACCAGCACTTTTGAAAAATCATGCTATGTGTATACATGCGTGTACATGTGCATTCACATGTATTGATTAGTGTCATATTTATCTGTCTCTCTAGATTGTACATTTCTTAAGGGCAAGGGTTGACCATACATCTCTTGTTCACCAATGGAAGCCCATTCCTGCAGCACTTTGCACCTAGCAAGCACTCAGCGTGTACTGGCTGACTAAATGAATGAAGTGCCCACAAAATACAGACTCAAGGGAATCAACACATCAAAATCATCTCCTAGCTAGAAACTCTCTCCTCTCAGAGGGTCACACATTTATCACTCTTACGATTCTCAGCTGTGTCTTCTTCATATCAGAGTTATTGCCTGTGAAGATCCATGCCTACAACATTTCTGAATGATCTGCAGGGCTTAACGTATTGCTGTACATATTGAGGGCACAAATGCAGGTCTGTTGGATGAATATACTTCACCAAGAACCATACCATCCAAAAAGAGTTAGATCTAGCAATAAAACTTGTCATTTTCACCTCTATCCCCCTCTCTGCAGAGAGAGATGGTGGCATTGGGAGTGAGAGATGGTGACCCCACCACTGATAAACCAGACTCTTTTCCCACTGAGGTGGCCAGTCCTGGCCTAACTGGCTATGAGGGTTCACCTGTAACGGTAGAAGCTCGCCACTCCCTGTGAATACAGAGCAGCTGCCTTCAAATCTTTCCATAAATGATGAAATCAAAAGTCAAAGACTTTTTTGAAAGTTGATCTTTCAAAATCAAGTTTGGTGCAACCAGGACAAATTGTAAAATGATACCTAGGATGCAGCATCTCACCACATGCCTTCCTGGAAGGTGGCTAAGGATTTCTAATCATTAGTGAACTAATTAATCTGGGGAAATTTTAAACTCAAAACCATAAATGACACATAAAATACATTATCACTGACTAATCTTTTAATGTTAAATGTAGTCGAAGATAAAAGTTTCTTTCTTTGTTTTAAATCCTGAAGGTTCTTACTTAAAAGGCACACATGTATCACCAAAACGTTCAACAAATATAGTCCTGGACACAAAGGTCATTCCCCAGTCCTCATTTTCATGTTATGTTTTAAAAACCATGTGTTCCAATCCTCAGAGCTTAACAATTTTGACCAGAAGCTGAAGTCAGTCTGATATAGATGCCTTATAATCAGTATAAGGCCATTTCTTTATGAGAAAGTCTGGCTTTCTCAGTTTGGTAAAATATATCCCTATATAGTGCTACTACCCCAAATTAAAACTTATAAATAAAATTAAAATTTTAGTGACTTATAGGAGATCTTTGGGTTTTTAAGAAAACAAATTCATGGAGTAAATCCTTTCTGTTATTTAACAGGTCTGTGCCTATGGAGCTATTTAGACAAAATTATGCTAAATTTTCAAATGGCAGCTAATGAGGAGAAGGGAGGGGAGAACAACTGGTGTCTCTGACACAGTATATGGCTGTGAATAGCTGGAGGTACGCTTCCAGAACAGGTCTATGAAATACACACAAGCAGATTAGAAACCAGAGGCAAAGCTTCACAATTACAACACAACCTAAGGAGTAAGTCTGAGCTAAAGTAAATTTCCCCTCAATTTTTATAAGTTCTTGTATGAATTCTATATTTCATATCCACACACAGTTAATCAATGGTCATTTACTGCAAACTTCACACAGCTGGAGAAGCTATTAACACAGGAGCATGCAACAGACCGGCACTGCAAACAGTTCATACTTACTGCATTCTGGTGCACAAAGGGACAGATTACACAAAATGCAGTCAGTTCTCAATTTGCAATAAACTTCTAAAAGTAAACACTCATTGACAGTTATTCATCGGTGCAAATGACAGATTTTATCATCCAGGCTTTCTTTTTTTTTCTTTCTTTTTTTGGCTGCGCCCCACAGCTTGTGGGATCTTAGTTCCTCGACTAGAGACTGAACCCAGACCCTCGGCAGTGAAAGTGTGGAGTCCTAACCTCTGGACCACCAGGGAATTCCCCAGGCTATATTTCTGACTGGCACAAAACTTTAGATCAAGACACGTGTCCCATCATCTCAAAAGACAGGAACACGATACCTACGTGTGGTATCTGAGCTGGGGCTCTGCCAGGTGAGAGCTATTCAGGATAAAAACAGTCTGACTGAGATAATATACCATATAACTCGCTGGAAGTCCTAAGGCTTCAGAATCTAATACTTCTAATGCTAAATTATCAGGAAAAATAAAATGTGTCTGACACATCCACCCAAAGACTCAGGGACAAAGGCAGTTGGCAGGTCACCGAAAGAGTGAAGAGATTCAGCCAGATCCAGGGCATCCCCCCTTTCTCACCACAGCAACCCACCCCTGTGCTGCAGGGGCTGTATCCCCCCTTCAAACACAGACAAGAGGGAAATGAGAGTGTTCTGAAGACAGCCTAAGAACAAGAACTTGACTCTCTGACCTGATCCTGCTGCTTAAAGAACAAAACCCAAAATCAACAGCACAACCATTAAGGCCAAAACCAGCTGACTTCCCCACAGAAATACCTCCGCCTCTACTGCAAACCTACCTCACACCCCCTAAACATGTCATGAATCGTCAGAGCGATTCATTATTGCTGAAAATGAAGGTAACCACATTTCCTCTGATTAACGTTTAAGTTGTTGATAGTGTCCGAATGTTTGGGAAATGAGACTTCACAAATCATTAAAAATAAATTGCAAAAATTTATAATTTGCAGAAAATTAAGGAAATGTCTGGTAACAGTCCATAAGCTGCAACCTGCACAGGTCCAATTTCTTCACTTATACAGGCATTAAATATCACCCAGTTTTCCCACTCCCCTTTATAAAATAGCTAAACTGGGTCTAGGAACCATCCCTTGAATATGAAGGCACCAAAGCAACTTGATATTTGGATGCTGTTTTGGTTTGTCAAGAACTTTGTGGGTGGCTAGCAATCCCTGAGCCGGGCTCGCGCTTGCACACGGCAGTCCCATGAATCAAAGTCTCCAAAGGAGGAAATAGGCTGGAGCTGAGTGCTCCCATGAATGAACTCACCTCCTCTCCCTCCAGCCTGCTACCCATGCTCCATGCATGGAATTTTTCTCCATTGTCTAAAGCACATTTATCCCTCAAGACTGAGGGATAAACTCATACTCCCAATAAAGTTCATAACTAGTTTATACCCATAAGTGTCAACCATGAGCTTTCCACTTGGGAGTGATTTTGAAAGAGGGATCAAAAGTACTGGCCTGTTACCATATTTGTATATTCTCAGCAGAGAAGGCTAATGATGTCTTACGCTCTTTAAGAGAGATATTTAAACCTTATACTCTTTAAAAATAATGTATATTGAAAGGAAGATGTAAAATAAAGGAGGCAGCTCCATCACTGCCATCATTAGGATGGTGGATGGGAAGGAATTTGCAGGTGAATATCAGGTAGGAAACGGGTGGGGCAGGGTGTGGCAGTTCAAACACTAAGATCGTGACTTATTTCGGCAAAAAGTACTATTAATTACATATTTAACTGATGTTTCTCAGAGCTCAACACTTTGGTCTGAGGTCAAATTTTGGATACAACAAGTTGGGTGGGGGGGGGGTTCCATATTTTACATACAATGTAAAATACATAATATTTTATTTAATGTATTATGTCTCTTGCATAATAAATGAAATGGTACATTTATCCAAAAGTTATAAAATTTTGTAACAGCACTGTTTTAGAGGAGTTGGGCTATATTACTGCTTTAAAATGTGCTGTTGGTCTTACCAAAGATTTACTTGGTGGAAAGCCCTTGGGCAGTCCCCATTTATAATGCTGTTCCTACAGAAAAATACAGTGCAATTAACAATCTATTTTAAAAAATCGCAATTTCAAGAAATGGGCCCCAAAACAGGAACCACTTTTTTTTTTTAAGAAAGTAAACTTAAAAAAATAATCCTCAAAATCAGAGAAAAACATTTAATTTAATATTTTCCTTTAAAGACATTCACAAAATTGAATGACTGGCTGAAGTTACAGAAAACTTCCCTTTAAATATGTAACATTTTTCTTCTAGGTACATACTCAATTATGGTCAATTTTAGAAAAATATCAATAGCATTATAGTGCTCTTAAATATTTTTAAATAGGCTTTGATTTAAAAAGTTAAAGCAACAACACTGATGAACGAGCATATACATATTATGAACCATATTAATTCTCACCATTTTCGTTCTAAAATCTACTTTAAATTGTCTCCTTTCTCTTCAACTACAAGTTCTCTAGCACATAAAGGACAAAATTAAAGGCAAAAAACTG
The DNA here is from genome assembly GCF_949752795.1 of Hyperoodon ampullatus. Classification (NCBI taxonomy): domain Eukaryota; kingdom Metazoa; phylum Chordata; class Mammalia; order Artiodactyla; family Ziphiidae; genus Hyperoodon; species Hyperoodon ampullatus. The sequence goes on from NC_136921.1 coordinate 44,255,821, forward strand.
GAACAAAAAGTGTTGCCTGTAACTAGAATCAATTTTCTCTTAAAAAAATATTTTAGAAAACGAATCCTATAATCATGAGACGAACCTACCAGCTGGTCTTACACTGACGCTTCCCCAACTAATAGATTGTTTTATTTGAAACAATCATTGCACCTTGCCTATCACACCCTTACCGTACATGGCCACTTGCAACGAGGTTGTAAGGGAAAGATGAATAAGAGTGCCTGAATCCAAATAACTGGCATTTGGCCTGTACAAAACTAGCTCGATCATACGAAAAGTGAAATACTCAGCCACTGCTGTCCTGTTTTGGTCTACAGGACACTAATAGATTTCCCCAGTAAACCACCCATCTATTCTAAGACCTATCAGATAAGTACTTAGAAAAAAGTCGAATCAATTTAGGTTGCCCAACACCGTTTTGAATTTAATTTCACTTTTGAAAAGAATAGCACTTGTTATTTTATGGAGATGCTATAAATATTCCTCAGAGATCTAAGGCCATGTTTGCAGTTATAAGAATATCCAAACTGAATTGTGTAGAATTGGAGTATCTGGATTATAATTCTCTTCCTTTGCAAAACTGGATATGTTCTACCAGGATTCATAGCTAGATTTTTCTCCTCAATGAACTTTAATTCACTTCACCTTATTTTTGGTATCAATGATCCACTCTAATCTGTTTTCCAAACTGACATCAGATTACATGCGGCCAGCAAGGCAGAGCTATTCACCCAGCTGGCACTGGAATGTTTTGCAGTCAAATGTATGTGTCATCATCCCATGGTTTAATGCATCAGTTTCCCTCTTCCGTTTAGAGACAGACGAAAGTAAATGAAAGGTTTCCACCAGCTCAGCTGAAAAACGTTCCCATGGGAACTGTCAGTAGGGTCAAGAGGCAGAATTAGAAACATTCCAAAAAATTTCTTCTAGCGTCCTGTCCAATTTTTAAAGTGATGCCCAGGGCTCTCCAAAAGGCAGGATCTTAATTCCTGCAGTCAATTTTCACTGAAGAAGAAAGGCAGAATTTTCTCTATAATCTATCAGTTTGTTTTCACTTGAGTGGACAATATCATAGAAATTTTCATTTTTGCACTGATGTGGATTCTGAATACTTCCTCTTGAGTCATACTCTGAGCCCTTGTACTTCAGCTTATGGTACTTTTAAGTCCTTAATTATATGGGTTCCTAGTGTTCAACCCTATGAGCTTTGACATTTCCATGTGTTCCAATTTTGCTGAGAATCCAGGAAAATGTATGATAGCATCTGGGGTATTTATGTGAATAAATTAAAAGAAAAAAAACCTTTCTACTTCTGTATCAAAAAGCAGGTAAAAGTATCTTAAAAGTGCCCAACCAAATCTCTACTCTGCCTTCCCCCCAAATAAGTTTATTTATAAAATAAATAATACATAAATAGATTACTGAAAATCAAGATGTTTGGAAGATTAACTGAGAAGGTTTAGACAGGAAAATGGAGAGAACGATTAACTATCATGAAAAACAAATCCGAATTCTCGCAAGAAACTGGGGAAAAAAAAAAAAAAAAGTATTTATTGCATGGAGAAGGAAAACTAACTTCTAAAGATTTTATGGCCATCATAAGATTTGCTGTAGACATATGACTGGTTGGATTTGGCCTTGGCGGAAAGGTCTGCTTAAAAAGAGTAAAAATGTAACCTACTTGGTTTTAGGAATATTATATATACACAGATTAGGTTTAGGTTAAGATGAACTGTGGGTGATGTAGGATGTTGTACAAGGGCATCTCATGCAGAGGTCAAAGGGCAAGAACACCACATACGTTTGGAATTTACAGTTCACGCTGAAGATTCCCATTTACAAGAGCAGTTGGTCTCAACCTTGACGGCACACTGGAACTACCTGGGAGCTTTAAAATACTGCTGCTCAGGCTGCACACCCTGAGGTTCTGATTTATTAGTCTGGGGTGTGGCCCAGACAGCTGAATTTTCAAAAGTTCCCCAGGTGATTTCAACATGCGGCTAAGTTTGAGAAGTACTGAACTGGAGTGTATTCTTCTGAAGAAAGGAAGAAGACTATTTAGAAACATAATGCAAGCATTTTCATGAAGTCCATAACTGTAACAATGTTGAGAAAAATGATGATATAACTTGCAGAAGGAAAGGATGTTCAGAAAGACAGACTTGTAGAGAAACTTGAATTAACCATAAGTGAAAAATATTCTTGGATTGCTAAAGGGTGTTTCGCTCAGTGCCAGGTTACAGGATGTTTCCACTTGGAACATCTAAATTCTGTTCTGATTAGGTCTGTAGCAAACACTTTTAAAAAGTAATCTAGTTTCCTGATTAGAGCTTCCTACCAAATAGGATGTGTCCTCAGCTGGCAATAGAACCACCATCTTAGGGCCAAGACCATAAGCTCCATGCAGGCAAGGAACATCTTTGCCTTGCTTACCACTGGCATCTGGCTCATAGTAGGCACTGAATAAATACTGGGGAAATGACTCCCTCACTTATACATGGTCAAATTGCTCATGAGCTTTAACTCAGTTCCCTGAGGGCTGTGGGTGTCTCTTTTCCCATGGCTAATTAGATCTTACTGGAAGATGAGGCCAAGACAATGTCCCATCATGACCCCATTATCCGATTAAAAAACCCGTTTCCATGTATCGTGACATGATATTAAGCACCTGCCCATTGACAAGGATCAACACATTTTTTTCTGGCAAAATAAAAATAAAATCAGTTTCTTGGATTTTAGAAATATCATTGAATACATCTCCCCCCCCCCCACCAGCTTTCTAGTGAGATCTCTGCTTTTGCCCTATTCATGAAACACGTAAATAAAGATCAGCAATGTGCCAGGTAAGAAATCTCTTTCCCTGCCAACTGTAAAGAATGACGGTAGCATTTAGTGCCCATTTAGTGAGAGTAACCTGAGGTCTTGCTAGAAAGAAACTAATTTTAGCGCCATGACTTCTGAGTCCATTCCAGCAATCCTCCTAACTCACAAATCTCAAATTCTTCCTCTTACCAAGGGACTGGAAGCTTTCCTTTCCAGAGTCTGCTAAAGGGACGCCAATATAAGCAGACGTTGTGCTGAAGGGGAGTTTTCCAGGGCAGCACGAAGCACAAGTGCCCCGCACACTCTGCTACGAGCACACAGATGAACTCCGGGAAGGCTCCCCACGCTGCCCAGGAGCTTAGAATGATGCCAAAGGTGCAGAAATAGGGAGCATCAGAGACTTAAAGCATTTGTTTTTGTTCCTTATTTCCAGATACTGGGAACCATGTGAGTTTGGGGAGAAAAGTGAGGAAAAGCCCTGTAGAAAGTCTTTTATTATTTATCAAGGAGGCCTAAGATTTAGATCCTGAGTCTGACATTTAGTAGTCGTGTAACCTTGAGATAGTTACTTGACCTTCAAAGCCTCACTTCTTCTATAAAATAAAAATAATAATAGCAGCTAATTCATGAGACTGTGATGGCAATTAAATCAGACAACATACATAACACCACAATCCTTGCATACAGTCAGCCCTCAATAATTATTTACCACTAGCTATTAAATATGGGACATGATAAAGCAAGGCACAGGCGCTATCCCCAAAATAAATGTTATAAGAAAAAGGCATTTACTAGAAAGGCCTGGCTGAGCTGCAGGAAATGGGCTGATGTTTTTTCTATGACTCTGTGAACCTGATAACTTGAAACATGTCAATTCTTTGGGTGGTCATTCTGGGTAGGGCCTGGTTGTTTAAAGGAATTCACAAATTACTTATGGGGAGAGTTGAGAAAGGAGAGGCCTGATCTACTCGTTATTTTCCTGAACCAAACTGAAGTACCACTGCTAAAAGTGAGAATAAGAGTTTTAAAAGCTCCTTAAAACAGCTTCTAAATGTCAGAGTTAGCAAGGGGGTAAACAGGAAATTCTAATATAAGTCTATAATGTTTAAATATTTAACTTGAAATAAGCATGCAGTCTTTTTTAAAATTTCATTATGAACTTCAGCAGAAATTTTTTTTCAACTTTTGCAGCAGAACTCATAAGATCACAGTTGTATGACACCTAGATAAGACCCAACAAATCATCTAATACAGAACCTCTCTGCCTGAGTCCAACAGAGATGAAGTGACCAGCTCTGGCCAGGCCGTGAGCTCTGGCTCTCCCAACTCCTGGCTTTTTTCATGGCACCATCCTACTTCACTTTCAAGCAACCTACAAATGAACAAATGACTACAGACATAATGTCCGTATACCTTGTTGGAAATTTCACAGTAAGAATTTTGAATCTGCATTCCAAAAGTCAAGTACTAATACAAGGAAGTCTTTTTAAATAGCACTGTCTCCAAAATGCTGGATCTCAGCACTTAAAACACACACACACAGACACAGACACACACACACACACACACACACATACACACTTTGTTACATCTTTACAGAAGTTATTTGTAGATTCAAACATTTAATTATATTAAATGTTGTCTATAGAATGCATGATTTAATCTCCAAACTGTTCTACATTAACAAAGGTAATACAAAAAAAAAAAAAGGAGCTCACCTCAAAAATTTCGAAGCCATAAATGTCCAAAACACCCATGACCTTCTTTCTCACTTTTGTTTGTGCCTTAAAAATAGTTTCAAATTGAAGGGTTAACTTAAGCATGAAATATAACACTAAAAGCATACCAAGGAATATAGACATATATTACAAGTTAATTGTGTTTCAGACCTAGAAGAATATAATTTAGTTGTTTTTAAATGTATGAGAGAGGATGCTGGTATGGAATCTTCCAGAAATTTTAATAATAGATGACTTATTTAAAGCAGGCATGACTATGCCTTCTCTATTAGATACTTAATTATAAAAAAGAGATCACTGAATCTTACAACAGGTAGGGTCTTTCAAAATCCCCTAGTCCAATACCCTCATTTTACTGAAGAACATATTAGTAGCTAGAGAGGTCAAGCGACCTCTTCAGCCAAGTGTGTGCAACTAGTTAGTAGATCAGTCACAACCAGGACCTGGGATGCTGTCTCTCGCAGTTACTCTGCAAATACCATTAAACTATTCACCAGTGAGATTTCTTATAACACACATGGCAAAACAAAATAGGTAGAATCACTGACAAATTTCAATCCTAAACAAGGTAAATTCTTTTCAAGGAACAATCTCTGTAAGTGGTAATCAATTACCTGATTATAAAATTAAAGTGTCTTTAATGTGTATACTCTGAATACCATTTATTACAACTGAGTTATTTGTTTATAGAGATTCAGTACCTTAATGCTTTCATTGATTCGATTTACCAACCATGAAAACAACCTGCTGTAGAGGTTTTTAGCCAGAGCATCACGGGCATAATAAGCCTATTAAAAAGAGAAAGAAAAACACAATATCCACAATTACCACAATGCTTAATTTCAATAAAATAATGAAGTTTTTTGAAAGATATTGAAAGCTCTTTTATTTCAAATTTCTTTTCAAGAGCGTTTTTATTGTACTGTGGATGAACAGTCAAGCCATTAAGAAAATTGGGCAAATTGTTTATACCCAGTTATTATACTTTTTCACATCCCAGGAAATTAATTTGAAATATTGCAAAAGCTTTCACTACAAAGATATTAATCTCAATGTTATGGAACAGAGAAAAGTCACAGGCAATTTAGAAGTCCAACAACAGGGGCAGAGTAAAATAAATAAATAAGCACCTATTGGATGGGAAGTTACACAGTCACCACGGAATGATAGTTATAAAAATTAGATAATGAAATGAAAAATCCTTGTTATGTTTTGTGACGATAAAAAATTATATATTTATTATAATAACTATTTTCTTTAAGCTACTACATGTAGAAAACTCAAAAGGATATACATTAAAATGGTTTTGACTGATGGGATCTGTAAATATTTTTCGTCATTCAATCTTCTGAGCATTCAAAAAAAATCTTTTGTAATAAGCAGTAAAACAATACATGGTTGGATAATACTTTGTATAATAAAAATAATGCCCTTTTACTTGCTTATCTATTTGTTTGAAAGCTGTTCACAGCTACTTGACAAAGAAGAGGTAGAAGACATATATGTCTCTCTGACCTTGACTTAGAATGCAAAGGCTGGAGAAAAGCTGGGTTTGGTCAGGAGAACCTAATAGCCCTTAAACATATCGGGTGCCGAGGGTGTGCAGGAAGTACTAATTATATGTCTGAAACCAGTGCTCCGGGGGAGGCCTGGAGATGGGCGGCAGCAGCCCAAGAAGTAACAGGCCCCAGGGGAGGAAAGAAGAGGTTTTGCTGCTGTTTTCAACACTGGACATATGTGTGTTTTTCATTGCTTATAAGTAGAAAGTTGGGCATTACAGTTAAAGTAAACCATTATATTTTTATTTTATAAAGAACACAATTTATTGGATTATGTGGAAATTCTTTCTCTGCAATTCTTCCTAAATGAAGTGTAACAATTTTAAAAACAGACTCACTCCCCTGTTTCAGGCAATGTAGTGCAGCTGGAAAGAGAGTACCTTTTCCCTTCATCTGATACTTCCGTGCTAATGCCAAACCTTGCTCGCTAAGTCTCAGGCAGCTACTCCAATGAAGGTTAGAAAATCCACCCAGAAGTTGGTAAAAAATAGAGCCTGACTGTCCAATGCTAGACATGGACATGGAGGAGGGTGGGAGGGTGGGTAAATAATTCCACAGCAGAAAATGTATGTAAAAGGCTGCCACAAAGAAAGAAGCCTTAATTAAGATGGATACCCTTTCTCCAATACCCTTTCTTCTAGTTTTTATTTTCTTGAAATAGATAATTTAAGCGCCTAGAGCAGTGCCTGGCACACAGTAAGTCTACAGGTATGCTTATAATTATGATTTTTGAAGTATCCTCATTCTCTACTACTGCCTCATGAGCCTAAAGAATTCTTTCTTAATCCTTTCCCCTTTCTTTTTGTAAATTCAAGTTATCTCCAAACACTACTTATTTGTAAACAGACCCTATTTCATCATCATGTCATCCAGCCTTCCTACCTGTATGCTATCTGCTTCCAACAAACCACCATTTCAGTATGCAACTGAACTAATACTGACAACTTATTCTGGTAAACGGCTTTATAATTTTTAAAGTGTATCCACAGCCCATATTAATCTTCCTTGCTTCCTTCAAATACTTATTCCAGAAGTCTCAAACTCAGATGCTTTCAGGGACTGAACAACAGAAATGATTGGGAAACAGTGGGATCTTTGGGGGCTGGAGACTGCATTCCAGGTTAAAGGCACTCAAATTCAAAATTTAAAAAGCAAGCTAACAAAACAGAAAAAACTACCCTTTCCTCAAATATTCATCAAATAAAATATGCCTATTGAGCTACATGTGGCCGCAGGGGCTGTCACCTGGCTACCTGTAACTTCTTGAGTCTGATTCATGCCACCTCATCTCCACAATAATATCCTCCAAAGTAAGGGCAGGAAGGGTCACTCCCATTTAAGGATCACGAATAAGGTGTGAAGAAATGAGGGAAGACACCGAGGCTGCTGACTTGCCATCTAGATTCTAAGCACAAATGAAAAGACTGAGTTTCTGCAGCTGATGAAGCTCTTAGAGAAAGATCCCAGGTGGAATTGCTTCCGTGATGACCACCATCAGGCATGGCCCAGGTCAGTATGGTAACTGGAAACACGGAGATGCACAGATGTGGGGTCCGCCCTCCGGGAGCTTACAGCAGAATGCAGGAGGGCAAACCAAGCAGTCAAACAATCAAAGGGCAGGTTCCAAGGGAGTTTGCAGGAGAAAAAGTAGTTCAGAGAAGGAAGACTCTGGGGCCTATGTGATCAAGGAAGGCTTTCTGAATGAGGTGCAATTAAAGGACCATCTAGATAGCAGACGGAATTAGCAATGACATGAGCATGGGGGATAAGCAAAGGGTTAGGGCTAGGTAAAATAAGGTAAAAATAAGCATGGCATTTAGAGAACCAGCAGGGAATCAACTGAGAGAAGTCATTTTGGGTCAGATGACAGAGGACCTTGGAAGCCAAGGAGGGAGAGTATGTGGTAGAAGCTGAATAGTAACTCTGCCTTGAGTTTCTGTTATTTCAATATTAGTCATTCTATCTGGGGAAAGATCTAAATGCCTTGAGGAAAATGAGGCATGGGGCAATAAAGATGATAATGGGGCCCAAGAATTGAAGCTATGAGGAAAAAGTTAATAGAACAAATCACATCTCCTAAGAATCAAAAAATCTTCTAGGCAATAAGATCGGTAGAAACAAATACTCTGAACCCTACATTAAAAAAAAACAAAACTTGAAAAAGGAGCTGAATAATCAAAGATCTGAAGCCAAACTCTTTTATGCCAAAGGTTAAAAGAATGTGGAAAAGTTTTACCGAGTGATGCAAGGTGACTCAAGCTTATAAAAGTAAGAGGCATCTGGGCCTGGTTTCTGTAGAGGATGGTTAAAAAGCAAGAGTAAAGCACACAATAAAATCAGACAAAAATATATCCATATACATATCCCATATATATCCACAGATATTCCATTTATATATGAAATATTCCTAAAGGGCCTCTTAGATGTTTTCTCATCGTATCACTATGTACTTCACAATCCCCACTCTGGCTACTGAAATGTTCTCAAAATGTGACTTCTGAATGGACCACAGTGGCAGCAGCATCCCCTCTGAACTTGTTAGAAATGCAAATTCTTCGGTCCTACCACAAACCTACTGAACCAAACACTCTGGGGGTCTGGCCTGCAAACCGTGTTTAAGAAACCCTCCAGGTGATTCCGATGCGCCCTCAAGTTTGAGAACCCTGCTGCAGATGCGTCACTCGGACACCAAACATAACCTTTCCAGCCACGTTGCTCTGAATCCTCTTCACATATCTAAAGCCATAGCCAAGCCTGATCAACCCTTTTCCTGAAATGTACTCCAAACCTGTCTCCTCTCCCTGTTGTCTTTTTGAAATGCCATTTCACCCATTCTTTATACATCTAAATCCTTCAAAGTCTGGCTCAGAAACTATCTTCTCCGAAAGTCCTTTTTAATCCCTTATGTCCCTACTAACAGTCTACGTGGGGGCTTGTGCTGTGCAGGCTCTCAACAAACTTTTCTTGATGAGGTTGAGTGACTCACCATCTGACTTTGAATGTGTGAGGGGGACGGGGACAGACGTGACGGCAGTAGTAGTAACTTAGGAAGAAGGACACACACAGTTATAGCTAGAAACTTTACGTATACATCAAACTTACATATGCATAAAGGTACAGTATTCCCATAACCAAAATCCCTCACCTAAAATAAGAAATCAAAGTTGAAAGAAAGTTAAAGGCGTGTAGGCATTCTTGGGTTAGTAGGAAAGACTAGGCCAGAGCAGCGGAGAGAAAGATTAAACCCACTCTACTGACTTAAGTTTAAGGCTACTTGCAAGGAGGATGAGAATACAGTTGGACAAAATAGGCCTGAGTGGGAGAAGTCCTGAATTAGTCATTTAATTCTAGCCCAGATCAGTACTGACTGGTGGGGCAATGTCTAAGCCATAGAACAAAGGGTTTACACTGAAAGGGTCTCCACAAGCTCCTAGGTATACATGAATGCATGTATACATCTGTTCATCCATTTTGAACCAAAGGAGAGAAGACGTAAGCAACTCAGATTTGTGTCTTAGAAAGATTTCATTGGCCTAAGTGTGGAGGCTGGAGGGGGAACAGTCAGAAAGGCAGCGAGGCCAGTTTGGCCTCTTGACCACAGCCAGCTTCCCCCACTGCCTTCTGCAAATCAGTAAGTGGCAATTCCATTTTCCTAGTTGCTTGGGCCAAAGATGTTGAGGGTCATCCTTGACTCTTCCCTTTCTTTCATATCACACATATCAAGGTATCAGCAAGTCCTGTTGTCTCCACTTTCAAAACATATCCAGATGTGACCACTTCCTCTTCCACTGCCACCACCTGGTTCAAAAGCCACTATCATCTCTGGGTTAGCACACAACTGTGTGCTCCCCTGTGCTATGAATGTCTGTGTCCTCTCACCCCCAAACCCATATTGTTGAAGCCCTACTCCCTAATGCAGTGGTATTTGGAGGTGGGGCCTTTAGATTTAGATTAGATTAGATTTACATGTGGTCATGAGGGTGGAGTCCCCATGATGGGACTGGTACCCTTATAAGGGGATGAAGACATCAAAGCTCACTTGCTTGTTCTCTCTCTCTGCCCTGTGAGGACACAGTAAGAAGGTAGCTGTCTGTAAATCAAGAAAACGGCCCTTACCAAGAATTCCACCCTGTTGGCACCCTGAGCCCAGGCTTCTAGCCTCCAGGACTGAGAGAAATAAATGTTTTTTGCTTAAGCCACCCAGTCTATGGTACGCTGTTATGGCAGCCAAAGTGACTAAGACACCCGTCTGTCCCCTACACTCTGCTCTCTACCTTGCAGCCAGAATGACTCTTTAAAATACAAGGCAGATCATACCACCCATGCTCAAAGCTCTCCAGCCACTTCTCAGCTCACTCAACTTCTCTGCCCCCAACACTATGGATCTCCCTTGCTCCGCTCTACTTTTTTCTCTTTGTCTCCTGCACTTACCACCTGCTAGCCTGCTACATACATTTATTTATTAGGTCTACTGCTTTGTCTGGCTCCTTCTGCCAAAATTTTAAGCTCCACATGTGCAGGGATCTTTATCTGTTTAGGTTACCCTGTGTCCCTAGTGCCTAGAATGATGCCTAGAAAACAGCATGACAGTTAAGATAATAGCCTAAAAAATAAAATTTTTGTTTCCAGTTATATAAAAATACCACAGACTTTAAAAACTCCCTTCCAGACATTGTTTCACCCACCTGAGCCACGTTCAGTGTAGTTGAAACTTTCTCTTGCTTGGCCTCAACTGTTCGGAAACTGAAGGCTCGCTCTAGGACTGACTGGTCAATGCCGGTCAGCTCGCAAATTTCTTTTAACTCTGTTGTGCGGGAATGGACAAAGAGTGACTGCGTATCTGCTGCTCAGAATCACTTTCAAGGCTTACACTGTTCTTTCTAAATCGTTTTCAAACCCAACAGTGTAAAATATATAAATCAAAAGACTTCAGACTGAGCTGTAATTATGTTTCTGCTCGATTTCACTAGAAAGCTTTTTCAACGCAGTGAAAAGCAAGTTTTACTTTCTATATTAAAAACTGGGCAGAAGTTCAAAGCCAGTTTTGCTAAACAGGGTCTGTCCTCTGCTGACTTACCGTTTTTATCTTTGATCTTGCTTTCATCTAAGCCATTCACTCGTGATTCGGGCTTGAACTCGATGTTCCCCAGCTTCAACACCGCGGCCACCACCTCCAACACGGACTCAACTTCGTGGTCCATGAAACCCACAATCTGCATGGCATTCTGGGGAGGGGGGAAAGCACCTGTTTTCTTTCTGTAGCTCTTTATTATTTTTTAAAAATAAATCATATAACAGATTCGTCTCTGAAAAAAAACAAAAATAACAACAACAACAAAAAGACAAAGTGTCCTGGAATAAACTTTCCAAAAGACAAACCTAGTAAGAGACCTGAAATAGCACCAATGTGGAGCTCTATCTTGTTCAGTGGCTTCAAGCTCTGATTCAAGGAGCCCTGGGGTACTTCACGGGCTGTGGCAAAGGGGGCATGTAAAGAGGAAGATAGAGGGAGAGAAGGCTGAGAGCTGAGCCCTGGGTTCCTGCTCTGACTCCAAACAAACAGCTTTCATAACCCCCTACAAAAAAAACCTCTTCGTTTATTTTACATACGAGAAAAACTGGTTTGCAAAGATGAAGTGCCTGATTCCACGAACTATGGATAACACAGAACATTAGTCCAGTCATAAATTTTTATTGAGTGCCAATGATTTGCCAGGCAAAGCAGTTACGGAACTGGTCCTGAACTCAAGTCTTAAAATCATGTCCAGGAGTCAACAGGTTTCTGTAAGAGGACGTTGAGACAATTTTAAAAAATGATACTCTTAAGAAACGCTTTTTTGTTAAGAATAGCCCAGCTTGCTTGCTTCCTTATCTACTTTATCTCTCTCTCTCTCTCTACCTACCTATCTAACTATTTATAGTGACTAGGTTACATAGTAATGGGAGTGCTGTAAGATTTTTTGTTCTAGAAACTTTCAAACATATATGAAAGTCTAAAGAGCAGGAAAAGAACCCCATGTTATTTTCACTCACCCCCAAAGACGAACGGATTCCAGTCTTAGTTTACCTATAATCTAACCTATCCTCCCCATCACCACTATCACAGCTCTCTCATTTGGAAGTAAATAAGTTATCAGATCATGTCCTATAGAAGTAATTTTCCAAGTGTCTCATAAACATAGAATGTAGAATATATTTAACATAATTTCTTTTCTAATGAACACAAATGCTAATTATTCTGGTTTATGCATGATTTTTTGAAAACTGTATATAAACATGACTTTCTGTCTGAAAAACAGATTTGACTTAACGTGACTGTAGGACAGGTTTACATGTGGAATTTAACTACTGAGTTTGGCTATAAAGACATTTGGAATTTCAGTACTATATTAAAAGGTAAACCCCAAGATAATATAATAAGAAAGCGCCTTCTGACAAACAGTAAAACTTCCTGCTCCAGTAAAGCATGGCCTTCACGATACTGTAGGATTTTTGAGCTAATAAAAAATCAAACTAATAAAAATAAAACAAATTCTTCTATAATTCTAAAACCTTAGGGAGCATGAGTTATACATCAAAGAAAAGTCAGAATTATTACCAGTTCTGATTGAGCAATATAGTGTTACCCATTTTAAAGAGTAACAAGAGGGTTACATCTTACCCTAACGGTTCTGAAATTTGCTGCGTCGTCCACTCCGTTAACTTTGGCAGAGTCCAGACTCAGGTAATTATATCTGCTGAAATCCCGCTCAAGTTTAAGCTTATCTATTGAATGACACATACAAGTTTATAAGTTACTTCAACAAATCTAATCATCTTTAATATCTCATCCCCTTAATGCTTCAGATAAAAAGATTTCACACTATGCATTCAAACAATAGAACTAAAATTGATACCCAAAGATCAGTAATAGTATTTTTCTAAAATCACCTTTATCACCATTGTACATATTTCAAACTCTGATTTTTTTACATGTATTCTTATCAAGACAGGTTCTTTCCAAACTTTGATAATATAAAGTCGCTTCAACGTACTATTTCCTTATAACGTATGATGTCTGCCTAGTGATTCCCCCACTGTTGGACATTTGGATTTTCTCCAGTTTATAATAACAAATAAAGGACAGTGATAAATGTCTTCACACAAAATGTTTCTTTGGATTCTTCTGAATTATTTCATTGGGTATATTCCAAAAAGTGGTGCACCTGGGCGGTAGGCTCTGATCATTTTATGACTTATTCTGCTCTGCCAATTAGTCCCCCAGGAAGAAGTCCTCACTTTGAAGTGACACCCACAAGCTCTAAGCAGATCAGTGCCTGACAATTCTGCCAGCTTTATCCTCTTTAATAACTTTTGCTAATACATGTGTGGTGAACACTTCAGTGCTGTTTCAATTTACATTTGTCGATAATTAGTAAGGACGATTTTTCCCCCAAGTGTGTTGACTTTCCATGGCTCTTCTTGTTTGAACTACTTGCTCAAAACTTTTCATCACTTAGCTATTGCCTATCCTGATGGACTTATATTAATTCTCTAAAATATCCAAAGGTCAGACTTTGATCTCTTGTATCAGTTGCAAATGTCTTCCCACTATTTTTAAATCGTCACTGAGCAATTTGTTTTTATAGAATTGTATTCATCTACTGCTCCCTGCTAATTTTTTCTCCCCAACTGGACTAATTATATTCTTCCATTTTATTTTTTAAATTGATGATGAGCCCCTCCCTCAACTTTTAGCTCTTTTAGCAAACCATCTGAGACATGTCCCAGTACCTGGTGAGGTACTCCAGGGACAGATATCAAACAAAGACTGCAAGGCGGCAGAAGCCAACACATCGTGTTCTTCCCTTCAGCCAGAATCATGGGAAAATTTTAAGAAGGAAGAGGAAAAGCGTATGGAACGCTTCTGCTTTGGAAAATGTTGCAAGAGTAAAAACTAAAACATAGAAACAGGGACTGGGGCTTCCCCAGTGGCACAGTGGTTAAGAATCCACCTGCCAATGCAGGGGAGATGGGTTCGAGCCCTGGTCCGGGAAGATCCCACATGCTGCAGAGCAACTAAGCCCATGAGCCACAACTACTGAGCCCACGCACCTAGAGCCCATGCTCTGCAACAAGAGAAGCCACCAAAATGAGAAGACTGCACACCGCAACAAAGACCCAATGCAGCCAAAAATAAATAAAATAAAATAAAATAAAATTCTTAAAAAAAAAGAAAAAAAGAAACAGAGACTTACTGAGGAGCTCTTCAGAGGCACCAGAAAGCAGCTGATAGAACACGTGGAAGTTTCTTTCACCTCTTGGCTGCTTAACAACACGAGATTTCTCTAAAAGATCTAGAGAGAAAAAGAATCAAATTCATAGTACAGTATTAGTTTCACTTTCAAATATACCATGCTTCTTTCTTTTCCCCCTCACTTTCTTTTTCATTTTCTGTTTTGTATTAATAAAATAATAACAGAAGCTACATTTTCGGTTCTACTTTTAGGAAGAAGCACAGCTCTAACTAAAACCACCAAATTAAACAAACCAGGTTCTTTTTGAACCATAGTGAATATGCATAATAAGTTTAACAATACATTAGACAAGCTGATTAAAGACAATACAGCTTTTACAATAATATTCTCTTGATTTTATATAATATATGATGACACTAAATTCTTCAATATGTAGTATTACAAATCTAAGCAAGGAAATGCAGCCATTCAGTTAAGAATTCACTTAAGAGTCATAATGATACCAAGTTAACATTTTTGATATCTTATTTTATGCTAAGTGCTTTATAGACATTATTTCATTGAATCCTCCCCACCATTTTTGTAAGGTATGATTTTACAGATGAAAAAACTAACAGTCCAAGAGTTTAAGATGGATTAGAAATCAGGCTCTCTGACCCAAGTGCAGCCCCCACCATATCCACATGCCCTGCTACCTGGCATAAGTGAGCCAGACTTTCTTGATCTCTTGAAGTCTTAAAGAATGAAAGGTGGATCTCATTTAATGGAATGTAGAGTTATTTGACAGTCTACTTTCATTGATTCCAGATGATTTTTCATCCTGTAAATCTGATGCCTTATCAAGTTTTCAAGCTTTCAGGAAGGGGAGGAAGGAAGGAGAAAGGAAGGGATGAATCCATTAAGCAAGTGAACCAGAAAGGTGCCACTGTGGCCGTAACAGGGGGTGGCAAAGTACAACGGCAGAGAATATTCCTGCCTGGAGTCCTGTTTATCACTGACCAGTGATATAAAAGAGGGTCTGGATTCTGTGAGCAAAGGCCAGATTTAGCTATAAAATGATGAATCAGTGATCCTATTATTGAGCACTAATTCTACAGAACAGACACATTTGATTTCCCATCAGGCTGAAATCTAAACATAATTCAAAAAATGAGTAAGGGAGAGAATGATGTGCCATTTCACAGAGACTTGTCCTTGAACTTCTTAATTTGTATTTCTGGAATCTACACTAGCACGTGAGGAGGAGTCTAGGTAGAGTTAAAGAGTGTAGATTTGATGAATGAGAAGCCCTAGGGTGCTCCAAACACACAAGGCCATTTGTAAGAATGAAGAGATGGGTTGTAAGGACACATAAAATAAACTTGACAGAAAGAGAACAAAAATATGTAAACACAAAAATTATTAGGAATGGGATGCTGCAATTTTTCATTTTCATCTCCAGCTCTAACTTGACCTGGACGACTGCCAAGGCCCTCAAATCATAGATGGAGAATAATGAAGACTTCATATTTAGCCAAAAAAAGAAAAGGATTGTGTAATAGTCATCATCTCTAAGGACTGAACGTTTCAATCAACTTATAAATACTGACATCCAGGGCAGAAGACAGAATAAACAGGTAAGGATAAAAGTGCAGTATGATTGCACTTATAACATGGACCAAGCTCCTTTGGGGTCCTAAGAGTACCAGCACAGTTTTAGAAGGAAGACCTCCCAGTGCATGGGCAGAGTCTTCATTGAGAAGCTATTCCTTACAGGAAATTCCTCAAGCCTAGAAGAAGGTAACTCGACTACATGAAAAATATAAACAAATGCTCCAGTTTACTTTATCCATTCATGCACAAATTCCTTCAATCAACTCACTGCTCACCCACTATGTGCCAGCACTACCTGGGAATGAGCCCGGCAAACCTGAAGACCTTCTTCCTCTTGACCTACAATTGTCACACATACAGGCTCTTGATTACACCCACCACCCAAACCAAGAGCAGCAGCACTGTCCAAGGTGGGCTGGCAACACCTTTAAGAGAGAGCAGGAGGACTTCCCTGATGGCGCAGTGGTTGGGAGTCTGCCTGCCAACACAGGGGACACGGGTTCACGCCCTGGTCCGGGAAAATACCACATGCCGTGGAGCAACTAAGCCCGTGCGCCACAACTACTGAGCCTGCGCTCTAGAGCCCGTGAGCCACAACTACTGAAGCCTGCGCACCTAGAGCTCATGCACCGCGGCGGAGAGTGGCCCCTGCTCGCCGCAACTAGGGAGGGTCCATACACAGCAGCGAAGAACCGGCGCAGCCATACATTCATACATACATACATACATAAATAAATAGAGAGAGAGAGAGAGAGAGAGAGTGAGCGAGCGAGCAGGAGATGGGAGTGAGAAAAGACAAGTGTCTTTCACCTGTCAAAGCCCGCAAACCCCAGGCTCCCCCCATAGCACCCAGAATCCCACCATGCCTCACCAGCCTCACCTCACAGGGGCACCTTAATGATGACGACAAACAACTGTTCTCTGGCACTCACCCAGTCACACTCCACAAGCAAACTGTGGTATTTCAAGACATGAAATCACACCTTCAGAGCACCTGACAGGGCCACACTGTGCATCAGCAACATGGCCAGCCTCATGTTTGGCACTTGTTGAACAAATGCTCACACACAATGGAGAGTTTAGAAAGAGCAATGGCTGTAAGATTCAGCAGATAACAGTCACCAAGTTAAAGGATAATATTCACGGTCACCAAGTTAAAGAATAATATTCGCCTGTGCAGCGTGGGAGGGAATGTTGGCCAATGTACTCCTTGCACCACACATGCTGATATTATCAGTGATCACTATCATAGTCAAATCTGAAACATAATACAACGTGCGTTTAAAAGGAAAAGTGCAGGAGGGGAAGTGCAAGGGAACTTACACTGACCTTCCGCTCTGCATTCAGTACTTGTCATTTGTTATCATATTCAACCCTGAACACCTCCTCTGAGGTTGGTTTTATAATCCCCATTTTGTAGACGAGAAAACGAGGCTCACATCACATTGTTACTAAGCAACAAAGCCAGAATGCAAAGCTTTAGGAGACTAAGGTATCGTGCTTATGCTCTTTATAATTTTCCAGCAAAAAAAAATGTTAAATCCACAAACACTTGAAAAGGCTGAGGCTGTTCTTTACATAAAATATATGACTTCACCTAAGCAACTCAATCACAAAATGAGGAACGTTTTATTACAAAGCAGTTGAGGGTTTTACCATCTAAAATGCCTTGTTGATTACCCCAGAGCCTCCTATTTCTTTATGACTTTTCTTGTAAGTTACAAGCTTCTAGGCAGAACAGTAATAGGGAAAATGTTTGCTCCCAAATAATTTACTAGTGCTTAAAACCATTCCCTAGTCTATGTAAAAAAAAAAAAAAAAAAAAAAAAAAAAACCAACATAATCTAACAGCATGAAGCCATATCAAATAATTACTCAAGGTACAGAACATAAATTCAATTCACTATAAGGACTTGCCACCTGAACATTTTAATGTGCCCCTGAACTAAGCCAAAGCAAAACACTGGCACAGCCTTCTCTTCTGCTTTAGATGCTTCTGCTACCACTGATTGTGCCTCTACTAACAAGCCTTAATAAAAAGGAGTATAGGATATGCCAGATATTTAGTAGAGAAGAGAGTATAATAGCCTCCATATATTCCAATGCAGCTACATTCCTGAACCCTCAAGATATAAATTTAAGTTCATATCAAATTTTATATAAAGTTAAGTTTTAAGGGAGGAGATAAACCTATTAAGCCATTCTAAAGGGGAAAAGCAATGGGTAGGGACAGAGAAACTCTGGAATCAGAACTTTCCCACCAACTCCACCATGACACTGCCACCTGACTATTAACAGAATCAGACCATCACTGAGGGGTCTTCTTAGTTTTGACTAATTACCAACTAGTCCACAGCATATACATGTTCCTGGGCACTGGGACAACCTCCCTATGGCATAAGATATGACAGAAGTAAAATGTCCATGTTTGCACCTGCTGGAGATGGAAGTCTTTTTTTTTTTTTTTTTTGCGTGGTATGCGGGCCTTTCACCGTTGTGGCCTCTCCTGTTGCGGAGCACAGGCTCCGGACACGCAGGCTCAGCGGCCATGGCTCACTGGCCCAGCCGCTCCGCGGCATGTGGGACCTTCCCAGACTGGGGCACGAACCCGTGTCCCCTGCATCGGCAGGTGGACTCTCAACCACTGCGCCACCAGGGAAGCCCGATCAAAGTTTCTTTATTCTATGTATAATCTCCTTTCCTGAAAAAGAAGAAATGGTCCAAGTTCTTGATTAAGGCTTATGGAAGAATTTGCTTTGTCTCAGTTTTGCCAGTAGGGCCAGAACGACAATGGAAGCCCAAGATGCAGACACGACGGACCCTGCTGCTCTCCAATTGCTCAAAGATACACATGATGAAAAAAGTGTTTGAGTGGCACTGAAGGCTCTTCCAACGGATTTGTGTCCCTTTAATAAAGTGAAATGATACAGTTAGCAATAGTGAAGGGCCTGCAATCTAAGTAACAACAATTTATCTCCCTTTGGACTCCGCTGTCTTGAAGAAGAAAAAATGTCAAATAACCAGTGAGTTACTGGGCATAACTGATGGTAATTTCAGTGGAAAACTTGGATTATGAACTAGTGTTTGCTCTTATATTGGGGTATATATTCTAAAATCAACTCTATACTTTTTCTGGAAATACACAACATAACCCTCAAGATTGAGAATTAGGAAGTTTCACTAAAGACAAGCTTTAAAGTAAAAAAAGATGGGGCAAATGTCTTCTTACAAATCATTCACTGTGCACGTGTATTACAGAAAGCAGAGGTAGGTGTTCACCCCAGGGCTCTCTCTCAGCCCGGGTCTCACACAGACCTTTGTCTATCTGCAGGTTACAGGCTTTGAGAGACCTCAAACACCTGGCGTGCCGTGACAGGACAGTGTTTCCCCTACCTCCACCTCCATACAGCATTTTCATTTCTAAGAAAGCACCTTAAAATTTTAAATCAAGTCAGAGTCCTGGGGCTTCCCTGGTGGCACAGTGGTTGAGAATCTGCCTGCTAATGCAGGGGACACGGGTTCAAGCCCTGGTCTGGGAGGATCCCACATGCCGCGGAGCAACTGGGCCCGTGAGCCACAGCTGCTGAGCCTGCGCGTCTGGAGCCTGTGCTCCGCAACAGGAGAGGCTGCGATAGTGGGAGGCCCGTGCACTGCGATGAAGAGTGGCCCCCGCTTGCCACAACTAGAGAAAGCCCTCGCACAGAAACGAAGACCCAACACAGCAAAAATTAATTAATTATTTAATAAACTCCTACCCCCAACATCTTCTGAAAAAAAAAAAAGAAAAGAAAAGAAAAAAAGAGTCAGAGTCCTGAAGTTATAAATCAGCACCAGTGATAGCTGGACATGTTACATGAAAAGTTGTGAGAGGGTTCCCAGTGTCTGCACATGAAAAATCAACTTGGGCTTTAAAACGCTAAGAAAATTTGCCTTATTATCTACCTAATTAAATGCAATTTTTAAAATCAGGATCCAGTTGCCTACATATATGCATTTTCACAACAGACTTTTTTCTAATACAAATTTAAAGTTTATCTAATAATTGGAAAGTAACTTATGTATCTGAATCTACAATTTGATACCCAACCCTGAAATAAAATTAATGAAATATCTAGTCCATAATACCTTATTATTATACATACTATTCTAATAAACCTTGATTCATTTCTTAATCTGAGGTTAATTTAGACATACTTGAACCCCTGATTTCTTCTATAGTATTGGTATATAGTCTTCTTTCATGATAAACATGTAGTCTTTTTTCATGGTAAACATATTTTTGTATAAAAAAGAACACCAAAATAAAATTGAGACAAAGGAAAGCATCTATTTTTATATAAAGCCATCCATTACAGAGTAACAGAATTACTCTTTGAAATTTCAGTTTTATTGCTACAGATACTTCACAACCGATGGTTGATTATTTCTGTCTTCTTTAGGGGTATTAAATGTCAAAGTGCTAAAAAAGCCCAGCCTTGTATTACAAACTAGGCAAATTATCTCAGTTTTTGATGAATTTTGACCCTAAAGAAGACAGCTACTGTTTACTGATGAATAGTCACTAGCTGTTGAGAACTGACTCATGTAAGTCCCCAATTCCATATATATATATATATATATATATATATATATATATCACACATATACATAGTCCCAGAAAACAAAGCAGATCAGAGTTTCCTTTAGGAAGTGTTATAACATAGTTTTGCTCCCAGTCACCCACTCATCATCAATTAAACCCAAGGTATGATATAAAAGGAAGAACAAAGCTATAAATCTCAAACAGTTTAAAAGGGTAAACTTATATTCCATATGCTACAAAATGGCAGGAATGTGCCATACGTAAGGATTAAACAACATGCCCTGAGATAGTCAGCACATAAATTAATTGCATCGTAAATTCAAAAGAAATGTAAAAGAAAAAGAATTCAGAGCAATCTGTTCTACCCTCCACCTTCCCTGTGAGTAAGGCAGGCATTTCTTCCTGCTTTATGATTCCATGTGGGAGGATTTCATGATATGAACTCCCCAGCTTCTCAGCCCCTTACTCACTCCTCGCCTCAGTAGGAGGAAAGACTCCTCTGAGCAGCAAAGTTTGGAAGAAGAAATGGGCATGCGTGTACAGCTCAGCTCCCTCATTCCCCACACTGTGCACAAATTCAGCCCCACTCCCAGGCTGTAAGACAGATGGGGCAACGCGCACAGGGAGAGGCCAGGGGTTGCTCGGTGCTGTCAATGCCTGCCAACCTGCCAAAGGACCACTAGCACACCCTCTTGGGTGATAAACCAAAAGCTGCTTTCTTCAACCTTGCCTCTACAGTAACAAAGCTGCTCCCTCTCCAGCTTATTTCCTGTGCCTATTTCTCATGTGTTTCCAAACTGGGTGGGGAAAGGATATTACCTATTAGACCTCTGCCTCAAGTTATTTTCTGCTACATAACAAATGCCCCCAAAACTTACCAGCTTAGACCAATACCACTTATTAGCTCATGAGCCCGAGAGTCAGGTTTGTAGCTCCTCTGATCTAAGCCAGCTTGGCTGATCTCTGCTGGCAGGTTGGCTGGTAGCTGGCTGATCTAACGTGCCCTCACTCACACGTCTGCTGGTTCATTCCACGCGCCTCTCATCACCCAGCAGACTAGCCCAGGTTCACGCACATGGTGGTCATGAGCTCCCCAGGGAAGCAAGAGAGGATAAGTCCCAGTAGAGAACCAACTTTCGGGTCTCTCATTGTGCCACGTGTGCAAATTGTTCCATTGACCAAAACAAATCTCATGGCCAAGCCTTAAGTCATTGAGAGAGGGGACTACCGAAGCATGTGGACACAAGCTAAGAAACTATTGTGGTCATTTCTGAAAACAATCTATCAGCTTTAGGTTAGTTAAAATAAAATGGTCACAAATTCTTTTCCCACTGTTCCCAGTGAGAGGTGGAATCTACATTCCCCAGCACTGAAACTGAGCAAGCTTGTGCCCACATGGACTTATTAACAGAGTCACAGTGATGCTGTACAATTTCCCAGGCTACTCAGGCTTCTTCCTGGTTCTCTTGGAACACTTGCTGTCAGGATGTTCCCTCTTGGAACACTCCCTCTCAGAATCTAGCCTCCTTGCTGTGAGAAGCCCAAATCACACGAGGCCACACATAGATGGCTCTAGTTAACAGTCTAGCTGAGCTCACCCCTTGAATCATCCCAGCCCAGGAGCCTGACACATGAGTGACAAAGCCTCCAGAGGACTCCAACTCCCCCATTCATGCAAGTTGCCCCCAATCACTGGAGTCTTCTCAGCTGAGGTCCCATATGTCATGGAGATAAGCCAACCCTGCTGAGCTCCATCTGAATTCTTGACCCACAGAATCCAAGAGCATATAACAGGGCCGTTGTTTTACTCCACTAAGTCTGGGGTGGTGTATTGGGCAGTAATAATAAGTGGGCCACACACCAATGTCAACGTTTGCTTTCCTTCATAACCACAGGATTGGGTTACTTCTTTCAAGCTGAACAGAGGCATCAGTGATAGATGGTGCTTGATTACCAATAACGTTGTTTGCCTTTGTGGGATTTAGAAAAAGTATTTTTAAATGATTAACATAGGATATTCAGATAAACTTACCCAATAAAGAAGCAGCTTTATTTCTCAATAAATTTCTCTATGTCAAACTGTGCTTATTGTACATTAGGTACTTATGTGATTATTAATTAGTCAATTCAACAAATATATATTAGATGTTAGACACTATTTTAGTTGCTATCATTTAGCAATGATAAATGAGTCTCTGTCATTATAGGGTATATATTTGGCTAGGAGCTAGAGACAATCAACAAATAAATATACAATAATGAAAAGAAGCAAACATTTACTGAGTGCTTACTACGTGCCAGGCACTGTTACAAGTGCTTTAGATGTTAACAAATTATTTACAACTCATCATAACCCTATGAGATCAGTACTATTATCCTCATTTCAAAGAGAAAGAAATGGAGGCAGAGAGAATTAAGTAACTTGTTGTCTTTTTGTTTAGACATCGGCAACCACATGATAAATCACTGACAACTGCGTACGTAGGCTCATGGATACGTCCCAAATAATAAAGCAGGAAAATGTAGAGCCTGCCTGTATTTAACCAATTCCATCCGCATCTCCAGCATTTACTGAGCACCTGCTGTGTATCAGGTATCACCCCAGGCTCTTGATACACTACCGTGAACAGGACAGCCGTGTCTCCCATCCTTACAGTTTACGCAGGTATATGCACATTTGAAATCTTAAGGCTTCTTCTTAGTATATCCCTATGCTATTCTTCTTTTAGGAGATAAAATCCCTTGAGACTTGTACCACATTTTATCCAGTCTAAATTGCCATTTAGTGCCACAACTATAAGAAAGTATCTGTGACTATTAATAAAAGCAACAGGTTTCCAAACATTTCAAGTTCATAACACTAGATCCAAAATCCTCAAATGTAAATGTATAAATTTTATGAGACCCACACGCATTAACAAAGTAGGAGAAATAGTACCTCACATCAGCCAAACATCTGGATGTGTTTCCATATTTTCTCCTCTCTACTTAAGTAAATGTTTGACATTTTCTATTTTTGTAACACTTCTCTCCTAATGATACTCACCTCAGAGATACTGTAGCTTTCAAATGAGTTCAAGACTTAGGTTTTACAGCATACCTCTCTTAGAAAGAGAGGAAGAGGGAGTAAGCTATTGGGCTTTTTTTCCCCACTTCCTGGGTACACAACTGGCTCAAATGATCCTGTGACTTTTTCAAGGTAATAATTACAGCCAACAACGACCTATGCTTTTACTAGCCGGCTGCTGGAAAAGGAAACAAAACAGACGACCTACAAAATGGCAAATCTTGTCTCCTTTTCTGGGTACGAGAAGCTAACTTTTGGCAGCTTGCAGAGAACAAGAGTGGGTTTACCCATTGCTTTATACCCCCTGAAGCCAGCAGGCAGCAGCTCCCCGTGGCCACCTATGAGTCAGTCCTCTCTCTATTCGGGGTGAAATTTCCTGCTCTCACCACTAATGTATCCCTTTCCTTTCCAAAGCAAAGGATACTCTAAAATACCAGGGTGTTCCCACTACCACAAATTTCAATATAATTTCATTGTGGGAACAAATGGTAACAAAAACCATATGACGTTCATTCATGATGGTTTTTAATCTTCACTGGAAAGGAACTGGGTGTTTACTATTTATTCTCCATGGATACTGCAAGAATTAGAGACAGGAAGACATTTCTGTTTGAAACTTGAAACTTCAAAATGTAAAATCCAAGTTATTTTCTAATACTTAGAATAAAGGCATCCTTAAATACTTTCCTACAGTCCTCAAGAGTAATAGTGGTTCAATCCTTCTAGAATGTTCTATAATAAAAAGTTAATGTAGCTTCATTTTAAAAAGTGTATTACTCAATTAATAATTAAATTTAATTTGTCTTGTAAAATGCAAGTGTTATAAATATCTTTCAGAATAAAAGCTAATCTTTCCTTAAAATGGTGGTCTTGGGGCTTCCCTGGTGGCACAGTGGTTGAGAGTCCGCCTGCCGATGCAGGGGACGTGGGTTCGTGCCCCGGTCCGGGAAGATCCCACATGACGCACAGCGGCTGGGCCTGTGAGCCACGGCCGCTGAGCCTGCGCGTCCGGAGCCTGTGCTCTGCAACGGGAGAGGCCACAACCGTGAGAGGCCCGCGTACCGCAAAAAAAAAAAAAAAAAAAAAATGGTGGCATACCTTTTCCTATACAGCTCTCATCAGCTGCCACATACTGCGAAGGAAGCTTGCGTAGCAAACTTGGCAGGGTTATAATCACTTGCTTTTGGTGGTATTATATATGATTTGCATGAGTATTTCTGTTTCCTTATTTGACAGTTAAAACCATTTAACATAAGTAGTACCATCCTAGCCAATTTCACCTCAGATTAAAACTTCCTCTTCAAGACGTTTTTCCAATAATAATACATTTTTACAAATACGTATAATCCCAACAATGCATGGCACACAAACTAAAATAATAAATTAAACTACTTTGGGACTTCCCTAGTGGTGCAAAGGTTAAGAATCCGCCTGCCGTACTTCCCAGGTGGTGCAGTGGTTAAGAATCTGCCTGCCAATGCAGGGGACACGGGTTTGAGCCCTGGTCCGGGAAGATCCCACACGCCACAGAGCAAATAAGCCCGTGCGCCACAACTACTGAGCCTGCACTCTACAGCCCGCGAGCCACAACCAATGAGCCTGCACGCCCAGAGCCCGTGCTCTGCAACAAGAGAACCCACCGCAATGAGAAGCCTGTGCACCGCAACGAAGAGTAGACCCCGCTCGCCACAACTAGAGAAAGCCCGCGCGCAGCAACAAAGACCCAACGCAGCCAAAAAAATAAATAAATTAAACTATTTAAAAACCACAAATGGTAGAAATGGGAAGAACCATGGAATTCATCCAGTTCAATCCTATAGTTTCCAACATAAAGAAACTCTAGGCCTAGAAGTTTACTCTACAAACTATGATTTAAAAAATTTTTTTTTAAATTCAGCTGCATGGTTTGCCCAAATTCTAAAAACACTCACTTTCAAATGGCATCCCTCTGGTTCTAGAGTTTCTCTGGAAGACCACAGGGGCCACCTGGGGGTCTAGGGGTTCTGGCTGCTTATCTCCTCTTTAACCAGATCAGGCCTCATTTCATCTGTTTCATATTTGGAATAAAATTTCATTTGGAGAAAGAATGCCACCGCTATAGCAAAAAGCAGTGCTTTGGATACCTGAGCCAATTGTTATTTTTTAATCTAGTACAAACTTAGGTTTTTTTTCATTCCAACAATTCGAACAGCATCTTAGGGTGGTGAAAAGGCCAGGGGAAGCAGGGTCGGGGGGGGTCAGCAGTGTGGCCCTCAAAAAAACAAGCAGATAACCAGGCTGCAGCTTCCCCTGGAGGTGCACTAACCCTGAGTGGTCATCGTATCCTTGCCAAACTACAGCTACAGAATCAACAGGAGCAGAGACACCAGGGCGGTGCCACACGCACTGAAGCTCCAAAGCACGGAGGAAGGGGCCTTATCTACAACAGATACTGACCACTGTGCCCACTTGAGAAAACTCTGGACCTGGGGCTGTTAAGTAGACCTCACCTGATTTTGTTCATTTTTTCACCTTTGCCAGAGAACATTTCACTTCTACAATCACAAATCATGACTAAAGAAAGCTAATAAATCTGTCTCTACCTAACAGGTGTACCACATTTCAATTTTTTAAACACACTGAAGACAAAATTCTCACAGTAAAATTTGAAGTACAGGTTTTTCATTTTATCGGGTAACTGTTACCCCAAAAGTCATTAAATTAAAATCAATTATTATTTATATTTTGTTTTTAACCATAGAGTAATTTTGTTAAAGAAACTAACGGTTGGAGAATCTTTTTTATTACTGGATTGGCTTGAAGACCTAT
The DNA here is from genome assembly GCF_949752795.1 of Hyperoodon ampullatus. NCBI lineage: Eukaryota > Metazoa > Chordata > Mammalia > Artiodactyla > Ziphiidae > Hyperoodon > Hyperoodon ampullatus. The sequence goes on from NC_136921.1 coordinate 44,282,232, forward strand.
AGGATATAAAATACAGTTGGGCTAATATTTATTTCTTTAGCAGACTTCTAAAAAGTTTTGCAAAGGCAAAGACTTTAAGTGATCTTTTAAAAAGATTTAGAAATTAAATATTATAAAACAATCTGAAATGCATAGGCTAAAAATTTAAGTATAAGGAAAGGAAATATATTCTTAAACCTATCTCTTAAAGACCCAAGTATCTAAAATATTCTGTTATAAATATATGTTTTACTATTCTGAACTTCTTTAAAATACTCACAGTTACTTATCACTCCTCCCAGTGGATCGCCTTTAAAATCGAATTCAATATCCATATATTTGCCCTGCCAAAGAAAGACTTCATGAGTTTTCAAGTTCACCTCAAAATATTCAGTCAGTGTATCTTAAAGCACAGCATAATAAGCCCTTTATGCACTTGTTTAAATGTAATTAAGAAAGACACAGTTTATGTAACCATGATGCAAAACAATATGCCTCCAAAAATAATTCATACTAAATACCCCATTAGCTCAAAGTGAGCATATCTCATTGCTAATTTAAGAATAGATCTTCTCAGCCATAATAAGACTTTTGGATACTTTTCAAACTTCTCAAGGACGTGTGTATTCAATTCAAGAGTAAAAACTGGGAAAATTAGTATTCCTTGAATATGCACTAGCTGGCAATATAAATTATTTCATTTTTATAGGCAAAGTATGTCTTAAGCCATGGCTAGACATTCCAAACATACTGGACAGTGGATAAAATGGAAGACTTCAAGTTCTGTTTTTATATCTACTCAAATCAAATGCATGATTATGTGGTGTGACCAACTCAGAATCAAAGGCTGATCATTATTACTTTCTTTGGCTTTTAATCTAGATTATACAGAAATATATAACCCATGTTCATATTATACCTTATAGATGGTACCTTAAACACACAGAAACACACATGGAGTCTCACACTGTGATTTTTAGAGAATGGGTCTGGATTGTCTGGTTAAAGAGTAACAAGTATATCAGAATAACCCTGAGAGCTGTTTTTTGTTTGGAAAAGGGTGTGTTGATCTAATAAGTAAGTAGTCTTTGGTTTTGTTTCATGTTCTACCTTAGTCAGATCGATGGTTTGTAAATAATTCTCCAAGAGAATTACTTTAATTCTATTTTCAAAATACTGGTAAGGGAGGAGAAACATGATCACATGGCACACAATCAACAATGTAATTTGTGATTTTTTTATTAGCTCGTGCATGCTCCCCCGCCTCCTCCTTCTTCACTGTCATGGGTCATCTGGCCTTTGGAAGTCTTCACTTGCTCATTAAGCAAAAGTTTATCAAGCATTTCCTGGACACTAACGTAGGCACAAGGGAAAGCAAGGCATCACTCCTGCCCTCAAGGAATTTACAGTCTGGGGGGGAACTGAAACATAAATGGGACATAACCATGTACAGGGATACATCCTACAGTGGGATCATGGCGCTGTGCACAAAGAACAGGGGACAGAGGGGGAGGAGGAGATCTGCCCAAGCTTAAAGGCGAAGTAGCAGCAGAAGTCAGGCAGGCAAGGAGGCAAGGGATCAGGAAGGAGCAGGCATAAGCACTGGCATCCGTGAGGATGGTGAGGGAAGTCAGAGCACGTCATGACACCGACATTTTCTCCTGACAGCCAAGTTGTGTCCTTAAACGTTCCTCACCAAGGACACCATGATCAGACTTGCCTCTTTACAAAACCACTCTGGCTAGTGTGGAATGGACTGGAAAGGATCTATCAGATGTAGCTGACAGAGGTGGCAGCAATTAGGGGAGAAACACTGGTGGGCTTTACGCCAGAGTAGCCAAAGAGGAAAGTAAACAGAGTTGAAAGCTACCCAGAGAGTCACGATGACTGGTCATGGTTGGATGGAGAAGGTTAGAAAGGAGGGTGTTCAAGAATTTAAAAGTCCAGGAACGTGGCCCAGGCAACGGAGTGGAGAGCGACACTCTCTAGGATGCGAGGGGACCCTGGAGGCAAAGCAGACATAAAGGAGGGAGAAAGAGGAACTTCACAAGAGAGTCAGAGGATGACCGTATGCAAGGGCATGACTTTGATGGCAGGTGGTCCCTGGGCAAAGGAGGCGACAGATCTACAGTACAGGTGCAGAGAGATAAGTGTGAGGAAGGAGCATGTACACTGCTATGGAGACAGGGGAGGTGCCAAGGAGCGGGGCTAAATGTGGTTTGAGAGCTTGGAAGAGGATGATTTCTGTGAAGCAGGCATAATAGCATCAGCTGAGAGTAAAGGATAGAAGGTTTGAAGAGAGTAGAGCCAACACTGTGGAGAAAGGAAAAGGAAGCTGACCAGGGCTAAACTCCTGCACAACTCGGAGAACTCAGCTGATGCCCACACTGATGACTCCCCAAAGGCTTGGTTCTGGTCCTGTCACTAGACTACTCACAAATAACCAGCGGCTTCCCACCACCTACAAAATAAAGCCTGAGACCCTGACCCTGCTACTCCAGGCCCTCCAGGTGGGGCCCGGACCCACCTTCCCAGCCCTCCGGCCCACGGCTCCATTCACAGACTCCCTGGTCTGGCCATTAACTCTGGCAAATGAAGGTCCACACTGGTTTCTCTCCTCAGTTTCTCAGGCTGTACTGCCAGCTCCTGCTGCTTGCCACCTCATCTTGGCTTCTTTAAATCTTGTGGACCCACTCAGGACTGTCCCCTGCCCCGGACTCCTCCAGCTTCTCTATTTTGAGCTTCCATAACACTTCATCTATACTTTTCATGGGGAACTTACTAGTTTATGTGTTGTGTTATAATTATTTTCAGCCATGTCCATTTTTCCTGACTAGTTTATAAGCTTCTTAAAAATAGGTATTCAGGGCTTCCCTGGTGGTGCAGTGGTTGGGAGTCCCCCTGCTGATGCAGGGGACACGGGTTCGTGCCCCGGTCTGGGAAGATCCCACATGCCGTGGAGCGGCTGGGCCCGTGAGCCATGGCTGCTGAGCCTGCGCATTGGGAGCCTGTGCTCCGCAACGGGAGAGGCCACAATAGTGAGAGGCCCGCGTACCGCAAAAAAAAAAAAAAAAAAAAAGTATTCATTCATCAATAAATCAATGTTTTCTGAGTGTCCACTATGGCACCAGCCCTGCTGTAGCTCCTGGGGCCACATCAGTGAACAAGAGGCAGAGGTGCACAGTAACTCCAGAGACTGCTGAATGCCTAAAAAAAATGAAAATGGGATGAAGCCACAGAGTCTACAGATGGCATCATGGAAGTGACATCTGAGATAAGACCTAAATGATACAAGACGCCAGCCATACAAAGATCTGGGGACAGAATGCATGGTGTAGAAGGACTGGCAACAGCAAAGGCCCAAGTCCAGGAAGCACTCGGCACACCTGCCGGTCACAAAGGCCTGTGTGACTGAGGGCCGAGGAGCCGGGCAAGGCTGGGCCGGCCCACCTTGCGTGGGGAGGCTGGGGGGAGCCCGGGCTATATTCTAGGTGTAAGGGGACCGCAGAGGCTGTCAGCCGGCAGGGGATGGCAGCTTGTAAAGATCACTCCGGCTACTGGTGGGGAAAAGACTGCAGGCTGCAAGAGGATATGCAGGGAGACCTAAGTTTAACTATGTTTAAAAGAAAACCCAGAGGTTTCAAACAAATGAATGAATTGTGTGTGTGTTTCTATTCTTACTGAATGAGAGGAGTGGTGATGGGATTTTCCGGACCCCGGAACGCTCTCTCCCACACCCTGCAGTGCCCACTCAGCTCCCGGCACACCGCAGACGCTCAACAAAATCCCCCCCCAAACTCCTTAGTCGAGAACAGTGATTTTTGAAGCCTTAAACTGTTTTTTCTTTTTTCCCCAAAGCAATGAGTCTCTCTTACTAGAAGCTCAATATGCCAAGTTAAAGTGCTGGGGTGAGGGTCACCGTGAGGCACCTCCATGGCAACAGTGGTCCACACTGTCAGCTACAATGAGGTGCAGGGTCTCCCAGATTTCTCAGCAAAGAGATCAAAAATTTTTTTCAGAGTTAACCCGTCAAACACAGTTGAAGGAAATGTAATTTCCCTGGAGTCATAAACCTCTGTTATATATACAGTAGTAGTTTTAAATATAGTAGAGTCGTACTATAATATTATAACATAGACTTGAGTATACTACTGGTCAAAGTCACACCCACAAAGCAGAGAAATTACTAAAAACTGGGCATGAAATGATTTAGCCTATAATCAAGTATTAATCTCATATCCTAATACCTGTGTTATGATAGGATTTCTCTGAAGTTACTTAACAAGCCAAATCACCTGCCAAGCCTTTCGCTAGATTTTCCGATGTCTCTAAGTACTAGTGACTCCTTAAGCAATACGGTTTTCTGTATTTTTATGGCCTACAGACTAAATATATTTGCAAGTATTTTTTTTAAAGTGTGTGTATATGAGATTTGCCAATAGCAAAAATAAAATCTCTGTGTTATAAAGAAGCTTGATCTATTGGAATTACTTCTATCTGCCCACACTTTGCGTCTAATTCTATTTCTGTAATGAGATTAGTCATGTTACCACAACAGGAAAAGGCATGGCTCACATCAGTTTTAACAACTTAAGGGGCTAATCCAATGGGAAAAATTCACTGCCTTGGAATTAGGAACCTTAGCCTTTCACTTTCCAATGTATCAAAACTATCTCCACCTGAGGTCATTTGCATGCCTTAAGCACAGGATAGCGCCAATGAGAAAAAAGCAAAAAGGGGGCTAAAAGAAGCTGGGGAGTGGAGGTGTGGGGATGCCGGAAGGGTGTCTGGCAGCGAGGCACAGACGATCATCAATAATGGTCCCAAGTAATGTATATGAGAAGACAGCTTATAAAGTAAATGATCTTTTATTATGAAATTTATAAAATGGGCTCAACTATAGAAAAAAAGCCAGCGATTTCAAAATGCCACCATCACACTCACCATATTTCCCCCAGCTGCCTCCAGGCAGTGTGTGTCCCTGTAAAGACCAGAGGCAGGAAAGAAGGCAGCACAGCTGGGGAGACCCAGGGGCTGATGTGCCAAAGTGAACACTGCAGAGGTGGGAGATGAGGCTGGAAAGGTTTCTACTATGGGAATTAGCATTTTCCAACTCAGCCAGACTCAAAACATCAATTAGCTTCAGCTTTTCCTAGTCAGTCCTCCCCACACCCCCCATTAGCTGCCAAACTTATGGATTTTACGTCTATAAAGTTTTAGAAAATACACCTCCATCCTTTCTGGTCCCATTGAAGAACAGACAAGAGCTGTAGAGTATACAAACTTGACACCTAGTTTACCCTTCTTTCTATGGAATTTCTGAGTCTTAATTATGATTTCTAAATAGCAAAACTCACATGAGTAAAGAGTTACTCTAAACAGCCTCATTGAAACTGCTCATGGAATTTTCTGATAGATGACAAGAAAACATGAAAAAACGATAGCTTGTCACTCCAAGAAGAATTAAAAAGGAAAATTCCAGAAAGCAGAAAAATAGTCCTTATAGAACTTTTAGCCTATGTCTCAATATGGTTTCTTATTTTTTAAATGTGTGTATTAAGAAATATTAAACATCTACTGGTTGTTTAAACACACATGAGCTAAATATTAGTGTTAACACTTATGCTTATACAAATACTTACAAATCTAGAGGAGTTGTCATTCCTTACAGTCTTGGCATTTCCAAATGCTGGTAGGAGAGAAACAGATGTGTGGTCAAGTGACAGAAAAATAATTTCAAGCCAAAAAATAAAACAAATGTAATATCTGACATCCATAAATCCTAGAAATGCAACTTGTAGCAATGGCATTTCTGTCCAGAAAATTTCCATAGAAACTACTTAACACGAGTCTTAATAAGCTGCTAAAGCTTCCATGTCTTTTTATAAGTTCATAGAAAGAGTCATTCCTACGATTCACAGAATTTTTTTCAAGTACTACTGTAAACTTAATCCTGTCTAATTCAACACAGTTTAACTGTTTTGATAGTAGTCAGCTGAATGGCGAGCAAGCAGGGCTTCTGGGCTCTTCTCCCATTATTAACAATGAATAAGGTTATTTTGGAGATGACTACTTAACATTAACAAAGGTTTTATGAAACTCAACTGATGAGGTTTTCAGGTGGAAAAAGGCATGAGAAACTTTAAATTGTTTAATTAACTTCGAAATAAAAGGTATTTAAATGTGATTAAATATATAACTGAAATACAGAAAGAGTAAGAGACTTGGAAACTAACATCATTTCCAATAGGCTAAAAATACCACATAGTTTCATTAGTTTATGTCCATCAGACCTAAGTGAAACTTTCCAGAAAAAAAAAAAAATCAGCCCACAATGCAAAAATCCAAGTTTGTCCCAATCTTAGCTGCTTCGAGGAGCCAGAATCTCCCACAGGACGCCCTTTCAAATGAGAGCACATAAGAACCACAGGATGACACTGCCCCAGGCACAGAAGGCTCCTGTTGGGCAAAGGTATTTCAGTGTCATGAGGTAAAATGACTGCTTCATCAAGCTTGTGCCCAAGATAGGAGCAAATTAATCTGGGCCTTGGTAGTAGAGGATGTAAGTGGAATAAATGTAAGTCGTATAAGAAGAGGGGATCCCTGTTTGATGCTCTGAAGCCTAGCAGTGCACCTCAAACTTTAACGTGTAAACCAATCACCTGAGGATCTTGTTCAAGTGCACACTTTGGTTCAATGAGTCAAGGGATGGGCATGAAATTCTGCTTCTCTACCAATACCCTCCCACCCCATCCCGAGGCTGTTACTGGGATCCGTGGGCCACACGGCAGCCAGCAAGGACTGCAGAATGACGCACGATGATGCGGCAAACAGAAATGAATCTTTAAATTAAGAGGTCGGGCATCAAATCCCTGGAAGCCTCCACAACTTCATTAAATTAAGATTAGCGTAACAAGAGCTCACATGATTAACAATGGCTAAAAGCTGGTCCAAGTTTTGAAAGCAATCACCTGATCAAGATGTGTAACGCTCACTGTGGATATTCAGTAGTCAAACATGCTGTGTTATATTTCACGTTAGCTAGTATTTTTATGTTTTTGATTGTAAAAAAAAAAAGAAAATAGTTGGCTACTGCTAGTTAAGACAAAATTTAAAGTCAACACAGGGCAAGTTCTTTGATTCAGAGATTGGAATGGGTATGGTTTCGTAGGTCCCTGACACCAAATTCTCTCTTCAATAGAAAATAAGCTGAGATGTTATATTAAGTAAGGAAACCTGCACATGGGAAACACTCAAAAAAGGATGCTGAAGAGGTTCACATCCTTATCCTACATCCACCACCAGCTAAAGGATTTTAATAAATGCAACCTTGATAATGGTGAGTGTTGACCTAGTCATCATGAAGACCACGACATTTTTCGTGTTTTCATAGGCTAGATCTTTGTGGTGGGTGTCAACACGCAGGGATGCCAAATTAACTAATTTGCACAGCCCCAAAGTCCAGCACGAGACGCTGACACATAAAGGCGAGTTTGTTGTGGCTTGAAGGTCAAGGGCAAGTGAAGGAATTGCTTCAAAAAAACTTTATTCAGGGTGCCATTTGCAAGCCATAAACCATCTTTTCATCAAACAAATCTGAGTTGCACATTACTAAACACAGCTCTAAACACTAAAGTCTTTTACTGTGAGCCACAGAATCAAAAACAAGTGTTCCATTATAGAACACTTGAGACACATTCCTCAATTGTTTTTTTTAAGTTCATTGTTCTAAATGTTCATTTACAGTAGCAGCTCCAGTTAAAAAGTAAAGCATTCCCACAAAAGATAATATGTGCCCACAGTAGACATTTCTTCCAGTTCCTGCACTGGGGCCTAGTTTCAAATACCATTGAATAAAGGGCCAGATTCTAATCACAGATGCAAGCTATAGCATTCCACAGTGTTTCTCCTTTAGATCACAGCATTCTTAAAATAAGCATCTATAGAAATATAACACATGTATAGCATCCTAACTAAAAGCAAAAGACAGTAAGCAAAAAATAAAAGACTGGAATAATAAGATAAAGATAAAACACTTTCTACAATAGTTTATTTGTTAAGGTCCTGAAGGGGAAGAAAGATCAATAACAATGTAACAGGTGTTCTGGCCTTTGCTTCTCACAAGCAAAGTATTCTCATGAGTTTTATTTCACTGTCTGGAGGATAAAGATGCATGGTGCCTCCTTGTAATAAAGTGGAAGGAGGCACTAGGCCTGAGTAACAAAGACAATGGGCAGGGTTCTGTCCTCCATACTGGGGCGGGGAGGCGGGGGGTCTTCCCCCACAGAGCAGTTCTGCTTTAATCCATGTTAAATCTTGACCTTCCATGACTTCGAACAAAGGGCTGAACCAAACTACTCTTCTGGACCAGAGATTCTGATCCAGGTGGTCTTGATCCCCACAGGGGACATTTGGCATTGTCTGGAGACATTTTCAATGGTAACAACTAGAGGCAGGGGTGCTATTGGCACCCAGTGGTTAGAGGCCAGGGATAGTGCTAAACATCCTACATTTCACAGGACAGCATCCCACAGCAAAGACTTATCCAGTCCAAAATGTCAACAGCACCAAGGCTGAGAAACCTATTCTACCCCAACAACTGTGTTAAATGACAACACTGGCAATGCTTACAATATAAAGCAAGGCAAAGGGCTTTCCAGCAATAGGAAGAGGCTTTGAGTTACTATTTCCAACATAAGGATGGTTTATACTGATGGTTTATGCCAACCTCCATGGCAGAAGGGGACTTATCTCTGGCTTTGTTTTCGGATGGTATTATGAACTAAATGTTTGTGTCCCTACCCGACCCCACCCCCCAATTCATATCTTTAAGCTCTAACCCCCCAATGTAGTGGTATTTGGAGATGGGGCCTCTGGGAGGTAATTAGATGAGGCCAGGAGCCAGCACCCACCTGCCCATCATCCCCCCTCCCCCTCCCATATACACACACAAAGAAGAGGTCATGTGAGCACATGGCAAGATGGCAGCTGCCTACAAGCCCATGCTTCAGAAGAAAACCTACCTTGCCAGCAGCTGATCTTAGACTTCTGAGCCTCCAGAAGTGTGAGAAAATTGATTTCTGTTGTTTAAGTCACCCAATCTGTGGCACTTGGTTATGGCAGCCCAAGCTGACTAACAGACACAGATGGCCAGCCACAGAATTTGAGCTCTAAAGTCAGGTTTAGGCTTTTTGTAACCCTGAGAAAACTGGTCCTTAAATATTTCTCTGGCATAGCCTTGGTTTCCCTGACAACAGAAATCACCAGCCATGGGTGTTATCCTGAATGATAAAATAGCACTGCCCTCACATTGCTCTTTTCCACCAAGTTTCTCCCAGCTGTCAAGTCAAATGCAAATATCAGTTGATTATTATTAAGCAAAATGTAAGTAATTCAAATAAAAGTTAAAAGGGAGAAAAATGATAGCAAGTGGGAGAGCTCCTTTTACACGAGTAAAGTGTTCCCTCCTTCAAGTGCGTGAAGCCAGGAGTTCCTAGGATGCTGCTACCTTTTGCTCAGCAGGTCTGGATCTGACTCTCCCCCTCCCAGCCCACCTCCCAGCACACCAGGTGCCAGAAGTGCCCTGAAAACTGGATTTACCGTTCCAGTCACACTGACCCAATGTACACAGAAAATCCTACCTTCCAGGACTGGGTTGGACTGTAAAAGCTGTTCTTTGACTTGATTAACTTCTGCTCCTTTTCCACAAACAGCTGCTACGTAGGACATAACAAGCTTGCTGGCCTCTGTGGATGAAAACAAGCCATATTAATAAATTAAGCAGAAATTTTTTTTCAACTTTCAGGGGAAAAGATTTGGGAGGGAAGGCCCACTAACAGTGTTTTCAAATGACTTCACTCCTGGGAGCAAAGAATGTTTTGGAAACCTTTAAAAATATTCATGCTTTCTATTCAGACATGTCATTGATTCAGATATAATAGGAATTGTGCTTAAAGGCTATCACTGGGTTGCTAACAAATTGGCTGAGTAAACACAGCCAACAAAATCTGAGGAGGACTATCTTCTTAAAGCAATTGTTTCTTAGAAAACTAACAATAGAGCTACTATATAATCCAGCAATCCCACTCCTGGGCATATATCCAGAGAAGACCATAATTCGCAAAGATACATGTTCACTGCAGTACTATTTACAATAGCCAAGACATGGAAGTAACGTAAGTGTCCATCGACAGAAGAATGCACAAAGAAGATGTGGTATATACAAATAACAGAATACTACTCAGCTATAAAAGAATGAAATAATGCCGTCTGCAGCAACAGGGATGGACCTAGAGATTATCATACTAAGTGAAGTAAGTCAGACAAAGACAAATATCATATGATATCACTTATATGTGGAATCTTAAAAAATGACACAAATGAACTTATTTACAAAACAGAAACAGACTCACACACATAGAAAACAAACTATGGTTACCAAAGGGGAAAGGAGGGGAGGGATAAATTAGGAATTTGGGAGCAACAGATACACACTCCTACATATAAAATAAACACACACTCCTATATATAAAATAAACAACAAGGGCCTACTGTATAGCACAGGGAGCTCTACTCAGTATTCTGTAATAACCTGTATGGGAAAGAATCTGAAAAAGAATATATATATGTATGTGTGTATGTATGTATATATATATTTAATTGAATCACTTTGCTGTACACCTGAAACTAACATAACATTGTAAATTAAGCATACTTCAATAAAAAATAAAATTTTAAAAAAAGCAATCATTTATATACAATTACTATATTATACATAGGCGATTCAAGTCAAAATTAACTTGACAACCTGGGCGTCTTTATCAAATGTATTTTTTAAGTTTAAACGAACTGCCCTTCCTCAAAAATAGTTTCTAAATCAAATTGGTTTGCTTACAATCAGATTAAATTAATTACTCTTCAAACTGATTAAAAAACTAAGCAACTAATCTTAAGGATTTGAATACGAGAAATACAGACCTTCCAGGGCATCTTCTAGTTGTTTTCATAGGCTTCAATCGTAGAACAACTTCCCTGCTAAAAGAAGCAGGCCACCAGAGGCATATGAAGAATTCTTAGCTCACACCGGTAAGCTGGGCCAAATTTGGTTTTATCCTTCCCCTATTAGTACATGTCTCCTCTCAGCATGTTTCCCAGAACCTTTTAATACTGAGTTCCAAGGAATGATAATAGATATTCAGGGGAAATGAAGTCTAAATTCAAATGAATTTGGGGCCACAGTAAGTTAGATGAAGTGAAATAGGTTTCCTTTTTAAATGGCTTCTTTTTTTTTTTTTTTGCGGTACGCGGGCCTCTCACTGCTGTGGCCTCTCCCGCTGCGGAGCACAGGCTCCGGATGCGCAGGCTCAGCGGCCATGGCTCACGGGCCCAGCCGCTCCACGGCATGTGGGATCTTCCCGGACTGGGGCATGAACCCGTGTCCCCTGCATCGGCAGGCGGACTCTCAACCACTGCGCCACCAGGGAAGCCCCTTAAATGGCTTCTTAAAGGAGCATGTGCATTGTGGAACTCTGGAAAAAGATGGAGAATGCACCATCTCCCAAGCTTATTTGCCATAGAATCTGTTTCTCATTCAACAGTCCTAGTTCTAATGTTCCATAATCAGGATCTGGGAAATACTCAACTATTAAATGTCAGTAGAATAAAACATGGGCCCAGGTCCAGGCAGTCAAGGCAAGAAAAACCAATCTCCCCAAATCTTGCTTTCTTGCAAGTTCTTTGCTCTGCTGCCACTGTCTGAGGGCAGGAAAGCCTTCCCCAGGTGTGAGTGGCAGTACCCCTACCTGTGGGTGTAAGGGGACAAATCTCAATGCTGCTCTTTCTCACTGGGAGACCTGCAGGTGACTTCCAGCCCATTTCCCACCACTGAAGAAATAATAAATGAGCAGTCGGAATGCGGCCTTGGGCGCATGGCCCAACGGGTGCTTCAGGGCCTATATACAACCCCAAAGCATCAACTAACAACAGGAGCCACAGAGCACCAAGAATCTATGCAGGTCCCATAAAGTTCTCAAGGGAGTGCTAGCAAATATGGTGCAGAGGAATCTCATGGGGCTGAGGATTGTGGTGGGATGCTGGGTGCTTCTTCAATGGTTGGCGTTAAATCTCCCTCCAGTTTGCTTTCTGGGTACGAGAATGGGTCCAAGTAGATTCTCTGGTGGTCTGTGATGGTGGATTTCTGCAGTCTCCTTTTAAAGACTGTAACTGAGAAACATCAGTCTTTTCATCTTTGCAATGTCCTCCTTCCAAAGGGCACAGTCCCTTAACACATCCTCCATTGTGTAAAGTTCCTGAGCTATGTTTTCCAACGTTCTCAGGGTTTAACTATCTAAAGGCCGGTGAACTGTATGGACACACTTCTGCTGCTCCATCAGGCTGAACTGGCCTCAGTCATGAACAGAGTTTATATACCATTACATTTCATTTCACTTCTTGGTGCTAACATTCTCCTCTACCCACCAGTTCACGCTGGAACTCTTCTTCTGTCACTTTGGGATACTTTGTTTCTAGGCTCCCTGGCTTTCAAAGTCAGGTGAGGCTGCCCTCCCAGCAAATTCCTGACATCTTGTGCTACCTGGTCTCCAACTGTGGGCCAACCCTCCTGCATCGCCCACACATTCTAACCCTACAGTCTGGCCTCTGAAACGACTCACCTCCAGGCTTTCTCATCATCCTGCTTTCTCAGCAGCATTCTTTGCTCCCCATCCCCACCTACACTCTCACAAGTATTTTGTATATTCTTCCTTGACTTGAATTTCTAGCCTTCCTACCCATTACACTATTAGAAGAGTGGAAGCATTTATAGGCAAAAATAACTCCAGATAGAGGCAAACACACACACACAAATATATATGTACATATTTTACATGAAAAGCTAAGTTTTCTTTTAGGTAAACTGGCAAGAAATAGTAAAAGTCCAGGCCAGCCTATATTGCTTATTCCAGTGATTATGAACCTCAATGCAGCCGAAACTCAAACCTCAGATACATGGCTACACCCAGTTCTCTGGAAATCCTGTTCTGGTCCAGGATGGACACCATGGACAAACTGCTTAGTGTGTATGTGTGTGGGAGCAGACGGAGGGGGGGTGATCAACCAAGAATGAGAACTCTTTGGTGGCTGCTAGAATTGATTTGACCTCTCAGAGACCTTTTAACGGCCTGAACTAAATGGCATCAAATTTTCTCAGGGTCAAATCTATTTAAAAATGGCGCCAGGAGCAGATCTATTGGAATTTGGATCGGACCTACATCACATGGCTGTTAAATTGTACGTAAACCCACAATATCTACTGAGATGTAAAGATGGGTTAACTTAAATTGAAACTAGGAATCAGTTTTATTAACTTTAAAATCTATTTAAGTAATTCAAATGTCATTTTTAAATATACTTCGAAGATCCTTCTTTCTAAATTGTTAAAAAGATTTTATGCTCAGGTTCTTAACTATCTTCAGGAATTCTATTACTGCGCTCATTTTAATAATTCATTTTTGGAAGCTGGGATTAAGGGTAATTTTCTCCAAAGTCTCATTGTCTAAAAGAGACAACTCATTATTTTTTTCCTGACATAATACTTGATCTTTAACTCAAGTAGTTCATGAGATAGTCACTACTTCAGAAAAAATAAGTAAACCTGTATGGACAAGTTGCAAGGTCCAATGTAGTTTAGAGGACTGTTTTCATTATATTTCACCATGCTGCAAACAGGAAGTAACAGTTATCTCATGAGGTTTTCTGCTTCATTTCCTTTGGCTCTTCTGTGCTAAAGTTCAAATAAATTTGGATCTTTATCCAAATGTTTACATATTTATCCAAATCAAAACTCTATGTAATAACCTCTATGAATGAAAAATATTGTATTTCTGAGGAGAATCAAGAATTAAATTATCATCCTCCTCCATACTGCAAAGCCTAGTTCTTGAATCATGTTGACTATCATAGGAACCAACTAAACATGACCTTGGCAAGCACAGCATAAAATCTTAAGCATTTTCCAAGGCAATACTTTTGAGTAGACTGAATACATTAATCTAGTAATCATACTCTCAGTGACAACGTCTTGCATGTTTGCTGTAAAAATATAAAAGGATTCTATTAGGACAAAAAGGTGTATTCTTCACGTGTACTCAAAATACTGAAAAGCACTGCCATTCTAGATATAAGAACACTGGCATTTAAAATTGGCAAATCATAACAGCATTGCTTAGAACTCATTCTTAGTTCATCATTTTCTCTAACTCACAGATACTTTACATATGTAGATTTATGTGCATATATATGTTTGAATGTTGAATTTTAAAATGCATTGAGTTGGATAAACAAAATATGAAGTCTTGAAAGCCAAAATATCTTCTCACCAGAAAACAGTAGAACATCTAGGGTTATCAGATATCCTGCACTAATGAACGAATGGCCTATAACAAAACATTTCTAGACCAAAATATCTAGACCAGAATTCATTTCTATAAAGAATGGAAAGGGGTTATAGATGATCGTTTGTGATTCTGGGAATTTTAAATTCCTGTTAAGGTAAGAGTGGTAAGTAATTTAACTCTGTATACTCTGGTACCTTGCACTGGGTTGTGAATAGTATCTACTATATGTTATTATATAACTATGTAATCATATAATCATATAAATTCATATACTATAATATTCTTTATGTAAGAAAACATTGTGAAATAGCAATCAGTGAATGAGAAAGGGAAAACAATGAAAGACATCTGTAACCATGAGGACAAAAGGATGGGAATCTCATGGGCAAGTATGAAAACCTAGGCATGGAATCGAGCAGGCTCCACACAGATACTGTGTCAGGAAAAAAAGGTAGGAATACAAGCAAGGCTTATTCTGAGTTTTTTTTTCAGGGCTAATAAATTTATCCAGGAGTTAACAAATATCGATGCATGCATTCATAGATACAAGTAATATCATAGGTCACATACATATCATATAAACTATGTCATATATGTCGTATAGCATAGAGAAAGCCATACATTTATACACACACAAATACTGACATATTTATCTACTTCTATACTTCTCTATCTCCTTGGTTAAGACACCCAAGTTTTTCTAGGGACTATGCTTACAAAGGTCTGGTCGTCCAGTGACCTAAAGAGTATGACTGCCTAAATCAAGCAAGCCATGTTTGTATACAATGAAACAAGGACTCTGAAACATAGAAGAACACCCTTTTTTAGCAGTCCTGAGTCTGCAGTGCTGCAAAATCACCCAGCTGCAGCACATCCAAACTGACCCGACAGGCAGCTGGGAACTGCCCCAATCACTGTACCAAAAACATGGGTCTTGCAATGAGAAACACAGCCTCTGCCCCAAGAGGAATCATGAATGGCAATGTTTTTATTGAAATACAACTATATGTAAGTTGCTTTGCTTCTGAAAGTTGGCCACAAAATCTGATAATTCATGTAAAACACGTGAGTCAAGAGAGGCCTCTCTCACATGAGGAAGAAACAAAACAAAGCTCACGACATTTTGGCCTTGAGCTTGCTTAGCTATTCTGCTTCCATGCGGAGATATTCAGCATTGTAAAACGCTCATGGATGTTTAGGCTACAGTCAGACAGTCACATCTCTGTCGCTGACCGAGTCAGAAAACTATCACAGATGTAAAGCAGTACAAGGTCATATGGGGTTCAGAACCAAGGGTCTTAGTGAGCAAGGCAGGCTTCGTAACTCTTTTAGCAGATGGCTGCAGAGTTCCTAGAAACTGATGTAACTGTAAAATTAGAAATCAAATAATTTATAATGCTTTTTTATATCAGGATCATCTTCTCAGGCCCACAGTTTACTCTGATGTCCTTGGAAAAATGCAGTTATGATGGTTCCCTCATGTTCTGCCTCCCTGCCCCCATCAGTGCTTGAATGATTTTCCACAAACTATTTGTATTCATGATAGTGAATTGTGAGTTCACTGCCTAGAAATAGTTGGGCACTTTTATGAGGCATGATGAATTTTTTATTTAGCACAGCAGTAATGAATTAAATAGGACCCCAAAGGATTCAAAATGTTCACGCCTTTCCCTGAGTTCCCACATTATACAACCCCACGGTGTAAGAGTGTCTCCAGTGTTTAAGACCAATAACATCATCATCTGCCAAGGGGGGTTTACAGCCTCATTAACTTAATTACTTCTTATAAAATGAGCCCTCTGATACTACATGGTGGTTCTGTATATGCTATTAAGCAAAAACTCTCACTGAAAAGAGATACTATACATAAGTACATAGCATGGTCCAGGCCCTCAATAAATGTTAGTTCTCTTCTTCTTTCATTCATTCACTAACACAAAAATGCTAATAGCTACATGTATTCAAAAAAAATTTGGTGACTAAGATAATGTGACATTTCAAAAATGGCCTGGCATTCCTCTTCCCCACAGAATTGAGATTAAACCCCTTCTTGAAATTCCTCACACACTGTACTGCAATCTCTGTATTATTTGCCATCATTTCATTTTCCCGTAAGTAATCTCCATGAAACAGAGACATTAAACAACACAAAGTCTATGCTTTACTCAAAACTATAGTCTGATGACAATTAAAACCTTAATACAATTTGAAACAATTTCTGTACCCCTGCTTTCAAAAAGAAAGAAAAGTAGAAAAAGATGGGAATACCTAAGTAAAACACTAAATGTCTCTATGGAAATGGAGAGGTAGGAGATGCTATTGGGATCTATAAATGTAAAGAAAGGGCTGAGCAGCTACCAAAGAGTACAGCTGAGTAGATATTTAAAAACAGCAGCTCTCAGGAGTAGTGTCCACTGCCCAGCACCAGGATTTTAGTGATAATGGACAAGTGAAACATCACCAGATCTAAAAAGCACAGTAGCTCAAAAACAAGACAAATGCTTGGAGTGACTTCTGGACAGTGCTACTCAAAGTACAGTCTGAGGACCAGCACTACTCAAAAGCTGGTTGGCCCATGGACTGCTACTGGTCTATCTACACATGAGAGTGGGCATTGAGAAGTTTTTGTAGCAATTTGGTAGTTTATTTTGTCTGTGGAAACTAAAACCAGAAATTGGGGCCTGAATTTTCTATGTCTTCTTTTATTTTATTTTTCTGGTATTGGTCAGCAGCAGACTGCAAGAGAAGGGAACCCGGTGGAAGGTTTGAGACGTACTGCTCCAGGGTGTCTGTGGTACCCCCTCCAGCTTCTTACTGAAGCAGCACCTGTAAACAGAGTTTCCTACCAGAGGAGGAGGTGATGACCCTGTGAAGCAGCTGTCCATTCTTCAGCTTATGACGGAGGGCAAAGGGGTCCTAGAAAGGACTAAATCCAGGGAAAACGATAGGATTTCAAGTGGTGAATGGGACACTGAAACAAAGAGGACAAGTTATTGACTAGAAAAATAGAAAAGAGAAGAGAAAAATATAGAAAAGAAGAATGAACTCCATGTGCCACTAGATTTTCCACCAGAGGAATAAGGTGTTTTTGTTTTTCTCAGAAAGGAATGGATGCCCTCCCTATGAAACAGTAACAGCAACCTCCACTCAGTTTCTCAGTAAAGAAGGTACACGAGCCTCTGAGGAGATGGAATTTTGCTCCAGGAGGAAGCAGTATGGTTTACAACTCTCTGAGAAGGAGGAGGTCATATACTAACATGGTTCATGAGTGGATGTGCTGTCTTCTTGGAACACATGTTCCAGAGGAGATGAAGAACTGGCCAATACCAATCAAACCAGTGACTACAACCCACTTCTGACGACTCACTCAGGAACAAACTGAAACAATCAGATACTCAAAGAAATCTTCAGACATGATGAAGAATGAGTAAAAATCTAAAAAAGTTAATAGGCTCAGGAATATTTTCATCTCTTCCTCCCTTATGCTTTAAAAAAGGAAACACATGTGAAATGAATAGGCTTGTAGATACAGTCAAAGGGCTTGAGGTAGGGGTAGGTGGCATGAGATACGTCACCAATACAATTGACTTCTGTCAAGGGACACAGTTTTTAACTTGCCTTGCCATCATTTTCACTGGTTAACCTGGAAGCAAACAAGGAGCTGTATTGCTTCTAAGAATTAAATTCTGTTTCACAAGAAAAGAACTGGTTAGTGACTCGGAAGGAGCAAAAACTTTCCCCCAAGATACCAACGTCCTCTTAAAGTTCTTACTGGAAAGAAAGAGTCCTAAACAACCAAAGATATCACAAATTTCTGAGTAAACAGTGGTAAGAGCCTATACCCAGAGTTCAAATGAATGATCTAAAGAGGGGTGGGAAACTCTATATAATGACATTGGCTACATACAATAAACAGCAAGCCTTTTAGTGAAAAGTAACATGAGCTGCTATTAGAAGGGGGGAAAGCATGAGGGGAAGGTGAAGAACAAGGTCGAGGCTAGATCAAGCAGAACCTTGTGTAACAGGCACACGGGGTTTGGCTTATATTTTGGTGCAATGGAAACTATTAAATATTTTTATGCAAAAAAAATCTTGAGGCACACAAACATGGAAAAACAATATACCAAAACTGATGAGATGCAGCAACAGTGTTCCAAGAGGAAATTTTATAGCTATAAATGCATACATCAAGAATAAAAGAAAGATCTTAAAAAAAACCCCAAACATTATACCTCAGAAAACTAGAAAAACAAGAACTAAGCCCAATCTTAGCAGAAGATACAGCTTTTTTGAGGAAATAATGAAGATTAGAACAGAAATAAATGAAACAGAATAGGAAAGCAGTATAAAAGATTAACAAAATTAAAAGTTGGTTCTTTGAAAAAATAAACCAAACTGGCAAACTAACCAAGAAAAAAAGAAAAAAGGGCTCAAATAAATAAAATTATAAATGAAAAAGGAGACATTCAACAGATACCACAGAAATAAAGGAACATAAGAGACTACTATGAACAATTATATGCCAACAAATTAGACAACCTAGAAGAAATGGATAAGTTCCTAGAATCATGAAGAAATAGAAAATCTGAACAGACCGATTACTACTAAGAAGATTGAATCACTAATCAAAAACCTCCCAAAAAGAACAGCCCAGGACCAGAACTATCTCAAACTCTTGCAATACAAAGAAGAGGGAACTCTTCCAAACCCAGCATTACCCTTATACCAAAGCCAGATAAGGATACTACAAGAAAAGAAAACTATAGGTCAATATCCTTAATGAATATAAGGGCCAAAATTCACAACAAAATACTAGCAAACTGAATTCAACAGCACATTAAAAGGACCATATACCATGATCAAGTGGAATTCATCCTTGGGATGCAAGGATGGTCCAACACATGCAAATCAATAAATGTGATACCTCACATTCAACACATACATCACATTTTAATAGAATAAAAGAATAAAGTCATACGATCATCTCAATAGATCCAGAAAAAGCATGTGACAAAATTCAACATCCTCTCATGATAAAAACTCTCAACAAATTAGATAAAGAAGGAGTATACATCAACATAATAAAGGCCATACAGGACAAGCATGCAACTAACATCATACTCAATGGTGAAAGGCTGAAAGCTTTTCCTCTAAGATCAGGAACAAGACAACCCTCTCCACTCCTATTCAACATAGTACTAAGTCCCAGGCAGAGCAATTAGGCAAGAAAAAGAAATAAAAGGCATCAGAAACAGAAAGGAAGAAGTAAAATCGTCTCTGTTTACAGATGACAGGATCTTATGTACAGAAGATCCAAAAGACCCCACCAAAAAGACTGTAAGAAGTAATAAACTAATTTAGTAAAGTTGTAGGATACAAAATCAACATACAGAAATCAGTAGCATTTCTTTATACTAACAATAAATAATTTTAAAAAGCAATAAAGAAAACTATCCCATTTCCAATAGCAACAAAAACAATAAAATATTTAGGAATAAATTTAACCAAGAGGTGAAAGATCTGTATACTGAAAATGATAAGACATTGGTGAAAGAAATTTAAGTGACACAAGCAAATGGAAAGCAATTTCACATTCGTGAACAGAAAGAATTAATATTGTTAAAACATCCCGTACTATCCAAAGCTATCTATAGATTCAATACAATCCCTGTCAAAATTCCAATGGCATTTTTCACAGAAATAGAACAAACAATCCTAAAATTCATATGGAAGCACAAAAGACCCCAAATAGCCAAAGCAGCATTGAGAAAGAAGAACAAAGCTAGAGGCATCATACTCCCTGATTTCCAATTATACTACAAAGCTACAGTAATCAAAATAGTATGATACTGGCATAAAAACAGACACATAGATGAATGAAACAGAATCAAGAGACCAGAAATAAACCCATGCATAAGCAGTCAACTAATATTTGACAAAGGAACCAAGAATATTCAATGGAAAAAAGGCAGTCTTTTTAATAAATGGTGTTGGGAAAACTGGATATACACATGTAAGAGAATGGAACTGACAAAAATTAACTACCACCCACAAAAGTTAACTCAAAATGGATTAAAGACTTAAATATAAGACCTGAAACTGTGAAACTTCTAAAAGAAAACATAGGGGAAAACTCTTAAGACACTGGTCTTGGCAATGATTTTTTGGATATGACTACCAAAGCACAAACAACAAAAGCAAAAATAAACAAGTGGGATTACATCAGACTAAAAAGCTTCTGCACAGCAAAAGAAATGATTAACAAATGGAAAGGCAAAAGCTTCTGCACAGCAAAAGAAATGATTAACGAATGGAAAGGCAACCTACTGAATGGGAGAAAATATCTGCAAATAATATGACCAATAAGGGGTTAATATCCAAAATACATAAATAGCTCATACAACTCAACCAAAAAAACCCCAAACAATCCGATTAAAAAATGGGCAGAAGACCTGAATAGACATTTTTCCAAAGAAGACATACAGATGGTCAATAGGCACATGAAAAGATGCTCAACATCATTAATTATCAGAGAAATGCAAATCAAAACCACAATGAGATACCACCTCACACTTGTCAGAATGGCTAATATCAAAAAAACACAAGAAGTAAGTGTTGGAGAGGATGTGGAGAAAAGGGAATTCTTATGCACTCTTGGTGGGAATGTAAATTGGTGCAGCCACTATGGAAAACAGTATGGAAGTTCCTCAAAAAATTAAAAATAGAACTACCATATGATCCAGCAATACCACTCCTGGGTATATATTCAAAGTAAAAAAAATTACTATGTTGAAGCGATATCTGCACTCCCATGTTCATTGCAGCATTATTTACAATAGTCAAGAAATGGAAACAAGTAAGTGTCTGTCTATGGACGAATGAATAGAGAAAAATGTGGTGTGTGTGTGTGTGTGTGTGTCTGTGTGTGTGTGTGTGTGTGTATATATATATATACACACACACACAACTGACTATTGTTCAGCCAAAAAAAAAAAAAAAGAAGGAAATTCTGCCATTTGTGACAACACAGATGAACCGTGAAGGCATTATACTAACTGAAATAAGTCAGAGAAGGACAAATACTGTATGATCTCACTTATATATGGAATCTAAAAAAAAAAAAAAAAGGACAAATTCATAGAAACAAAGAGAAGAGTAGATTGTTGGTTTGGGAAGGAGAAGGGGGAAATAGAGATGGGTGAAAGGTGGTCAGAAGGTACAAACTTCCAGTTATAAGATGAAGTTCTAGGGATCTAATGTACATCATGGCAACTATAGTTAACACTGTATTGTATACTTAAAAGTTGCTCAGAGGAATTCCCTGACAGTCCAGTGGTTAGGAGTCTGTGCTTCCACTGCAGGGAGCATGGGTTCGATCCCTGGTGGGGGAACTAAGATCTTGCATGCCATGCGGTGAGGCTAAATAAAAAAGTTGCTAAGAGAGTAGATCTTAAAAGTTCTCACCACGCACACACACAAAAAGGTAACTCGAAACAAAATTTTTTTAACAGGCCAAGGGTTTGATCCAGTTTTCAGTTTTACAGATCATTTTGGTGTCTGTGAAAAAAAACTGTAGGCAAGCATAGGGGGAAAAGAAGAGACCTGTTAGATATTGCTACAAACAGTCCTCAAAGGAAGTAATGGTTGGTGGCTTAGTCTAACTAGAGTCGCCATATGGATACAAAGAAAAGGAAGAAAGAACTTGGCATGAGATATATTTTAGAGGTAGGGTGGACAGGATTAGAAAATGGGATTCATGTGGAAGATACAGGAAAGGAAAATATCAAGGATGACTGTTACATCTCTAGCTTGAGAAACTAGGCTGATGGGTGGTCCCATTTATTGAGACCAGGAAGTTTGGGTAGGAGGGTAAAATCAAAAGTTCGATTTAGGGCATGCTTAGTTTGAGATGCCTCTGAGAGACCCACATAGACTTGTCAAGCAGGTACTGGATGTGTAAGCTGGAAGACAAAGTAAGAGGTACTGAGTGGAGTGTACAGTTTAGGAGGCAAAAACATAATCTGAGACTAGCTGTGACCGCCCTAAAGAGAATATAGAAAGATAAAGAAAGATGATCCAGAACTAATCAACACAACAACTTTTTCTTTTCTTTTTGGCCGTGCCACGAGGCTTATGGGATTTTAGTTCCCCGACCAAGGATCGAACCCGGGCCCTCGGCAGCGAGAGCTCAGAGTCGTGACCACTGGACTGCCAGGGAATTCCCCCAAATTAACTTTTAATGAATTAACTATATTTCAATTTTCAGTTGTCAGGATCAGTCTTTGTCCTGGTCTGATTCAGTATTTTTGTCAATTTCTTAAATTAAGACACAGAAGGGGGCTCGGGTTGGAGGATGGCATTTATTCAATCATTCAAATATGTAGTGATTGCCTAATGAGTCCCAGGCATTAAGTCAGGCTATAGGGACACAGAGATGAAGAAAACATAATCCCTGCCTTAAAGAGACACTGGAGGCTAGTTTTAAAAAAAAATTACCAACAAGGGCAATGGGTTTAATGGCACTCAAAAAGAATCATGTTCAAAGTATGAAGATACAGCTTAGCATAGTGGATAAAAATGGTGCCATGGATTAAATGTTTGTGTCCCCCTGAAATTCATATGTTGAAACCTTAACCTCCAAGATGGGGCCTTCAGGAGGTAACTAGGTTTAGATGAGGACATGAGGGTAGGACCTCGGTGATGGGATTAATGTCCTTATAAGAGGAAGAAGACCAGAGCCTGCTCAGGCTCACTTTTAAACTCTCTCCTCCCATGTGAGGACACAGAGAGAAGGCCCTCACCAGGCACCTTGACTGGACTTCCCAGCTTCCAGAACTATGAGAAATAAATGTCTGTTGTTTAAATCACTCAGTCTCTGGTATTTCGTTACAGCAGCCTGAGCTAAGACAAGTGGGGTCTCTAGAGCTATATATCCACCTGCGTTCAAGATCCCAGCTCTGCCACTTACTCACTGTGTAAGTTTAAGCAAGTTGTTTAACCTTTCTGTGGCTCAATTTCCCCATCATAAAAATGGGGATAAGAAGAATACTTATCTCATACGTGCAATATGCTAACCACAATGCCCAACACATGGTAAGTGCTCATGGAAGTTAGCTACTATTATTATTTCCCAATGGCATGGCAGTGGTTCTATGGGAGGGAAGAGAATCATAAACAAAAGATTCTACACGTAGGCTTAAAATAATTTTGTTGAACAATACCCAACTGAGAAAATCTGACCAAACAGAAGTTAATATACAAGAAACCTATAACATCCTGCTCGATGAAAAGACCAATATGAGTCAATACATGTACCACATTAATAGAAGTCTATTTTTTTTAATTTTTATTTATTTTTTATTAGTTTCTGCTTTATAACAAAGTGAATCAGTCATACATATACATCTGTTCCCACATCCCTTCCCTCATGCATCTCCCTCCCTCCCACCCTCCCCATCCCACCCCTCCAGCGGTCACAAAGCACCGAGCTGATCTCCCTGTGCTCTGCGGCTGCTTCCCACTATCTATCTACCTTACGTTTGGTAGTGTATATATGTCCATACCTCTCTTTCGCTTT
Source organism: Hyperoodon ampullatus (assembly GCF_949752795.1). Taxonomy (NCBI): domain Eukaryota; kingdom Metazoa; phylum Chordata; class Mammalia; order Artiodactyla; family Ziphiidae; genus Hyperoodon; species Hyperoodon ampullatus. Next base: position 44,306,181 of record NC_136921.1, read on the forward strand.
GTCACAGCTTACCCTTCCCCCTCCCCATATCCTCAAGTCCATTCTCAAGTAGGTCTGTGTCTTTATAATAGAAGTCTAGTATCCACATTAAGAGGGCAATAGTTTCACAATAACCAGGAGCAAATTTGAAGTATTCTGTTTACTTCTTGGGATGCAATTTTATAAAGCATATTGACAAACTGGGAAGATTCTGGAATAATATGACCATGACAGTGAGGAATTTGGGCACGAGATTCAATCCTCCTGGTACATGTTCGTATAAGCACCCTTACAAGTGTATACCTCACTTCACTACACTTAATGTTTTGTATATAAATTGTATGTATACATGTATACATTTAGACGTATGTACATGTAGAGCTATTGTTTATCTCCTGTACTACACTATAAACTTGACAAGGACAGGAATGGTGTCTGGCTCACCAATGTATCACTAGTACCTACTACAGTACCTTTCACCTAGTAGGTACTCAGGAATTATTTCCTAGATGAATGAATAAATGAATGTGTATCACATGAGAAATTTTTAAAGAAAAGGGATTTTTAGCCCTAGGAAGCTTTGATGGATGACTTCAAAGAATTAAAAGTGATTGTCCTGTAGGAGAGAAAGTAGACTCATTTGGTAAGGTCCCAGACTGCAGAGTTAAGACGAATACATAGAGGCAGAACTCACCTCTAGGTAAGGAAGAACTTTTGTTCCCAAACCTGTGTAACAAAGTCCATAGGCCGCCTTACAAAGCAGTGAGGCCTGCATCACTACAAAAGGAGTTTGGCTGTCCCTGGGGAGGACCCTACACTAAATGGTCTATAACTAATATCCCTTCCAATTATATGAGTCTGTGCTCTCTGTTACCTTAGATTCTTACATGCCACTCTTTTCCCCTCTTTTCTGCCCATCCAGAGCCTAGAACCTGCACAACCTTGCAAAGAAACAGTGCACTATGTCTCCAAAGGCTCTGGCAAGAGAGCTGGACACATCTTATCTAGCCATTCTTTCTCCAGCTACTTTGAGGGGTAGGGAAGAGGTACTCCTTAAGAAAGTGGAGGAAGAAATAGGTATAGAAAGAAAAGCCATTTCAGTGCAGATAGGGAGACTTTAAAGGCACAAATCTAACTAAGGGCTAATGAACAAAATGGATTCAGTCAGTTGACTGAAATATCCACGGGGGATTTTCTTATCTTGAGCATCAGGAAATCACGTTATTAATCTGATAATTAAATAGCCAAGTAAAGTTGAAGCATTTAAATCCCACTTTGGCAAACTAGCAGAAATTACCAATGATCAGAGTCTTATCTATAAAACAAGAACAACTTACAGATGAACCAGTTATGAAAATACTATCCTCCTCTTTCATGGACTCATCAGTTCCATCAAAGAAACCTACTGACAACAGCGGTTCTAACCTATCCAAGTTTGGACTCAGAGATCACAGCTCTTTTGAACGTTTTCCAGGTAGCTGGGCACCATGTGTAAAATCACTTTCTCACTCAAGACAATCACATAGATTGCTTTTATTAAAAGCACAAGAAAAAAAAAGCACACTCCCTCCCCATTTGAGGGGTTGTTTTATGGGGAGGTTGCCAGCCTGTCTAAAAATGTGTACAAAAATCTCAATTCTTCAGGCTTCAGAGGAAGACTTTTCTACAGTGAAATCCAGCATTTTCCTGGTGCCCTCCCTCACTTTTTAGCAGAGATAGTCTGTGGTTGTGGGATCTCCAAACCCAAACAGTCTGGCATTCCTTAGGGAAGTGGTGAGACCTCGCACTAGACCTTGGTGTCTTGGAGGGAAGGTAAAAGACCTTGAAGTACCAGGAACTGCAACAGGAAGGTCTAGAATCCAGAAAGAGACTCCCACGTTGGTTGGGACCCTTTTGATAGGTGCCTGCTTCTTCATGTGAGAGATGAGGCAAGTCCTTCCCGGAGAACATTCCAGGATCCTAATCACTAGCCTTCCCAGCATGAGTCCTGTGAGCTTCATGCTAATGAGGCTCCACCCATCCGCTCTGCCAACGTCATTCTGTGCAGCATTTACCCTTCTATAGGAGAAAGTAAGGTTGTCCAGTGGCCTTACCTGTTTTTCCTGCTCCGCTTTCCCCAGTAATCAGAATACACTGGTCTTTATCTTGATCTCTTAGGGATCTGTATGCTTCATCTGACAGGGCAAAGCTGCAGGGGATAATGGGAAAAAAGTCCTTAAAATTCAGCTCATTATTATGTGTTTATCAGATATAACTAACTACAGGCTCTTTAAAGGGTCACTGATACGCTTTAGATAGAAAGCTGAGATATCACATTTTATTTCCTTCAAATTCTTTTTTTTTTGCGGTACGCAGGCCTCTCACTGTTGTGGCCTCTGCCGTTGCGGAGCACAGGCTCCGGACACGCAGGCTCAGAGGCCATGGCTCATGGGCCCAGCCGCTCCGCGGCATGTGGGATCTTCCCGGACCGGGGCACGAACCCACGTCCCCTGCATCGGCAGGCGGACTCTCAACCACTGAGCCACCAGGGAAGCCCTCCTTCAAATTCTTAAAGTAAATAAATAAAGCTATCCATTCTTTGTGGCCCGTGTTACCTTCTCCTACGCATTCTCTCTTAACTGAAATGGTACTGATGTATTGTACTCTAAAGATATAGAGTACATGTCCACATGTCCACAACTGGATAATGTTGCTATTTCCAGGACAATACACTGGAGTTTCAAAACAATGAGAAAAAGAATTTTTCAAACATTAGAAAAATGTTATCAAATACCAAATAGCTGATATTACCATCACTAAGCTAAACATAGAACTACTGCCTTCACAAACAAGATGGCTGAAACTTAAGGTCCACCAGAGGCAGGTGGTACTATAGGTTTGCCATGGTTCTTGTCCAGTCCTGTGCGCTCTGTGATGACAAAGGGCCCCCTGTCAAGAAAGTCCTCCTGTTGACCTTCCCCTCCTCAAAATTTACTAACAAGCTAAATTTTGCTCCCTCTAACTAACTGAAAAATAATTGGGACAATATGATACTGTACTTAAAATAGGAAAGCTCCACTTCTAATTCATTTATTAGCAAGTACTTATTGAGTCTACCTTATGTGAAGAACACGCTAGCAATGCAGGGGAGAGAGATACAAAATAGAAAATAGGTTAAGTGCAAGGAAAAAGATATGTGCAAAACATTGCAGAACCAGACCTCAAGGGGGTAGGGGTGTGGAGTAGGAGTATCTTAAGAGGTAGAAAAACAGCCCTAAAGAATTCATTAGGGGGCTTCCCTGGTGGCGCAGTGGTTGAGAGTCCGCCTGCCGATGCAGGGGACGTGGGTTCGTTCCCCAGTCTGGGAAGATCCCACAGGCCGCGGAGCGGCTGGGCCCGTGAGCCATGGCCACTGAGCCTGCGCGTCCGGAGCCTGTGCTCCGCAACGGGAGAGGCCACAACTGTGAGAGGCCCGCGTACCGCAAAAAAAAAAAAAAAAAGAATTCATTAGCAAGACAAAGGGCTTTTAGGCAAAAACAAAGGCCAAATATCCTAGGAGGTGGGGTAAAGGGTATAAGCAGTTGCAAGCTGCTGAAAGGCAAAGCCTGAGGAGTGATGCGCTAGAGAGATGGGCAGACTCCAAATCAGGAGAATAGAGATGATCGGGAGCCACCCAGCGGGAATGTAAGCAAGAGACGGACAGGATCACATAGTAATCAGAGAGTAATTAGAGCTAAAAGTAGCCGCATTTACCCTGTACCAGCATGGTCCCCAGGCCCTTCATATTTAATCATTTTTTAAAATTTATTATTTTTTTATCTGTTATTTTTGGCTGCGATGGGTCTTCGTTGCTGAGCGCGGGCTTTCTCTAGTTACAGCGAGAGGGGGCCACTCTTCATTGCGGTGCGTGGACTTCTCACTGCGGTGGCTTCTCTTGTTGCAGAGCACGGGCTCTAGGCACATGGGTTTCAGTAGTTGTGGCATGCGGGCTCAGTAGTTGTGGCACGCGGGCTCTAGAGCACAGGCTCAGTGGTTGTGGCACATGGGCTTAGTTGCTCCACGGCATGTGGGATCTTCCCGGACCAGGGCTCAAACCCATGTCCCCTGCATTGGCAGGCAGATTCCCAACCACCATGCCACCAGGGAAGCCCCCATATTTAATCATTTTAAATCTCACAACAAAACTACAACGAATAAATTATTATTAATCCCATTTTCAGGTGATGAAATTGTGGCAAAAAGTGAAGACAGAACTTGCCAAGGTCACACTGGCAGTGTGCTCTTGACCACTGGGACACACCACCTCCGTGTTCTGGACAGAGATCACAGGGCCACAGGACAGCATGTAAGAGAGACCAATCGGGAGGCAAGGAGCCTGGGGAAGGGCTGGGACACAGAAGAGCGTCAATTCAGCCAACCAGACTTTGGCTTCTCTTCAGGAAATGTGTGGCGCCATTAATAATGACAATGTACTGAGCACCTTCAATGTGCCAGGAGCTGAATGAAGTGTTCTCCTATTCATAATCAGATTTCATCCTTACAGTAGCTCTGTGAAGTGAATGTTACTTGCATCCTTAAAGAAAAAGGATCCAATGAGACTGAGAGGTGACATGACATGTCCAAGATCAGGACAGTCATAACTTGAACCCAGAAATCCTGTGTATCACATTCTTCCCCTCTCCTCACATCCTCTTAAGATTATCTGTGACCTTATCCTCTGGCTGGACCAGTGTGAGCCCCCAAAGAGAGTCACCACAAGCCTTAATTGTAACCGTCACATCAATGACTCCAACCAAAGCCTTGCACATAAATATACTCATTTGTTGAATGAACATATAAAGAAAAGGCAAGAAAGGGACTTTTTCGAGTAACATGTTGCTTTAGCTTGCTTATGTGAACAATGTACACTGATTGCTTTCTATCCAGCATGTCTTCCTCACCCTCAGATCCCTTCAGCCATCCCCTAAATAACCAGTGCCTTGCTGTGTGCCAAGGTCGACCAGTGCCAAGGTCGCTCAGTGGCCTCATCCTTCTCTAGTGTTCTCTGAATCCCCGAGGAGGAAGCAAGCATCCCCCTCTGCACCACTGCACACTGGGACAACGGACAAAACAGTGAATCCCAGAGGCAGAGGCATCCTGGATGGACCGGGTTCCCTGGGCCCCAAACCCCCAACTTAACACCTACAGGACCCCGAGCAAGTCACTCACCCTGGCTGAGTTTTCTTCAGGTACAAAATTAAAAATGTAGCCACGGAGCTTCCCTGGTGGCGCAGTCGTTGAGAGTCTGCCTGCCAATGCAGGGGACACGGGTTCCAGCCCTGGTCTGGGAGGATCCCACATGCCACGGAGCGACTGGGCCCGTGAGCCACAACTACTGAGCCTGTGCGTCTGCAGCCTGTGCTCCGCAACAAGAGAGGCCGCGATAGTGAGAGGCCCGCGCACCTTGGTGAAGAGTGGTCCCCGCTCGCCGCAACTGCAGAAAGCCCTCGCACAGAAACGAAGACCCAACACAGCCAAAAATAAATATAAAAATAAATAAATAAAAGATTACTATTAAAAAAAATTGTAGCCACGTACTTCCACTTAGAGGATTAAGTATACCTGTTTGAAAGCGCTTTAAAAGTGATCAAGTCCTGAATAAATGTCCAATGTCCTTCTGTATCATGATTAGTTATGCAGACATCTTCTGATCCCTTACCAGAGTGTAAGCTCCTGGGGGCACAGCCTTTCTGTGTAATTAATCTTTGTGCATCCCACAGAGATATGAACGTAAGACATCCTCTATACCAAAATACGAATGAATGAATGAGTGGATCCTCTCAAGTACTGACAAAGTCCCTACTGGACTGCACTCCATAAAGGGTGGTAAACAGGAAAGCCACGTCTTCTGTGACCTTCACAAGGGGAAGGACAGCTTTACTCGGATTCCTAATTAGCCTTCCTCCCTCCCACTCCTCCCACCTCCAGACAAGAGCTCAGTGATGCCGCTGTCATTTTCATCATTGGCAAGAAACAGAGGAAAGCATGTTACGGCAAATGTACAAATGAACTTTTCCAACCACACACATTTGCCGACCTCTTCATGGGTTAACACAGGCCTTTTCCCATGTTCCTAAGACTGCAAGTTAGCTTTATATATTACACTATTACCAGATCCCAAAGGATGCAAAATGACTTCTAATGTGAATAACCACATATGATTGTGCATGCACATATATATATGTGTACACACACACACACACGAGGGTTCAGAAGATCACCAAATGACCCTGGCATGGGTTTATTTCAAGTCAAAAAAACACCTAGCTTGAACACTTACTTTCCACTTGTCTATCTAGACAGAATACTTAACTGCTGTTCCCCAAACTGGGCTTGATTCATCTAACGAGGAGTGTATTTTAATTTAAGATAAAGGCTAAAAGGGATAGTTATTTTGTCAGGACTCTGGAGAGTCCCTGATTTCAAACTGCCATGAAAATTTACCAATTAAAGTATTTAAGCACTGGGAAAACTGGCCTGGACTACTAGCACACGCATCTCAAGCAGAGCATACATGTCATCATACTTATTTCGTATAAACACGAAAGATCTTGACTTCACTTAAAAATGACAAAGGGGGGCTTCCCTGGTGGCGCAGTGGTTGAGAGTCCGCCTGCCGATGCAGGGAACATGGGTTCGTGCCCCGGTTCGGGAAGATCCCACATGCCACGGAGCGGCTGGGCCCGTGAGCCATGGCCGCTGAGCCTGCGCGTCCGGAGCCTGTGCTCCGCAACGGGAGAGGCCACGACAGTGAGAGGCCCGTGTACCGCAAAAAAAAAAAAAAAAAGACAAAGGGGCAAGCAGGTCCTGAAGGACACCAGCTCCCCTCCCAATCTTGTTCTCCTTGTCTCTGGGAACGTTAGCACATACCCATCACCACGGCCAACATTTATAACTAAACTGAAACCACATGCCAGCCTTCCCAACCACTCTATAATTAAGGAACTTAAATAAATCTTTAGAGAAGTTTCTGCTTAAAAACAGTTGTGTCCCATATGCTTCGCATTATTTTGTGAGCGTGTCATCATTGTGATTTACCACACACAAAAATGAATGGTTTATTGAACTATGATGACGAAAACAACAGGCAAACATGGTTTTCATCCCACCACATCAAGAGCGGGGTTTCATCCACTTTGTCTGTCCTCTAGTTGAGCTCTAAGAATAGTGAAAACCTGACGTTTGAGTGTAAGTCCCCCCTTCATTTCCAAATCAGCTAAACGGAACTTTCCCCAACACCAAGCATGTTTGCTGCACGTCTGCAAATAGCTGTATCCATCACTTATAGGTTTTGGAAGCTTGGTTTGGGGCTCATCTGTTATGTTCTGTCAGAGCAGAAGATTGGGTTTCATGGTCAAAATTATCTGGTCGGTGTTTATGTTCCTTCTCCACCTTATTTCTTTTTTTTTTTTTTTTTTGCAGTACGTGGGCCTCTCACTGTTGTGGCCTCTCCAGTTGCGGAGCACAGGCTCCGGACGTGCAGGCTCAGCGGCCATGGCTCATGGGCCCAGCCGCTCCGTGGCATGTGGGATCCTCCCGGACCGGGACACGAACCCATGTCCCCTGCATCGGCAGGCGGACTCTCAACCACTGTGCCACCAGGGAAGCCCTCTCCACCTTATTTCTGTTCAGAATGTTAATCTCCAATGTGGCCCTGCTTTCGTAGGCATCCAGGGTGATAGCAGGGCTTCTTCTCCCCAAACTCCAAGCGCTCCACCCTGCCACTTCCTTTCACCTACTGTACAAAGCAGAAAAGACGATGTGACACCCAACACATCACCCACCACCACCTAAAGCTTATGCTTATGTTCTCCCAAGCAGCCCCCTACTTTTCAGTCCCTCTGGCTGTCCTCTAATGAGGCGCTTGAGGAATCACTCTCCGAAACGGTCAAATCCGTTTGAGGACTTTTAGTTTGTCATCGCCATTAGCCAAAGTGCTTAACAGAACAAATTTTGTCTCAGGAAACTCTCCTGAACTTAGATAATTGTTTCTACCTTTCTGTTTCCGTCTTTTTCTTTAAGAGCCCTCTCAAAATGGTATTCCCTTTCATTCAATCCTGAATCCTGGAATACTTTCAAATCATACTAGGGAAATTCTGCTTCTGAATTTAACCCTCTTAAAATAGCTCTGTCTCAAAATTCTCATCTACATTGAGATCTACAAATCTCAACTATTTCTCTCCTTTCTAGCTCTGGTTTGGCCCTAAAAACTGTGTGCTTTTAAAATTAAGCAACAAGGGCTTCCCTGGTGGCGCAGTGGTTGAGTCCGCCTGCAGATGCAGGGGACATGGGTTCGTGCCCAGGTCCGGGAGGATCCCACATGCCGCGGAGCGGCTGGGGCCGTGAGCCATGGCCACTGAGCCTGCGCGTCCAGAGCCTGTGCTCCGCAACGGGAGAGGCCACAGCAGTGAGAGGCCCGCGTACCGCAAAAAAAAAAAAAAGAAAAAAAAAAAAATTAAGCAACAAAGTGTTTTTAAAAAAAATTCCTAACCTCTAAGTGTGCCACCAATTCCTAATTCCATACTAAACCCAATTAAGGGCTAAGGTAGTCCACAGCAAGGACGTGGAAGAGAAGGAAAAGGAGAAAGGGAATTGTGTGTGGTGTGTTTTGCACAATAACCTTGAGGTCTGTTTATTTGCTTGTTTGTTTTTAAAGGAGAGGCACAATGCTGGCCTTCCTTGTAAAATACTATTGCAGGTATCTGTACATCTATAACTGTCTCATATTCTCAATTCAGAAACATTCACTCACTTGAAAAATAGCACCCTGTTAAATTAGTGTTATGCCCTTCCGTGAAACATTCATCCTATCATATCTTAAGGGAAAACTTCAGGGAAAGTAAGTTTTTATACTTCTTTGTTCCAAGTAACTATAACTTTTTTTATCCTGGAAAGCTTTATTACATTCTTGTCCTATGCCAGGACAGGCGTACCTCATTTTAATGTGCTTCATTTTATTGCACTTCCCAGATACTGTGTTCTTTACAAATTGAAGGTTTGTGGCAACCCTGCATCAAGCAAGTCTATTGGCACCATTTTTCCAACAGCATTTGCTCACTTTCATGTCTGTTAGTTGGTCACATTTTGGCAATTCTCACAATTATTTCAAACTTTTTCATTATTTTTACATTTGTTACAGTGACCTGTGATCTGTGATCTTTGATGTTACTATTATAACTGTCTTGTTGTTTTGTATTTTTTATTTAATGTATGTACACTGTTTTTTTAAAGACATAATGCTGTTGCACACTTTATTGATAGACTACCATACAGTGTAAACATAACTTTTACGTGCACTGGGATACCAGATAATTCGTGTGACATGCCTTATTGAGATATTCACTTTATTGAGGTGGTCTGGAACTGAACCCACAATGCCTCTGAGGTGTGCCTGTGCAAGCATGGTAAATTAACATATTTACAACAGTACAGTTATTCCTACACAGCCACAACACTGGTAAGCATTCCTAACAATCCAAGCCTCAGAGCAAGAGAAGTCAGACAACAAAAGTAAGTCTCCCTTCAAGACAGACAGCAATAGGGACTTCCCTCATGGAGCAGTGGTTAAGAATCCGTCTGCCAATGCAGGGGACACGGTGTTCAAGCCCTAGTCCGGGATCTTCATAATGGAGTTCCTCAGGTCTACCCCGGCCAAGGCCAGCTGGCTAAGTGTCCCTCAAACACCTTCCTTCTCCTGGAGACGGATGTGAAGGTGGACTGGGCCAAGGGATGACTCCTTTTCAAAGGTGGATCGCAAAAGCCAGGTATTGAAGACATGCATTAGGAAGTAGATAAGAGGTTTAAAAAAGACTAAATTATGTCAGGAAGGAAAAGGACTGGACTTAAGATATGAAGGCAGTGAGGAGGAAACATCTGCCTTCAGGGCCTGGAAGCCGCTCTTTGGAATTTAGCGGTAATCCCTTTGCCGCTGAGGACTTCCTTCTGCAAATGGTGCCCTGAGCATAAGAGGCCACAGGGGAAAGCCCTCCACAGGGCCAGCATCCTGCTTGGGGCTTGGCAGGCAGTTAAAAGCACAGATTCCAGCTTATCAGTCTTTGCTGTTTCAGGCCTTATCTCACAAGTTAATGAAGTGTGGGTGGTTTCTACTGTCTTGAATCAGTCCCCTAATAACTAAAATGGAAGAGTATGCGGAGGCTAGCGAGAACATTCACAGGGGTGAGGTTCCCAGGCACCCATGAGCTGAGAGGCATTGTGCTCATTCACTGTGAGGGTTCTGGGAATGAAGATGAAGAGAATCTGTCCTCCACAAGCTTCTAGTCGAACAGGAAAGACACTAAGTCCCCCCAAAAAGAGGCGTGGGAGAATGTAAGAAACACATGAGCAATCTCCTAAAAACATTCAAATTGGGAAAAAATGACTTTTACTGACAAAGGCATGTCATGGAAAACTGTAAAATCTTAACCCCAAGGCATATGCAAGGACAGAGGCTGGGAGAATGCAGAGTTAAGGAGGAAATTATGTTATTTCCCCTGTCCAGAAATTAACAAAACACACCTGATCTGGGGAAAAGAACAAACAGACAACTGGGCTCTTAATTCAAATTCAAGAAGCCCTTATAAGTATTTTTAGCATCTCTTTTAACAAAGGAATACTAACAATCATCTTTTATTACCCAGCTCTCATAAAAGTAACTACACAGTTACTGTCTACAAGAATAGCCTTTCCTGAGCAAGGTAAATACAATTGAACAAATTCCCAACACAACTGTTTCTTAGCTTTTTGGCAAAATAGCTTATTTCAACCAATTTCATAGTTTTTATGACTGTATTACAGGCAACTCAATCCTGGGGGTGGGGGAGAAATCGATCCCAAGAGAAGTTATTCCAACGATCGTCCTAATTGTCCTTAGGACTTAATGTTTTATTCCTTAAAGTAAACAGAATGATTTCAAGTTCTCAAAATGCGAACTGATTTTTCAGATAGGTGCTCCCTACTGATTTGAAGCGTAAAAGTGTGCCACCTTGTATGCCAGTCTGTGTGTCTTTGTGTAACACTGAAACACACATTCTGATCTAAGGCACTTCACATCCACACACCAAACAGTTTCGACTGTTCAGTAAAATCAACCTTTCATGTTTACAATGTTCAAATGTCAAGCACTCTGCATCATCTAACTTTGATAGCCCCCGCCAGTGCCTGCCAGGTACACAGGATACAAAGACATGAGGTGGAGTCCCAGTTTCCCTCCAGTAAGAGAAAGAGAGAGACACAGGGACATTTGTCTGCAATAGACGATGCTGCACTGGGCACCTTGCATGGCACCACGTACTGAAGAAGTGCAGAGAAATCTGGCTTCGGTTATCATGGAAGGCATTGAGTGGAGATGGCATCTGAATGGGAACTCCAAGTACACACTGCTGTGGTTCATTTAAAAAAAAAAAAAAAAAAGCACAGAGGAGAGGGAGTGGGCAGTAGGGAAAGCTAATAACTTCTTCAAGCTTTGGTTTATGCATCCAGCCTTCCAGAGCTGTGCAGAAGATGCCCCTTGCACAGCGTCTGCAACAGAGCAGGAGCTGAATAAACGACTGAAAGGCCAGATGGGTCTAAGTTTGCATGTTATGGAATCAAGGTCATAAATATATTCACATCTGAAGAACGAGATCTACCACCATTTCACAGAGTGGATGCAAAATTCAATGAAATCAACAAATATTAATAAGATGCCTGATTATAAACAGGTACATGCACATACATACACACACACTAGACCACAGGGTATATACAATGGAATAACTGAGTTTGCATATATTATTGTGGAGAAAGGAAAGTGAATTGGCAAAATGATAATAATAATGAGACTTTCTGAAATTAGCTAAATTCATATCATGATATTGTAAGGGAAGAAATATCTTGGAAATAATTTTAAGAGAATTTAGTACTTATTAATTCAATAAACATTCTATGTGCCACAAAGAGTGTCAGGCAGAGGAATACAAATGATGTCATCCCTACCCTCAGGTGCTCAGTTTAGAGAAATCATGTATTATGTAACTAGATAATAACTCAGTCATCTGCAGACAAGTCATTTGGTCTACATGGCTCACTTAGAAAACAACAACAAAAACCTCTCTCTAAAGCACGAGGGACACCAGTACCAGAAAAAAATTTTTTTGAATTAAAATTTTACTTGACTCTTTCATCCAGGTACCCAATACCCTTCAAATCTTCCCCTTCCTCTCCTCTCCATCACTGGTTTTTTACTGCCTTAGACAAGTTCCTCATTTCTGGTCTGAGCGTCAGTAATTCTTAAAGGGATTTTCTATATCCAAGCAGGGCACTTTCACAAGCCACCATGATACAACGCTGTCCAAATATGACGTCATTTTTCATTAACAAGACTTTCTCCCCTGTCCTCACTGCGGCCAGATTTAACTTCTTGCTTTTATGTGTTTCTGTAACTAAGTTTTTTCCCCAAATTTGTTAAACTCAAAGCAAGGTTATATCATTCCTGTCCCCCCAAATTATGATTCTATGGAGTACTCTGATTTTAAGTACAATGCTTTTATTTTGCTTAGGCACCAGACAGAAGTACTGGACACTTGTTTGAGAATTTCACAGCCGTCTGAACTGAACTGGAGTGATCCTAAGAGGCTCTCCTCCCCAGCAGGGTTTAATATGTACCTATTCCAACAAGGTCAACAAATTCAAGACAAAGACAAAATGCAGAAATCTTTTCTCTGGGTTTCTAAACAGAAAAAAAACAGGAAAAAAAATATTACACAGCCAAATCCATGTCTCAATTTTAAAAAGCAACTCAGTGACTAAAGGGAGGAAATCAGAAGATTACGAATCAGACCATGAGACAGAAGCGCCCTCAGAGAATGAGCAGGCTCCGGGCTTGGGGTGACTGACAGCCCTCTCTGAGAGGTGGACCTAGGATGACCACTCCTCACTTGGGTGCGGCTCCCAGATGGTTCTCACTCCCACTCCCTCCTTACCCCAGTCCTGGTCCCCTTCATACGGAAGAGGCTTCAACAATAAGGTAAGGCAGGCTCAAGATGCCAGGAGGTCTGCTCTGTACAGTATTTGGTTAACTATTGTGTGTGTGTGTGTGTGCGTGTGTGAGAGAGAGAGAGAGAGAGAGAGAGAGAGAGAGAGAGAGAGTGAGAGAGAGAGAGAGAGAGAGAGAGAGAGAGAGATGCTAAAATGTCTGCCTTTTAAAAACGGCTTCAAAGTGGCCACGTAAGAATGAGTAAACCTGGAAAAATGGGAAAATACCATACGACACTCGCCACTTGCTCTGCAGGCTGGCTTCCCCACCACCCTCCTCCTTCTAAAATGCAAGCAGGTCACTCTCTCCTCCGCAAGCTTCTCTGGCTCTCCACCACTCTCTCGCAGAACCCGGCCCACACCTGAGGCGGGGGATGATGAAGCAACAATGCTTTGAGCTACCCCGGAGGAAGATTTAGTGCTGATACACGGAAAGTGCCCTGACACTGACAAAGGGGTCTGAAACAACGTATCACTCCAGCACACAGAAAGCACAGCTCCAAAATGGACTTAAATACAGAGCATGCAAGTTTTTTAAGCCAGGTCAGATGTCTGCAAAGTGGCCACAAGAAAATGACTGCCTTGAAATGTCACACACACAGATCACACATATATTTGAGAGAAAGACTCAGATCTGCCAGCAGGCAGTTAGTATTATTACCACACATCTGCAGGGGAAAAAGTCATCTGGCAAAGACTTTGTGCTCAAAGACCAAACTTTGAGAAACTAAGAATAAAGTCCTGGAAGCCAGCAAAAATCCTCCCTGATCAGCAGGGTAGGGGCAAGAGATCCCAGATGAGAACAGACCATGCCCTGAGGTGCTCTGGATACCAATATTAGGTCCCGGAAAGCTATGCACAGTGCCAGTGTATGTTTTCATTATAGAATATAAGCTCAAGACAAGTTTCTATCTTCAACACAAAATCTTAAACTTAAAAACTTCCTTCATGGATATCCTGACCAGTTTCTGGCCAGAGGGGTCAAAATCAGGCAGGCCACTCACCCAGAATCCAGTCTCTAAGCGCCTTATTTCTAACAGATTAATCTGTGCCACAGATTACAAACCAAGCAAGGCCCTTCCGAGAAGCAAGCCTAGCTCTCTCTCCTGGCTTATCTCCCTGTTGGTTCCTCCTCTGCCCCACTGTCCCCACCGAACACCCTCTTCTCTTGGAAGTCCTCAATGATTCCCCTTGTTCTAAGAGATCCTTGCCCATACACCTATAAAAAAAAAAATCCCATTTATACATCTACTGTATCTTTAACATGTGGTTTAAATTTCTGGAGACCATTTTGCTTAGTTTCCCTCCCTTGAGGGCAGACATTATTACTCATCATCTCAGTGGCTGACACACAGTGTATGGTCAGAATAAGTTTGTGAAATGAATCCTAAGATAGTCTTTTCTCCGAATCATGTAAGAAATTGACAAAATTAATGTATGGCATTTTCAAACTCTAAGTTTACCAACTAGTTGTAAATAGTTGGTATATATAAACCAAGTAAGGGAGAAATTAAAAGATATGTTATTCAAGTATGCCTATGTAAGTGCACGTTCATATCTTTACAAAAAAAGAGCCTTACAAATTTAACATACTCAAAGAAGAAAGTTGAAGAGAAATGGGACTCTATTTTTTCTTTGGCTGCATTGGGTCTTTGTTGCTGCACGCCGGCTTTCTCTAGTTGTGGCAAGTGGGGGCTACTCTTCGTTGCGGTGCGCGGGCTTCTCATTGGGGTGCCTTCTCCTGTTGCAGAGCACAGGCTCTAGGTGCGCGGGCTTCAGTAGTTGTGGCACATGAGCTCAGTAGTTGTGGCTCGTGGGCTCTAGAGCGTAGGCTCAGTAGCTGTGGCGCACGGGTTTAGTTGCTCCACTGCATGTGGGATATTCCCAGACCAGGGATCGAACCTGTGTCCCCTGCATTGGCAGGCGGATTCTTAACCACTGCGCTACCAGGGAAGTCCCTGGGACTCTATTTTACATTTTCTAGCTGAAATTCTTCATTTAGGTTATTTCTTATTATCTAGCAATTCTCCCTAATGCTAATCTATATAGATTCTGTTTAAAGACACAGGCAAATGGTCATCTATAATCTTCTGCTTTAGAAAGGCATGGTGTGATTATATTTGCACTGGTAACGCTCTAGGACCTTGCTAGTTCTTGAACTAAGTGGCAAAAGCAATTAGAGTCATTTCCAGAACTGGCTGATGAGAAGATTCTGCTTCTACTGCTTCTTAAAGCCCCCAGTTGGTAGTACTCTCCTCTCCAAAATATGTAGAGTCACTTCGCAAGGTCCCTCTAAGCAAATCGTCATGTTTATCCTAAGTTGCTTCTCGAGTTCTGCGGCCAATATCTATCGAGTGCCTACAATCCACCAGGAACTGTGCACCCAGCGTCAAAGGACATGAAGATAAAAAAGGGGCTTGTCCCTACCCTCCAGGCCATCAAGTTCAAGGCTCTTCCTCAACCACGGCCTGTTGAGAGTCACTCATAACAGTCCCATTCTGCTACCCCCAGCAAAAGACACCCCCCCCAAAAAAGGAATGGAGTTTCACTGTCTAGAACTTATGTTCTTCAGAGCAGAGATTCTACACCAAGAAAATCACTGGGACAGAGAGAGGTGGGGTACTCAAAATTTTTGTTACATGAATAAACCAATAAATCTTCAAAGACTCCACACATTAAATCTTTGTAACTTAAACTGGTTAAAAGACTGCTTAGACAAGCCATTGAGATCTGACATGCCGTGGAATCCAACCAATTTAGTGACATGTCCTAGAATGATACCAAATGACCCTCAATGGAGCTTTCTATATGCCAATAGCAGGCTTAGCAACAGAGGGAAATCTACAAAGATTTGGAACAAAGCCACATTTCTCAGGAGGTTTCAAAACTCTGACACGTATTGGAGGAAGACTTCTCCACAATTTTTATAAAGTCATTCAAATATGGAATCCCAATACCTAAAACTATTCTATAGGCCCTAACCTTATTGCTTAAGGTTAAAAAAAACAAGAAAACACACACACACTCGCAAACACATATAGACTGCTCTCTCCAGATATGTGTACTTCAAATACCTACTAATTGAGGAAATACCAACCTCTGCAATAACTCTCCAGACCCAAAGACTGGCACCATCCCTATACCCTACATGGTTGCCTAATCACCACCATAAACTAGTTCCAGTCTAGAGAATCTTCTATTTGTCATGTCTATGGTCCGTAACTCTACGGAGAGCAGGGGGCCATCTATTCAAATGAGTCTTGGTTTGCTTCCTCAATTTTCATAAAATGATGACAACTTTATTTTAAAATAAAGGCTCTATCTTTTTATTGACAACAGAGCATGTGGACTCTGGGCCCTTTCCAGAGAATACAACCTCTAACTGTCTGCAGACCACCATTAATTCAAAGCCCAGTTATAAAAAAAGAAAACAAATAAAGGAAGATACAAAACTGTCACAGTATCCCTTGAGGGAGAAAGTGCAATCTATCTGTTCCTTGTATTCCTGAATCAAACCAAACCATCAATAACGTAGGTACTTGTACTGGTGGTTCTCAACCTTGGATGCACATTGGAATCACCTGGGGAGCGGATGCCTCACCGCCCCTCTCCCACGCTCCACAGATTTGATGGAATTCTGTGGTGGTTCTGTTGAGCAGCCCAGGATGACAATGTGTCTTATAGACTTCCTTTTCCTAAACTGTGCTTTGGTGTTATGTCCTCTGTGGCATAAAAAGCAGCCACATAAAATTCACTACTTTATTTTCTGCAGGGAAATTTTGGGAGGTGTTGCTCAAAAGACATCCTTCATCTCGTAAGTCCCATAAGACGTTAAAATCACTTTTAAACCTAACTGGTAAGGAAAACTTTTCTTCTTTTGAGCAACTCAAGTGCTTTGATCTTATGTGCAAAAATAAGTTTGTAACTGATCATATTTCCCTTTTTGTTTTGACCACCAGGAAATGAAAAATCCAAGTTCAATAACCATAGAGGACGTCATGGGATTAACTTTTGCTTAGGTCTCATTTCTTCTTTTCCCTTTGCTCTGACTTTTCTTTTTTTTTTTTTTTTTTGGAACAGAGGAAAGTTTATTACAGGGCCAACCAAGCAAGGAGAACAGGTGGCTTCTGCTCAAAAAAGCCCCGACCTGCTCTGACTTTTTAGAAGCTATTTATTTTACAAAACTGACTGTAAAACAGTAGCTGCCTTCAGTCAATTTTCAATATGAGGAGATATGACAATGAGCTCCTATTCATATTCCTCACATATCTTTGAACTATAAATGATCAAATACTGAAATTGGTGTGACTAAAATCCATGGATACATGTACAATTCTACGTTGTTTTTTTTTGGGGGGGGCAGGGGGGTGAGGATAGATGGATGGATAGGTAGGTAGGTAGATAGACCTCCCCCAAAATATATGAGCCACCTTATAAGCATAGCTAAGAATTTAGCTATGCTTTCTGGCAATTTCCCAGAAAATTTTCATTTACTCACTTAAAACTGTTACATTCTAAATTCATAAATCTAGAGAAACCTTCAGTGTGCAAGCAGACAGACACAGGTTTACCAGAATAAAAAGACTACAGTTTAAAAATTACAGCAACACTGAGTCAAAAGAAACCTCAAAAGGCTATTGCCCCACCTCATGTTATGGAAATAGGAACTCTGAATGCATGACTGTTGGCATGGATTCTGTATCTATTCATTCCTAATTCTATGCTTTCTCCTGACCCATCACCCAATCACCTCAAAACTCCCCGCCTCTTCTGAAAAACTCCAATATTCTTCTCCTTCCTTGCCAATTCCAAAAGGACTCTTTCCTTACATGCTTTTTTGGAGGTACTGAAAAAAGGCATGTGCTTATGAAAATGTACAGTTCCATTCACTACGATCTCTGGAGTAAATTAACCAAATCTTTGTCACCAGCAACTCAAAAAGAGTTCATAAAACTTATTTCTTGAGAGTTACCTCTATAAAGAGAATTGGAAAATATCTGCCTTCTTTTCCATGCAAATAAGACTTTGCAGGTACATCTCCATGCTGATAAAGCAGAATTTCTGTCACGAGTGCCCAGCTGACAATAAGTTGGAAAAGGGCAAAACCAGGCTTTAAATCTAGATATGTTAACTAATCTTCAATTTCTCTAATTTAGACTGTGACCTCAGAAACTCTAAAGAATGAAATGGCCCCGACTATCTAGTTATTCTAGACAACTGAAGCAAACCGGTTATTCACTAACATTAAAAAAACATTTTTAATGAATTTTTTCCTAAAATACATCACACATTTCCTAAACAGGAGGATCATATACTCATAGGGTTTTAGAGTTGAAAGGAACCTTAGAATTAAATATTTTCCATTCACAAATTCTTTGCTGGCATTCACAACTCAAAACCACCACCAATAAATCTGTTGACAGCACAAGTTTACCTGTGAAAATTTAGCTGTAATATTATCATTATTACATTCACATCTCATACTTGAATAACTTTACTGTTTTCTATTCTCTACTATGAATAGTTAAAGAAGGTGGTTCCTGGGCTTCCCTGGTGGCGCACTGGTTGAGAGTCCACCTGCCGATGCAGGGGACACGGGTTCGTACCCTGGTCCGGGAGGATCCCACATGCTGTGGAGCGGCTGGGCCCGTGAGCCATGGCCACTGAGCCTGCGCGTCCGGAGCCTGTGCTCCGCAACGGGAGAGGCCACAGCAGTGAGGGGCCCGCGTACCGACCAAAAAAAAAAAAAAAAGAAGGTGGTTCCTAAATTTTAAAAATTATATCACACCATTTGAAAATCACCCCCCCCTTTTTTTTCAGAAGTCACTAAATATCAAGCTAAGATATCCAAGCAAAGTCCTTACAGTCTGGCTTCATCTTCTGATATTAATTCCTAGAACATCAGACATTTCTGAACATGTGATTAAAGGTTTATCTAATCTATTTAACTGATATTACAGACTGTTAAATATGTGCCAGCCACTGTTCTAGGCACTGGGAATACAGAAGTGAACGTGGACCTGACCTCCTGTGGGTGAGGTGGAGGGGAAGGCAGGCAATAAAGAAAATAAGTAAAGTATAATGTGCTGGAAGTTGGTAAAAGAGAGAAATAAAGCGAGGGAGGGCAGAAAAGGGGAGCAGGATGAAATTGTTAGAAAGGATAACAATGGAAGGACCTGCTAAGAAGGTGGCATGTGAGCAAAAACTTGAAAGAGGTGAGGAAGGAGAACTTGTGGAGACAGACAGACAGACACACACACACACACACACACACACACAGATTGTGGAGGCTGAGGCATTCCAAGCAGAGAGAAGAGTAGAAAACCCCCAATATGCAAGTGTGCATCTAGTTTAACGGTTAAGCAGAATCCTATTTTAACTATATGATAGTTTAATGTTCTATTTAATTCATCAAAGAGTTGATTGACAATGATTGTGTGTGTGTGTGTGTGTGTGTCAGTTTCTGCTTTATAACAAAGTGAATCAGTTATACATATACATATGTTCCCATCTCTCTTCCCTCTTGCGTCTCCCTCCCCCCACCCTCCCTATCCCACCCCTCTAGGTGGTCACAAAGCACCAAGCTGATCTCCCTGTGCTATGCGGCTGCTTCCCACTTTCTATCTACCTTACGTTTGGTAGTGTATATATGTCCATGCCTCTCTCTCACTTCGTCCCAGCTTACCCTTCCCCCTCCCCATATCCTCAAGTCCATGCTCTAGTAGGTCTGTGTCTTTATTCCTGTCTCACCCCTAGGTTCTTCATGACATTTTTTTCCCTTAAATTCCATATATATGTGTTAGCATACAGTATTTGTCTTTCTCTTTCTGACTTACTAACAATGATTTTTATTCATACCTTTGGGTACATCAACCTACAAATATTACCAGTGACAATGAGCAAGACACTTGATTTGGTACTCTTACACCATTCAAAGAAAATAGAAAACTTAGTGTATTCCCAAAAGGAGATACAGTGCTGTATGAGAAAAAAGATAAATACACATATGAAGATAATTAGCTATTTAATAAATGCATGGATATGTATAAACTGGAACTTGCTTTTTATATCCAATGAAACTGTTTACCAAAAAACAAGTACATTTTTCCAGATTAAGAGGATGCAAGAAAAGTATGTAAAGGATGTACTGTAAGCATTTCTGCAAAGTACTTGATCATGGCCAAAATTAACAAGAGAATGACTGGTATAAGTTGGAAGTAAAATTAAAAAGTAATATATCATCTACATTATATAAGATGAAAATACAGAGTGACATTATTTATTGGGAGTGAAGGGTTGTTTTTGGTTTTCCCACCATGAAAATGAGTGTTACAGCTTTAAAATGAAAATGTATCGGTCAGAAGTAATATTAATATTCTTCTGCAGTCATCTCTAAAATTTTAATATTTCTTCACCTTCCCTCTTTGACTGAATTCATATTTGGAAAAAGAATTTAACTAACATTGTCCTTAAACACAACTTAAACTTCTCAGTGTAAGGGAAACTGATTCTTATTCATTCATTCTCAGAAGAGTTGAATCCAAAAAAATTAACATTGCACTGGTTTAAGTTTCAAAGCTGGTTAAAACCATTTTGCCACAATTCCCAGTAGATGAATATGTGAATTAATTTAGATGAGATCAGCATCTAATTTTCTAAAACTCTCAATAAACATATTGGTTCCAAGAAAATTGGTAATATAGGAATTGGACCAAAGACAGATCTACTGACATAAACTATTAAAGCATTTAGATAATATTCACATATTAACTACTTCTGGGAACAACTGCAATGAAATGTGACACTATTAAAAACTTTTTTTCATAATAAACCAATAAGCCACTAGTCTCTGCCGATTAGCAGCATGAGAAAAAGAAAGGAATAACAACAGAAACATGAAAAATGAATGAACAGTTTTACTTTTGTAGTTTAAAATGTAGTCAAATGGAAATGTGAAAATGCACGGTGATTACAGTCATTACAAGGAAAAAATATTTGAAAGTGCTTTAAGAGGACTTATTTTCTTTCTAAATTATACTACTGAACTCATGTTTCAATTCATACAGAAGCTTGCTTTACATGGTAACCCATGAGTTGAATTATCAAACAGTAACAACCCTAATGAAATGAACAGATGATCCTAGTAAACAGGAGGCCACGCCACATGTTGACTAAATCCCATTCCATTTTCCCCTTCCTGGGTGCATTTCCCAGCTTCCTTTGCAGGAGGCTGGGCCCATGTGACTGCACACCGGCCAATGAGGAAGAGCTGACTATGCTCTCTCTTCACCTCCCACAGCAACCTTAAAAGCCATGTGTTCCAGCTGCTACAACTACAGCTTGAATATGAGTCACCACTTAGAGGACAGCCTCTGAGGAACACCATCTGACCCCCATCAGACTGCACAGTCAGTGACAAGCAAACCTTCAGTGTGTTGTGTCTTGAGCTGTGAAGCCTTGTTGTCCAAGCATAGCCTACCTTATTCTAATACATCCCTGATATTCCCTAACTAGATGTCAAGCATACTTAGACTATTGCCTTGAGTTTTATTTTGGACAGGTAGAAAATCTGTTAACAACCAGCAGAAAATAGCTGAAGGCTAAAAATAAATACTTCCTGAGTCCCTAACATGTCCCTAACACTAGGTCTCCAAAGTGAGGTGTGTGCATCTCACGCTATGCCCACGATGAGCCACTGGAATATGGACATAAAATATTATAACTTCTACTCACAGATCTTTATCATTTTTTAAAGTTCCTGTTCTTGTGGATGTTTTATAATGTACACAATACATTAGGATGGTACGACTTGAGGTTAACTATAGATAAACAAACATACTGGATGGATTTTAAGACCAATGATCTTGAGGCAAGAAAATAATTATAATTGCATAGTCCCTGCTCAAAAGATGCTTCCTCTTGTCCAACCCTTAAATAGGAAACAATTAATGAAATATATAAGGTAGTATGCAACAAAGTCCATACAACTGTGACATAATGCATGCTATGGAAAATACGTGTTAGGACTACCAAGTGGCATTTTTGGGAAGAGACTTCAAAATGCAGGTGTGCCCCGGATGCATCTTGAAAGATGAGTAGGATTTGAATGCGTGGAGAAGAGTGAAGTGAGTGTAACAATACAAGACCAGGGTGCCTGGAAGGAAGAAGAAATGAAAGCAACAGTGGGATAGGCAAGAAGAGGCCAAGAGAAGGAGAGCTTACAACTAACTCATCCCTAGCCACAAATTTATTCAAACTCACCTCTCTATTTTCACAGTCAAAATTTTCTCTTAGGACTGATTTTTTTTTTTTTTTTTTTTTTTTGCGGTACACGGGCCTCTCACTGTTGTGGCCTCTCCCATTGTGGAGCACAGGCTCCGGACGCACAGGCTCAGCAGCCATGGCTCACAGGCCCAACCACTCCGTGGCATGTGGGATCTTCCCGGACCGGGGCACGAACCCGTGTCCCCTGCATCGGCAGGCGGACTCTCAACCACTGCGCCACCAGGGAAGCCCTCTTAGGACTGATTTTAATTTTCTAAGTTCTGTTAAAGATCAATGCCAGATATATGCAAACATCAAAGAAAAATCTTTAAATATAGAAAATGACAAAGATTTTCAAGTTCTAAGACTAATTTATGCTACCTTATCTATGCCTGCAAGACAAAGTATGGCACATACAATCATAGATAGGATACTGTTATAATGACAATCGTATTACATTATGAAAAGGAAGCAAATGTTCAAAGCATTATACATCATTTTCTATTTGTTTTAGGAGCAATGTCCAAGAAACACCCATACACATTTCCACACTTCCTCCTTCCTTATACCCATGTTCCAGGTAATGAGTAACCAGACAGCAATGACTCACCCATATTGTGTAATCTTAAATAGCTACATGGGTGCATTTTATAATTTATGTCCTAACAACTTTACACTTCAGTAACATTGTCTTTAATACATTTCTCTGATCATGGATGGGATTCTGCCATTTTTAACATCCTTGTTTTTATCCATAATGCTATTCACACGACAAAATTATGTATAAGCTTTTGCCATTTAGCAATAGCCAAGGCAATTATAAATATAGAGAAAAGCAGCAGCGACACTGTAGGACGGAATGTGAGGTAGGGTATAGGAGGGTGAGAATATGTCTTTTGAAAGTAATCAAAGCAGTGGCTTAAAAACTAGCAAGTCCTAAAGAAACATTCAAGAGCCCTTAGCAACCCACGCTTCGTGAAAATATAGATGGTAAAGGTGGAAATGGACCCCTCCGGTGGCAGTCTAGGTCTTAAGTAGGCAATCCTAAGAGGATGCCTGCCTGTGTTTCCCAAAAATAAAGGTCCATGGTGCAAACCAGCCCAATCTTCCCTCCGTCCAGGTGCTTTCTAACGTTGTGCTGTTGAGGTGGACTAAAGGACAAAGATTAGTAGAAAATGTACGCATTCTAGCTTATTCCTCTACTGCTAACTTCTTGTGAAATTAGACTAAACCATCTATTACATTATGTTTCTAACGTAATCGGGCATATTCTTTTCAGACCTCAAGCTGACGGCCCACGCATTCAGACAATGAACACAAATATCCCAAGGGGAGGGTTCCGTATCCAAAGGGGGGCACATCCTCCGCGTAAGTCAATGACGAGTGAGAATCAGGACTGCTGTGTATCAACTATTCTTCCTCCTGAACATTATGATTCATCACCAATAGCAACTAGAGGTTTGGTCATAAAACATAATGAACTAACATCTGTTTATACTTACAAAATTCATTTCAACATTCAGTCATCTACCACTCATTCATTAAAACACTGCATTTATACACGTACACACTTAGGCCTATTTAACAAGTCTGAATTTTTTTTTCCAGTTGGTGACTGAAAATGCAAGATGGCAATTTTTCCCAACACATAAGCTTGTAATTTTAAGTAATGTCCTCATCCCAAACTCTCCTCCTATTACTTTAGAATAAACATAATCCTTCAATCCTCCCAATGATTAAAGTAGACTGGTATTTGAAAGTTTTATTTAAAAAAAAAAAAAGTTCTACATGTAGCTACCATCTCAACTCAAATAACTTTTACTTTCCTCAAATACCTTCCTATCATCCTGGTTCACTGGGCCTTAGCCAAACTGGTCCATCCTTTGCTTTCTCTTCTATGTAGATCATTATTACACTCTACAGTGGCCACCTATTTCTAGAATTCCTTCTTGAAGACTCAACATAGGTGGCACCTTCAGAATCTCTGAACCCACCAATTTTTTTTTCTTTTTTTTTTTTTTTGCGGTACGCGGGCCTCTCACTGTTGTGGCCTCTCCCGTTGCGGAGCACAGGCTCCGGACGTGCAGGCTCAGCGGCCATGGCTCATGGGCCCAGCTGCCCTGCGGCATGTGGGATCTTCCCGGACCGGGGCACGAACCCATGTCCCCTGCATCGGCAGGCGGACTCTCAACCACTGTGCCACCAGGGAAGCCCTACCCACCAATGTTTTGTGCTTCCACCTTATTCCCTGTCATTGCAAGAACACTATTATATTAAAATGACCTGCTTATGTAGCCATTCCCTTCTCCTCCCAACTAGCCTGAGATTTGTGAAGACACAGACCACGTGTATCTTCTATACACAGTTTCTAACGAAGAGCAGGCTCCCCATATTCATTAATTCAGTCACTCACTCAACAAATACTTATGGAGTAGCTGCTACAGGACAGACATTATTCTAATTGCCATGGATTCTAATTGCTATGTGAAATAACAAAGCCCCTGTTCTCCTAAAGATGACATTCAAATATAGGAGACAAATAATAAAGACACAACAAACACCTAGTGAAATGTCAGATGATAAACGAATAAAAGTCAAGTAGTCTAAGGGGACAGTGAACGGCTGGGGCAGGGGTTGCTATTTTAGGTATTTTAGGTAATCAGTGACGATTAAGGCGTTCCCTAACTGAAGTGGGAGAACAAACAAGTTGGTCCCTTGAAGGGGAGAGAGTGACGCAGAGCGGGTGGCGTGTGAGAGGAGCAGTGAGGAACCAGCGTGGCTGCAGCAAGGGGACGGGAAGTTCACAAGTGCAGTCAGGTGGCCAGTGCCCACATCGAGTGAGCTCTGCAGGTCACGCACGAGCCACTGCAGGCTTCCAAAGCAAAGAAAAACAATCCAATGGGCATCTTTACGAAAGAGGACTTTAGCCCGCAGCCACCACATTTTGGGAGAAAAGATGGCTGGGGGATCAAGGTGTGGGAGAAGGTGACAACGGGAGAGTTGAAACAGAAAGATCCGTTAGGAGGCCACCACAATAATCTAAGTGAAAAAGGACGGCAGCTCAGACGAGCACGGTGGCAGTGGTGGCGAGACTGGGATATGTACAGGCAGCACCAACAAGACCCGATAGTGGATTGAATGTCGGGTGGGAGAGAAAAGGAAGAAAAGGCTTGTGGTGTGAGTAGCCGAAGGATGGTACTGCCGCTGCCCGAGAAGAGAGAAAGGATGGGGACGGGGTGCCCTCCAGTCTGAAGCATGCGAAGTTCCAGGTGCCTCTTGGACACCCCAGGAGATACCGAAGGGTTGAATGTAGCTGAGTCACCAGGAGCTCAGGGGTGAGGTCCAGCTGGAGACCTAAATCTGGGGGCATCAGGACATATTTAAAGCCCAAATGGGCTCATCTAAGTGCCTACAGAGGAGAAGGAAAAGGCCCCAAAGCCAAACCCTTGGACATACCAGCATTCAGAGGTAGAGAGGAAGAGGCACATCCAGGCTTCCACCCAGGAGATGGAACAGCCAGTGTGCTGGAGGAAAACAGGAAAACGTGGAGGCCAGAAAGTCAAATTTTAAAAAGGGTTTCAGGAAGGAATTGGTCACACTGTCAAATATTACTGATAATTAAAGAAAGAAGAAGATTCAAAATTGACTATTGGAGTTGACAACATGGAGGTCATAGATGATCCTGAAAAGAACAGTTTTCATGGAGAAGAGAGATAAAAGTCTGACTAGAGTGAATTTAATAAAGAAAAGAAGATAAACTGGAGACAACAAGTATATGCAACTTTTTCAAAAAGTAATAAAGGGAATCGAACAGTGTGATAGCTAGGTGACATGGAATCAAGAGAAATATTATAGCATGTACATTGGTGGAAACGGAAGAGGGTGAAGAAAAAGTTGATAATACAGTGGAGAGAGGAAATAATCACAGAGTAATGTCCTCAAGGGTATAAGAGGGGCTGGATGGGGTCAGGGCCCACGTAGACGGGGTGCCTGAGAGGGGACTGGACAGCTGAGTCTTTATAACATTCAATGTTTACGGAACTGAACTACCCTTAGGTTGAACTACCCTTAAGATATTTCTTATAAAAAGAAGGCCCAGGGGCTTCCCTGGTGGTGCAGTGGTTGAGAGTCTGCCTGCTGATGCAGGGGACAAGGGTTCGTGCCCTGGTGCAGGAGGATCCCACATGCTGCGGAGCTGCTGGGCCCATGAGCCATGGCCACTGAGCCTGCACGTCTGGAGCCTGTGCTCCGCAACGGGAGAGGCCACAGCAGTGAGAGGCCCACGTACCACAAAAAAAAAAAAAAAAAGAAGGCCCACTAATTCAGGTTTCTAGAACACCATACAGAAACTCCGACATTAACCTGGCTTCAGGAAGCTAACACTCAAGTATTTCAGGACAAGCTTACTGTGCTTCTTAAGAAGGATGTATCCATTCGTGCATGCATATCTGTGGTACAATAAGAAATATATTTCGTCTGTGTCTCTGGTTCCCGGCACAGAGCTCCTAAAACCCTTGGAATTTCCTGAGTAACAGGACTGTCTTTTGTTATTCATAACAAGCCCCTTCTGCCCACACCTGAGTTTACACTAATGAAGTGACTCATGGTGGGACCCCTAAGTAGCTTCAGGCTGGGGACTGGTCACCAGAAAGACCAAACACATGATGAGACGGGGGGTACTTTCAGCTCCACATCCCCAGCTCCAGGAAGGGGATGGGGGCTGCAGATTGGGTTATAAAGACTCTTCAACAAGGAGATTCCGGAGCTTCTGGGTTGAAGGCACTGATGTGCTGGGAAGCTGGCCTGCCCAGAGAGGGCAAGGAAACTCTGCACCCCTCTTCCCCTATACCCTGCCCTATGTATCTCTTCCATTTGGCTGTTCCTGAGTTGCATCCTTTACAATAAACCAGTAAATATAAATGTTTTCCTGAGTTCTGTGAGTCATTCCAGAGAAGTACTGAACCTGAGGGGGTAGTGGAAACCCCCCAATTTGTAGTCAGCTGGGTAGAAGTGTGGGTGGCCTGGGCACTTCATTTTTCACTGGCATCTGAAATGGGGGCTGTCTTGTGGGGCTGAGCCGTTGACCTCTGGGACCTGCAATAACTCTGGGTAGTTAGCACCAGAATTGAATTGTATCGTTAGACACCCAGCTGGCGTCGGAGAATTGGTATTGGAAATAACCGTACCTTTGGTATCAGAAAACACACAACATCTGCTCTTGGGCCACAGGGGAATAAAACAAACAGGTGATAAGGGACCATGGGAATTGATGAGAGCAGTGAATGTCTCCATGCTGAAATTTCAAGCCATCACGTTTAAGGAGTAAGAAAATAAGACTACAAAACTGCACTCTCTTGAAAATATACACAGCTAACCACAGACCCAAAATGCAGAAAACATGGAAGAGGGGAGTTCACACACAGCAAAAGCGGGTCTATTTGCTTCCCAAATCATAAGCACCTGAGGAGAAAGATCAAAGCAACGTAGAGCCAAGGAGTTAGGAGGCATAAACAACTGAACACAGAACAAATAATTACCTTAAAAATAAAACAGCTACATGGTAAATTCATATACTAATGAGGATTATTCAAATTTTACTTAAAACCGTTCAGAAGCACATTTATAAAAGAGAAATGCTCAGTGACTGAGCAGGAGTGCAAAGGAGCCAATACTGGAAATGTAGGTCTACACACGTTCTCCTCCCTAAGTTCAGACAAGCCACTCTGTCCCCATGCTTGGGTCAGGGAACACGAAGGCGCCAGGGAGGAAGCCCCCTACTCCATGTTCACGCCAACCCCCAGTGCCCACCGCTGCTTTACAAGGCCGTCTCCAGACTAGTTCAGCTTTTCGGGAACTGCTTGGCATCTACACCCCCAGCTCAGCCGGGAGTCACGACTGGCCTCTGAGCCTCCCTCCCGCCCCCCTCACTCTTCAGTCGCTCCCACTGGGTCCTATGGGTTTGCCTCTGAAATGTCCCCCCATTTCCAGATGAGACTCTGCCCTCTTCCCTTCTAGTCTAGATTATTGCCAAAGCCAACCAGATCCCTGAGCTTTACTGTCCTTGAGTTCCTCTTCCCCTGGGGCTCCAGAACAGTTCAAATCTCAAGGCTGATCTTATCTCTCCTTCTGCCTGCTTAAAATTGCAAATCCTTAGCACACAAGCCATTTGTGACCCAGAACTGCTCTTCCTCTTCTGCCATATAGCCCCCTTCCCAGCTTGCATCCTGCATTCCAGCCTCTGGGAATCACAGGAATTGAGATCACGGACGGGCCATGTCGTATCTCGGGGTCTCCCCTTCAGTTCTTGGCACGTGCTGTCCCCTTGGCCCAGAACACTCCTCCCTCCGCACTTCACACGGCTCGCCCCCCACCCCCCAGGACACGACTGCAGTATCACCATCTCAGTGAGGCATCCCTGGACACCCTATTTCAAATGGTACACCGTGGAACCCTCACCTCACACAGTCCTTCTGTGCACTTGTCACCATCTACAACACCATTTAGTTTATTTCCTTCTCTGGTTTATGGTCTCTCCCCCTGCTAGGATGTAAGCTCAAAAGGGCCAAGATATTTGCCCAGTACCTGCACTCATGCCCGGCACTTGACAGGCACTCAAATAACAACTGCTGAATCACTGGATCAACACTATTCCCCCTGCTGGGAAAATTATCTCCTGGGCCTAAATCCTATTCCTTATCTATGTGGCAAATTCATCCTTCAAGACGCCCACTGTCCCACCCCCCAGCTCCTCAGGCAGGGCTGAACACCCTCTCCCTGGCACACCCACAGCACCCTATCCATGGGGGCCACACTCAGACACCTGTGAGGACAGGGGGCACTACTGAGAATTATGCTGATACAACAGGAGTGACGGACTGTCCAGGGCAGGCCTGAACACATGGTCACTCTGATCTCCCACCTTTTTCACGGCAGTTCTCTCTCTCCTCTAGTTACTTGCTCACTGGTCTGTTTCCCACACTAGGCTATGAATCTTTAGGGATGAATAATTTTTGTATCCCCAACACCTCACACATACTGTAGATGCTTAATAATGTTGATCGAATGAAATGAACAATCACTTCTGCTCGGGGGTTTGGATCCCTGAGACAGGCTGGAGCGGGTGGAAAGTACACCTAGACAGTGGGGACAGCAGCAAGCCCCCTTCCTGGGGCTGGTCCTCCAGGGCCTGCTTCCCTTGCATGGATTTCTGTCCCATGACAGCCCCAGTGCCCACTCTTGGTTCCCCAGTCTCCCAAGGATGGGCCCCCTAAGTGCCTTACTGCACTCTGTTTCTATTACTCCTGGCTTTGCTGATTTCCCCAGACTGGATCAGGACCAGTATTTGCCGGCCCCTGTTTAGACAAACTCCCACACGGTTCCCTTCGACCCACCCATCCGGTCCTACTGCCACACAAGTCCCAGCACCAGACCACAGCAGTGAGTCTTATTTCAACAACAAAGGGGGCACCCCTCCCCTGAACACACCCCCTCTAGACAGCACTCCTCACGTGGGTTCCAAGTGCAGATGAAGTGTTAGGCTAACGCTTTTCAGGGCTGAGGTCTCAGTGCCACTCCTTTGGATGAAATGGATCTCTTCCAGGAGGTTGCAGCATTTCTCAGGGCCTGTGAAAGTCCTGTAACATTCTGGCAGGAAGCAACCTATTTTGTCAAGAATCCATTTTTTCCCTTTAATATTATACACCAATGAAATAATCATGTATTCTGGTATGAACGTGTGCTCGGCTTTATGAATTGCCTTTTCAAAATAAACTTTCAAGTCTGAGACGTGCATTTTCTGAGAAGTGATAAAAATTCTAATTAGGGATCTAGAAATTAGGATTCTGAGACTTCTCAGACATACAAAAACACTTTTCATTAATAAATGTATTCTTCTATCACAATGATTTTCATGGTAAAAACATTATGGTAGTATAGAACCAAACTTCCAACTTTAAAAGTTCACAACCTGAAAGAGAAATTAGCTGAGGTCCCTTTCTGCCAAGAGTATATATTCTGAAAGACACTGTTTTGAAAATAACTCCCATAAAGCAACAGACTGAGAATAAACGTTTGAGATTTAAAGGCAGGAAGTTCAGTTCATGGAGCTTCGTAAAATCTGATTCAGCGCGAAGCCCAGACGTGTCTCTCAGCATGGACCCAGCCTCAGGAAGCTTCAATTTAACACCTATTCTTCACTACCACATTGCATCGCACTGCTAACAGGAATCAATCTCTCTACATCAAGAAGTCTTCTCATCCACATTTGTCCAGAATCCAACAAGTATCTGCCAAGACAGCAAATATGGTGACTGCTTTCTGCTTATCCTGACCCATGACAGTCATGCAGAAACGGAAAGGGGCAATTTGAACTCTTTTTGAGATGGTGGCATTCCACATGAGATGTTAACTTAAGGTATCCCAGCTAAAGAGTAAGACGGAGCTCAGATTCCCCCCTGCACAAGTTACTCATGTGGATTAGAGACGTACACAGATGCAGACCCTTCCAGATCACAACCTATGGGCTACTGACTTAAACTACCTGAGAGAACGTGGCTTAGAGGTACTTTATAAGAATACTATTTAAATTCATTTTGTTTTTCACAAAAGCTTCCCTCCCTTTGCTCTACCCTTTTCCCCCCTAACCAATGGTTTGAACAATCTTGGTTTCTGTATACTTAAGTTTGAGGATTGTCTCCCTCACGAAGACAGGAATTTTATCTGCTTTGTTCAACTGCTGTATGTCAGTGCCCAAAAGAGAGTCTGGCATATGGTAAGCTGTCAATAAACATTTGCTCAGTAAATGAGTAACCTTCCTAAAGCAAAAAGTAGAAAGAATGCTAGATGGGAAAGCATAAAACCCTTTTCTGCAAGTGGTTTTCTGGGAGGGACTGAATCAATGGGAGGCTCCACTATTCCAAAAAGGAAATGAGGGAAATAATACAAAAGTCTCAGTGACATCACATCAACACACAAACACACACACACACACACACACACACACACACACTCCTTCTCACTTTCCTTGAGAAAGTACTTTAACACCCAGTTGTACAAGCAACCTCTATGAGAATTCAGAATCTAGCTGTCATAAAAGTTCTCAAGACAAATAAAATTGTACTCACAGAATTTCAACTCCGCTATAGAGGAAAATACTGATAACAAGAAAAGGGACAACACCTGGGGCTTCTGCCCTAAACCCTTATCCTAGGCTCTGGACACCCAACCACAGCACTGGCACATTTTGAGATATAGTCAGAAATGTTTTTTATAACATGTATCTGGTTCACCCTGAATGGAGTAAAATAACACGATTAACAAGGACTCAAAACACACAAGCTTTCTAGCAATGTCATTCTCTGGGCACTAGTATCTGGTCCTGCAAAATCAACTGTCATAAAATTAGGGGTCGGAGGTTCCCTAGAGACAGGGGGCTCACATCTGGACAACTGACAGGAACATATTCCAAATCCTCCCATTAATCACTTGTCCATTTTTAGGTGAGAGTAGCCAGACATTTTTCAAGGCCTTAAGACATTTTTCTCAGTTTTTAGAATTTGTTGCAAGGCTTTTCATTTACTGAAATGGAAAGACAGCTTGCTTCAAATAGTGCTTGTAATGCCTACGTAATAGGGCCACCACACCATGGCTCAATCTGGGAAGGACACATTTCAGCTCACTCCTGGGTCGTGACTACCGGGAAGCATTGGTGGTGGGGCCCTTTTCCTTTGGGCGGCGCGATCCCTTCGCTAGACGCTGCATATAATTAGGTGGTAAGTGCACTGCATCAGGAATAAATTGAACTGAACACTCAGTGTTGAAGAGCACTATAATACTTGAGTCTACTTTTTTATAAAAATGAAAAAAAAATCTCATTACACTGCATGAAGTTTTGAATAAACCCGGCAAAGAGCATGCCAAGAATACTTTGATTTCCTTGAACTGTCAGAGATGAGATAGTACAAGTAAAATGTAATGAAAGATTATTTAAAACCTCTTTTGTTCTCTTGTTATTAAGCTCTTAAGAGAAAAGCACTGAAAGCACCCCAGAGATGCACAGGATAAAGTTCCTGGTCTAGAGAAGCTTCTATCTCATTAAAGAAGATGACACTAGAACACATCCACAGTAAGAAAGGTTGTGTGCCTGATGACACGAGTGGCTCTGAGAACTCAGAGGCAGGACAAGTCACTGGTGGGTTAGTCTGGAGCTGATCGAGCCTTTAAGACAGAACCTAGGAGACAGGCAGGATGCTAAGAGTAGAGTTGGGGTATCAGGTGGGAGAGGCAGAGAGGAAAAGACACGGAAAGCGGCGACTCAAAAGGCGGTTCCA
Organism: Hyperoodon ampullatus; assembly: GCF_949752795.1. NCBI lineage: Eukaryota > Metazoa > Chordata > Mammalia > Artiodactyla > Ziphiidae > Hyperoodon > Hyperoodon ampullatus. The sequence goes on from NC_136921.1 coordinate 44,338,781, forward strand.
TGAGGGCATGAAGTGGTGTCTGGGCTGGCGAGGAGGGCGAAGGCTGGACTGCCCAGAGCCTGAACAGTAAGCCAGGGAACGTGGACTTCACTCAAATAGTAACGGAGAGCCCAGGAGGGTTTCCGGGAATAGCACGATCTGGTTTTAGGAAGATCCATCTGAGGGTGATAAACTCTATCTAGTGCTGCAAGGTGAAAAGGCCATCACCCAAGGGAAGGCCAGTGGATGTGGTAACTAAAATATCAGAAGGTGTTTGTCACCGTGCTACTCTGAGTGGAGGGAGAGTGAACAGTTCAGTCACCTCCCTTATCTCTCTCCCCTATCATTCTTTCCCATCCCTAACGTTTGGCCTCTGAGGCAGGTCTCCATTGAATGCAGTTACTGAGTGGTCTGAAATGTACTAAGTCCTCAATGGGATATTTAAGAAAAATTCCTTATGTGCAAAATATTTTAAAATCATGCTGGAAAGACACAGCTGACACAATTAGAAAGGTAAACAGTATCATCTATGCTGCCCAGCAGGGCCCTCATTTCTCTGGGCAAGCCACCCAGCGTTATCACGCTCAAGGTGTAGCTCCAAACATACACGGGATAGGAATCCAGAGAAGGGAAGAGAAGAGGCATGACAACAGAAAACCATTTTTGAAAAGGAACATAGATAAGAAGCCACTGTTTATCTTCATTTGATTCATTTATACATTTCTGCTCTCTGAGTCACGTACTTAAGTAGAATGTAAATATGTTTCAATTGCCTGAAATTTAAAGAGAGAGAATTTCTGGACACCTTCAAAAACACATGAGTTATGAGAGAAATATCTGGATGGTTTTGCAGACTAACAGTGAACAACAGGTCAAATGAAATTCCAAGTGTAATCTGGGGCAAATTAATCGGCAATTTTCAAGGTACTTGGTTTGAGCAGCTGCTTAAGTTCTTTTTTTTTTTTTTAACATCTTTATTGGAGTATAATTGCTTTACAATGGTGTGTTAGTGTCTGCTTTATAACAAAGTGATACATATACATATGTTCCCATAACTCTTCCCTCTTGTGTCTCCCTCCCTCCCACCCTCCCTATCCCACCCCTCTAGGTGGTCACAAAGCACCGAGCTGATCTCCCTGTGCCATGCAGCTGCTTCCCATTAGCTATCTATTTTACATTTGGTAGTGTATATATGTCCATGCCACTCTCTCACTTTGTCACAGCTTACCCTTCCCCCTCCCCATATCCTCAAGTCCATTCTCTAGTAGGTCTGTGTCTTTATTCCCATCTTACCCCTAGGTTCTTCATTACCTTTTTTTTTTCTTAGATTCCATACATATGCGTTAGCATATGGTATTTGTTTTTCTCTTTCTGACTTACTTCACTCTGTATGACAGACTCTAGGTCCATCCACCTCACTACAAATAACTCAATTTCATTCCTTTTTATGGCTGAGTAATATTCCATTGTATGTATGTGCCACATCTTCTTTATCCATTCATCCGATGATGGACACTTAGGTTGCTTCCATCTCCTGGCTATTGTAAATAGAGCTGCAATGAACATTTTGGTACATGACTCTTTTTGAATTATGGTTTTCTCAGGGTATATGCCCAGTAGTGGGATTGCTGGGTCATATGGTAGTTCTATTTTTACTTTTTTAAGGAACCTCTATACTCTTCTCCATAGTGGCTGTATCAATTTACATTCCCACCAGCAGTGCAAGAGGGTTCCCTTTTCTCCACACCCTCTCCAGCATTTATTGTTTCTAGATTTTTTGATGATGGCCATTCTGACTGGTGTGAGATGATATCTCATTGTAGTTTTGATTTGCATTTCTCTAATGATTAATGATGTTGAGCATTCTTTCATGTGTTTGTTGGCAATCTGTATATCTTCTTTGGAGAAATGTCTGTTTAGGTCTTCTACCCATTTTTGGATTGGGTTGTTTGTTTTTTTGTTATTGAGCTGCATGAGCTGCTTGTAAATTTTGGAGATTAATCCTTTGTCAGTTGCTTTTAAGTTCTTTTTTATTCAAATTGGAACCAAATTCTTCAAGAGTTATGATTAGAATGAATCAAAAGCTTGAAGTCATCTTATCCTATTATATCACAAAGATCCTATGAGAGAAGGTCAGGTTGGGTTTTAGTAGGGAACCTAGCTAGCACTGACCCTGTTTCAGATGCTGTCAAAGATGGACACTCACAAAGAATAATGCAGGAAAATGCATTAAAGGAAGTGGAAATGTCCCACCGTGGAGGACAAAGTGGTAAGGAAGAGCCTGTTAAGATGTCGGAAATGTGTCCCACATATCTCATTATTACATTAATTATTATATTTATCACTGTTAATAGCAGCAGTTGTCCATAACGACAGATTCCCTGCTAAGCACTTTACTTATATCAGATAATTATATTTTCTAAATATCTACTAGACAGTTTTCCCTCACAAAAATCCTATGAGTTAATAATTATTTTCCCATTGTACACAACAAATTACTTAATTTCTGAGTTGAAGTTTTTTCAAGTAATTTGCTCAAGATGACATGGTTTGTAAATGGAAAAGCTGGGACTCAAACCAAGTCCTGTTCAATATATTTTGAACACTTACTCTCAGGTGCTAAGAATATTATGGTGAGCAAAAGCTGGCATGGCAGGTGAAGCTGACATGAATCAAATAATCCCATCAAGAAATGTTTAACTGTAACTGTGACAAGAGCAATAGATCTGACCTTGGCAAGGAGGGGGTGACGGATGGACATTTCTTCCTTGAGGTCTAATGCAATCTAAGATCTAAAGGAAGAACAGGAGTTGCCTTGGGGAAAAGGGAGGGAAAAGCATTCCAGGCAGAAGGCACAGAATGTGCAAAGATGACATGGTGGGAAGGAGTGTGCTGAGGACTGAAAGAACAAAGTGAGGTGGGGAGGGAGCTGTGATATGAATCTAGGGAATTCAGATTTATTAGATGAGACTGTACCTTTCACCCCATGCACAATGTTTTATAGATCATGGTAAAAAGATTCTGTTTTTATCTTAAGCACACTGGAAATTTATTTTATTGTGGGTGTGGTTTTTTTCCCTTGGGGGGTAAGGGGTGAACTTGGGTAGCAGTGCTATGCAGCCTCTTACAGGAATCTTTCAGGAACAGGGATAAAAGTGGGTATTCCACAGCATGAATTTCTATGTTCTAGAATGGACATCTATTATATATCTAAACAACCCCAAAGTGGAGATTTAAGCTGCAAATGGAAGAATGGCATGTGGTCTCTGGAAGCAAACTGAGGCACAGCTAAGTTATCCTGGAGGGTCCAGGATGCAGGAACACAGGCAACCCAAAGGTAGCAGAATAAAACTGCACAGTAAGAGGCCATAAGAAGAAAACGGTGGAACTCATTTCCAGCTGAGAGGCACAGCAGATGACTGTTTTCACACCTCTGCTCCCGACCCATGAGCTTTGATAAATGACTTATTTCTCTGAGACAATTTCCCCATTTGTAATGGTACCTTCCTCACAGGACTATTTTGAGAATGAAGTGAGTTATAATACATGGAAAGTATGTAGAGAAGTACCTGCACATAGTAAGTATTCAATAAATACAAGCCATTACTGTTACTATTATCATTAATGCTATTATTGTAAAAGATCATAATTTGCAGTAAGCAGTTAAGGAAGGGAAAACATTTGTAAATGTATCTCTGAGACAACATGTTCTCAAACTTGCACATACATATGAATCACCTGGAAAGCTTGTGAAAAATGTAGATTTCTGGCTTGTTAGAGGTAAGGTCTAGGAAACTAGGTTTTTCATAAGCTCCTGGGGGATTCTGACATAGCTGATCTAAGCATTTGAGAGGCATGGCTTCAAGGCCTAGAATTTAAAATAAATATTAAGGCATCAAATAAGGTATTTCATTGCAGGGACTTTAACTATAGGGATAACTTTATCAAACAAATTTCAGATTTTTTTTTGAATTTTAGAATTTTATTTTTTTATACAGCAGATTCTTATTAGTTATCCATTTTATACATATTAGTGCATATATGTCAATCCCAATAGATTTTATTTTTGTTAAGGCAAAATGAAACAAGTTCACTTGCAAAACCTACTTCTAGGAGAAAACTGAATAATCAGAATCCGCTTGATTGGTAAAATACTGTGTTTAATTTTTAATAACCATTTTTACAAATTATTTAAATCTTTAGTTCCAAACAGTCCAAAAATGTCACTGTATGCTCCACTATCAAAAGAAACTAAAATAAACATCTGGACAGTGGTATGTATATTCTTTAATTATTAGATTTATTTTCTAGCAAAAATAATAGAGCCCATCTTCAATCATACACAGAAAACTCTTTTCTGCTAGGACACAACTAAAACTCTGCAGATTCTTTCACTTTAGTTCAGGGTTTCTCAACCTCAGCACTGTGTAATTATTGTAGGTTATTATTTACAGGAATTATTTACAATAACAAGTGACCTCAGAAAAATCAAACAAGTGACTAACTTCAGGGAGGGTGAAATCATTGGCTTAATGTACACATCTGGTGAACAATGTCCATGAAGATTATAAACTGAAGGGATTACTTATTCCTTTTCCTCAAAAACTATTACACAACCCAACACTTGGGCTCTTTCTTGACCCAACAAGAGCATGAAAATGCTGCTTGCGCTCTTTATAATAACAAACAATGCACATTCCTGTTTTATCTGAAAAAAATAATTAACAGCAGCTGCTACTTACACAGAATTTTTAACAGAAGATACTTTACATACTGAACCCAAATATTTCAGAACTTAAAGAGCCTGAGGCCAAATGAAATATTCTGCCCTTTTTTTTTTTTAGTTTAAAATAAGGCATAACAATTAACTTCCACATTCCTTCATCTAATTTTTAAAAATGACTAAAACATTTTCCTGAGACTCAAAGGAAACAGCTGGACACATCTGTCAACTAGACAGCTCTGGAGTGAAAGAGAAACTTAATGCTTTAATAGCATACTTACATGTGTGGGCTCAGTTCATAAAAATTTCTGTTCCTGTAATCTTCCACTTTCTCTGGTGAATAAATGGGCAATGACCGGTATGGGTTAACAGATATAACCACACTTCCAATGTATGTCTGCAAAAGAAATAATAAAATATACCCATTTTAACATCTTAAGTTTTAATGTTGCATGGTTTCGTCCTTTTAAAAACACTAGTTCTACTGCCTGACCATTCATTTTATACTTTTCAAGAATATTTCTAAAGACAGATGGTCAATAATGTTTATTCATTTTGCTGATAAATGGAGAGCACAGATTTATACATTGAAAATACCTTTCAAAATAAATCTCTAGATTAATTCATGACCCTGGATAAGAGTCCTCCAAAGCCCTGTCATACTTGCCAAAAATTCTGTCACCAACCACGGCTAATTGTGAGCAAAAGCTATGCCTTCCCCGATTCCGACTAGAACTGGTGTTTCCCTCTCTCATCTTTATCCTCCTATTTCAGTCTACAGTAACCCAGCATTCCGCTCCCCATACCTATCCAATGGGGCCTTGACTTTGGCCCTGTCCTTACACAGCCTGTCCATCTCTACAATGGGCTCCAACCACATACAATTCAATATTAGAGTCACAGTTATCCCTTGGGTATTCAAACAAAATCATTTCATGTTATATCTAGGGGACTTTAATATCAGAATTTAAATGTACTTGCTGAAAGACAGTACATTTCATGTTGAATTTAAATTTAATGTAGAATTTAAATGTGCTCTCAGAGGGATTAACGCTCCTATTTTAACAGACGGTAACGCTCTCACACTGCAAACCAGAACACCAGTTATCTTCCTTTCCATTTCGATCTTAAATTCCCGGCAGCAGGAGCAGTTGGTTTAGGTCATTTTGTACAAAGACTAGCGCAATGCCACAAGCAAAAGTCACTTAACTGTAACTCAGCTCAGCTCCATTTTTCCTTTCAGTTTCAACATTATAAACATGGCTGGTGGGGGCGGGGGGAAGGGGGATGCTAACAAACATATGTCAGTGATAAAAAGTCTTTTTAATAAAAAGGTGAAAAAAAGAAAGGAAAGAAGAAAGAAAAAAGTCACTTCCCACTTCCCCGCCTTTCCAGGGTCATGCAACAAAAGGTGACATTTTTAGAGCAACACGTTTTTCCAGTATTGTCACCACTGGATTCAAGCAGATTGTCAGATCAAACAGAAGAGAAAAGAGAACAGTAGAAATGTTCTGATTTTTTTTTTCAAAACATGGGTCACAATTATTTTAATTATAAAAGACTTTTTTCCCCCAACCTGGAAAACTGAACAGGTCATTTTTATACCTATTTTCATCCTATAAGAATACAATCTTAGCAAGAGTACATAAGACTGCTGCTGTAAAGAAAAACTCTCAGCTCCCATGCAATTAGGGTTACCTATTTCTGACACCCTAGCACTAAGGACCCCACTAATCTGGCCTGACAAGCAACAGAGTCCAAGTGTCTTAACTTATTCCACTTAGATAAGACTCTTCCAAAAAGGTTTCTTCACAGTCCAACCCACCTGGGCAAGTAGATGGGAGATGCTAGAGACTGAATAACTGTCTGAACAGCTTATAACTAATAGACTAGAATTACTTAGATTGGTAGATATGAGAATACAATAATTGATTTATTCCTTTAATATCTGTTGATTGAAAGATCAGCCTTCTTTAGTAGAAAAGTACGTGAATCTCCCTTTTTAAGGTAGTTTCTTGAATACAGTAATTAAAATACATATTTGCTGTTAGCAGAGAAACCAGTTACCAAGTTGCTCTTTAAAACCAAATTTCACGGCGGCTAAATTCTTGATAAAAATCTGCCTGTGTGGCATTCTTGCATGAAGAACAAACTCAGCTGCCTCAAACCCAAAATCAAAAGCCACACCACTAAGTTTTAAATTTCTCTTTGTTACTCGTGACTTTTTTTTTTTTTTTTTTGCAGTACACGGGCCTCTCACTGTTGTGGCCTCTCCCATTGCGTAGCACAGGCTCCGGACGCGCAGGCTCAGCGGCCATGGCTCACGGGCCCATCCGCTCCGCGGCATGTGGGATCTTCCCGGACCAGGGCACGAACCCGTGTCCCCTGCATTGGCAGGTGGACTCTCAACCACTGTGCCACCAGGGAAGCCCACTTGTGACTTTTATACATATTGAATTGTGTGTGCTTTTCCCCCCAGCTGTTTTCCTATCACCTAGAACAGGGCTGGCCCATGAATAATGTCCCATAAATATTTAACTAAATGACTAATATGCACAGAATCCATTCATCACTAAGAACATGGATGGTACAAACCACTTTCACACAACTATTCTTCTGTTGAAATATAATACCGAGTACACTGCCATACAGTGCCTAATATTTTATTAAACCTATATGCCATGTGTAACCACCGAACAAACCCTTCAACTATATCCCTCCCGCCTCGGGTTCCCTGTCCGACTGTGGTAGACTGTTTGCAAAGATGGCTGGAACGATTCCTACCACCCCTTTATGCAAAACCTTTGAAATGTGACTCTGCCACTCCTTCCATCAAGAGACAGAGTTTATCCTCCACCCCGTCAATCTGGACTTGTCTATGTGACTGATTTGACCAAAGGGACATTATCAGATGAGATACAGCAGAGGCTTGAGAATTCGTGTATTAGGATGTTGCCCCTCCCCCACCCTTATGACTGACGCTAGAAGCCATGATGCAAATGAACTTGAGCTAGACTGTTGGAGAGGTCACACAGAAAGACAAGGGCCTGAACTACACAGCCTGACCACCATCAGACACATGAGTGAGGCCATTCTAAACCATCCAGCCCCTGTTAGGCCACCAAATGCCTAAAGCCACATTCACGATCCCAGGTGAGACCAGCAGAAGTCATACCAAGCTGAACTCAGCCTATAGTGCTATCCCAGAGAATTGTGTGCAAATAGATGGTCGCTGTTTTATGCAATTAACTGGGGGTGGGGGTTACACAGCGACAATTACCTTACTGATACACCAACACGGCTCAACAAGTAAGAAAAAGGGCCAAGCAGGACAAGCTTTATCAATCTGAATAAGCCAACAGTAAAGGACCGTGCTCTCCCTCTCCGTTCCACTTTGTGTGTCAGATATGCATCCTCTAATCTTGAACTCCTAGTAGGTTTGTCCTGTACTGTGATACATGCCCTTGCTGTTTATGGGTTTCTTCCTTGAAGGTTCTATGTGCATTAGTCAAAGATTTAAATAGTCCCACATCTGCCAGCAGAATAACTCAAATGTTCATAGTCACAAGCCTCCTTTCTCTGAGACACAGAAGATACTCCTGGGGCTTCCCTGGTGGCACAGTGGTTGAGAATCTGCCTGCTAATGCAGGCGACACGGGTTCGAGCCCTGGTCTGGGAGGATCCCACATGCTGCGGAGCAACTAGGCCCATGAGCCACAACTACTGAGCCTGCACATCTGGAGCCTGTGCTCCGCAACAAGAGAGGCCGCGATAGTGAGAGGCCCGCGCACCGCGATGAAGAGTGGCCCCCGCTCGCCGCAACTAGAGAAAGCCCTTGCACGGAAACAAAGACCCAACACAGCAAAAATAAATTAATTAATTAATAAACTCCTACCCCCAACATCTTCTTTAAAAAAAAAAAGATACTCCTGGAAGCAGCTGATAGGCTGGGTGGAGTTTACAATCCTATTCCAGTTTTAGGCAGCTATCTACTCTACATTCAAGTAACTGCAATAACAAATTAAGCCTCCTTTCCAGGGAGCAGAACAATAGTGACCAGACAGTTCATTTTTACATCAATTAACATTTGGGCTTATAAATGATATACATTTGTCCCTCAGTATCCCTGGGGGATTGGTTCCAAGAGCACCTGCAGAGACGGACCAAAGTCCAAGGATGCTCAACCAAGGATGCCTTCTATAAAACAGCATAGTATTTGCATGTAATCTACACACATCCTCCCTCCCGTGTACTCTAAATCATCTCTAGACTACTTATAATACCTTATACAATGTAAATGCTATGGAAATAATTGTTGGCTCATGGCAAATTCAAGTTTTGCTTTCTGGAACTCTCTGGAATATTTACCAGGAATATTTTTGATTTGTGGTTGATTGGATCTGTGGGTGAGGAACCCATAGACCAAGGGCTGACCGTACTTCATTATTTTTTTAACAAGAAACTGTATACAATTTAAAGTCAGTATTTTCTTATTGCATCATGCTCTAAAAAAGATCCTCAACTAAATCATTAAGTAACCACTGGAATAAAGAAGTTGGAGGTAAGACACAGTTTCTTAAACTTAAGTATGTGCATAAAAGAGCTGAGCATCATGTGTCCTTCTTATTCTGAGTATGCCAAGGAGAAAAAACCCCAAAAAACAAAAGAAAGCAAAGCACTGTAAACCTTTACAAAAGGGAGCAGCAAAGAGGATCCGCCACTGGCCCTCTAGAATTCCAGCCACTCACTCGACTGGAAATAAGAGGTAGGTATGTACTGGGTCCAGCACCAACGAGCTACTGCGGACTCGGATGGTGCCAGTGAGAGAGCCCACAAAAGGCCTCCAGCAGCTTAGCTCATTCCCACCAGACCACTTCTGGGCTGAGCTCACATTCCACCCGGTCCCTATGTCCCAAATGGCTCACAGAGCAACTCCTACTGGAATCCGGAGCCTGCTCTTCTATTAGGCTGATCACAACAGAAAGGACTCCTTTCTCATAACGGCAAAGACTACTTACCAATTAGGTTCTATCTACCTTCTCCAACAGAGACAAGTCTGGCTCTCATGACCCTCGGTGGATGGATGGATGGATGAGATCAATGTACTTATTTCCTCAGTGGAAACAACCTCCTAGCCATCCCGGCCATCCTAGTTCACAACCTCCATGCTCCGGGCCCCCAGCACCCCAAGTCCTGAAGCGTGCACACCACCCTGACAACAGAAGGCCGTCTCCACTCTCACCACCCTGAGGAACCAGCCTCTGACATCTAGGAGGGGAGGGGAGGGAGGGGAGGGGAGGGGAGGGAGGGGACAAGAAGAAGAGAAAAGGAAAAGGGAAGAGGGAAAGCAAAGGCTCCACCTTTCTACAAATGTCATAGTCAATTAACAAGTTTATCTTTCACTTCTCAAGCGCAGACATTAAACCAAGAACGTACAAACACTCCTAAGTCAAAACAATCCCTGTCTTCATATTTCAGATATCTCTAGAACTCCAGAACAGATGCCTTGTGAATAACCAAATAATACTCGAGTGCTCCTACTGTGATTACAGTGAAAACTGAAGTCTTTTTTGGAGGATGGTCATCCAGCAACCGCCACTCTCCAGACCACAATCCAGAAGCCAGAGGAAAGGTCCCTTTCCTCTGATATATAACCCAAGGATTATATATATATATATATATATATATAACCCAAGGATCACGCATTTCATTCTATAAGAAAGTTCGTCCAGAACCCCATCCTCAGAGATTCTATTTCAATGGTTGGGAGAAGGGCCAGGCATCTGCATCTCGTACAGTCTCCCCAGAAAAAGAAACGTGTAACCAGAGTTAAAAACCACTGCTTGTGGCCTTCACCCTCAGGGCTCACAGGACCAGGTTTTATTTTCAAATGCAGCAACCATACTAGTGTCGCTGTTGGCCTATCTTCTATTTTACCTTCCCCTTTAAATTGTCCTATGTAATTAATTCTGTGAACATTTCAAAAACAAAAGACAATTCTTCTAGCTACCCTTTCATTTCAGCCACATTTATAATAAACTTGGCATATGGCATCTCAGCACACTACAGAGAAACAGCGGCACATCTGTAAATTGGGGCCTTCTCATGGCAGTATGTTTCAAATGTTTGACTATGACTCACTGTAAAAAATAAAATTTGCATCACAACCAAGTATGTGTGTTTGAGTGTATATTTACATACACATATGGGTACACATATGTATGAAATAAGTTTCACAAAATCATAAATATCCTTATCATGTGCAATGTACTGATATCCTTTGTTCAATTCTATTCATTACAAAATGTTTTAAAACTGCTGGTCCTAACCCACTCAATGGTTTTCATCACTTAATGCTGAAGCTTGCATTTTAAAAAATACTGCCACAGAGCACTTCTTAATCTTTTTCTAGTTGTTGATGGCTTTGAGAGGCCAATGAAAGCTACGAACCTTCTCCCCGCAAAAAACACACATATAATATGCACATAAAAGTTTCCATACAGTTGATATACCAGGTTAAAAGCTCCCACCCTAAGCAAAGAAACAACGACCACTAATGGAAAAAGAGACAGAAAAAGGATAAAAAAGAGAGACAGAGAAGGAAAGAAAGGAGTAAGAAGTGATCAAAATAATTCTAAAAGTATAAAAATGAAGAGTTGTTCAGAATAAAAGCCAACAGCTCAGCTCAGTGGGCCCTGAGTGCCTTATTACAGCACTGAGTCAGAACACAGCCTAACAATCAAGGGCCAAAATGAGAGAGACAGTATTCTGTTTTTGATGACAAGGACATATGCAGTAAATACATTTTGGAAAGATATCCAACCAGAAACACTTTTTTCAAGTTAAATAGTGAAGCACAGTTTTAATATTTTGTGCATCTCCATTATGCAGTACTGTACACACATTCCTCCACAATGCCAGGTAAACGAAACGTTAGTACACAACAGAAAAGTCACAAGATTTTCACATCTTTCATATCATAGTTCTTCCTAGGGCAACATTAAGATCTTAAGAAGCCCTAACCTTGAAAGTTTATATTTCAACGAAATTGAAAATAAAATTACAACTAAACCATAAAATACACATGAGGAAATCCTATAATGACTTCTTTTCACCATGATGAGTACTTGGAGGCTTCTCTCCAAATATCAGATTCTTCCAAAATATTTTTAAAGCCCCTGCTCTGTTGAGACTCTAACTAGGCATCCCACCTGCCCATCTACCAGCTTCTTATTTTCTTCAGAATGTCTTTTGGAGATTTGTTTACAAATAGTCACTGCAGTTTCTTAAAAACTCATCCCCAGAGTTATTAAAGTTCTGATATATAATATACACTGAAGCACCTTTTTACTAAACTCTTCCTAAATCCCCATGAGACAGAAATGAAGTCTCCATTTCAATGTCCATAAGAATGGAGCACAAAGGAGTTAAGTGGTATGACCACATTATCTAACAGAAGTGGAATCAGGACGAGAAGCCAAGAATCTGTTCTCTTTTCATTAGAGCCACAAGCCATGCTGTCAGGCCTGGAAAGCTTTGGCAAAAAGTGGCCAAGAACACCCCATCACAGCAACTTGTGTTGTACAACGCCTTACACGGGCGTCTTCGCCTTTGTATACTAGAGAGCTACTCTGTTGGGCAGAAGCCTCCCTTTTGACTATCTGCAGAATGCTGAAATCCTTACACCACCAGGAATAAACAAAAAAGAAAGGGGGAGAAAAGATCTTCTAGTTACAGGGAAATTTTTTTTATCTCAACGGAAAAGAATTTTTTTTTCAATGTTTATCCCAGTCCATAAAGTTGGGCTTACCTCTTGAAGAAATGCAAGACGTTGTGTCACAATCATCCTTTAACTTCAGAGAAATGAATCAGGAAGGTAGGTGGCAATGCAACAGGTAATGTTTATTTAAATACCTTACTTAACGCTAAGTATTTAGTCTAAAATGTCATCAAAAAATATTCAAGAATATGTTGGAGTTCTCTAAGTCCCAGTCTCCAAGCCATGTTTCTTTCACCTCTAAAGTAGTAATAGTTCAAATCCAGGATGGATCAGGACTCGGGTAAAAATAACCCTTCACGTGGCTGCACAACCGCATTGATTTCCTTGACTGAATTCAGGCTACAACCATTTAACAAGCAAGCAACAAATTTATCAAGAGCCTTCTTTATGCAAAACATCATCTTAGGCAGAGTGAAAATACAGGACACTCCTGTGGCCTGTGCCCCTGGGAGATTATAATAGAGCTTAGGAGGTGAGACTTTTATATCATAAAACATAAAATGTAAGGGTTAACCACTGTAGGCACAAAAACAGATGCAACAGGATTTAAGTGATTCTTAGCTAAATGAGTGCATTAGTCTTTCTTTTCTTACTGCCTAAAGGAGTGCTTTGGGTTTAAACGAAGGAAAGGTCACTGTCAACTGCAGAGGTCCAAGAATGCTCCAGAGAAGTCACAGGATTTGGGCAGGTCTAAAAGGATGGGCAAGATTCGGATAAAGGAACATTCCACCGAAGAGCAGCATATGAGATTCTGGGTTTTAGGTCATAGTTGAACCCTACCCTTTTTAAAAAAATTTTGCTAGGATAGTTGTATTCTTCAAAATGTATTATTTTTAAGAAATGTATTCTTCAAAATGTATATCTGTACACCCAGGTTCAACCGTAGCATTGTTCACAACTGCCAAAAGGTAGAAGTAACCCAAGTGCCCACTGACGGATGAATGGGTAAACATAGTATGGTGTACAGATACAATGGAATATTATTCAGCCTTAAAAAAAAAAAAGGAAATTCTACACCGGCTATAACATGGATTAAAACATGGATAGCAGCCTAAAGGCCCACCCAACCACATTTCAGACACAGGGGATGAAACAGCTTGCCTCAGGCAAAGACCTCCTGTGAGTAACAGCTTAGAAAGTAAGACTGGAATCAAATTTCAGACAGCCTCAAATGTCAGAGTGAGGAGTCTGAGCCTCAGTCTGAGAGCAGTTTTGAAGTAAAAGTCAGGTGTGGGGTGACGGGGTTAGATGATGAAACTGACTGAATTTGAACCCAAGTCATCCTGACTTAAGTGTTTTTGAGCTCTTTGCTCAGATTCTATGTCATACAGTATGACAAGGCTTCAAATGTATTTGAAATATTGTGTAAACCTTAGCTCCAAGTTATCTGGCAAAGTTTTTCAGTTTTGTGTGAACCTGGGCACATTACTGAACCTCTTCAAATCCCAGTTTCATCATCTGGACAAGGAGGACGATACTGGTTCCTCCTGTCTACTCTGAGGATTAAATGAGATTGTGTGTTAAAGCACGAACCACCTGACACATACAGCGAGCATCTCATAAATATTACCCACTGCGAGTTTTGCTCTACTGGAATTTTTGGCCACAGTAAATAGCCAAATCGGGACTCAAAAGCCTACAATACACATTAGTATCTCAACTAAATTCATGGAGGAGTCCTATGATGCTGAAATCTTACCAAATGCTTTTTGTATACAGGGAATGGATGAGTTATCAGAGGGGCACATGAGGTACGTATGGTCTTAATGAAGCTAGTAGGAAAAGCCTGGGATACTGAGAAAACGGCTATACAAGACAAGCTGGTGGAATCTTCAGAAATGACAACATGCTATTCACTTCACACAGAGGAATTTACCCTCTTCTTGGGTCTCGGATCCTGGGAATCTGATCACAAGACATCAAGACATTATGTGTCACAGCATTTTTAATTTAGACATCTGTAAGATTTCCCAAATTTCCCTGAAGAGGGCTTTTGTCTTAATTGGTTTTTTAAAGACACAGTTTGGTCTATCATACGCTCTGGTTGGTTTTTCAGACACAGTTCAAAATTGCGAAAAACTGCCTAAGTGAAAAATTACAAACATAAGGTCAATAACTGATTTAAGCTTCTATCCGGGTCTTAAATCTAAAACACTGGAACTCAGACATACACGTCACACCCCCATCTAAGAACAGATTTGTGATACATATAACCAATAATGACAGCCTAACTTTCACAGAGGAAGAAATTAAAGGCATTAGAAGGTTTTAAAGACTTGCCCAAGGTCTCACAAGTAGTGGCAGGGGCAGTTTCATGCCAAAGCTCTACACCAAGGTCTGTGGTGCAAGAATAGAGAAGTATGATTTGTCAGGCTCTGTCAGCTGCTGGGCACAGAGATGCCCTCAAGTTACATCAAGTACTGAAGGTTTTACTGTGATAATCACATACCCAGGAACCCCCCGACACACACCGAGGAACCCATTACCGAGCTACAAGAAAAGCTGGGACCCAAAAGTGAGTATGGATGGCTGTGAGGCCACATTATGGAACAAAGCAACACAAGTTTGTGAAGACTTCCTTTCCAGTCCCACTATCAATGTGCTCATCCCCTGCTCACATTTCTGCTTCCTCTGGGCCTGCTACTGACTGGTCTTCTCACTTTCTACTCCAAAGCTGGCCTGTTGCAAAGATTCTTATTCACAGTCTCTGCCTACACATGGTCCATCATGGCCTCACCACATCATGACTGCTGGCATCTGCTTCTGTTGATATTTTATTTTTTTCAGTATTTCTCAGCTCAAAGTTTGAGGAGAGATTCAAGCCCTATTCATCTTTTTATCTATGCTGTGCTGAATCACTGGCCTTAGATCAGGCAAGCTTGTCAGGCATGGTCCCTGTCAGTCTAGTCTGAGACATGCCTTAACTACCATCATATTATAATCCTTTGTTCCTGTGCTGCTAGTCATTTCAGACTATGAATTAAAGAACTATATATGATTTCTATGCCACGCCGAAATACCGGCTAAAAATATCACTCCGGACAGCCTTTATTTCAGAGCAGGATAACACAATACTACCTTATCTTCGTTGCTCTGTAAGGAACAAGTATTTTCCAAATATGTATCATTCTCTAGACCTCATAAGAGTCTCTTAACTACGGGTACAGAGTGGTCCTGTGTTACAGGTATGCTACCAGCTACAAGTCTTGAAAATAATATTATGTGGCTGATTGAAAGTAGTAATCCAACAAAAATGAAATCTGTGTAATGAATACCAAAGTAGGAGGGGGTAGGGGAAAAGGGAGGGAGGGGAGAGGCAATGAGAGAGTCAGGGAAGGGGAGAGAGAGAAAATTCTAGTTATAAGAAAAGCTCAGGGGGCTTCCCTGGTGGCACAGTGGTTGAGAATCTGCCTGCTAATGCAGGGGACACGGGTTCGAGCCCTGGTCTGGGAGGATCCCACATGCCGCGGAGCAACTGGACCCGTGAGCCACAACTACTGAGCCTGCGCGTCTGGAGCCTGTGCTCCACAACAAGACAGGCCGCGACAGTGAGAGGCCCGCGCACCGCGATGAAGAGTGGCCCCTGCTTGCCGCAACTAGAGAAAGCCCTCGCATAGAAATGAAGACCCAACACAGCAAAAATAAATTAATTAATTAAGAGTTAGGACTTCAACATATTCATTATAAAAAAAAGAAAGAAAGAAAAGCTCAGGGTCTGAAATCTTGAAGAAAAGTCATGCTGGGTTTCCATGTTTTTCAGATAGTCATGTGGTCAGGTACTCCATTCCAACTATATGTCAAGCACCGGGCTAAAATGCCCCTTAATCTCCAAAACAACTCAACAAGATAAGCATCATGATGCCTATTTTACAGATGAGGGAACTGACCCTCAATTACTTCAATGGTCACAGTTGTTGTGAGTGACCAAGATACAACCTTGGTCTGTCTGCCAAAGGCCCAGGCCTTGCCCAATATGCCACAAGAGAGCTGGATGCACAAAACAGCCTCTCTTCAGAAATTGGGATTATCATTAATACTTATCTGTACTATAGATGTAAGAGCAGAAAGAGATGTGTGTGTAGAGAGGAGGGGTGAATCCGCCGCATGAATTAGCCACGTGGCTCTAGTGGTGAATTGCTTCTTCCTCCTCTACTCTGTGCTTTTTTTTTTTTCTCCTGGCTGTGCCCTGCGGCATGCAGGTTTTTAGTTCCCCAACTACGGATCAAACCTGTGCCCCCTGCAGTGGAAGCGCGGAATCGTAACCACTGGACCACCAGGGAGGAAGTCCCTCTACTATGTGCTCTTAAAGGTAAAGGACCTTGTGCAGTTATCAATCGCCTGCCATCCAGTGAACAGCATGAAAATCCATCTCCTCCCAAGATCGTCTCCCACCTTCCAGAGAGGAACACACCAACCTAACGGTTGCTATCACTTTTCTTTGACTAGAGAGCACCTAGGACTTTGGAACTGAATGCACTTGTTCCCTGTCACACTAGTTCACGTCGCTGCACTGTTGAATGCTAACTCAACACATGGCGTGGCAGGAATACGGATTATCACTTCAATTATTTGTCTGGGTTGTTGAGGCTGCCTTGCTCCAAAACCTATACACTCAATATCATACTCAGTTATGCTGAACAGCACTTTGTAGGCTGAGAATGCTCCCCTATTAGTGGTATCACTGATGCACATGGTAACTGTGTAAACTTAGCAGGACCATTATTAAGAGCATGAGCTACAGAGCCAGACTTCCTGGATATGAATCCCAGCTCCATCACCTACTCGCTGTGTGACCTCAGACAGGTTACTTAGCCTTTCTGAGCCTCAGTTTCCTCATATGTAAAATGAAGATAATTTGAAAACCTTCAGTGCATTGGACTCTAGTAAAACTTAAATAAACAAGTATATGTAAAGTGCTTAGAATAGCATATTGTACCAATAAGGACTTAATACGTGTTAACTGTCATTGTTTATCATTTTACCAATAAAAAAACACTCTCCTAGGAGTTAAAGTACTTGTTCCAGGTCTCACAGATGGTAAGTAACGGAGCCAGGACTGGAGCTCAGGTCTTTCCTTCCTAGTACCCACCACACTGCCACCAAAAGATGACACCTCTGCAGACCTGAAGTTGGGCCTTAATTTCCTCCAAATCGAACTTCAAGTATGGCTTCAATCAGAACATTTAAATTAATATATTACAAATATTATTCAAATATATCAAGTACTATATAGTGCCTGCATGAACTCCCTAAGCTTGGCAGATAACAGATAAACTCATGCCATTTTGCAAGTTCTAAGAGGAAGAATTTTTCCAATCACCAAAGGTTTTAAGGGAGCTTGGACAGGTTGAAACTGGCAAGCTTTTACCAAAAATGATTGTTTTGAAAAGTATTACAAAACTGTCCAAGAGACAGACTGTGCTCCGAAACTAGACACAACAGCCTCATGATCTGCTATTGTTCCCCAGCTCTATCTAGCCCCCTAATGCTGTGACTCCATTCCAAAAACCAAAGCTACACTCTTGAAAACACACACAATTTGTTCTCCATGTTTCCTTAATTGTCTACCTTTTCAACGAGCTGCACAGGCTGAGTCTGCATTTGGTGAACCCCTCATACACAGTCAAGTCTAGGCATTTCATTTCACCAGCTCAGAAGTCCGTCTTCCTTCCCCTACTTGGTCAAGGTGGGAGGGGAGGTGGCATTAAAGAAGGTTCTTGTTTCACTCAAATTTGCTGGGCCTGGGTTCTCTGAGTAAAGGCCCATCCACCTAGATGAAGGAGAACCTTCTACTTCCAACTATAAAACCAAAAAAATTTTAATTTTTAATCAGACTTACATAATCTGGAAGATGACCCACCCAACTACCATTACTTCTGGAAATGGGACTGGGGTACTGAGATAAGAAAATTACATTTTTATGTTATGTTTTTTTCCCAAAAGCATTTGTTACTTGTGTAATTTTTTTAAGGCTGAGATAAGAAAATTACATTTTTATGTTATGTATCCCTATGCTATCTCATTTTTTTCCTCCAAAAGCATTTGTTACTTGTGTAATTTTTTTAAGACTGTTTAAAGGAAATTTTAAAAAGAAAAAAATTTAGAGAACATCTGGGTAGGAATAACACTAAGCTGGACATATGAACCCCAGCCCTGCTCTCTGCCAACAGCCCTGTGAGCTTAGAAAAGGGCCGAGCCCCTAACAAGACTGCAGTCCTGGCTGACACCTTGATGACAGCCTGGTGAGACCCGAAACAGAGGACCCAGCTAAGCCATGCCCGAATGCCTGCCCCACAGAAAGAGTCAGATAATACATGTAGGTTATTTTAAGTCACTAAGTTTGGGGCAATCTATTCTGTGGCAAGAGAAAACTAATACACCATTTACACTAAATTATCAGGAATAACGTTATCCCCAAAAGGTAGGAATTTTCATGTATACAAATGAAAAGTGGTTTTGACACTTCAAATAAATATATAAATGTTAACTAGTATTTTTTTTTATGTTTACCCCATTTATGGTGCTCAGCCAGCACCGTTAAATATAATCTTGTGGCTGACTTGGGTGCATAAAAAATTTACATATTTTACTTATAATCTCATTGGCTGTTTCAAACAGTATCCAAATTATTTTTTCCTGTGTTTCCACAATATAACTAAGGGTTTATTCTAAAAGAACCTCTAAAGGGTCACAAAACTTACTGAATCTTCAGCTCAGAAGGGCTATTCCTAGCAGTACTAGTTGTCCTCTGAGCGTTTCATATAAAATTCTAAGTAGGAAAAGACAGAGAGCCTGAAGACCACCTCCAGCCCTGACCAAGGAACTCTTTCCTGCCTGTCCCTGAGTTAAGGCAGATAAGAGAAACAAAGCAGGGACCCTTGGTCTACTCTCTACCTTTTATCCGAGGATATCAATATAAGCACCTTCCTTTTCTATTATTAGTCAAATAAATGTTAACTAGTATTATTTCCATTTACTTTCCAATATTTTAAACCAAATATATTGTACTTACATTTGAATATTTTTCATAAGAGTATTGGATCCCATCCTTACGGAGACCCTAATTCTACTACCAACTTCTAAAAACTAAGACAATTTTTACTAGACTTTCAAAGCAGTCACTCTTACATCTACAAGTAGTTTAACTTAAGATCCTAAAATTGGACTAATTCAGACCTCTATATCTGGATGATCCCCACCTGACAATTCAGATAGAAAACAAACTAAATCTACTTGTTAGTACCAAAAATACTTCCTGTCAGAGAATGGACACCTTGGTTCTTTAGTTTCCAAATTTGCCCTGGGCCTTGTTCTTGCTTAAATTGCAGCTTTCCTGTTCCTGAACGGAACCACAGTTCTGACCAGTCACCCTAAAAACAGAATCACGTCTGGCTGGGTCTCCTGCATACCAAGTTCACAAGAAATCCTGCCACCATCCCATCTGGCTGTGGACGGGGGAGGGGAGGCCAGAAGAAGCTCTGACAAAGGACAGAAAGAATACAGAAGCGCGGCGCTTAGGAATGTCACAACCAGCATTTCCCACCACTGACCCCACAGAGACTGCTGGAGCACGTCCTGCAGCTGGGCCCAGCCTGCACTGCACTTGGCCAAGAGTGAGGAATCAAAGCAAACAGTCTCTGACCCTGCGTGTTACCCCACTGGGCCAACATTCCCTCTCTATCTATTCTTACCTGATCCTCCTCCATCTCCAATGGAACAGCCTTCCCGCAAGGACCACGTCAACATCTGGAACTGTCTCAGATTTAGAGACTCTGTCCGGCTACAGACAGGGTGTTGAACCAACTCTGGGCTTTTTAAACAAGTGTGTGAACCCAACTCAAAGCAAAGAAGACATAATCCTGAAGCATGCACTTTACTATCTTTCGTAAAAGTACTGGATCCTATTTTTATGGGGATCCTAATTCTAGTACCAACTTCTAAAAATCAAGACAATTTTTACTAGACTTTCAAAGCAGTCCTCTTACAACTACAAGTAGTCTAACATAAGATCCTAAAATTGGACTAATTCAGACCTCTTATATCTAGATGATCCCCAACCTGACAATTCAGATAGAAAACAAACTACAACTACTTGTCAGCACCAAAAATACTTCTTATTCAAAGAAGGGTTGCAAAGAGTGGAGTAGATTAAAACAAAACCATATGATATGCATTACAGAATAGAATAAAACTTTGAATGACTTTGGAAGCAAAGATTTCAACAGTATTTCCCTAAAGTGGACAGACTTCAACTACCCACCCCAGGGCCCTGTTTACTCTTCTCCTTTATTTATTTATTTATTTATTTGGCCACACCATGTGGCATACGGGATCTTAGCTCCTTGACCAAGGATTGAACCTGTGCCCCCTGCAATGGAAGAGTGGTGTCTTAACCACTGGACCTCCAGGGAAGTCCCTACTCTTCTCTACCATAAGGAGTTCTCCAGGAGAAAAGTCCTGAGAAGCATGCCTTTGGGTGCACCTGAAGCTTAGAATTCCGATCATAAATGCTTCTCATGGAACACATCCTTCAGCATGGTAGCAACACCAATAAAACCACTTCACTACAGAATTCCCTACCAAGCCTGTGACGGGGTTACAGCAGAGGGCCTCATCAGCATCCACTGCCCTTCCCTCTTCCTAACACGCGGATAGAGCTATTTAGTAGAGTATTCAACCTACTTACACACAACCCATCTACTTTGGAAAAAACTGACCCTCCCCCAATCCTAGGAGTAGATATCATTTTCTTAAGCCATTCAGCTCATTCTGGTCACCTGGCCACAGTCAGTAGTTTGAGGAGTAAGTGTGACTCATTGGCCTACCCAGAGCTTCAGGTTTAGTATGACAGGATCACCGGGGATTCCACTTCCAGATTCAGCTGGCTGGAGATCCAGAGGATCACCAGGGGTTATAAATACTCTAGAGAGTTGATAACTCTTACCTTGTGAGAACTCTGTGAAGGCAGGGACTATTTCTTACCTCTAGATATGGTGGTGAAAGCGGGGGTGCGGGGGGCAGGTTGGAAGAACGGGGTCCAGTGACCTAGAGCTGGCTCACACAAGAGGCTGCAAAAGCTCTGGGTACAGCCAGAGTTCTAAAGTCTGAGCGTCACTCTGTTCACAGGCCCCCTTATCAACCATGGCTTCCAAACATACAAATCACTATGTTTGCATGACGGATCACTCGAGACCATCACACAATTTTATAGGATAAAGTAAAGCTATGAGACTACAACAGAGACTAAATAATTTAAAAAACTTAAAAACTGTACCTTCTCTTCCTGGGAAAGAATTAAAAAACAAAGTGAAATACAAGATAGTAAAATATTGTATGTCATTAACTTGGCCTTTGGCATCAGCTGAACAATTTTCAGCAACCCAAGAAGCAAAGCAAAGCAGGAAGATTATCAGAATAAGGGCCAGAAACAGATTTCCCAAGGGTAGTATATACATCATGTGGGGTTACAAAGGTGGGGTAATCAAATTTATTGTTCAGTATTTTTTACAAATTACAAAACCAATACATACTTGACTTAACAAGCCCTATAATACTGAGGCCTAAAAGAGTAATAACTCTTCCCCGTCCCCATATCCCAACCCACCCCACTGAAGTTATTTAGCATGCCTAAATCCACCCATGCTAAAGTTAGCATGGTACTAAAGTTAGCGTGGCTTTCTCTATGTTCATACAAATATACAAACATATGCACGCATCCATAAACCCCCATTAAAAAAAATAAGATCATACTACACACGTTACCCTATAAACTGTTTTTTTTTCTTTTTTTCTTAAAATAGAGAATGCCCAATCCTCCAATATGATGTGTGTTTAAAGATACAAAATGAAGGCACACATCTCATGGAAATAATAGTCCCAAAGTATCATGGAAAACATTAATTATATAAATATCTGGAAGCAGAAAACAATTTTCTGCTTTTGTTTCATACCAGAAAGAACATTCCTAAAATAGGCAGAAAATAAAATCACGTAAGGCTGAAACCCAGAGAGTTCGTCTGCTAAAGACTCATGAATGTTAACACTTGACATTTTGTTAAAAAGGAGATTCTTTTATTTTTAGTGGGCAAAACAAATCAGGTATTTGAATGCATGCAATGTTCTACTCTCCATCCTATTCTCAATTCAGCTGAAAGTGAATTGTGCCTCTTAGAGCCAGAAAGAAAAACGATCAGCCAGCGTCGGTTAGGATATATCTGATGCCTCCTATCTCCATCTCAAAGACCAGTGTTTAAAGTCTGTCTTTTATTTGCTATCAGACCACATTTTCAATTAAAGCTGCAGAACCATGATGTTTTCCCACCTGAAAACTGAACTGCTACACTTTGAGGAAAGGTGACACGGGGCCTCACTGCCAAACCAAATAACACCTCTCATCTGCTCGACAGCAATGGCGTTTTACACCTCTTCCATCTGAATCAGCAGTTTACATAACTATACCTCTTAGTTAGTTTAGCAGCCAGTTACCAAATTAATATTCCAAAGCAGTATCCATATATCTCAGGTTACTGTCAACCTCCCCCTACCTCCAACAATCAAATCAAGAAAGACTGAAAGTTCAGTTCCCAGATGGTGACTCCTGTTTCATTAAGAAATTAATTATCCGGGCTTCCCTGGTGGAGCAGTGGTTAAGAATCCGCCTGCCAATGCAGGGGACACGGGTTCGAGCCCTGGTCTGGGAAGATCCCACATGACACGGAACAACTAAGCCTGTGCGCCACAACTACTGAGCCTGTGCTCTAGAGCCCGTGGGCCACAACTACTGAGCCCACGCATCTAGAGCCCGTGCTCTGCAACAAGAGAAGCCACCACAATGAGAAGCCCATGCAACGCAATGAAGAATAGGCCCCGCTCGCCTCAACTAGAGAAAAGCCCGCACGCAGCAACAGAGACCCAGTGCAGCCAAAAATAAAATAAATTAATTAAAAAAAGAATTAATTATCCAAAATTATCCTTGAAACATGATCGCCTATCTGGAAAGGAAAGCTATAGGCAACATAAAATATAGCTTCGCATATAATTTTTAAAAATATGTTAGTTCTACAAAGTTATAATCAGTTACGTTCTCTCGTTTTATTTACTTATATTTCCTCCTCCTGTCCCCACACTGATAGACAGAAAAACATGAAGCATGGCCCCAATAATCCAATTCATATCTAGACACAGATACACTACAAAATGGGGGGAAATAACTCAGAAGCGAGTCAGAAGCTATTAAAACTACTTCCACCCAATCCATCCGCTTCCTTCTCAGCTGCTGGTACAGGGAATCAATGCTTCATCTCCTTGGTTTAGTTAACATGTCTCTACCTGAACAGATGCAAATTTCTGTGCTTTATGCAAATTCCTGAAAAGCTATATATAAAAGCATTTTTTACTCATGTTTTAAATATATTTAACAAACTTGGTAAAGTAACACCATGAAATCCTTTATAAAGAATTTTTACAACATAAAATTTCTATTAGTGTATATATTTATATGTTTTCATTTTTGTGTCTGGCATGATACTTCTGTATAGCAGGACACGACTATTCCCAAATCTGTGTTTTCCCAGGGACCAAACACATATTTGTATCAGGTAATTTGCTCCTGTCTCTACTAATTACAAATGTTAGGAAGGTTTATGTCTTTTTTGACGGTTCACTGCCTTGCATCTTAATGAGTAGCTTCTCAAAGGTCAGGCTGCTAATCTTGTGAAGGTACCCAAGAAGACGCCTGTGGATTTCAAACTTCCTCCTGAATACATGTTCCTCCGAGGGCAGAACTAAGTCTTCCACTTGTTCTAGAACACCCCCGACATCCAGGGCAACACTCTGCACAGTCAGCCCTCTACAAACACCGTGTGGAAAGCAGACTCACTGGACTCTAATGCGATATTACTCACATGCCAAATGAGCAAACCCAGAACTCTTTCTGAGGGTATAAGCAAATACCTCTGGACTCCAAAAAACGAACGGAAAAAAGAGAGAAGAGTCTAAGGAAGAAAAGCCAGCTCTGTGCCACAAAATGCAAAGTCTAAACCCCCCAGATGACCTCCCGTGCACACTCACATATATCTCATTGTGGTCAAACCGTTTCTTGAGGTTGTTGATGACGGTCTCCTCACTGAGAGGTTCTAAAAGAACCATATCTCCAACTCCAATCATATTGTCCAGAAGTGACGTTTTCACCTCCATTTTGGCCATAGTCTCTTGCTGTAAGAGAGAGGGAAAAGGGGACAATGTAAATAAGCAAGATCATTTCAGATGGGTTCTTAGCACCAATGGAGAAATGAAACACTGCTAGTTCCAAATGGCCCTCACCTGCCTCATCAATGTCGTAACCCGCCCCCGACCCCGACCCCGCCCCCAAAACCTACGTCAGAAGCCTCTGCGGGAGCTGCAGTCACTGCCAAGCTGCTAGAAGCCCCACCTGCCAACCTGCTGCCACAAACAAAACTCCCTCCCAGTCATCAACCCAAGCAAAGTCCATCTACAGAAAGAGCCACTAGGAAGCCAGGGTCACCGCTTCCTTCTTTAGACCATCTCCTCTCCCCAACCAGAAGTTGCAAAGCTCCAGCAAGAGAACCCAACCCACCCCTTTCCACTAGCCCTTGCCTACCAATGTCAGACTTGAACCCACAGGAACCTGCTGCCCGAAGACGGCATCCCCCAGTATTCCATGATGAAACGCAGAATGCCATTTCCCAGGAAATAATGTTTAAAAAATGATGCTAACATTTACTGAGTACTTTTGCCACATATCAGATGCTGTAACAAGAACTTTCCATGTGTTAATTAATTTAAACCTCACAACTCTATGAGGTAGGTTGTTATCATTATCCCCATTTTAAGATAAGGAAGCTCAGAGAGATTAAGAAATCCTGCTTATGGCTAATTAGGAGTGTGTTACATTTTGTGCTAAAAGAACTTAAATCACCACTTATAACACTACATCTATGGGGAGAAATTTCATTCCAGGAGTCAACACTGACTTATAAAGAAAATAATACACCCCCCTTGAAAATCAGAGGTTGCTTATATGATATAACCTGCCAAGAGTGACCTCAATATTCTCAATGCTCATTCCAACAGACACACCGCTAGAACAGCAAAATCGAATTAACATGCAAAGAACAGACCAGAAATACTAGTTTCCTTTTAGCTCAATGTGAAAGCCTACCAAGTGGAAAACACAGGCACACTGCAAAGGCAGCACTGGACTCCCACTCTAAAGTGCATGGTGCCGCCCAAGAACAGAATGCTAAATGTCCAAGACTTCAAATCTGATCACTGTCAAGAGAACTAAAATTCTTTCAACCATCTGAATTTAGGAGAGTGGGTGTGGTGTGGTGTGGTGTGGTGTGGCGATGTGTGTGTGTGTGTGTGTGTGTTGTGCTGCTTTCTCTAATATCATCAGGATGTAGAACTAAATTCATCTGGGCCATTCCCTCTAAATGCTTCCAATGCAGAAGTCAATTCTGTTTAACTTCAGTATACTAATACTAAATAATATTTCAGGATACTAATAAATACTCACATATATTCATGCCCCTAATACAGAGAGAGGAGTACATTTAATTCTTTCCATGAAGGAGTCACTCAAGTATCCTATATCTTATAAAGGTCAGTCTTCTTGCTTAAGGCTTAGCAATTTAAATAAATGTACTCTATTCTAGTCTAGAACATCTAGTAGGTCTCTTAGAGGCAAAAGAAACTACATTTAGTTGGGCTATTTTAAAGAGAACTGGGAAAGACCGGGAATTACATAATTCTTTATTATTAATTATTAATGATTTCTATGAATCCAAACACATTCTTTATTTCTGACCCATTAAAAAAAATTTTTTTTCAAGTGTGCACTGAAAAGCCAAAAAAAGAAACCAAGAAGAAGCAGCAAGATTCTCTCATAAACGAAAGCAACCAATAAAGAAGTATTTAATATTCAAAAGAAGAAAAACAGGGTTAACTTTTTGTTAATATGTCTTTTTAAATTTCATACCAAGTACACCTGGAATAAATAGCCCCAGGTATCGCTAAAACCCAACAATAGTCTACCAAGAATGGTTTCACGCACTTTGAGCTAGGCCAGATCTTTCAAAATAAACCAGGTGGAGGTAGGGGGTACTTGCCACCCTCTAGATATGCAGCAGAAGCCAGGGAGACAGCTGGTCCCATGCCAAGTCCGTGGAAAGACTTGTACAGGAATAGGAACATGAGTACCCAACCTTTGTCACAATAAATTAACATTTAAATCAAATTTCAAGTTCTCAGACTCGAGAAATGCCAAAAGCACTCTAGCTGCGATGCATTACATATAATTTGGCAGATGAGGGAAGAAGGCTTAGGGATTAAGGGGGAAGTCAACCTGAGAAGAGTTTCAAAAATAACCACCTCAAACCAGCAATTTAAATTAAGCAAGGAGGCAGAATGGGAACTCTTTGCCCTGGGGTAGATTCCTGTATATAATAAGTCTATTTATGGAAACAGCTGCAGAGAGACAACAGCTTTGCTGCAGGTAACAGTAATTAAGCAGACAATCTTTCTCTGTAATTAAACCTGCTTCACCATTTTTTCAAATACAAGTTTCAAGCCAGAGTATGGGTTCTAATGTTTACACTTCTATCCCAACATTATAATCTGAAGGGCGGAAGTGAGCAAAACAAATGCTGAGTTACAGGCAGTGGGTAAAAGTGAAAAACTCTGAAAATACAACTTTTGCAAATCAAAATACAGCAATAAAGTAAACCAAGTGAAAAGGTGACAGCAACCTCCACTTAGTCATGCCAGCACAGTTTTGTTTCGTATCATTTTACTTTTTTAGCATCTAGGCACTTAGTGGGGAGGAAACAGTGACATCCTGCCCCTCATTTTCATTCTCGTGGTGAAACTGGGACACTGAGAAAATAACACAGATACTTCCTATCTTCGCACAAATGGACTGATTTCCCTTACCATGACTACTATCTCCAGGCCTGGTTGGTTCACTTCGACATCTCAACGAAATTAGTCGGAATATTTTGTTCAGCCAAAAGAAACTGATTTGTTTTTTCTCTGAAAGAGCAACGCTGACTACAGGAACAAATTTCAGAATCACTTGCTAACTCAAGGTTTCCATAAACTATCAGAAGAATTCATATGGGAACGTACACAGAGCACTAAGGATACTTTTTCTTTGACACGTAGATGTCCACCTGCACCCTTCCCAAGACCCACAGGGGAATCCACATTGTTCCAGGCAAGCCAATTTTATCCCATGCTCCGGGAATGGAGCGTGTGATCTACACTAAGGCGATCAACACATTTCCACCTCCCAGCCACTGTAATTGATTCAGGGCTGGTCATATAACTGAGCCTGAGGCTTTGGCTTGGAATACGAGGACAAAGGTTCCATCTACCTCTGGGTGGCATGATTTACAGATGTGATACTTGGAGCTTCTGTGACCATGTCTGCTTTCATGAGGGGCCTAGTCTGAGGAGGAAAACAATACATGGAAGAGGGCAGGGAAAGAAAATAACCTGATAACATCACAAACCTCTGGATCAAATTACACCTGAAGCCCATCCCACAGCTCTCAAGTTTTCAGTCCCAGAAGCCAATTAATTCTCTTTATTATTTAAGCTGTTTGAGTTGGATTTTCTATGATTTGCCACAGACAGCATCTTACCCAATAAAAGAAGCTGGCATGAGGAAATGGAATGCTGTCAGTAACACACTAAAGAGCATGGACGGGCTGAGCCAAGGACACAGAGTGGAGGCATGAGGACCTACCTACTACCTTAGACTGGCAAGATCACCTTTGATGCTTAATAGAGACACAGCTGATTAAACCATGGCCTGTTGTGCCTTACGACATGGACCTGTGCCTGCAACTTTCAAGAATTCGAGGGAAAAAAACAGATGCCAGAGGATGTGTTGGCTACTTCTTAAGGATCTACAAGAAAAAGACATGCTTGCTGTGAAACCGGTCTGTCTGAAAGCCAGAGAGAACATACGACGCTACTAAGTTGAGTCATTCTGCCTGGGGGCAGGGGACACAGAGGAGAAGTCCTCTCTCCCAAGCACCAACTGTTTCATCTCTACAGCCTGAAAAAGGGATAGCACTCCCACCATGAAGATGCAGCACAGGGGAGGTATCACCTGCTCTACTGCTTCTTAAGCTTCTTAACTGTTCCCAGGTGGATTCCATTCACCAAGAGCTAAGGCACTCGGCAGAGGCCAGGTCCAATCGCCCAGAGACAAGTTCTCAGGCCAAGTTCTAGGTTCAAAACCTGAGGGGTTGGGAGTATATCTGGTTTTAGTTATTAGTCCATGGAAGCAGATAAACCTTGAAAGCCAACAACATTTAGAAGGGATTTACACTGCCAAAGAAGTATGGCTGACAGTGACTTACAAGTGGCTTGACTCTTAAGACAACCAACCCCAAGACCTCCAACTCGTAAAACAAAAAACAACTGCTAAAGCATGACAAAGCCACCATCCCCAGTGCTCCACTTAGATGGGGCCACAGAAGACAATGGACAGAGGAGGTTTTCTTGAGAACCTCTGGGGAGGGGGTGGCTCTGTTTTCAGCCATACAGGGAAGAGGTGCATTATGTTGGCTGGGGCATTTTATTTTCGTAAGCCTAAGTATGGAAAGAAAGCCTTAAGTGAATGTTGGACAGCCAAAGGGGGAGCATAGTAAACATTTTTCTTTTATTTTAAAGGGGACACCGTCCAGTATACAATCCTATTCCTATTTGCACCTAATCTCCCTTTCAGGGGGCCCAGTTACCTTGCAACAAGTAATCTAGTGAGAAGCAATACCCAGTTCCCATTACAGAATTCAAAGGAGACAGATCTGCTCTCTCTCTACCCCAAGGAACATGTCTTATACACAGCCAATGACATCCTCCTGTGACTTGGAGTCCCGGGTCACGATGACAGCTGGTGGTTACACTCATTATTCGCTGCAGCAACAGCAGCATCGTGAAGACCAGGTGGTTCCTGTGCCATGGTTTCTGCTATGGATCCTGCTGCCCAGCCCTCCAGTCTCTCTTAAGTTCCTGCCTAGCTTCTAAGCCCATAGCCTTCCTGGTTCTCCAACCTCTCTGCAGTTCTGTGAGTCTCTACATCGTTTCTGCATTGCATGCAACCAAGATCCCTAATGGACATGAACACGAAGTACTGTGCCCAACATATAGTATTAAACCACGGTTACATCTTCAATATTACAGGTACCTAATCTTTTTCTTCCAACCTTGGTGAAAGTCATCTACAAAATACAATGACTGGCGGAGCCCTCCAAGGAACCACGGAGGAGCCTGGAAGTAGGGCCTCTACCTAAGAGTGCTGATTTGGCCCAACCACCAAGCACACCAACTGATACCCGGTGACTCCACGGCAGCCCCAGCTCCTTCCAGCTGTTTGTCCATCCAAGAAAAACAAAATATATGATCACAACCATTCCTTCCCCCACCTACTCTCTCATCTCAAAAACTTCCAAAATTACTACCTATATTTCAGTGTACACCAATTCACTTACTTACAGCTTTTGCAGTATAAAAATACCACTTAAAGTATTGAAAGCATCATTTCAAAAATTCCTCAAAATCCGAAAGAGAATGAAACATAAACACCCTAGAGCATCTTAAAATGCCATCTGTAACCAAACATTTAAATATGAGTAGTCTATTCAGTCCCAACCTTAAATGACCAGCCACCTACCATGTTAACGTCATCTATGCTCAGAACGTCAAGACCAGCATTCCCCAAGCCAACAGCCCTACACAGACATGGCCAAACTTCATGGCACATCCTTACGAAGGCCATGGCCATTCTACTATTGATATCAAAGCAGCAACACTGAAAAGCTGTTGCAAAGTAACTGATAATTTAATAATGACTAAGAAGAGATGCAGTTTAAGTTGAAATATAGCATCTGGTGGTCTCCCATGTTATTCGAAGGTCTCAGAGTGCCACAGATGAGAACTGATGTGTATTTTTAAGTTGAAAGAGTTTTACTATAGAATTTGAAAGAACACTCACAAATCAGAGCTTAGGGTGCAATGGTTAACAGGGATTAATATTAAGTCATGAACACGATTTTAAATTTGAAGAAACTTTGGGCTACAAACTACTATTACATAAAAAAGATAAACAAGGGCTTCCCTGGTGGCGCAGTGGTTGAGAGTCTGCCTGCTAATGCAGGGGACAAGGGTTTGAGCCCTGGTCTGGGAGGATCCCACATGCCGCGGAGCGGCTGGGCCTGTGAGCCACAACTACTGAGCCTGCACGTCTGGAGCCTGTGCTCCGCAGCAAGAGAGGCCACGACAGTGAGAGGCCCGCGCACAGTGGTGAAGAAGGGCCCCCACTTGCCACAACTGGAGAAAGCCCTTGAACAGAAACGAAGACCCAACACAGCCAAAAATAAAATTAAATAAATTTAAAAAAGAAGGCTCAACATTAAAAAAAAAAGATAAACAACAAGGTCTTACTGTATAGCACAGGAAACTATATTCAATATCCTGTAATAAACCGTAATGGAAAAGAATATGAAAAAGAATATATATATATAAAAAACTGAATCACTTTGTTGTAGACCAGAAACTAACACAACATTGTAAATCAACTATACTTCAATTTTAAAAAAATAATAAATAATGGGAATTCCCTGGAGGTCCAGTGGTTAGGACTCGGTGCTTTCACTGCCGTGGGTCTGGGTTCAATCCCTGGTCAGGGAACTAAGATCCCACAAGCCTCACAGTGCCACCAAAAAAATAAATTAAATAAATAAATAAATAATAATAAATTAAATAAATAAATTTGAAGGAAATTTTAAAGCAAAGCCATAAAAGGCACTTGCAGGAAAACTTAATGAAAGCAGATTATCTACTGCTTTGGTAATTGTAAATGGGGATGGTTGAACCACGTCCATTATAATGTCATTAATAATACACATCAGAGGCAGCACCTTCAGGGCGTCTTCTTAGCATAGTAACAATTGTTCTTATTTGACTCGAGTTCCCCTCATAACCTGCTTGTAGGGTGGTCATGTATGCATCCCAGACCCTTTTCTGGAGAATCAGCTTCTTGGTGTCAAGAGTCACCCTTATTCATCTTTCTCTCCCCAAAGGCACAGTGCACAGCCTCTGGCATATGGCAGGCATTCACAGAAACACAAAAGGAGAACAAGTATGCAAATTTACAGTTGACAACTGATTCATTCAATAAGGCACATTCTCACAGCTGCCATCCTTGGTTGCTTGGTTCTGTCAAAGCAGACCAGAAGGCAAAATAATGACTGCGGCTTCAAGCCACTTTGATCCATTCCTCTAAAAACATATTACTATCAACAAAGGACAGGAAACAGAATTGAGCTATTTGGCTCCCAAAGACATTGCTAATGCTTTTAAGAATAACATGAGAAACACATGTAAGTAAGAAAACAAGGCCAATGTGGCAAGACTTCGTGAACAAAATAAGACTCAGCAAATCCTGATGGCAAAACAAAGGCAAAAGAGGGACCAAGTCTATAGGACGTGGTTCCGTACCTAATGTAATGGGCTAAGTGACTGAGAAACACTGGAATTTCCAGATCTTTCAGAATAGCATGGAATCTCATCTCTGAGAAAAGTTTGATTAAATTTCCATTCAATTCAGTTCAACCACCATTTACAGTATTGAGCCCTGTTGGTCCCTGGCATTGTGTTAAGTGCTAGGGACACACTGTGAATAATCATGGTACTTCCTCCTCTTATACACCCCCAGGAGCTCACAGTCCAGTAAGAGGGTCAAGACAAGAAAATAGTCCACTTCTGAAATTTCAAATGAGCCTTTTAATGATTAAGAGCAGGGCTTCCCTGGTGGCGCAGTGGCTGAGAGTCCGCCTGCCAATGCAGGGGACACGGGTTCGAGCCCTGGTCTGGGAGGATCCCACATGCCGCAGAGCAACTAGGCCTGTGAGCCACAACTACGGAGCCTGCGCGTCTGGAACTTGTGCTCCACAACAAGAGAGGCCGCGAGAGTGAGAGGCCCGTGCACCGCGAAGAAGAGTGGCCCCCACTCACCGCAACTAGAGAAAGCCCACGCACAGAAATGAAGGCCCAACACAGCCAAAAATAAATAAATAAATAAAATTTAAAAAAAAAAAAAGAGCAATACATGTTCACTATAGAAAAAAAAATCAGAAAATGTAGATGAGCAAAAAGAATATAAGGCAAATCCAACACTCTCATGCTTTAGTTTAAATTCTTTTGGATTCATTAGAATCCTTACAAAACCAGATTTTTTTTTAATTTATTTATTTATTTTTGGCTGTGTTGGGTCTTCGTTGCTGCACACGGGCTTTCTCTAGTCGCGGCGAGCAGAGGCTACTCTTCATTGCGGTGCGCGAGCTTCTCATTGCGGTGGCTTCTCTTGTTGCGGAGCACAGGCTCTAGGTGTGCGAGCTTCAGTAGTTGTGGCACATGGGCTCAGTAGTTGTGGCTCACAGGCTCTAGAGCGCAGGCTCAGTAGTTGTGGTGCATGGGCTTAGTTGTTCCGCAGGCACATGGGATCTTCCGGTACCAGGGATCGAACCTGTGTCCCCTGGATTGGCAGGCGGATTCTTAACCACTGTGCCACCAGTGAAGTCCCAAAACCTGATTTTTATAACCAATGAATTGGCCATCATTTCTGGTGTTACAAATTTTGATATATATAAGTATTTCTGCCTCAGGTAGGAATGTGAAATAGATCCATAGGAGCTATGAAACTGTGGAGCTACACCTATAATATCCCCAACAATTTTAAATTCAGCCAAATTGCATGGCCATCTGCCCCTTTGTTCTTTACCTTCTCCCCCTCCCCCAAATTAGCAACCCATATTATCAACAGCCTGCCCACCAATCATCTCTACCACTTGGCTGTGTCTAACATCTCAGTACACAAAGATGTACACAATACATCCAAAATTTGTCTCTTCTATCATCACACACCAAAATACAAGAAAACAAAAGCAAAACAAAACCCTTCCACTCCCCCTAAATTCCACAGTCACAACTGATTCAGTTTCTCATCCTTGGCCTCTCCCTGTCTCTTCCTTCCCTCACAGCCAACCTATCTCCTTGATTCTATCAGCTTAATCACTCCCACTCCATCCCTTCCCCGCCCTTCCCCACTGTGACTGCCCCAGCTCAGCCTTCATCATTTCTCACGCTGAAGGCAACAGCCTCCTAAGGGGTCTCCCCGACAGCCTCTGCCAGCCCTCTCCTTCCCCCATCCATGGGCCACGCCACCAAAGTTGCCTTTCTAAGTCACAGTCTGATCAGGTAAGTCCTGCTTTAAACCCTTCAATAACTCTCCAGTGTCTTTAAGCTAATATTCAAAGGCCTTAGCAGATGCTTAAAAAAGATGAAACAGAGAACTGCCATACGACCCAGCAATTCTACTGTAGGGTATGAAAGGAGAGACTCAAACGCCCACATTCAAAGCAGCATTATTCGCAAAACAAAGTGTGACATATATATATACAACAGAATATTATTCAGCCTTAAGAAAAGAAGCAAATTCTGACGCATGCTACAGCACAGATGAAACTTAGGGACATAATGCTAACTGAAGCCAGTCACAAAAGGACAAGTACTGTATGACTCCACTTATATGAGGTCCTAGAGCAGTCACATTCACGAAGACAGAAACTAGGATGGTGGTTACCAGGGGCTGAGGGAGGAGGGAACGGGAGGTTGCTGTTTAACAGGTACGTGGTTGCACAATAATGTGAATGGACTTAATGCCACTGAACTGCACGCTTAAAAAGGTTAAAACGGTCAATGTTACATTATATATGTTTTACCTCAATAAAAAAAATTCCTCATCAGAGATGACATGACTCCACAGCCGGACTCCAGCCGTCCTCCTCCATCTCATCTCTCCCCAACCAAGTTCCCCCACCCCCTAAGGCAAACCTCACAAGGAGGACCACCTGGGACAGACAGAAAAGCTGCTTTAGATCCTGACAGTGGTTCAGCTGAGCTGCTTGTCTTAAATAAATCCCCAGACTTCAACCAGTGTCAGCAACACTGCCCCATAGGCAGCATGCTCTGCGCAAGCCCTACTCCTCCAGCACAGCTGTTAGCTTGCTGGTCTCCCCCGGCCCCTGGAGAAGGCCTGAGCTCCCCACGTGCGAAGACCCCAGACCCCACAGGGCACTGGGGTGCGGAGCAGGTAGATGATGCGTGTGAGAGGGACACCGCACGCTCTTCCTTCCAGGGCTGTTTCCATCATCTCTCCCCTTCCCGTCAGACAGCCTCGCATGGTTCACCAAGAACAGGAAAGATGGGGGCTTCCCTGGTGGCGCAGTGGTTGAGAGTCCGCCTGCCGATGCAGGGGACACGGGTTCGTGCCCCGGGCCGGGAAGATCCCATATGCCGCGGAGCGGCTGGGCCTGTGAGCCATGGCCGCTGAGCCTGCACGTCCGGAGCCCGTGCTCCGCAACGGGAGAGGCCACAACAGTGAGAGGCCCGCGTACAGCAAAAAAAAAAAAAGAACAGGAAAGATCATGAGAGACTCGGGTTAGAAACCGGACGGCAAGACACTTTCTCAGTATTTACGAAGCTAAGGGCAAGCGGGATGAAAATTGCATTCTTTAGGACAGTTTACTCAAGCAGCATGGTTCTCAAAGGAGAAGGGGTTAGGGGGCCACACAGAACCACTCAGGGTGCTTTGCAGGGCTCCCCAGAGATTGAGAAAGTGGGCCGTGACATGCTTTTGCGAAAAGGCATAGGGGATGCCAATTCTCACTCCTATCAACACACTTCCTCAGAGAACATTAGATAGGGTATATCGATTCATGGCATTTACTTCACATAGTTATCTGATTTTCCAATCCTGTATTCCACTGTTAAAACCACGACATACTGAGGTTTTACCCACTTTTCTCTAAAGCTTTTTGTTATGAATATATAATAGACTGCTAGTAGGAGGGCTTTTGTTACAATCTTGGATTTAGGGAAAAACAGGCCCAACTACTGGGCAGTTTCCATATACTAACTATTGTCTTAAGTTCAAACTATGGGTAACACAAAGGACATTAAATTATCAGGTAATGATAAAATGGAATAGATTTGAACTGGGAATGAAAATAAACAGCTAAAAGCATATGGAAGCCCATAAGCCATAAAGCCAGACTCAAATCTTAAAAAGTTCTGTGAATGGGAAAGGCGATTAATGCAACATTCTGGGTACCTAAGAGTTCACACCCCAGAGGGTTCCTCTGAATAGGCAGAGACGGGCCAGGACCACTCAGTGTCAGGGTCAAGGTTTGTTTCTGTCTGGGTAGAGAAAGGCTAGCCATATCAACCAAAGCCATCAACCAGGAGCTGGGCTACCCTCAACCCCGGGCACAGTCCAGTTATTAAGGATTTGAAAGATAGCATCTAGATAGAACTTTACAGTTCATAAAGTGACAGGTTAAAAAGAAGTTTTTTTCTAACAGTGGAAATGAAAAATGTATTATCTAGACTAATTGGAAAGATTTTTGAGTCAAAAATAACTGGCTGCCATGACAACACTGAAGGTTTTGGATTACTACAAACTATCTCTTCTGATGTATGAGCAAAATTTCTTAGGATCCCAGGCAAAACCTTCTTTTAAGAGACAGAAATGGACCCAGCAGATGTTGCACATCTGGTTTCTGGAAGAGCCAGGGTGAGGAAGCTTTCCTATCCTGAGAGCAGGCTTCCACACTTATTATATTAATATTACACACACCCTTCAATCTAATTCCTAAGTCACCAAAGGTCAGAATATTCCAGTTTTTAAATAGGAGCTTTACTTGGGACAGAGTAACTTTCTACAAGTTTAGTAGCAAGAGTTTTCCAGGACTGAGAATTCCCTTTTGATCCACACCAACATGGAACAGCACAGACTTTGAATCACTGACCCAAGCTCGAATCCAAGGGAATTCATCTATGGAATTCAAGTTTCTGATCTAAAAATTCAGGGATGACAACATCCAGTCCACTTTCTCTCTTTTTTTTTTTTTTTTTCCCCTCGGTACGCGGGCCTCTCACTGCTGTGGCCTCTCCCGTTGCAGAGCACAGGCTCCGGACGCGCAGGCTCAGCGGCCATGGCTCACGGGTCCAGACGCTCCGCGGCATGTGGGATCTTCCAGGACCGGGGCACGAACCCGTGTCCCCTGCATCGGCAGGCGGCCTCTCAACCACTGCGCCACCAGGGAAGCCCCACTTTCTCTTTTGAGAAAGCAAAGCCTGACTCCCGAGAGGCTCTCACCAGATGCTAGTTCCCTCCCTTCGCAATGCCCATTTCTCCTGATCCTGAAGAGCTCCCCTACACTTCCCTGCTGTCTTCTGGCAGGTGTGCCCATGCAAATGACCTCAAGCACTGCCTCATTTGAAATAGACACCCCAATGGAGTTCAGTACCCTGAGGAGGAACGCGGCCAACATCACTGTCCCCACCGTCACTTCCTGGAGGAAGCTCTGCAGAGTCATGGCAGGAACAACCGCTGAAGGGCAAGGCGACTTCAGAGAATGACACCCACCCCCAAGGCTGGGTCTGAAAGCCACCCCCAGCCCTCCCTCTCCACCCCCTCCCCCAGCATGGTACCCTCACCAGCCGAAATCCTAGAAGGTCAAGAATGTAGGGCAAGCCGTCCTGGCTTTAGGGGGAACCTATGGTCATGCTGTCCTATACTGGATGTTACGAGAGCTCATGAGCTAACGTCTGAAAAGGCCTATGAGTTCCTGTGGGACAAAGTAGCCAAAAACTATACACCACTGTTATAGCCAGAAACACAAACTCAGCTGCCCTGGGATGTGCTAATTATAACCCATAGTCCTCTCAATTTGTTCCCTCATGCGGATTAAAAAATATTCCAAGAAGTCCAACGTGTTTAGTTTGGCAAACCTGACACCCTGGAGCCCCTAGGTGAACGTAAAACAGCTCACATGTAACTGGCACACCTGACAGCTGACTGGTTCCTGGCCGGTGTGCGGATCCCAAATACGACCAGTGGTCGTTAAATAGAATACAGTCACCTGGGGAAAACCAAGTTTCCTTCCAAATGAACTGGTTTGTTAATCAGAGGGTCCCAGTCTAGTCCCACATGCTAATACGCTCACCCAAGTCCTCCTGTCCTCGCCCCCTCCCCCTGCTTACATCGCTTGTAGAGTGATTCTTTCTGCTCTCTTCATACTTGATCAGACCATCCAAGCACTCAACACGTTCCCTTATAATTCAAAGTATGGTGAATTGCACCTAGGAGCCACCCAAGTAGCCATCAGTTTGGGGGTCCCTATAAATCAATTTTTGAAGACATTTGGCTGAACAGAGACTCTCACATAAAATAGCCTGGGGTACACCAGAGCAAAACTACCTTCTTTTAAAAAGGCACCTTTCAGTCATTCAGGCTCTTTTCAGTGACAATGGAGGGAAAGGTATTGAATTTAGTGTACTCTTTGGGGTAAGGAAGCAAGTTATCTCTCCGGGAAATGTCAGCTGTTGCATTTTGCAACAGACCAGAGGTTGGAATGACCACCACAGTGGCTCCAGAAAAAACCCCACAAGTTCCATGTTGCAGACTCAGCTCTGCAGCTAGCGCACAGTGTGATCCTAGGCACACCGTCAACTCTGAGCCTCAGTTTCCCCAAAAAGGGGTCGAATACATCATCTCCTAAGATCCTGTCCCAGCTTCCATCATTACTGATTCAACCAAAAAACCTCAACTCTGGAAAGACTGACTTCCTTCATTTTGGGGTGCGCAAGCATCCTGGGTCTGGTTACAAAGAATGTTAAAAACCAAAAATGCCAGTCCACAAGAAACTTTCCCAGTGACATCTACACAGAGGTAAAGGAAAGCAGCTCTCTTTATTCTGACCTCACCAGCAAAAAAAATGTATTAAGGGTCTAACCATACACAGCACAGAAGGAAATGCACAAAATCAACAGCATCACCATCAGCAAAGGCATCAAGGTACACGTGAATGTGTTCTCTCTATGTTTACAACTACATGGTTAGCTGCAAAATAGCACTGGCTTTTTTAACAAATACATCTAGTTAAGAAAGCAAAAAGGGATCTAAAATTACAAATTTAAAAACCTATATAAAATCAACTATACTCCAATAAAAATTTTAAAAAAGAAACCTATATAGTAAAAGAAAAATGTGCATCACTCAACAGTACATCTTCAGTAATGCCTCTGTGCTTGTGGGTAAGAAAAAGTATTTTGGGAATAATAAAAATTCAGAAGCTTCCTCAAGCAGTTATCCACTAAAATAAAGTCTAATACACTACGTAATCAAAGAGAGAGATGTTTATATATTTACGTTAGGGCTTCATGAATGCTTATTAGTTCAGAATCGATCAAACAAAAATAGCTCAGATGTTACCAAAATGACACTGATAATGTAAATTGAGAAAGCAAAACAACTTTGTCACTGAAAAAGAATTTTTAGAAAAAATAGCTAAATTGCAGTGGGTTACTTCACCTAAGTTGATTAAAATCAGCAATCAGATTCGAATTTGGAAGTATTTTCTCGGTTAATTTTTTTCTAGTTTTTCTCATTTGGAATTTAAAGCACCATAATTTTTCCATATCTCTAAACACATTCTAAAGTACTTATGAAGAACTAAAAAAATACTCAATTCAGCAAAGCAACTTACAAGACATGCCATAACTAAATAACCCTTTTTAAGTCACAAATTAAAATGTTTAACAAAATCTATGTTTACTAAATTTAAATTGATAAATGTTAACTGAATTTTAATAATAGTTCTGTTAATTTCCGAAAGTTCTGTAGGATGCAGCAATTATTTCATATATTTACATAAGGATACATACATACAAATGCCCCCCAACACATACACACATATTTTTTCCTGGAATAGAGCATGCACTTAACCTGTAAAGCTATACAAAAATCAACTGTTAACCAGATTGACCAAGTATAGAACCATACAATAAATTTTTCCCAACGGAAGTTTAGGTAAGAAATAAATATTTAATAGTGAACTACATTGTATATGGCTGATTAAGAAAAGTTCATTTCCTTCTACAAGTAATTTATGAAAAAAAGATTTTCAAAATACCACATTGTTATATTGTAAAGCATCAAATCAAAAGGCCTAAAAACTTAAAATTTACACTCTACCCTTAATCACGTCTCTCAATAGGTAGGTAGGTAGATAGATAATAAAAACTACAGAGCATTCTCTTTAAATGACATAATTATAAGGTTTAGAAATTAAAACTACTTACCAACTTTTCTTCTCCATTGTTTTTTTCCACTGATTTAACTAGCACTTTAGCATTTAGTACATATGAAAGGGAGAGACAAACATTCGTTGTGACCGGGAGAACACACCACGTTCAACAAATATTTTGCAAACAGATAAGGAGGGAAAAATAGGTCAATATCCTGTGGCTAGGAAGAAGCAGCGTCAGCTTCCATCCAGAGCTGAATTATATGATTAACCAGGCACAGCCTACTGCTCTGACCTATGCACCTAGGATGCATAGGCACTGGGAGAAGAAAGAATTAGAGACACATCAACTGCTCCCCAGTCATTAGCAAGCTAGTTGGGGAAAAAAATTCTTAAGAGCAATATAACTAATAAAACAAGTGCTCACATAGGGCAGATGATTCACCACAAAAAGAAGAAGATAGAGCCTACCATCTATGTTTAGAGGTGAACTATTATCATGGTCTTGGAGGATTAGAGAAGGATGGCTGAAGAGGTGAAACTTGACCTTGAGGGTCCTTTTTGAGGATGAGTAGGATGTGATTAAGCGGAAAAGGACTTGAAAGCAAGAGGTACAAGACATATTCAGAAGATGGTGTCTAGACAGAATGGCAGCAGAAGACAGCTGGTGTCGTGCCCTGCTGGGCCATGAAGCTGGAAGGAAAGGTAAGCTGAGGCAAGTCTGAGAGTGCGGGCTGAGGGGGTGGGAATGGGTGGGAGAGGAGAGGGAAGCATCACACAGCCTGCCTCATATGTCTACACTGCTGTCATTACTGACATCAGTGCATCCAGAACGCAACAAGTATGATCCAGTCACTGGTGATGGTCTGATGGAAAATAAAGTTGAGGACAGCCATTATAGATGATTGGGAGTCATCAAAAATTTTTGAGCTGGCATAGGGACAACAAAAATTTTAAGGAGATTTGATCAGGGAATAGTCTGAATTAGTTGGGAGAGTGACTAGAAGCAGGGAGTAGGATTGCTCTGCACAGTTGTTCAGTTTGTGCACTGCATAAAAATGGACCAGCCAAGAGGGAATATGGGGACTGACATCAAGTCAAGCTCCCGAGGGACTGTGTTTGCCCTAAAGGACACCTTTTTCTATTTGCATAAATGCACTGTACAAGCTAGCAGTAGGGAATTCAGTCGGGGCACGGATCTAGAAGTTCAGGAATAAGAACGAGGGTAGAACTAATAGAAATGAAATGAGGATTAGTGCAAGAGAACTAACAGACAAATCTATCACAAAAGGTGGGAAACGAATTTGATGGAGGGCGCAAGAGAGAGAGGAGGATTTAAGACTCATGTAGAGCCTCTCTCATCCAAATGCCTAATGACTGACAGTTTGGCTGCTTGTTTTTTTTTAAAGGTCAGTTAACGTTGGAAGTCATAAGTAAATGATACATACCTAAACCTATTATTTTAAATAAATCCTATAAAAATATATATTTATTTTCCAATCTTTTTCTGTAGCGCTGAGGCCTTTTGAGTGTATGTCCACTGACTGTAGTACCCAGTGGTCTCTTGTAAAACATCCTCATGGCCTCATCCTCCAAGTCTAATTTCTTTAAAGAAGAGTGAGGCTGTAAAGACACCTGGGACGCAGTGTGGGGTGGACTGCACTACTCCTGACAAATGCTCGATAATCCCTCTGTGGGAAGACCATCTATCCCTGAATTGCTGAATTCAGGTGTATGGCCATAAAGGTCCACCCTTCCCTCTGCCACAGGGATCAGCAATGTTCCAGAGGGCACAGCTCCATCAGACTATGTGCTGGAGTGAGGACGAGGGCAACATGGGGCAGACCCCCACCTGACCTACAATGGCCACCCAGTGTGAGTGTGCATTATCGTTTGAGTCACTAAGATTCCCAGGTTTTACATAATCACAAATTAATCTACCTATCCTGAATGACTAACAATATTAGTGGGAATACTTTTATTTTATGATCCTCCAAATCCTTTAGTTATTTCAGTTACTCCTAAATCAGCTGTCATCATTTTTAGAAACTTATTAGGTGGTTTACAAAACACTCAAATGAATTTTCATAGAAACAATTCTTTTTGCACGTATATTTTAAATCATTATATTAAATCTAATAGTAAGTACAATTGGCATAAACAAGGCTTGGGAATAAACACAGTTGAGTCCACATAAGCATAGACTGGTAGGAACAAAAACTCAAGAGCACACTACAGGGTGACCCTCTGACTTTGGGCATTTACTGTGTCATGGGCATCAGTCGATATATTTGACAAAGGAAAAGAACACCCACTAATCCAGCAAATCTGGAGGTCCCTAAGAGCTCACAGAGTTTTCTAAAGCCATGAGCCTCTAGACAATTATAAGAATGAATAGTACTATCATATTACCAGGTTAAAAATCTGGTTGGTTTTTCAAAACCATATCCAACTACCATATTTATTCTGTCCCAAATGTACAGTCAGAAGTGCCTAAGTCATTTAAGAAAGCACAAAAATAACACTTCAAACCCACAACCAGACATAGAGTCAAGAGTACAAGGTCACATCTCATTCCAATAACCTGCCTCTTAAAGATAGAAAGAATCAACACATAAGTTACTATTAAAAACTAAATTTGAGTTTCATACTTTAAAATTATATACTTCTTTTAAAACTGTCGACAGAGATAAATCTTCCTCTCAAGGTTGCCCAGCAAAATCTGGGTGCTATTTTAGGTGGCCGAACAGTAAATCTATCCGTAATTTATATGCTTTTTAGAAATCTGATAGTCAGCCTTTTCAATAAAAATATGAACTTTTATGTAGAAATCATACTGATATATTTCAATAGACTATTGAGAGAAACACCATGTAAACACACGTACACCAGAAACCCCAGTGCAACCAACCACAGTTTAAATAACATATACCCACAATTTGACCCCAACTCCCTCATCAACACCATGCATGTAAAGCCTCCCTCCTCAGCATCAAATAGGATAATCTTAACTTCTATATAGTTTTAATTCCCAAAAAAAGAAAAAAAGAAAAGCCACATCTGAAGGAAAAAAGGCAGTAATACCATACCTACCCAAATAATTCTGCCCCCAGGCACTACTGGGATAGCTACCTACTCAGTCTTATTTTAACCAAGATAGGCTCTTGGGAAAAAAAGGAATCCAAAACCAAACTCAAGGGGATAAAACAACAACAACAATATTAATTTGTAAAACATGAGATAAACTCAAATATAAATTTTGACTGAACCTTGACCTAAATCAATGTTCCCACTGTTTTGTTTTGTCTTTTTTGAACTGTGAAATAAGCAGCCACGAGGACAAGATTACAAAATGGTTTAGTCTTATCATCAAATAAAATTTACTACAGGGTTAACCTGACACAACTTTTGTACTTGAGAGAATTAATACTTTGCTACCTGAGACTGAGTTATAGTTGAGAAGGAGTTGAAGACAAGTCAATGAACTTGATTCTAGCAGGAGAGGAAAGCCAAGGCCCAAACCCTACAGAACCTGGACACCAAGGGACCAGGGGGAGATGAGACCACAGCACGGGTCACCAAAGCCAAGAGACAAGAGTATGATGAGGAGCAGCAGAGGGTCAACAGTGTGTGTGTGTGTGTGTGTGTGTGTGTGTGTGTGTGTGTGTGTTTGGGGGGGGGGCAGGGGGTGTTGGCGGGAGGAACGGAGGAAGGAGAAAGGATAAGCGTGTCATCAGGCCTAGAATCCATCTGTTAGGAGCTGAACTGTGTCACCCCCTCCCCAAATTCATATGTTGAAGTCCTAACCCCCAGTACCTCAGAATGGGGCTGTACTTGGAAATAGGGCCTTTAAAGAGGTGATTAAGGTGGGCTTCCCTGGTGGCACAGTGGTTGAGAGTCCACCTGCCGATGCAGGGGACGCGGGTTCGTGCCCCGGTCTGGGAGGATCCCACATGCCATGGAGCGGCTGGGCCCGTGAGCCATGGCCGCTGAGCCTGCGTGTCCGGGGCCTGTGCTCCGCAACGGGAGAGGCAACAGCAGTGAGAGGCCCGTGTACCACAAAAAAAAAAAAAAAGAGGTGATTAAGTTAAAATGTGGCCATAAGGGTGGGCCCTAATTCAACATGACTGGTGTCCTTATAAAAAGAGAAGACAGGGACACAGCCAACACAGACTGAGGGATGTGCATACGAGACCCAGTGAGAAGGTGGCCATCTGCAAGCCAAGGAGAGAGGCCTCAAAGAAACCAAACCTGCTGAC
Source organism: Hyperoodon ampullatus (assembly GCF_949752795.1). NCBI lineage: Eukaryota > Metazoa > Chordata > Mammalia > Artiodactyla > Ziphiidae > Hyperoodon > Hyperoodon ampullatus. The sequence continues at coordinate 44,382,704 of NC_136921.1, forward strand.
ACCTTGATCTTGGACTTCCAGACTCCAGAATGGTGAGCAAATGTATTTCTGTTGCTTACGATACCCAGTCTTGGCATTTTGTCATGGCAGCCCACGCAGACTAATACACCGTCCTATAAGCCCTGGTAAGACTGGCTACTTCTCTCTTCCTCCACCACTAGGCTTTTGACACAGCCTACCTTTTTTGACAGTTGCCACCCTTCCTAAGCACCCACAGCTCACTCGGCATGTGCCACTGAAACATCTTCTAGTAGAATGTCACCACCTGTTTGTTGCCCGCGCACTCCTTCCTTAAAACTCTCTCCTGCCCTGGCTTCCCTCTGGCCACTTCTCCCTGGCTCTTCACTTCCCACCCCACCACTCCTTATTCTCCTTAGTGGCTTCTCCTTCCTCCACTACAAAATAATGTCTCCCAGACTTCTATCACCCACCTTCCCCGCTTCTCCCTCCACCCTCTAAGTGATCCTCACAACATCCACAGCTTCGACCACACCAAGATGCTGGTAGTCCCTCCATCCAGACCTCAGGCCCTGGCTTGTCCCTGAGCCCCAGCGTCTGCTGATCCTCCCTCTCTGCCTGGAGGCCCCACATCCCAGATGGAACCCACCCTCTTCAGCCTGTCTGTGACGACCATACCCAACATCACACAGACCAGAAACTTGGGAGTCATCCCAGACCACCACTTCCCCTGCCCCCTCCAATCCAGTCACTACATCCACCCCACTGCTTAAAGAGGGGTACATCACAACAGTCACCACAATCATGGACTCAATCAGCTCATTCTCAACAGCTACTGTCAGAAAATAACCCAAAATAGAGAAAAGGTTATATGCACAAAAATATTGTTCATCACAGTATTATTATTTACAGCAGCAAAGTGGTGGAAGCAACCCAAATGCCCAATAAAAAAGAGGTGTTTCAGGAAATTACGGTACTCAGTGGAATAACACAACTATAAAATGTATCTCGAAACTCGCAGCAGTACAGAAAATATATGAACTCTATGATTACAATCATTCTAAAATATACACATAGAAAACTTGGAAGGGAATACTCAGAAATGACCATAGTTGATATTTTAAGAGTTAGTTAACTCAAGGAGAGTCTTTTTTAGTTCCACTTTCCAAACTTCCTGTAATGTTTGTTCTTAAGATGATTTTTCAGTACAAAATATCCAAAAGTGAGTGTTAGTAATCTTGGACTTTCTGAGTTGCCTGGTTTCAGGATAAATGGGAATTTTACTACAGGATTCCCTTCAGCTGCCATACTACCTTCATGTTACATCTGTTGCAACATCCAAAACTAACTCCCACAAAATAACGTTCCCCCCTAAATCCTATTATACGTGTAGCCCTCAGCGTGAGATCCTAAAAATTAATTCTTTCAAGAAGTCCAACTGGACACATAAACAGCTGCCACACTGCAGAAGTGGGCTCCCAGCATCTGCCATGGTCATTAACTGTTCTCATAAGAAAAGATCACCACACACGAGCTGCTGCCAAGAGGGCAAGTGCAAAGCTGGAAGCGGGATCACAGGCGGGGAAGCCCCCGCTGCACCCAGGGTCTGACAGGCTCGCTGACTGCCAGGTAAGGAAGGGGCACTTTCCCATCCAAGGAGAGAACTTGTCAACTCTTCCATCCCAGAGTCCATGAGACACGATACAGGTCACCCCGAAGGATGTAAAATGGCACATGTTTCCTGTAGCAGTTTACCTATACTTTTCTGTTTTTTTTTTCAATTGCAACAAACAGCAAGTATTAAGGTTGGGCTGACAGTTTTACCATTATTTCTCAACACCTGTGGCACGCACGTGTCAGCTAAACCCAACAGATTTCTCTTCCTCCGTGTACTGGGTGGGGTATATGAAGTGAAACAGACAAGATGCAAGATCACGTCTGTACCTAGTGGGCCTGTGATAATACAGACCTTTTACAACTGCTGCCTTACTCAATAGTGGTATACATGCTGCTTCTAATTTAAAGTACTCCGCTGATGAATCCTTTTGAATAGTGAATACTAAATCCTAGTTATACCCATCCTATAAATCCAGATTTTACCCTAACTAAACTAGACTTCCTTACAGCAGAGAAAGAATGCGCATAAATATTTATGTTCAAATTAGGCATTTGTGGTTGGAGATGAAGAACACTACAAACTATGGAATAAGGTATAGGAAGGTATCCCTTAATTTAAATCCCCTCTACTAGATTTTACATTCAACTGGGAAATCTCACTGAAATTAGCAACATTTCTCAAGTAAATAGCTATTCCCTTGAGTAGCAACATGCTGTCATACTTTCTTTGAAATCCACGTTGGTATAATTTTGAGATACTTACAGAAAGCCACTGATTAAAAATAAATTCCTGTAGATAAAACAAACTTAGCAGGAAAGCCCATTTCTCCACTCACAATTATTCAAGAAGAGGCACATGAAAGGAAAACTGGAAAGCTCACTGAACTTTATAAAAAGTAATTGAAATCAATGGGCTTTTAAGGAAATATGTCAAATTTGGCAAAGTTCTCTTTCTAAAAAATGTATTTTGGTAATTTTCCAGAATTCGGTTCTTTCAGTTTGGAAAACTTTAAAAATTCTGAGACATAACTAAATGGTAGCCACACAGATGACCCTCAGCAAAATAAGAGAAAAAATTCAACTTCAGCATCCCCTCAATCTCCCCTTCCTTTTAGTCTCCCAAGTCCCCCAAGATTCTTGGTGCTTTTAGGAAATCACAGACTCCCCCAGACTTCAGTGAGTTAGTAAGTTAATTAATTAATTCCAGGTATGAGTAAACAAAAGGCAACTTAATGTAGATTTTTGAGGGTGAAAAGTTACATTTATTTTTACGACTAAAAATAAGAAATAAAATCTAGTCTTTACTTGGAATTGTAGAAATGTGTGCATCATTTCCATGTGACAAGCAAGTAAAGGAGAAAGATGGGGTACTGAAAGGAGTGGTTTTCAAGGGGAGGGGAGTAAGAGCGGACCAAACAGAGTGACAGATGGCCAGAGGCACTCTCAGGGAGCAGAGCAGGAGACAAAAAAGGGAAAATAATGACAGAAAACGTAACATTCAAAGAAAGAAGAGTTTCACAAGGATCCACATCCCCATCTTCTAACTTCCTGGGATACTTCTGCTGAAGACATTTAAATACTGTTGCGTTCCTGCAACTGTAAGCATAAATGGGAAACTACTCCACCTGCAAATACAATCAGAGCAGGCAGATCCCAGGCGTGCCACCCTCTTCGGCTCCACTTTAGTGAACCGCTGTAGGCAACTGCAGCCTGAGCTTTTTCATAAGATTTGTTTGTATTGTTATTAGTTCAGAGGTAACATAACCAGATTACAGAAAATGCAGAAAATAACGAGGGTTGTAAAAGTAAGTCATCCCTATCTACTACACTAACACAATCACTGTTAACATTTTGGTTTCTTTGCCATCTTTCTTCCTATATATTTTTCAGAGGAGAAACTAGAGCCCCGTATCAAATCACAAATTATATGCACTGCTTGGAATCAAACAGATCTGAATATCTGGTGGGGGAAGAGGAGGAAGAACTCCAGGAATCCATTTTCAGAAAAGACTGAGGAGTAGCAACTAACATTTATACTGCGCGCTTGCTCTGTGCCTGACACTATTTATTCTATGGACATACGTGTGTTTACCCATTTAATCCTTATTACAATCCAAGGAAGAAGGCTCTACTATTACCCAAATACTGCAGGTGAGAAAACGGAGGCAGAGACAGATTAAGCTATGTGGCCAAGGACACAGGCTGCTAAACGGAGTCAGGTTTCAAACCCAATACTCTCCCCAGAGCGCAGCCCATCACCATTGCACCACACTGCTCCCCACCAAGCGAGGACTCACTGCCACGTAAGAGAACCAGGCTCTGATGAGCTTGCCCCAGGTGCAAAGCCTCTATGACCGATGCGCAGTGATTCTAGGTGGAATGAGGTGTGCATAACTCAGACCAGACCCCTCCTCCCACCCCACCCTTTTCACATCAGAGCCCTCAGTGTGTCTCTAGAGAAGGTGCCAGAGGGAAAGGGGAGAGAGACGGCTGAGACACTGAAAGGGCCAAAGGTGGCCCTGCTCAAGAGTCCTCCCAGGAGGAGAGAAAGGGCTTCTCCAGACCTCAGAGCAAGACCCAGTCCAACAGTACAGAACCCAGGACGTTGGTGTGCCCGGCAGCCACCAGTACTCAGGGCAATGGCAGCTCTCAAGGGGTAGAGGGAGGGTTGGGGGATGGGCAGTAGCCCCACTCAAGCCCCGTCACAGAGGCAGCACACTCTTTACTTGGGCAGTTTCATTTGAGGAGGAAGGGGAACATACTGGCCAAAAATAAACATTTTCATGTCACCATACTTAAACACTACTAAATACCACTATTATGATGATTTACTAAGAAGCACCACTTTTTAAGTCATTAGTTACTAAAATTTCCATCAGTCTATCATTAAGAGCAGAACTGCACCCCAGGGCTTCTGGGCCCGTTCTTCAGTGCCTGGAAAGCTCTACCATCCTTCCCTTCCTGCAGCAGTACCAACTCACCCTTCAGGCAGCTGCATGAATGCCTGTTTCCTCAGACAGGCTCTCCCTCTACCCCCAATCCAAAGTCTCCCCTCCCCATCTTTCTTATTCTCACAGTATCCTGTCCTTTCCCTTCATAGCAAATATCACAATTCATAAATATGTCATAAATATCTATGTTCACTTCCGCAATGTCTCTCTCCCCTCACATTCCATGAAGACAGAAACACAATTGCTCTGCTCACCATTAAAGACTCAGTGCCTAGTACAGTGCCTGGCACACACTAGGCACCCCAACAACATAATGAATGCATTAAAGAAACAAAAAACACCCCCTCCCCTTACTTCTAAAAGTAGCATATATAATTTTTAAATTACGGTGAGTTATAACATTTCCATTACAGGTTTGTTATTTCATGCTCTATTAGAAATGCCACCCGACTCCAGGCTCCTATAGCAAACACAAGTTGAAATGTGATCAATCAAGAACCCATCGGGGCTTCCCTGGTGGCGCAGTGATTGAGAGTCCGCCTGCTGATGCAGGGGACACGGGTTTGTGCCCCGGTCCGGGAAGATCCCACATGTCGCGGAGCGGCTGGGCCCGTGAGCCATGGCCGCTGAGCCTGCGCGTCCGGGGCCTGTGCTCTGCAGCGGGAGAGGCCACAACGGTGAAAGGCCCGCGTACCGCAAAAGAAAAAAAAAAAAAAAAGAACCCATCAATAAACAAATACAAAATCAATCCCATTCTTGTATACCAGCAACACCAATCAGAAATGTGTTAAACAATTCCGCTCACAATGACCATAAAAACCATAAAGCACCATGGCACAAGTCTAACAGAAGATGTGAAAGAGTTTTTACACATAAAATTATAAAATTTCATTGAAGGACATAAAAGACCTAAATCAACAGAGAGGTATATCAGGTTGCAGACCGGAAGCCATGAGACCATAAAGATCTCAATTCTCTCTAAATTTTTATATGAACTGAATGCAATTCCAATAACACAAAATTTTTGAAAAATAAACAAGCCACATGCTTGGAGAATATATGTGCAAGTTAACCTGTGTGGAGGGAGCGAGAAGAATGTGATGTGCGTTGGACTCATCAACTGACACAAATATGGAAAACGGCATTTTGTGTGAATTCCAGTAAGTTAACTATTATGGGCATGCAATGTTACTTTCAATGTTTTGACTCTTTCAAATATTTTCTCCATTTTAAGTGGTGAAACAGTAAATGCTACAAGTTCAGAAAAGCTGGGTTGTGAGAGATGTGTAGGGGTAACAGGTAGAGAGGGGCTTCCAGGACAAAGGAAAGATCCAGGAAAAAAATAAGGTAAAAAAGCAGAAGACATGTTTGAGAGAGAACCAAGCATGGCTCACAGAGAACACATATTCCCATAGAAAGCCAGACAGTGATGGATCTACAAACGGTACAATGAAGTGACTACAGCAGTGTTATCTACACAATGATCCTGCCAAAAAGTGGGACACCGATCACATAAGTTGGGACATGTGCATACCCTATCTCCCTCTTGGAGATCCACAGTGCACGGTCACAAATAAAAGTCCGTGATAAGGCCTTCTGTAAAGAAGAAACTTATTTTTTTAAGTTTATTTAAAGAAACTTGTTTAAAGTGTTGTTTAACCAACACCTACTTGCCCAAGGAACGCTTTTTTACAGTAACATTTACAAACTTTTCATGGAACAACCCACTTTGGGAAATGCTGTATTCTAGTAAAACCTGCCTTTTAAAGGTCTGAACCAGAATAGAGGTTTAAGGATTTGAAAATAAAAGGCAACAATCAACCAAACACTGTAACTGATTAGATGGATGTAAGAGTCACAGAAAATACAGAAGTTGGTGATGCTTCTGAAATCCAAAGTCAAGATGATGATAAGAATGCTATTAGCACAGTCACGTCAAAGACGATCAACTATCAGGTAATGGGCACTAAGAGAGGATTTTGATGGGTTTGGAGACACAGTGAGATATTCCCCTAGAAAGAAAACTGAGCAAGAAGTTAAAAGCCTTGGAGTCCAGTGCCAGATCTGACCCTGGTTAACCTTTTGAGCCTGAGCAGTTCTCAGATACAAGTAAGTGGTTATGGTGGTGGCCTAAAGGCCCTTTCAACTTCATCACTCTACCTTTCCAAAAATTAAACATTTGAAGTCAAAATACCAATACAGTCAAGTTCTACCTTTAAAGGAGGTGTGAAATGTTTAAATATAGGATACAAGTAAACAATTCAAGAATCTGAATATATGAGTTTAAATATATGGATGAGAGGTTTTTAAGAGATTATGCAATTATAGATGTTGAAGAGAGAGCCCCCAAACCTAAAGCTATAAAGCCCCCTCCTCCAATGTCACAGAATACTTAGTATTCTGCTTCTGCCGAAAGCAGATTCCTGAATCTGACCCAATGTGGCAGTTCATATATTTTTATGAATACCTCTCAACACCCTGAAGAGTTCAAGCAAGTGAGAACTCTTTGCTAGACAGCTCACCACATCAGGGGTAAATCAAAACTATAGTCAAGGGCTTCCCTGGTGGCGCAGTGGTTGAGAGTCCGCCTGCCGATGCAGGGGACACGGGTTCGTGCTCCCGTCCGGGAAGATCCCACGTGCCGCGGAGCGGCTGGGCCCGTGAGCCATGGCCGCTGAGCCTGAGCGTCCGGAGCCTGTGCTCCGCAACGGGAGAGGCCACAACAGTGAGAGGCCCGCATACCACCAAAAAAAAAAAAAAAAAAAAAAAAAAACTATAGTCAACTTATTACAACTGTAAGCAGACTGCATGAGGACTGCAAAAAAAATGAGCCATGCAAATTGGCCTAGGCCCAATGTTTATAAAAATTAAACTTTTCCTAAAAGCATTTAGGCAGGGACTCTAAAATGAATAAAATAGTGATGATCCCTTTGAAGCCCTTTCAAAGGAAAGAAGGAGCAGCTAGGAACTGGGCCTATTTGCAATCTGAACATTGCAAATAGCGCTTCAGAGTCTAATAATATAGAATGTAAAAGGAAGCAGCACTGAGGGAAAGAGAAGGTACACAGCGGCAACAGTAAGTGGGGCCAGCAGGAGTTTTTCAATCAAGGTTTTTGGTTTGTTTTTAATTTTTTGGTTGAAGTGTGCAGAAAATGCTTCCACGAAACCAGTGAAAATGAGCAGGCAAATAATATGCACACACATGATAATGAAACCGACAACGAAGAACCTGGTCCGTTCCACTGTCCTTTCAATGTAATTTTCTAATGTGTCTTCAAGGATGCTAAATTCTTTTTTTTTTTTTACGAGTTTAAAAACGTGTACAATTTTGAATTGTATTTTCATTTTAACACAGCAAAATGAAGCCATCTGTGTAACTTCAAAGCATCTTGAGTCCACGCAGGATTGATCAGAAAGGCCCTGGAAAGCAGAGACCTGGTCTCCCCCTGCCTCTCCAAGCTATCTAGGAAAGCCAGGCACCTGGTATTTTTAGAAGCTCAGCGTTGCTGTTTATCTGATAAGCAAAGGAAGAATGTCAATTTTCACTTATCTCCAGACCTCAATTTCAAAAACTGCCTATCTTGGACGAGTATAAATTCTATACCAATTCTTTTCTTCCTTGCCTTGTCCAAAGTCTTATCCCCTAAGTTCCAGCTCTGCAATGCATCCACATGCATCAGACCCTGAGCTCTGACTGGATGCCCAGCAGCATACTGTGCTTGAAAAGACTGGAGACCAGAGATCAGACAAACCCCCTGAAAATCCCCAGAAGGCGAGCAGATTCCCACAGAGAAGGCAGTGACCAGGAGAGGGTGAGAAAGACCACCAGGCAGGGCTGGCTCCTTGGTCTCTCACCAGCAGGTTGAATCTTGTTTCACCAAGTCCCCCTCACCTGGGGGAGGAGAATAATGCAGGGTTGCCAAGCACAAGACCCAGAAAAAAAAAGAGCAACTCAGAAGCATTTGAACCAGATCCTCAGCCCTGGTCCAACCAAGGACACACGCAGGAACCCTGACCCCATGGGACAAAGGAAGAGAGAGACTGTCAGGGTGGGCTCACTCTCTAACTTTGTAAAACTCACTCCTTACAGTGGCCCTGAGCTTCCAAGAACACTGTCCCACGAGGCAGCACGTTGTTCTGTAAAGCACACAGTCTTGGGCTTGATCTCTACTAGCCCTGGGCACGTTACCCAACTCTCCCAACTACAGACATCTACTGAAGGAGACCAATGAGGATTAAATGAAACAGGCTATGGAGGGTACCCAGGACGCAGCCTGACACAGTGCAGCACCCACTACTTAATGACAGCAGCATGAATGTCATGTAACAAAATATAATTCTTTGGGGACTTGGCATTTCTTGTCCACTATGCAAATATGCCTGAAGTCTATGAACAGCCTTAGTGGGGTTGAATCAACAGCCATGCTGAACCAGGATGAGGAAGGTTGGGACGCTGGCAGGTGGGGAGGGAAGAAAGCAGGAGGACACCAAGGATTTGCTGTACACCAGGGCCGACCATGTAATTCAACACCTTCTCCCATGGAATGGTACTTTATACACCCTCAGGGTCCAAAAAAGGATCCTCTCCTCTCCTCGGGCAACGAATTCACCAGAAAGAGGCTTCCTAACATCCCAACCAATCCAGCCTTCAGAGGCAGGTGTTCAGAGACCCGACCCCTTTGGCACCATCAGAGGCTGGGGGAAATAAAACCAAGGACAAAGAAGGAACAGGCACTGTTTGGGTTCCTCCCACTCTCATGCTTTTGTCTCAGTAGCATGTGTTGGCGTGGCCTTGGTCACCACGGCTGTCACAGTCATCTCACCAACATCCACTCTCTGGGCACACTGTGCTGCCCTGCTACATCCTTTGATACACAATGGATTTCCTTTGCTGCTTTTTAATGCATAGCCTTGCATCAACTGTGTGCTTAATACAATACAAATTGATGAAGACACTGGCAACTGAAAGGAAACCTACGACAGGTTATAAGAGCATCCTTCATCCTTTTCAGCTGGTAAGTTGGAAAGTGCTCCCTGTTAGAACTCAGCAGACCACGTGTGTGCATCCCCTCTAAATATCCAATGGATGAGAATCTAATGGCCTCAGGAGACAAAAGTTACTGCACCTATACTACGGTCTCTGAAGACCCCAAATGATGTCTTAGCTTGAAATAATTAAAAAGTAAAGGTAGAACTTTCAGTCTTCATAGTCTTATCTTAGGAACAAAAAAAACCAATATTGACTTTTCCATTTGCCCGGGAGCATTCTGAGAAATCCATAAATAATCGATGACGCCAAGTGTCCGAATCCACTCTGCTCCTGCACTCGGAGGTCACCCCTGGGTCAAGGTCAGGAGACTCCTGCCTGGCACAATACTCCATTCCACCCCAAGGACGGATACCACTTCCATTCCACTTTCACGTGGATGCCTAAGCTTGTTCACTTCCCCTGTGGGGAAAAGATGAACACAGAAATCCTGTGGAATGTGTGTTCCCACAGAGCTCAGAAATGTGATGATCTCAGAGGATATTGTAAAGAAAGACCCTTGACACTTCCCTAAGGAAGAATGTCTTCTGTAAAAGGCGACTGCCAGGACAAAAAGCATGTGCTGGGAAAATCTACGGCCTGCTGCTGTGTATGACTCCAATTCTGATGTCCCACTTCCTCTTTATAATCACATTCCTTCCCTCCTTATTCCTCTTCTAAAAAGACACTCTGGCATTGGGTCTCAGTAAAGAAGCAAAGTGCAGTGTTCTATAAAGGCTGGGAGATAAAAAGGGCTAAAATAGGTTTCAATAAATACCAAATGACTATAAGTCTACTCCATTCCACCACTTTTAAATGCCCCTTCCCCCCCACAGAAAAACTTATTTTTAAACATTGGCAGCCTAACTTTTTAAAGTTTCATTCACTTAAAGTTTATTCACACAGGCCATCAAACAGCAAAGCTTTTGAACAATACAGTTCGAAAAGTTGCGATGTCACTAATCTAGCCTTCCAAACCTATCTCACAGTAATTTTTGAAAGGATCAATTATGATAATATGTGAAAGTGATTTGCAATCTGCAAAGGGCTAATCACATAATCAAACTGCTGTCATTCCTATTATTAAAAGATATCATACCATACAGTGTGGACCTTGGAATCAGAGATTGGAATTCAAATCTCACCTCTACCCCTTACTAGTTACCTACACAACTAGGCAAGTTACCAAGCTCCCTAGGCCTCAGTTTCAACTGTAAAATGGAGATAATACCCACTTTACCAAGTTGTTGTGAGGATTAATAAAATAATGTGTGTAAAATCCTTTTCACACAGTAAATACTAATGACAGTTTTAACTACTATTAGGCTGTTTAATTAGAATCCAAAGGTCCAGCTATTGAAAATAGCGGAAGGGAGGGGGACGAGAGAAGAATCTGCCCAAAAGGAGGACAAATGTTAAAAACCTTTAACATCCTACGTTCTGAGGATTCCCCTCTTGGCCCACCCCACTCCTTCCCCACTGTTGTCGGAAGCTCCTCGTTGCTTTGCATAACCGAGAAGCAACCAGGGAGAGTCAGTCTTTAACTCCAGGCTTGACAAAGTGATGATTCATCCCATCCCGTGAAGAGGGTGCAGCTTGCAGCCAGCCTCATCACACATGGGGAATCCATCGGACGGCCTGCAGCCAGAGACCAACTATGTAAGAGGCTTCCCCATCCGTGTCTTTGGTAGCAGTAATCTTATGCTTTGTATTTTGTTAATGTATATTCCAATGAGTACCTGGGAGGAATCCAATTGTGCTATATTTTACAAAACAATTCACAACATAAACGAAAAATCCAAAATGGCAAGACGATAACGAAGGAAGTCTCCCTCTGTTCGCTGCCCATGGCACAATGTTTTGCCAGGCAGTGTGTTAGTTATAATGACAAACAGCTTGACGGTTGGACAACATCCCACCTCAACTGCACATCATAATGGCTCTGGAGGACAAATCCCACTGCTTTCCAGCCTGGCCTGAAAATCTGACCACATCCTCCAAGAAAAAGACAAACCCTCACGGTAACTGGTACAGCTCTTTTCCATTACCACTTAGTGGGCAAGAAACATTTTTTTTCCCCAGGAGTAAGCTCTTCATTCACCTTCTAAGGTTAAGAGACTTTCAAACTTGGTTGTCTTAAAATGAATAGCCAATGCGGTGGTTTACCGGTGGGCCCTCAGACTTGTCAAAGAAGCAGCTCTAGGTCATTTCCCAGCCCTGCCTCAGCCAGACTACTATAGCTAAATGTCTCCTCAACTATCACCAGAGTAATTCTAACCTTCAGCCCAGCTTTGGGATCCTTCCACCAGTGTCCCATAGGCACAAACCATGAATGCCTGGAAATGTCAGCCTCCTCCCAAAACGGTTTTGCTTGGAATACTCCATTCAAAAAACACTCATCATTCAATCCACCCTGGCTCCCTCCCGAGGTCAACCAATCCTCCTGGGCTTCTTGATTCCAATCTAGGAAAGGGTCACTTAACATATGCCCAACACATTACATTCAATTCTACCTCCCCTTAAAAATAATTCCCATTCACCATAGTGGCAACTGTTCTCTTTCCTAGTCCAGATGACCCACATTAGGGGAGTGAAAGCACAGAAGTCATGACTCCTCAACTGAAAACCCAAAGGGTGGTGTGTATGATGTGTTTTCTGGGAAAGACTGTAAAGGGTTTTTCAATTCAGTGTTACCTAATCTGATTCATTTATTTAGCAATGTCTAATTTTCTAGTGGTTTCCCCCCAAACATTCCTGGAAAATTGTTTTACTATATTACAACGGAGAAAATTATTCTATGTCAAAATCAATGCTATAAAATCTGCTTCCTACCCATTCAAGCCAATATCTACTAGCTACAAACACGGATCCACAGGCACATACATACACACAAATCCCCTGATTCATAGCCAAAAAAAAAAAAAAAAGTCTTCTTCCATTGTAATTAAGAAGATTTGATTTCAGCAAACTTACACTGGGAGCGCCTAGAAGTCAGGGAAGTACACAACTTGAAGCAATAAACGCTCAGCCGCAGCCTGAACAAAGCATTACAAATAAGCTCCAGAAACCCACACAGCAAGCCCTTGGACAAAATGCTGTGTGTTTGTAATCAACTCTCCAGGGCACTCACATCACCCACTCCCCAACCCTCTGCCCCGGCCCAGCAAGAACCCTCCAGGACTCCCGTTCCTAATCTGGTTTCCATTCCAGCCCCGCCCCCTCCCCTTCCCTCTCTAGGACCGTGAATCAATCCCATCCCGGGCAGGAAACGAGACACAAGGCAGCCCCCTCCGCTGCGGCGGAACAAAGGAGCATAGCTCAGCTGCATGCGCAGGATGCCCCGTCGGGTCCTGGGCCCCTTCTCCCCCCGCCTCCGGGGCACGCCGCACCTGAACCCCACTCCCCAGGACGCCCCATTGTTCTCCCTCCACTTTCCTTCCCGGAGGAGGCCACCCCGTGTCCTTCCATAGAACCAGGGGGCCAGGAAACAGCTGTGGGCCAGAGAGATGGAGGGGTATGGGTGAACACCAGGAAGACCTGGATTCCGCTTTGCCCACAGGTACGAAGGGGATGGGGCAAAGTAAGAAGAACTTAGTTTAGCGCCCTCTACTCTCCCACCCGCCCCCGAAGCAACTGCGGAGTCGCGACCACCCTGCCCGACCTCCAGCGTGCGCGGTTCTCGCCGCAGCGCCGCCTGGCCCCGAGGAGAGACCGCAGACCCCGCTGACCCGTGTCCCGCGGGCTGCGGCGGGGCCACGGGGACCCCGGGCACAAAGGACCGAGCGGGCAGGGCAGGGGAGAGAGGGAAAGCGCTCGCGCTACCTCGCCGGGCGCCACTCCGCCTCCTTGTCGTCCTCCCTCTCCGGCGCGCTCTGGGACGCGGGCCCTCCGCGAGGCTGCGGGGCTCCCGCGCAGTTGCTCGGCAGACGCTGCTGGCGGACGCTGCTGGCGGACGCTGCCGGCGGACGCTTCCCAGCGGCTGCCGGCCCCTCGCGCCCGCGCTCCCACACCACCAAGACGCGCGGCGGCCGGGTCTCCAGTGCGCGCCCGGCTGCAGAGTGCGCTGCCGCTGCAGAGTGCTGCGCTGCGGCTGGAGGCGCCCGGCCACTCCCCTCTACCCCGAGGGCGGAGGGGCCGGCCGAGGGGCGGGGGCGGCGACCTCGCTGCCTGGGATTCGCCCCTCTGAGCGCCGGCAGGACCGGGAGCTGCCGCCTCCCAGCCGACTCACCTCCGGCCGCCCGGTGCCGGCGGCACAGCGCCCCCCGGTGAGCGCGGGTGCAGCCTCCGCCCCCAGGGCCAGCCCGGATGGGGCAAGGAGTAGAAAAGAGGAGGAAGGAGAGGCGTCCCTCCCAGCCCCACGGAAGGCACGGCCCTTCTACCTTTCTCACTCCCGGATTTATTAACATCAAACGACAAATACAATAACTGGAGAGGCAAGCCAGGAGGAGCGGGCCGGGGCGGCGGGGGTGAGGAGGGGGGCCGCGGGGAATGACAACTGGAAGCCAACCTGTGAGCAGATGTAGGCAGAGAGTGGGAGTGTTCTCAGCTGTTCCTTCTCCCTTAGACAAAAAAAAGTTTGGATACCCAAGAATATCGGAAAATATTAATTTGACCGAAAGGGAAAAGAGTGTACTGAGTGGCAAAGTGTGCTTTTATTTACAAGATGTTTTAATATCTATTAACTCACTTAATTTCACATGATGCTAAGTAGACACTGGCCAATTCTCTGTTACAGAAATTAAAAGATAATTTAAAAAGAAATTTCAACTATATGTGTATATATATATATGAAAATATATAAATGAATATTGCATATTAACTGGCACTGGCTAATGATCAATGATAGGGTGTTAATCTGCATATGATTTAGGCATGCTGGCGGGAGCCAGAGAATCAGGCCCTCCAGCTTCTCACTCCAGCTGGCTTCTTGCCTCTTTGTACAGTAGAATTTAGAGCAAGCCACTTGACCCTTGTCCTGGTTTCCTCATCCCGGAGGAGGGAAGAGTGCTCATCCAACCTTACTCACTGGGTGAGGTGAGGATTACTTGGCTAAGGTGTTAAAAGAAATGTAGGCACAGTAATTATTACTCATGGTTCTAACTACTTTGTCCAATAATGAAATAAATTGCCATAAATGGAGCCAGGTTTAAATGGACTGACCTATATCTGGAAACTGTCGCTAAAATGAGGTGAACCAAGAATTCAGACCATATATAGTCATTCTTTTCCTACAGGCATAAGAACCACAGGCACTGGTATTTGTCAAATGCTACCAGTAGAGTTTGAAAGGTAACAGTTTCCCAGACTGTATCTGCTTTGGACCTACACCATCACAGATGGCACCATCAGCATCACTTCTGATCCACATAAGACATAGTGACGTGCTAAGCTTAAACGTATTGAGTACCAGGTACCATTCTTTTCCTGTTTAATCTTCACAAAAACCTGGGAGGAAAGTTACTGTCTTTGTCCTTGTTTTACAAACCAGAAAAGCCAAGAACAGAGAGTTCTTCCAGCTAATAAGTGGCTATACTAGTTTGAAGACATGTCCACAAATTCTTTTACACTCCTCCCATTAAAGAATGGAGTCTAATTGTCTTCCTCTCGCATATAGGCTAGACTTAGAGATGTGATCCTAACGAATAGAATACAGCAGAAATGATGTAGGTAACTTCTGATTCTAGGTTGTAAAAGGAGCTACAGCTTTCACCTGGCCTTCTCCTGGGCCAATCACCCTTGGAACTCAGCAGCCATGCTATGAGGAAGCTCTAGCCACGTGGCAGGTCATGTATAGGTGGTGTTTCTGCTGATGATGCCAGCTGAGGACCCAGCCTACAGCCAGCTGAACTGCCAGGCATGTGAGTTGGTAAGCCTTTGAGATGACTCCAGCCCCATTCACTGACTGAGAGATCTAGAAAGAAACCCTAACTGAGCCTAGTCAGTGCCCAGAAACAGAAGGTAGCAATAATACGAGATGGACTTCAGGGTGGTCATTGTATAGCAGTAGGCACCTGGAACAGTGGCAGAGCTGGGATTTGAGCCCAAGCCTTCTGACTCCACAGTCTCCGCCACAATCCAGTACACTACCTCAGACCTTGATAACCTAGCCTAATGAACACCCTGAAGATCCCTGTCTTTGCAACAGACAACATATGGACCTGCTACCTGATGACAAGTGTAGCCTCCCTTCTCCATTTTGCCCATCTGACTTTAGATTCCAAAGTGACTGCTTATAGCAGTTGGGCAGTAAGGGAGCCTCTGACCTCTGCTGTCCAGTCCAGCTTTTCAAAAATCACAGAAATTCAAACGGCAGCTTCACAAGTACAAAATGTAAACAGATGGTTTGAAAGAGTGGGGAAAATTCTGTAATCTTTTGATCTTGGAAAAAGGCCAAGTTTTAGTAAAAAGTAGGTTTAAGACAAGTATTTGCTGCGTAGGACAATTAAGAGAACTTCTCTTAGGAAGGTTTTGGAGCTCCTGCCCCAAGAAAGAAATTGGGAACATAGTTATGTAGGAACAATTTTGCCTTCTAGAAGGACCTAGCAGAGTGGGGACACTTGAGTCTTTCTCCCTGTTTTTTAGCAGGTTCGGGAAAGAAAATAGTAGAAGCTGTTGAACTCATTCTAATAACATTGAGAAAATGAACCCAAGAAGCTATTAGAAAGCCAAAAATGTTTCTAGAGCAAAGCTATGCTTCTCTTTTAAAAATACCATTAACCTAGTTTTCATAAATCTCAAAATCCAAACTTCTGAAGACATACCATGAGGTTTTTAAATACTTTTACCTTCCTGGCCATTCTTTTCAAAAGTCAATCAATCAGCAACTTTTGAATTTAAAAGAAGCAGGTTACAGTTGTTCTAATAACTGTCAAGAATAGATAATAAATCCACCAAGTACAAAAGCATTTTTTACTTTCCCCTCAGTCTATTTGGAAGAAGCAGAAGCTATGAAGAAGCAGAAAGACTATTATTAAGATTTTAGGGTCATAAACATAAATTATCAAATTATAGGAGTAAAAGAATGTAAGAAGTGTGCTTTACCTAATGAAAACATGCAATGATTTAATTCAAAACAAGGGAAATCCTGCCGTCTTTGTGGAAAAACTTAGAAATAAAAGCACATTTGTGTGTGTCCCAGGAAGAGAATTACTACTAAAAGTATAGAGTTGTTGTTGTTGTTGTTTTTCCTTAGTTGTTTTTACTTGAGCCCCTTAAAAAAAATTTTTTTTTTCAAGAATTCAACATTGGAAAATTGACCAACGAAAGGACCACATAACCTGATTCTGCCTCATATTGGTGTAGCAAATGAAATGGTGGGCTGGAAGTCATAGTTTTAGATTTTCTCACTGGTTCTGTCTGCAACTAGCTTTAGAATTTTAGCCAGAAAGCTCATGCTCTCTGTCCTTAGTTATTTTACATCATCTTGAATGTGTTAAGAACCTCTGGTTCTAAAAAGAATCTGAGAGTCTTTATATTTGCCATATTTTCTCTCCTTGCCTACCTGTCCAAACACTTAGTTTTCACACACTCTGCTTATCCTTTGAGACCACACTCAGTTCTTACCTCTTCCTGACCATCTTCTTGAATTGGATCTTGCTTCCTTTGCTGTGGTAACATCTTGATGCCACATCTTCTCCATACTTATTAATTGGTTCCAGGTTGTGAAACCTTTCAAGTTGCTCTCTTATAAATGTTTGGCCTTTCCAACTAGATGGTAAATCTCTAGATTAAAGGAGTAATTCAATTTGAAAACACCAGGCCCATGACAGAACTATCTTAGAGAGCTTACTGTGTTCTAGAAAGTAATCTAAATGCTCTGTATTGTGTGTTAATTCATTTAACCCTCATAACAGCCCAATAAGGTAGGTTATTATTATTATCCCATTTTACAGATGATGAAACTGAGGCAGAGAAAAGTTAATTACTGGCCTGAGGTTACACAGTAATAATGTTAGAGCCAGGATGTGAATCTGGGCAGTCTAGCTTCAGGGCTTAATCTCTTACCTCTAGGCTATATAAATACTTCCTCTCACATCTGTGAGCATTTAATCTGTGAGCTCTTTTTCCTTTTGTCTCTGAAAACAAGTAGTGTCTCATCTCTTTAATTTATATATCTCTTAGTTTAGAATAGTGCTCTAAATGCAGTAAGCACTGCATTAGTATTTCTTAGTTCCATGCAAAAAAAAAAATCTTTTTTATGTATTTAAAGAATGCTTTGAAAATAAATGCATAATGCTTAAAGTATTATTTGAAATTCAGATTAGGTATTATAAAAAATATTTCTATAGCATTTTCAGCCTCTGAAACTCAGCAGGAAAAACACAACTCTTACTCTAAGTATTAAAAAAGCTGTAGATAGAAAGTAGCTAGGAGAGTAGATCTTGAAAGTTCTCATAAGAAAAAAATTAAAAATTTTGTAACTATGTATGATGATGGATGTTAACTGGTCTTATTGTGGTGATTATTTTGCAATATATACAAATATCAAATCATTACACTGTATACCTGAAATTAATATTCTTATGTTGATTATACCTCAATAAAAAGAAAATTAATTTTAAAAAATTTAAAACTGCAGATAAATGACAACAAAAATATTAGAGGATAAAAAGATTGATGAAATTTCCCCTAGGCAGGAAAATTTGCTAAAGCTTTTCGAAGATGAAAAGAGAAGAATTCAAAACTCAGGAATAGGATTCCTTATAGGTACTATATGTGATGATCAAGAGCAACTATTCTCTAAAACAACGGTACTGATGAACCTAGTGGCAGGGCAGGAATAAAGACGCAGATGTAGAGAATGGACTTGAGGACACGGGGAGGGGGAAGGGTAAGCTGGGATGTAGTGAGAGAGTGACATGGACATATATACACTACCAAATGTAAAATAGATAGCTAGTGGGAAGCTGCTGCATAGCACAGGGAGATCAGTTCAATGCTTTGTGACGACCTAGAGGGGTGGGTTAGGGAGGGTGGGAGAGAGGCTCAAGAGGGAGGGGATATGGAGATATATGTATACCTATAGCTGATTCACTTTGTTATACAGCAGAAACTAACACAACATTTGTAAAGCAATTATACTCCAATAAAGATGTTTTAAAGAAGTACATCTGCACAAACTTGAAATATGTGTACAAGGTTAGTCACTGTGGCATTATAAAAAAAATAAACTATTCTTTACAAAATATAACAGTGTAATTGACCACTAAAATTGGGTAATGAAACTCGAAGTGTAATTTTTTTTCTCCACAAAATACATTTGTCTATACCTTAGAATACTGTGATCCCTCAAATAAATTATAGATCCATTGCCAGGAAATTTAAATTGCCTGAATTTTCCCCCCAACGTTTTATAATTTAGCATTTTGTCTCTTCAACTAGTAGAATAATTGTCTTTTTTATTTCCTCGCAAACTGTAACAAGTTAGTACCATTATGGCAAAACCTTGCTGTTAAACAATAAATCAATCTGAAAAATGACTAGACTTTTTTCCCAATCTTTTTTAAAAAGCATTTTCATCTTTCTAATGATGACTGGGGAGCTTGTCATCTCGTTGCTGCGGAGACCTGAGGAGGACTATGAGGAAAAGCAAATATTATGGCAAAGGAAAAAAAATTAGCTGTCTATACCAAATGAAATGCAATTTGGCAAACATATGAAGTAATATTCTGTTTCTGCTTCAGTCTCTAAAACTAAATGCCCATTTATTTGAGTCTGGTGTATACTTTCATCACAGGTGTTAGCATATGTAAATACCAATAAAGATAATTGTGTAACCAAAAAATATTTTAATTTATTAACAACCAAGACAACATATAATACAGGTGTAGGGACTGTTGACTAAATAAACCAAAATTTAACTGGAACTAAAAACCAAGGCTTAGTAATAGATTTCTCATTAGTTTCAGCAGTGTTCTCAATCTTGACATCTTTTGTACAAGATGACAAGCTCTGTGAGGGCAGGATTTTTGTCTCTTTGGCTCATTGTTGTGTCCCCAGAACCTAGGAACATACAAGATACTCAAATATTGTTGAACTGATGAATGAATTTTTTTTTTTTTTTTTGGCCAGGCAGCTTGCGGGATCTTAGTTCACCAGCCAGGGGTTGAACCCGCGTCCTTGTCAGTGAAAGCACAGAGTCCTAACCACTGGACTGCCAGGGAATTCCTGAATTTTATAAATTATTTTAGGTAAGTTGAACTGGCCCATAATCTCAGTCAATATTTCCAGATGGATCTTAGACCAATTTTAAGGCTTTCTACAGCAAGGTTAAACAAAAGCAGGTCCTCGTGGATGGGTTCACACTGGTGATCTACTTCAACTCTGAATAAAGCTGGAAAACTTTAGGGCTTCCCTGGTGGCTCAGTGGTTGAGAGTCCGCCTGCCGATGCAGGGGACACAGGTTCGTGCCCCGGTCCAGGAGGATCCCACATGCTGCGGAGCGGCTGGGCCCACGAGCCACGGCCGCTGAGCCTGCACGTCCGGAGCCTGTGCTCCGCAACGGGAGAGGCCACAACAGTGAGAGGCCCGCGTACCACAAAAAAAAAAAAGAAAAAAAGCTGGAAAACTTTAAAGAGGGTAGCACCAAAGCACTGCCCATGTCCTGCAGAGGAAGCAGCAGACCATGTGAGCCTGGGCATTGAAAAGCAACCCAGCTGCCAAAGCAATCAAGAGCTCCACTGAAAAGATACCTAACCTCCTTTCCCACTAGACATGCTGAAATCCACTCACATTACCAAGAAAGGGAGCAGACACTATGTCCTAGACTCTGGACCGCTCTTGCCAGGCCTCACCTGCCCCAATCCCCTCTCGGCCAGTGGGTGTTTTACAGGTTCTCCCCAAATCTTGCGTCTGGACCTGAGGAAATCTTGATCCAGAGACCTCAAACGTTTTCTTCTCTAGAGCACTAGGTCTGCAAATTGCTTCAAAAATTCCTGAAGTCTCCTCAGAACTTATCACTCCCTGAGGTATCCTGCAGGGTCCTGCATGCTTCTACAAGTCCACAGAGTCCTTAAACTGGAAAGCATGCTAAAGCTTCTGATTTTTCTTTATGAATCTTTATCAGCCTAAAGCAACTAGCCCCATCCAGATGTAACCTGGGCATGGGGAAAAGGATTTCATTATTTCCAGACACATGGGCTTTTCTGTGCTTTGGGTCCCACTGGGTGATTTTGATTGGCACTATAATTGCTCCAGATTAGCAGCCATAAAAGAGCCTCAACCTTAGAGACTCCTTCCATTCCAGTGCCTGTGGTCCTGCACCACTACCCCAGGGCCAAATAGTGAAGTAGCTAAAACCTGTCCTACATCAAGAGATATTACTTGAGGGACTTCCCTGGTGGCGCAGTGGATGAGAGTCCGCCTGCCAGTGCAGGGGACATGGGTTCGATCTCTGGTCTGGGAAGATCCCACATGCCGCGGAACAACTAAGCCTGTGTGCCACGACTACTGAGCCTGCGCTCTAGAGCCCGCGAGCCACAACTACTGAAGCCCGCATGCCCAGAGCCCATGCTTTGCAGCAAGAGAAGCCACCGCAATGAGAAGCACACGCACCATAACGAGGAGTGGCCCCCGCTCGCCGCAACTGGAGAGAGCCTCTGCGCAGCAATGAAAACACAAAGCAGCCAAAAATAAATAAATTAAATAAATAAATTTATAAAACAAACCAAAAAAGAGGTATTACTTGAGTGTCTATTCAGTCCCATACTGGCCCTGTTGCTAGGATGGGACAGTGAACTTGATGATCTCTGACTTTACAGTATAGTATGTAAGTCTAGCTTCAGGTCTTTGGCTCCTTCTTCTGGTGGCTGAAACTCCCTTTTCCCTTATAACATCCTCCCAGACCCTCAGGCAGTGAGAGTCCTGATGCCTGTCTCCCAGGCCTCACCATTCCACCTGGTCCTTCAGATGCTGCCCTGAGCATTTTAGATCAGTTGTTCGCAACCTGGGGTCGAAGGGCTACAACGCGGTCCAGGATTTCAATTCTGAGTAAAAGATTAGAAAGCTGCCTTTTGTTTCTTCATTTCAAATATTTAATTATCAAATTTCAAGTATTCAAAACTTTAGTGGCTAAAAAACACCCATTGACATTTTTCTAGTCAAGAAAGTCAAATACTAAAGAAACTACTTGAGTTGTTTTTTAAACTGTTGGCCTCCTGTGGGCTTTGGGATTTCATGCTATATTTACTTCTTTTTCATACAAACAATGTTCCAGTTTCTGTAATAATAAACATGCATTATTTTTATAATCAGGAAAAATAATAAAGCTATTTTCATCTTGGACAAAATATGTGGTCTGTAAATTTTGAGAGGATGTTTTTCTGAATTGGCCCTACTGAAAAAATAATAAATTGCTTGCACACTTTTTCTAATACCTTTCCATCAGAACATTTCAGTACTTGGTGATTCTTTCCATCAAATAGATCAGAAACTAGCAGATCTGATAACTACCTCCGCTGAGTGAGGGTTTGTGCTAAGGAGAACATTTTCTTAGAATGCAGCGTCCTTGGATTTCTTTATTGAGTGCTCTTTAATTGGAGAGGACCTTCCTTCCATTTCATGAAGTCTTGTGCCCACAGGTAGAGGGTGGGAGGCAATGAGCGGTTAGAGGGAGTGCTGGGGGAAATCTCTCCATTAACAACCTGGTGGTTGACCATGATGCCTGCCTCAAAGGAAAATTACGGCTGTGAAGACATCTGCCAAGGGCAATGCATCCAAGATCCCTGGGCCAGTGGGCTCTGTTAGAACCCTCAGAAGTGGCTGGAACACTACATATATGTGAGAACTTAAATATGAAATCTTTAAATTCCCAACTAGCTATTTCCTGGGCTAGTTGCTATTGCATACAGTACCATAGTTCTACCTGGTTTCTATTCAATAGTAACTCATCCATGACTCCTCACTTTTGAAATTAACCCTGCAACTTAATGACTGCAACCCCCGTCCCTATCACTGTGGTGAGGTGTCCTGGTGAATTCTACATTGGTAACTTCAGTGGGTGGTAGGGCATATCTAAGTCTTGAGGAGTGGATGATGTTTTATCCTATACTATAAATTCCTTTTTGGAAAAAATATTTCTTTTATAATATAAATTACTGTAAGTAAAGTTAGAATAAAAGGTGCTTGGTGGGTAGAAATATTCAAAAGATTGAGCCATGATCCTCAGGGAGAAGGGAGTTCTATATGATCAAAATTTTGAGGTAATAAAGTTGCAGTCTTATGTTTATTGAAAAAGGAACCTGGGTCTTAAAAGCTCTGTCTCCCATCAATCAAGTTTTAGAAAGCTCAGTAGGTTTGTGTCTTCTTTCTCACCCCCTTTTATACCCAACCCTTTGCTCCTGTGACTGCATTAGAACTGAGCTTGCCAGTATCCTCAATGAACATTCAGTTGTCGCATCTTAAAGGCAGTTTTAAGTCCTCATATCACTTGACCCCTTACCACATAACACCTTGCTGCCTTCTTGAGCCACTCTTCTTTTTTGGCTTCTGTTTGCCACCCTCTCTTATTTTCCCCTTAATGCTCTTGCAGCCTTTTCTCAATATTACATAGCATTCCTTTGTCTCTGCCTTTCCCCCTTAAATGTTGATGTTACCTTAGGGTTTGTCTTCAACCCTCTCTTCTCTCTAATTTCACACTCACCCAAGGCTTCAACTACTGATGACTCCCAAATTTGTGTCTCTTAAGATCAAGTTCCCTATATTCAAGTGTCTACTGAATGTCTACCTCACACTCAGTATATTCAGAACAGAAACTCACAAGTACCTCAGACACAACATGAAAAAAGAAACCATCATCTCTGCCCATTCCCAGCCCTATTCCTTGTCCATTATTCTTGATTATGGTGAATGCCATCATTACCAATATAGTCACCCAAGTCGGAAGCAAATGTCATTCTAGACTCCTCTTTCTCTGTCATCTTCTGAATCCTATCAGTCCTGGAGCTCTTGTTATTATACATGCCAGCTGACTCAAAGATCCATGCTCTTTTCTCCATACTCACTGCCCCTGCCTTCTTATCCTAAAGCCTTTGACTTCAGATTACTCCACTGTTAGCAGGGCATACATGTGACTTGTCCTCCCTCTCCAGCCCATCTCCCATCACACCCCCCACCCAGGCCTGCTGCACCAAGTCATTCCAGTGCCTGATCTCTCAGGATTCTTACTTTCACCTTTACATACGGTGTCTCTGCTGCCTGGGGTACCTCTCTCTCCTTTTTCCCCTAGCCAATAACTTCTCATTCTGGAAAACATCACCTTCTCGGAGAAGGTCTTCTGATCTCTCAAAACAAGAAAAGAACACTTCTTCAGTGCTCCAATAATACTCTGCACCTCTGTCATAGAATATACCACACCATGATTAAATTACCTGTTTATCAGTCTCTCTTACTACACTGAGACAATATAATGTCTTATTCATTTTCTTATTGTTATGTTTAACAGAGGTCCTGGAATATAGTAGGCACTAAGTAATGCTTGTTGAATGAATGAATGAATACCAAGCATTTCCAGTATCTTCTTTCATGGGTCCTGCATAACTCTTGTCACTCAGTTTGAAAGATTACCCCTTTCCTATTATAGAAAGCCTCAAGGATTTTAGTGTAATATCCTCTTCTAATAAACCCAAACACAAAAAACAGCTACAGATGTTTAAAAGAAAGCCAATCTTTCATTTTTAATCAATCTTGGAACTGACATCTCCTATATTTCTGTACACAAACTCATACCTTAATGCTAAAAGATTCTCATTTCTGTAGAAACAGATACACTAGGCTGACCCCACTGAGCTTGTCACTAATACACAATAATGGTTTCTATCTCTACTTCAGAGCCAGTACATAGTTTTTCCTGGTCTTTCTGCCCAAGTCAGTCCATAAATATTTTAAATGTATGAACTTTTAAACTCAGAAAGATTTATTGGGCCACTGAAAATACTTATTTCTTGCTTACATGGGATTGAAAGATCACAGTGGCTCAGAATCAATTGCATTTCGTCTTTTCAGTACTTATTTCACAGCTGACCACGTCTCAGAGTTATGAACATGAGTCCAGTCCCTGACAAGCCATAGCAAAGGCCAAAAGAATGAGCAAAATTATCCACCCTAGAACCCACATGGGATAGCAGAGATTGAATAAGCAGCATCCTCTGTGACTTATTATAGCATATATGTTGCACTAGGCCCCAGATCAATCCCCAGACAGAAGTCTTGTGTCATGGGTCTTTCAGCTTAGGAAAGCAGCATACATATACATTCAACAATAACGCTACATAAATCTCTGTCCCAATTACAGAACTTTATCTCATGTGGTGCCAATAAGAAAAAGAGCTATCTCAAAACAGCAGGAGAAAATGATTGTTTCATGGACAGAAGCATTTAATATCACTATAGAGAAATCTTTTAACACAAGTAAGACATGGAAATATCTGCCTAAGGATTAGTCCAAAAGAAGGAAGAATCTCTCCAAATAATGTCTGACAGATTTTGTATTTTGAACTTAAATCCATCATTTAAAAGGACATAAATGGAAAGAAAATAAGTTATTTGCAAAACTACAGTTTTACAAATAAAAAATACATGTATGTTTACATACATAGGCAAAAGCCAGGGCATCCTGGATATTAACAGAAGAATAATATTTGACCAAGGACCACGTGGTTGGGCAGGGGGATGGGGCATTCTTAATCTGGAATCAACAAGCCTGATAAGATGTATGTCAGAGTGTGTGTGTGCGCATGTGTGTGCGCATATGCATGCGTGTGCATGTGTGTGCACCTGAGAGGTGCACCAGAGAGGATTCTGACCAGTCCCAGTATTCTTCCAAAAGGCCTTTGACTCATAAAGTGTTGCCAACCACTGCTCTATAGCAAATATTTCCGAGATTCACAAACAAAGAGGTGTTGCTGTCAGGTGAGAGTCAAGATCATTGAACCTAGTGATGATCAAAACCACATTACTGGAGTCCTGAGGCTGTGGTGCAAAGTGGATGGGACCTGTCTACTCAGATGGAAATGAGAAAGTCACTCCCAACTCTCATACGACATTTTGTGTAAAGTCCATATTAGTAAAGTAAGAGCAGAAAATCCTCCTCTCCATGTTTAGGAGAGTGAAAACAATAGGATGTCCTCAACAGGTGCAGATAGGAAAAGATACTCCGTTTACATAGTGCACCACTCATGTGCACCCCAAACTTACCCTTGACTCTGGGTTTTGAGAGCTATTGGTTTTGTAAGGTGTGCCATGTGTATAAAATCCCAAAAGGAGAGAAGAATAAGGTCATGCCTAGCAGCACTCCACTCTGAGGAATTGTTGATCTGAGATGTTGCTATGTGGTGGTTTATCATGGCTGCTGTTGTTGTTTAATTGTTTTTAATTGCTCTTTTTATTTTTATTGTTTTACTACATCAAAATTATGATTAACCCTCTGTCTCTGGGAATTTTGTGTCTCTTTCAACATTGGCAGACATACTAAAGCATTAGTCTAAACATGTTTACAGGGTTGATTCAGTTATACACAAGAAAGATTCCATTACCATGTGTAAATTTGATCATCTCATCAGTCCAAAAATCAACTAAAATTTGTATATTTATTGTAGTATTATTTATGTAATTACTCTTTTAAGATTTAAGCTATTACTTGAGTGTCATCTCCTCTCTACCTATAACTTCTAAAGTTGTATGAATTGCTGTAACAAATAACGATCCAAATATATAATGGCACAAATGCAATGATAGTTTCTTTCTTGTGCATGTGCCCGTTTGAAGATGGTGATCCTGTTCCGTAGGCTGCTTTCCTCCATGTGGTGATTAGAGACCTAGGCTCATTCCATCTTACGGCTCTGCCATTCTCTGAGGACTTGTTGTAATCCAGATTCAGCTTATGAAGACATCATATAAGACGAGTTTTGAGAGGTTCAGAGGAGGTTATCATTTTTTTAATTGATTTTAGATTACCAATTTGTTATAAAAGGATATAACTCAGGAGCAGCCAGATGGAAGAGATGCACAGGGCCAGGTATGTGGAAAGGGCAAGGAGCTCCCATGCCCTCCCTGAGCCTGCCACTCTCCTAACACCTCCACGTGTTCATGACCTGGGAGCTCCGGTTTGTTGTTGTTAGCATCATGGGTCCCCGACTTCAATCAGGGCCCAAATGAGAAAACAGAAACCACTGTAGGTGTTCGAAACAGAGGGAATTTAATACAGGAACTCATTATACATGTGATGGAGGCACTGGAAGAACCAGAACCAAGGAGTGAAGTAGGATGGTGAGGGTAACCCGAACATTAACAATAGTCAGAAGCCATTAACCTCCACGCTTCCCCCCCTCCCCAGGGCTGGAGAGCCTCAGGAAGAAGGCAGTGTTATCAGAGCCTAGAAGGTAGGATCATCAGAGAGAAGTCAGGAGCACAGAGGGAGGATTCCTGGCAGAGGCTGAGACCAGGAGGGAAGGGACTATCTGACAGCAACTGAAATCATGGAATAGAAGCAGCTGCTGCCAGAGAAACCACTCAAAACAGAAAAGAGAGGGGGAGAAACTCCCTGGCTTCTCCACTCCTCCCACTCTCCCGTCTTCTGCCTATGCCTCCCATTGACTCAGCTTGTGTGGAAGCCAGAGGGCAATGAAGCTGGAAAATGCAGTCCCCCATGATAGAAAGCAGAGCAGGGGAAAGGCCAGAGCAACCAGGGAAATGGTCAGCACATTCCTTTCTATGAAGATGGTTTTGAGGATGAATCTGAAGAAGAAAGCCACATGGCTATGAAATTATTTGTTGATATGGGGAGGGGAAGGGAGGCAAAGGAAAAAGGTAGGAAAGGAAGAAAGGGTAGCAAAGATTGCAAGTCAGGGAGAGATAGAAGTGGGGGGATCTCTCTCCAGGTCTGCTAGAGCCGCTGCTGAGATCAGCAGTTCCATTTATACTCACTGTCCAGTGGTAGCTAGAACAGGCCAACAGAAGAATTGAAGAGCTACAAGCAACCTTAGATACCAGTAGAGTACTCAAACCCATACTTAGATGTTATTGAAGTTTGTATTTAATACGTAATTGATTGAAACTAATGTGAATTTAATTCTCTCTTGTCAAAATGGAATTTAAATATCGTTCAGGAGATGAATGAAGGGATTTCAGAAAGCCAAGCCACTGCAGGTCCTTGTATTGAGCACAAAGGCAAAAAGAACTGAGAACAAACAAAGCAGCAAAAACTATCTGTGTGAGGGGAGAGGGTGTGGGAGAAGAGAGCCCAAGGGATTTCTTTAGCAATGTTTGTTTATGGCTGTTTCAAATTAAGGAACTAATTTTAGATTGGGGAATAAATAAAGAAGTTCTTGAGAAATAGACTACTGCTAAGAAAACAGCACTGCCTGTAGTCAAGTCAGGGTGGGGGGAGTCTATTCCCAATAATACCTGTCATATTTATTTTATAGTGTTAATGTGTTTGTGAAAAGACCCCAATTTGCACTATTTTTCTTAATATTTCCTATTTATCTGCTCATGCAAAGACCATGTTTTTAGAAGATGCAACAGAGGTACCCCTGGAACCTTCATCAGCTCATTCAGACACTATTCAGCAGTGATTAAAAGCCTGGTATGCTGTTCCTGGGTTCTGTGGACTCCACTGCCTGGACTGGTCCACGTGCTTTTTGTCAAATGAGTGAAGATGTCTTGGGCCAACAGTAGACTTTGGTTAAGAGCTTAGTAGAAGTGGGTCTATGTGGAAACAGTTGATGGTTTTTGAAGAAGACCAGTCCATGGCTGACAACTTCACTGGGCCAGGCTCAGCTGAAGAAAGGAAGCAGAAAAAACCTGCTTGAAGTTCTAAAGTGTCTTATAAAATCATTTTGCCAGTATTAAGACTTCATCCAGGGATAGTTTTAGTTTTTGCTTCTGTTTTTTGAGCCACTAAGAAAGAATATTGCTAGGGAAAGTTCCCATTTAATATTCACTTTCATCAACTGAGTTATTCATAGAAAGCAGTTCATGGCAACTATATCTAAGGTGCCAATAAATGCCTAGTATTGCAACAGCCAATGAAATGTTGATCTTAAATGGATTTTCCTAAAATTGTAGCTTTGGTTCTACCTTCTAGAATGTTGAAAACATACCATTTCTGAAACACATCTTCTTAGCCATTCTTATTGTGGCTTGCAGGCCACATTTTTCAAACTCATGTACCTGTGGGTCCATGCTTGGTAAAACAGACGCTGGTACTGCAGAGGGTATGAGATACTATTCCTACTTTAAGGAGTTTATGATCATCAGCTGAATAATCAATCTGAGTTACCAGCTCAGTGGTTCTTTTCTCTTCTAAAGCTCCCTAAAAAGGTAATCATTATATCTACAAGTTTTCAAGTGCCTATTATGAGCCAGGCACTGTATTTACTTCATTTAATGCTACAGAAATCCCAAGTAGCAGGTAAATTAATCATACCCATTTTAGAGAAATGGAAGTTGAGGTTTAGAGATATTAAGTAGCTTTTCCAAGAGTCACACAATTATAAAGCAGAAGGGCTGGGATTCAAACTCTTGATTTCAATGCCCATGCTCTTAACCACTCTACTCAGGACTGCCTTTCCTGGGTGTGTCACCTGGGCAGTAGCACAGGGCCTGGCTCCTAGAAGGGGCCCACACTTGGTTTAATGTTCTGCTGTCACTGTCTTGAAATTCTTAATAATTCTTAAACAAGTGGTTCTGCATTTTTATTTTGCACTGGGTCCCACAAATCTTATAGCCGGTCCTGAGCATACTACATTTCCTGATATCCTAAATGAATACTATTGGGTGGGCCAAAAAGTGCCTTGAGTTTTTTAAGTAAAAATAAAAGACACATTTTTCTTTTTCACCAAGAACTTTATTGAACAACGTATTCACCCTTTTTTTCCACTACCTTCTGCCATTTTTCAGGCAACTTCATAATTCCATCTTCCCAAAACTTTTTATCTTTCTGAGCAAGGAACTCTTGCAGGTGTCTTTTACAGTCTTCCAGGGAACTGAACTTTTTTCCATTAAGAGACTTTTGTAAAGAATGAAATAAATGGAAATCCGAAGGTGCAATGTCTGGTGAATACAGTGGATGAATCAGAGCTTCCCAGCCAAGCTGTAAGAGTTTTCGCCTGGTCATCAAAGAAACATGTGGTCTCGCGTTATCCTGATGGAAGATTGTGTGTTTTCTGTTGACTAATTCTGGACGCTTTTCATCGAGTGCTGCTTTCAGTTGGTCTAATTGGGAGCAGTACTTGTTGGAATTAACCGTTTGGTTTTCCGGAAGGGGCTTATAACAAAGGACTCCCTTCCAATCCCACCATAGACACAACATCACCTTCTTTGGATGAAGACCGGCCTTTGGTGTGGTTGGTGGTGGTTCATTTCGCTTGCCCCACGATCTCTTCTGTTCCACATTATTGTACAGTATCCACTTTTCATTGCCTGTCGCAATTTGTTTTAAAAACAGAACATTTTCATTACGTTTCAGTAGAGAATTGCATGCGGAAATACGGTCAAGAAGGTTTTTTTCGCTTAACTTATGCGGAACCCAAACATCAAAGCGATTCACATAACCAAGTGGGTGCAAATGACTTTCAAAGCTTGATTTGGATATTTTGAGTATGTCGGCTATCTCCTGCGTGGTATAACGTTGATTGTTCTCAATTAATGTCTCGATTTGATCACTATCAACTTCAACTGGTCTACCCGACCGTGGAGCATCGTCCAGCGAGAAATCTCCAGCGCGAAACTTCGTTTTTGACACGTTTGATCAGTCACAGTACCTTCTCCATACACTGCACAAATCTTTTTGTGTGTTTCAGTTGCGTTTTTACCTTTCTTGAAATAATAAAGCATAATGTGCCGAAAATGGTCCTTTTTTCCTTCCATCTTCAATATTAAAATGGCTACACAAAAATTCATCAATTTTGATAAGTCTTTTTTTAAATGCACGCTGATATGACAGCTGTCACATACAACCTAACAAAATTGTTTCAGATGAAGTTAAAGACAACTAAGTGCTACTAGAGCAATCTTACAGAAAAAAAATGAATGAAACTTTTGGCCCACCTAATATATGTAAGAGTTTAAAATTCTTCAACAGTTCGTCCTCTAAAAGGTAGAACCAAAATCCCACTCCCCACTTGACTGCAGGCTGGACTTAATGATTCTTTTATTTATTTATTTATTTAGTTAGTTAGTTAGTTTGTTTGTTTGTTTTTAGCTACGTTGGGTCTTCATTGCTGTGCAAGGGGTTTTTCTCTATTTGCGGCGAGCGGGGCTACACTTCATTGTGGTGCACGGGATTATTTTGGTGACTTCTCTTGTTGCGGAGCACGGGCTCTAGGTGCTCAGGCTTCAGTAGTTGTGGCATGCAGGCTCAGTAGTTATGCCTCATGGGCTCTAGAGTGCAGGCTCAGTAGTTGTGGCTCACGGGCTTAGCTGCTCCACGGCATGAGGGATCTTCCCAGACCAGGGATCGAACCAGTGTCCCCTGCATTGGCAGGTGGATTCTTAACCACTGAACCACCAGGGAAGTCCCCAAATGGTTCATTTCTAATGAATGGAACGTGGCAGAAGTGATAGTGTGTGTCTTCGTGATCAATAATAAAAGGCATTGTGGCTTCTGCCTTGTTCTTGGGTCACTTGTTCTGGGAGAAGGCAACTGCCATGTTGTGAGGACGTTTAAGCAGCCCTTGGAGAGGCCCTTGTGGTGAGGAACTGAGGCCTCCTGCCAGCAGCCATGTGAGTGAGCCGTCTCGGAAGCATTCAGACAAGCATGGAGATGACTGGGCCCCTTCACCCTCACCCCGCCCCCCTCTGGCCCAGAACTCAACTGCAGCCTCATGAGAGAGACCCTGAGACAGAACCATCCAGATAAGCCTCCTTCATTCCTGACCCTCAGAGACTGTATAAGTTTGTGGTTTTAAGCTGGGATAACTTTTTATGCAGCTATAGATAACAAATACTTTATTGCAACCCTGCAACTCAAGAAATGAGAGGAACCTTTGATTAAAAGATGAATACAGGGCTTCCCTGGTGGCGCAGTGGTTGAGAGTCCACCTGCCAATGCAGGGGACGTGGGTTCGTGCCCTGGTCTGGGAGGATCCCACATGCCGCGGAGCGGCTGGGCCCGTGAGCCATGGCCCCTGAGCCTGTGCGTCCGGAGCCTGTGCTCCGCAACGGGAGAGGCCACAACAGTGAGAGGCCCACGTACCGCAAAAAAAAAAAAAAAAAAAAAAAAAAAAGATGAATACATTCACCAGTATTTGGTGCAACATTAAACATAATTTAGTTGTCTCTTCAGAGCATATAGGTGTTTTATTCTAGGGGACATAATAGCAGTGCCCTTCAGTGAGCATCAGAGGGCTTCTTTCCACATGGCCATTGTGTAAAGGCTTTCCTTTAATTTGGGGGCAGAGCTTTTGATGGTAACACTTGACATTCTATCCTGATTGCTAATCCACAGACTACCAAGCACCTTTCTTGCATGACAGCCACCTCTCTTCTGATTGAGAAGGTCTCTTGTTCTTGGTATTCCCAGTTCTGCCACACCTGTGCCATGTGGCCTGGGGCTGTACTTCAAGGGGCTTTCACAGCATTTCTTCCACCTGCCTGGCATGGAGTTGGGCCCTCTGGGCTTGCTCCCCAACAGCTGCCAGGCTTTGCTGCTGTCATCCAACTCTGCCTGGTCCTGCCTACGGGATACGTAGTCCCTAAGTGCTGCCAGACTGGCTCCATTCCATGCCCTTGTTCTTCAGGATCCAGTCACATTGGTTCATAGGAAAAGTAACAATGGTTCATACACAACAACAACAGACAAACTTGGAAACAGATTCAACACTGGCTGTGCATGACATCCACGCATCAGAGTGCTAAGTGTGAATTCTATTTCAATCAACCAGACATTTAAAATTTGATGCTGGAAGTCAAACCATCTCTTGGGGTGGGAGGGAGACACAAGAGGGAGGAGATATGGGGATATATGTATATGTATAGCTGATTCACTTTGTTATAAAGCAGAAACTAACACATCATTGTAAAGCAATTATACTCTAATAAAGATATTAAAAAAAAAAATGTCTTGGCTAGGGCCCCAAGTATGTGAAACCTAAGGGCTTGCCTGAACCAGGACAGATGAAACAAGACTTCAGCTACATCTTGCTGTGTAGTAGAGGAATCTTACACATAAAAAGCAAATTATGACTACTTTAACATGGAAAGTTAGAGAGTTATAGCACCCTCTTTCAGGGCCACAAATGAAGTGAAAATTGTCTGGTATCAGAGGATCATGTGGGCTAGGCTTGTTGAAAATGTCAACTCCAGATCCTGCTTTTTACTCAATTATATAAGACAAACAAAGGAAGATGGTAGTGATAAAGATGGGGACGAGGGACAGTGAGGGAAGACAGGGAATTGTGTGATAATCTCTGTTCTATAGAACCAATCGTATATCCATTCTTCTCAAGGAAATCTATTCACTTTAAATTCTGATTATTCTGATGGCAGATGCAGCTAATTAAAGACTTATATGCCTAAATGATCAGTTTTAAAGTAAAGGCATATGAGATTTGTTTATTACCCTGACAAGTCCCCCCTCCCCCAGTGCAATGGCCCTCTTCTGCTCCCCATTTTGTTTTGTTTTGTTTTTTTGTTGGGTTTTTTTGGCGGTACACGGGCCTCTCACTGTTGTGGCCTCTCCCATTGCGGAGCACAGGCTCCGGACGCACAGGCTCAGCGGCCATGGCTCACAGGCCCAGCCGCTCTGCAGCATGTGGGATCTTCCCGGACTGGGGCACGAACCCGTGTCCTCTGCATCGGCAGGCGGACTCTCAACCACTGCACCACCAGGGAAGCCCTGCTCCCCATTTTTTAACTGAGGACTTCAAAAGATGAAGGTTGAGCCAGTCAGGCCCCTAGGGCAGGGGACGGGGGCAGGAGCTCCCAAGAGAGGCCCTCTTTGCTGTTTCTCATACCAGGCATGTCCTAACCTCGATGCGGACAGGACCTGAGCCATGAAGACTGGTGCTACCCAAAGTTACTGACTGGTCTGCAGGGATTTTGTTCTCTTGTTTGTTTTGCTCTCCATCTTTTAGGATGTCAGCTCTATAAGAGCACTGTCTGTGATGCTCATAGTTGTATTTTCAGTCTCGTGACACATGGCAAGCATCAGCAGATAAATGAAGGAAGGAAGGAAGAAATAAACTCACACCTAATGGAAGTAAACAAGACTCATTGATTCTGGAGTGTCCTAAATGACAACCCTTAAGACCCCTAACAACCAGTAGCTTTCTCCATCATTAATTCATCAAACATTTAACCAGTACCTACTCTGTACCTTGAGTGAAGGCATCACCTGCCACTCTTAGTACCTACACTTTTCATTTCATCCCTTCAGAATATTCTCTCCTAGAGTTGGAGCCTGAAGCAATCCCATCCTCAATTCCAGGACAAAGTTCCACAAGGATAGTAATTTTTTAAAGTATTTTTCCAAGGAAGGACTGACTACCTGCTTCACTACAGAAAGGACCACTGAGCAGCCAGCAGCTACCTTTATGATTACATTGGTTTAAAAATTCACTACGTATTTCACTTGAGAATTCTATTAGTACGTCAGGCAATAGTTTCCCCAGATGGAATTAATTTTCCTACTTAACATGTTTTAGGTTATTTTTATCATGGGAATGTTAGCAAAAGTAAGACAAAATTCATGTTTGAGGGACCTGGTTGATTTTTCCCCTTCCTTATAATTTATTTTCTTAGAGAAGAATAACAGTTGATCTGTACCTGATGTAGTGGCCTCTGCTGTTTATCTGTCCAATTATGGAAGTAAACTGAAACAAACTTTTTAAAGAGTGAATAAGCTAGGCACCATGCTGTTGTAATCTCAAAAGTGAATTTTTTTTTGCATCTTTTATGATGCATGTGAAAGAAAAATAATATAATGCTCCCTAGAATCCCATTTTCTCTATCATATGGCAGATGATACTATGAATGAAGAAAGTATGCATAGAATGTTTGAAAAAGTTATTCTGAGGCATCTGCATCCTCTTCTTGAGCGGCTTCTCTCAATACTTGTTTCAACTATCTCTTTCAGGCAAATGGAGGATTCCTTTGGGACTCAGAAAATGTTTCCCATCCTAATGCAGGTCTTTGTAGGACATTTAGAAAAGGGGGAGGGAAATAAAAATATTTTCCCAAGTCAGAAGACTTTTGGTCAATAGGAACAAATGTGGAATCTGGAGAGATTCCAATCAGAATCATCCCAAGGTTTTTCTTATTTTAAAAACATATCTTTCACTCATGTAGGCAACATGAACAAATAACTGATAAATTTCATGAACATAAAACATGGATCATATGGGATAAAATACCTTCCTTGAGAACAAGTTGCTTTTTTAAAAAGTCTTAGTGCCCTCCACTCTCAATTTTTTCAGCATATTGATATTTCATGGTTTCACAGGTGATTTAATTGTTTTTATACACACAGATGGGATATGAATTATTGTTTTATTTGAATGTACTGAAAGTCTATTTCAAACCCCTCTTTTTAAAAAAAGCTACTGCTTGGGACACTCAGTGGAGTCTTGTAACCAACCTTCATTTTCATCCTTGAACAGGACTCTGCAGGGGAGAAATCTTGCCCTGGACCTCAGCAGGGGTAAAATCATGAGTGAAGCAAGAATTTCTTTTGTTTGTTTTTCCAGAAGAGAAAAGAGACTGAAAAATAAATAAAATGTTTTTCCTAAAGAGAAAGAAAAATATATGGTTGCTTCTTTTCCTCACCTCCTGCCTCCATACTTAAATGGAAGAACAGAGAGCCAGGAACCCCCCTGGGGCCCCTAGCAAAATCTCAGAAGTCATAGAGCTCACAGCACTCGCTCTGGGCCTCAGTTTCCTCATCCATGAAAGAAGATATAATATCCCCCTCATAGAGTGGTTTAAATACAATGTAAGGCACTAGGACAAAACCTGTCACATAATAAGTGCTCAGTAAATGTTAGCTTGCATTAAAGTAGAAATGGCCCTGTATAATATTGATTATAAGAGTCAATGATTTGCAGTTAAGAGTTTGTTCAAAAAATCTGAGTAAGGATATAGGTAGGACTCTTAGGGAAAAAGCATTCGATCTGGCACTTTCCATAACTATCTTATCCTCCAGCAAACGCATATGGATTGTTTACTGTTTATGGGCTACACTGCTAGGAGGGAGAGAGGTTGGATGAGAGGTCAGGACCCAGGGCTTGCTGTCTAGGTGCTCACAGTCTGGTGAGGAAAGCATTCCTAAACCAGTAATTGCAATGCAACTCGGCAAGTTCTGTAATAAAAATAATTACACCTATTAGTTATTGACTGTGTTTTGGGGCAGATCAGCATGTTGCAAATATTGTCCTACTTGTTTGTCACAACAACTCTATGAGGTAAGTATTATTATTCCCATTTTACAGATGAGAACTCAGATTCAGAGAGGGCTAAACAGCTTGTCCAAGGTCACACAGCTAGCAAATGGTAAGTCTGGAATTTGAACTTGGGATGTTTAAATCCAAAGTCTATTTTTTTTAACCAAACACTATATTGCCTCCCTAAAATATATTATAGAAATAATAGTGTATATTATTTTATTAAAATAATGAATATATTATTAAATAAAAATAGTAAAAATATTTGAGAGCCAGGAGGGACTAGCTGGCTAACACTGCTGGAGCAAAAAGAGGAGAGCTTCAGTGAGGAGGTGACATTTGAGTTACTCAACAGAACTATTTTCATGGATCCATTATGGATTAGATTCAAATGTATGTTTTATTTGGTTTCCCATCCCACTTCGCTACCAGAAACCTAATATTCATCTTCTAATTTGCAATACATTTTCAAATTTCTTTCATCAACGTACTGTAATTGGTCACTGAATACATATAGTCACTGAAACTCTCAAATACCACTATCTCCTTTTTAGGAGAAAGCAAAAATCACACACACACACACACACACACACACACACACACACACATACACACACACTAGTATATCAGGGTTTTCTTTAAGCAACAAACTCCAATAGATCATGATACATTTTTACAATGCATAAGTAGTGATATACATCAAAATGTCAGCATTGACTACTTCTAATTTTACAGATACTGAGTTTGTCGGTGCAATTTGTTTACTTCTAAATTTTGCAAGTTTTCTCGAATAAATATTTGTCACTTTGGCAATTAGATTATCTGTGTATTTAAAATAACAGGCAACGAAACCTCCTAGCTGTTGTCCTAAAGTCAGTGCATGGTCAACTCCCTCAGCTACATCCCGTCTACATCTCCAATAACAAGTTCCTTAATGACAAGGGCTGCATCCCCAGGAAGAGGTCCAAGTAGGCTTTGCACATAGTGGGCGCTTGGCAAATATTTGTTATCTCTTGACGTGAAAAATGAATACCTGGGAGAACTTTTACAACTTACAAATGAAGTAAGAGCTGAGAGACTCTTGAAATGATACTTTGGCAAATAACATGCAAACAAAACCACCATGCACATCCTGTCCCATAGGTTTTCTCTCAGAAATGGAGCCTGTTATGTATACAAGGTGCTGAGTAGAAAGAAGAGGGCAGGAAGGGGCTACTCTCTAGCCTTGAAAATCTTGCAGTTCAGCTGTGGAGACCAGACATTAATGCAGGAAAATATCGCTAGCAAAACGTGTGTAGAATATGCATCTCTGTTCACAAACTCAAGTGTGCAAGAAAGGTAAGTTTTATTTCTCAATAATAAAAAAGATACATTCCTTTAATATAGAAAATACTGAATGTCCGCAATTGATATCAGGTTCAGATTCTTCCAAGAGGAAAAACCATAATCTTAGTCAACTCAAAGACCCCCTCTCCTCATCCATGGTATCAGTTCTAAGTTTGAGGGGTCCAAGATGATGGCAGGAAGAATGGGGAACAGGCAGAGCCCAAGCTGACACCCACTGAGATCTATCGTCTCATCTGGCCCTGGGGGATTGGGCTGCCAGATGGCTGCTTGGAAGGACCTCATTCCTATCCAATGGGCCCCTTAAGGTCGGTGACTGTTCTTGCTACTAAAGCTCTCCTTGAGGCCCCTGCATGTCAGGCAGTGGGGTCTGGGGGGCTGTCCAAGGGCCTTGGGCAGTTCTGTGTTCCCTGTGAACTCCCCGGAGCCACATCAACTTGGGCTGGGGGTGCTCTGTGAGGCACCCTCAGGCCCACAAGTTGAGACAAACTTCACAGCCATTTCCATTCTGACATCTCAAAGCTTCCTGAAGCTCTACCTGCAACAGGGGCAGTTACCTCGACACACCTGGGATTTCTGTTGTCTCCTATCCAACAGCTGGATGGGGGTGGGGATGAGATGTCTTTTTTTCTAGGAACAAACTAACAGCTCATGTACTCTCCTTCCCCTCTGACACTCAGTGAAACTTATCAGTCTTGACCCATCAAACAATCCTTCGGGGTGGAAAATCTTGTTCCTGCATCATTCTCTCAAATGCATCAACTTGTTCCCTGTAGGGTCTGTACATTTGAACTCAAGTCAGGAAAATACTTCTTTTTCCTCTGAGTCAGGGTGTGGCTCGTACTCTGGCTGTAAAATGGGAGAAGAGCCAGAGGGTTACAAGAAAATACATGAACAAAATCCTCAGGTAATAAGTCAAAGTATCTTGCTACCAATTGTTTGAGCGCCAGCTCAAGATGATAAAGGAAGAGATGGGCTGGCCTAGACCTCAGACGAGCCTGGGGCCTGCTGGGGGATGCTCCTTCTCTCCACCCAGTCATGCAGTCAATACTCAAGGATGTGCAGGGCTTGTTTTACACATGCTAGGTCCTGGTGGACAGGCATGTAGGTTGCTAGAATTTCCACAATGGTCAGGCAGGAGGAGAGACCAGAATAAAATAAAGCCACCCGTGATTATGGAAAAGGGTCCATCTTGCCCTGTCACAACCCTCATTCTACAGGAGAAACATCAGAGAAGATGTCTGGGTACCAAGCCTCCATGCTGTGTCACCTCCTGTTTTTAATCACTGTTCCCTTTGTGTTTCTGTCTTCTTCGCCATCATTCATGTCGTTGGTGTCATTCACCCGTCTGGACATACATGCAAGTGTCACAAAGGTATAAAGAATAAGAAACACATTTTATACGTATTAATATTGTTATTCTTCGCAAGCCCAATCAATGCCTTTGGGCAAGTCACTTAACCTCTTTATTTATCCATTCATTTAACAAATATTTTTAAGCAACTCATATGTACTAGGCACGGGGCTCATGGCTTCAATAGGACAAGAAGCAAAGTAGGCATAGTTGCTACTCTTGTGGGGCTTATCATTTCTGGGAGAGATACAAAAATAATTTTTAAAGATCACACAAATATACGATAACCTGTAATAGTCTCTATGAAGGAAAAGTTCACAGAACTCGTCTGAGGGCAAAGGAGCTCTTTTTGAGGCAGTGATATTAAGCTGATACCCAAATACAAAAGGTTGAGGAGGAGATAACTGGATAGAGTTCTTGGGGGCTGGCCAAGGGCATTTCAGGTCAAGGAAACAGCATTTTCAAAGGCCCTGAGGTAGAAGCCCAGAGTGGCTAGAAAGAGGCATCATGAGGTGAAGCTAGAAGGGTGAGAAAGGTCTCAAAGACCATGTTAAGGATTTTTAATATTTTTTTTAAGAACCACCAAAATGTTGTAGGTGTAAATGATACATTCAAATGTGCATTTTAATGGGGAGATCAGCTTGGTGCTTTGTGACCACCTAGAGGGGTGGGATAGGGAGGGTGGGAGGGAGACGCAAGAGAGAGGAGATATGGGGATATATGTATACATACAGCTGATTCACTTTGTTATACAGCAGAAACTAACACATCACTGTAAGGCAATTATACTCCAATAAAGATGTTAAAAAATAAATTAATTAATAAAATCTAAAAAAAAAAAAAAAACAAGAAAGAAACCAAATGTGCATTTTAAAAAGATCTCTCTGGTTGCTGTGACATCATTGTTTCTTCACCTCACCTCAGCCCCCAATTCTAAGAGCCACCTCAACAGTTCAGAACAG
The DNA here is from genome assembly GCF_949752795.1 of Hyperoodon ampullatus. Classification (NCBI taxonomy): domain Eukaryota; kingdom Metazoa; phylum Chordata; class Mammalia; order Artiodactyla; family Ziphiidae; genus Hyperoodon; species Hyperoodon ampullatus. Next base: position 44,422,291 of record NC_136921.1, read on the forward strand.
TAACTTAGAAATCTTAGTCTGGCCACAACCTCCTGTTCTCCCAGGGTTGCAGCAGATACCCCAGGACACCTGTTTATTTATTTCATGGAGACCTCCAGTGGCTTTCACACTCTACTGTCTACATACTCGTCTGTCTCTCTCCTTCACTCTCTTCCCTATCTAGCTGAAGGGGATCAGAACCTACCGCCCCAAAATATGCCACTTTGACATATTATTTTGAGCCCAAGGCACTTAAGAAACGGCAGATGTGGGAAGGGCTCTCTGCCCTCCCCCTTTCTACCTAAAAGCAGGACATAAATTTCCAGTGAGAAAAATGCCCTCACTGTACCATGAAAAGGGTAACATTCTTATCATGAGAAACGAGATGAACCTGTACAAACAGATCTACTAAGATAGCCCATATCTTTCATTAGTTCCCCCCATATATTTCCTAATCCTTTTCCCACAATCTCCTGCCCCCCACCCCAAACCCTTCTTCCTTTGCCTTGTTACATCTCCACAATGTACTGTCCTTTGTTGCTACGGTATACAAGCTCTCAGAACTATCTGCTTCTTTGTGTCTTCAGTTCTTTTCTATGAAGTCTCCTGTGCCCCATGAAAATAGTACCACCAAATAAAACTTGTATGCTCTTCTCCTGTTCATCTGTCTTTTGTCAGTTTAATTCTCAGGCCCAGCCACAGGATGCAAGAGGCCAGAGGAAAAGTCTTTCCTCTCTCACATAGCTAAGATTCAGTGGTCCATCATTTAAACCACACTCTTATTAATATCCACAATTACCTTGTCCTAGTCTTTCTTGTATGACATCTGCCCAGCAGAACCTAGCACAGAGCAGAGGGCCTGGCACAGAGCAGATACACAAGAAAAATTTGTGAGTGAATGATTCCAACAGTTCACCATCTCCAAGTAAACTCTGCATCATGAACGTAGCTGCAGAAGATCACATACCTTCTACCTGTGTCACTGTGAGTCAGTGGTCACCAACCTCAGTTGGTTGGGTCCTCATCTTGCTTAGTTAGCACTTTGACTACTTCAAATCTTCCCTCTGAACTCACCTCACCCTCACCCACTGTCAGCAGATGACATCCTTTGTATTTAAGAAGCATCACAAGCATTTCACAGGAGCTACACCAACTTCCGGCTACCAAGTCTGCAAACATACCTGAGTTTGCCTCACCCTTAACCTTCTCATGAGGAAGTTGTCCTTCCTCCCATGTCCTGGATCCTATCCCCTGCCGCCTGCTTAGGAATCTTTCTCTTGCCTAGATTTTCAACATCTCTCTCTCCTCTGGCTTTGTTGTATCAGCATTTGAAACTGCTCACGTTTCTCCCCTTTAAAAAAGCCCTCCCTCCACCTTACCTTCCCAGCCACATTTCTAGAAAATGTTTTTGTTACCAAGGCTGTTGCCCCAGAATCATACCTCTGCCCCTCCCTGAAATAGAAACCCATCATTCTTATCTAAGTTTCAGGAGGAAGCTGCAAAGAGAAAAAAAAATGAGAACTGGTTAGAAACAACTAGGCCCAAGATGGTGGAAGATTTGACTTGCAGTGACCTTGGGCCTCATTACACACTCACGGTAATGCATTAGCATGCTAAATGACACACCCACCAGTGCCGTGACAGTTGATGATTGCCATGACAGCAACTAGACAAGTCCCTAAGAGGACTGAAAAGGAAAGGTCCAAACCACACTCCTGTTCTTGGATAAGTCATGAATATTCTACTCTGTTCAATTTCCTCTTTTTTATTTTTTTATTTTATTTTTTTAACAGAAAATACATATTTATTATAAAATAATGTTTGTTTCATGATGAGATTAGAAAAATAACAGTATGGGCTCCAGAAGAAGTTCTGGAACTCAGTCTCTGAGAAATGGGATGAGTGGCTTTTGCATCACTCTGGAAGCACAACCTCCTGAGGTGCCCCATGCACCTGCAGGACGTGGGCACAGCATACACAGGGAGTGTGTGGCTCAGGTCCTGCTGGAAGCCCAAGGAGCCTACACGGTCCACACAAGATGCTCTGGCCACGATGATCAAAGAGGAAAACTTGAGGTCAGAAGGAATTGGCTCTGAGAAGGGCCAGGATGGCGACAGCTTCGCCGCTCCCTATACTGGAGTGCAGAAGAGTCTCTTGGGTTGATGATCCTGGTTTAGAAGATTGTGCCCAGTGGCCTTATGCTTGGTTTGCTCCCCAAGGTGTCTGTGCTGAGGAAAAGCTGCAACCTTTCCCAGGACAACTTGACCCACCGTTTCTCACTGGTATGGCTAAAGTACCAGAGGTATGTGTGGTCTCAGCCTGTGAGGGCTGCTGGCTGAAATTTTTGTACTTCAAATCCTGTCTATACTGGAGAAAGCAGCCAGGGTGAGCACCTCAAGCAGCAGCTCTGAGTCACAGAAGAAGAGCAAGATGCCGTTCATGATGGCTTCCAGGCAGAGCACGTAGGTCTGCAGCAGCAGGTAATAGGAGGCCATCATGGCAGATAGGAAGGTCAAGGCCACACTAATACCAAGTGGCATCTTTCATTGGCAGAGGTTTCCCTTCGTACCAAAAAATAGTCGAATTACTTCAATTCCAAGATAAAGGAAGAGTATCTCCACATCCAGTACTAGATTGGCTGCTGGATATGGTAGCAGGAGACCTGCCAATACAAAAGTCAGAGCTTTATACAGAAATATGAAGAGTTCCAGCAGGAAATAGGTAGCATAATACCACCCATTCAGAAAGAACAGGATTTCCAGGGGGGTGGAGGACAACCATTTACCTCCAGAATCTCACCTCACAGTGACATCTTCAGTCCTCCTCCTTCTTATTTTGACCCTCTTATATACTGTATTTGGTGTCTCCGCCCAAACTGGGTTGAGAAATTGATTTGCGAACCAGGTTCCCACTTCTCCATTCTTTGGTCATTGAATAAAGCTTGTGCTGTTCCAGCCTCAGCATCGTTTCGTTATTGGCTGCACAAATTGATTGGAAAAAGAAACTTCCTGGCAGAGACAAGGGGTCTCAGCCCAGGCTAGGACCCAGGCTCAGGTCCAGTCAATTGGATTACATTTTTAGCATAATTATCACCATTTCCTCACCTCACATTCAACTTTTCAACTCACTGCAATCTGGCCTCAGCCTTCAGTGTGCCATAGAAACTGATCCCACCAGAGTCACCAGTGACCTCCCTGTCCCCAAATCCAAAGAACACATTTTAACTCTCAGCTGCCCTTGCTTCTCAGTAGCTCTCAATATTATTGACCCCTTCCTCTTTCATAATCATTTTTGGAGGAGGGGAACTGGGCATTCTGGTTTTCCTTCTGTACCTGTGACTGTTCCCCCTCTGTTTTCATTACTGACTATTGATTCCTAATCTCTACCAACTTGACAATGGTGGGGTTCCCTAGAGTTCTATCCCAGGACATCTTCCTTTCTCACACTTGACTTTCTCCTTACAAGGTCTCATCGCATTTTCTATTTAGATCTGTGTGCTGCTAACACCTGAATCTGAAAAGAGGAGGGAAGAGGACAGGGCACAACCTTTAGAAGAATGATATAGCCCAAGGACACAACACAAACTGATTAGAACTAAACAGGTCCAAGATGGCAGACAAGACAACTTCCACTAGACCCTGAGCCTCAGTATATGGTCATCGTAACACATCAGCAAGCTAAATGACACACCCACAGGCGCCATGACAGTTCCAAGGCTGACCATAAAGGTCAAAAGGTGGATGATAGCTGAATTTCTGGAAATCCCCTCCCCTTCCCCAAAATAGCTGGAATACTCCTTCCACTCATTAGCCTATGAAGTTACCCACCCCTAAAAAGCTGACAACTCCATACCTTGGTGCCTTTCTCACCTTCTGAGACAGCCCACACTCTGTCTGTGGAGTGTGTTTCTCTCTAAATAAATCACTTCTTACCTATCACTTTGTCTCTCACTGAATTCTTTTTGTGATGAGACATCAAGAACCTGAGCTTCATTAAGTCCTGAGACCAGGAGTGTGATCTCAGTTAGAAGACTGTGGGTTCTAGTCCCAATCTGAGTTATATGGTGTCAAATCTATGTGAACAACCACAGTCTTTCTTTTGAGCTCCTCATATGTAAGTGCTTTCTTAATAGCTCCTCTTGAATATTTTGCAAGTGCCTCAAACTCAAAATATCCTGAAATGAACACATGAACTTTCCTCCAAATCTGCTGCTTCTCTGATGTTCTTCTCTATCTTGGCAAATGGCAATACCATCGATCCTCTTGTTTAAGCCAGAAACCTTGAGTCTTCCCTCTCACACCCCTAATCAATGAGCTCACACTTCCTGCCGCACTGGGTCAGGCTGCCATCACCATTTTACTAAAATGGTATAAAAGCTTCCCCATGGGCTTCCCTGGTTGCGCAGTGGTTGAGAGTCCGCCTGCCGATGCAGGGGACACGGGTTCGTGCCCCGGTCCGGGAAGATCCCACATGCCGTGGAGCGTCTGGGCCCGTGAGCCATGGCCACTGAGCCTGCGCGTCCGGAGCCTGTGCTCCGCAACGGGAGAGGCCCGCATACCGCAAAAAAAAAAAAGCTTCCCCATGGGTCTCTCCCCATCCAGTCTTATCTCCTCAATCCGGCCTCCCCATTTCAGGCAGAACAACCTTTTAAAAAATGCACATCCGATCATGTCACTTTCCTATTTAAAATACTTAAAACACTTCTTATTGTCCAATAGGCAACCTCTCCAGCTTCCAACCCCTCTGTCCCACTCTTTCTCCCCTCCGGCTACACTGGAATCTTCTCAGTCATTTGAATTGAGCAGCCTCCTGCCCACTCAGGGGGTCCATACAAATGATGCTTCTTTCACTTGGAATGCTTAGCCACCTTCCTTTTGGCTAATTACCTGATTACCTCCCATTATCACTTCTTCTTGGAAGCCTTCCCTGACCCCCCCACCCCTGCTAGGTTAGATCCACCTGTTTCACATTCCTGTAAGACCTGGTACTTAGCACACTTGTAATTGTCTACTTTTATGTCATTACTTGTTTCATGTTTATCTTCCCAGCTAGATTACAAGCTTCGTGAGGGTGAGGCTAGTACGTGCTTTGCCCGTATTGGTGGCAACAGCAGCACCTAGAGAAGGAACTAGCTCATTGCAGATGC